>NC_135327.1:231589245-232189245 GCF_023851605.1 Tamandua tetradactyla | reverse complement strand
TAGAAATCCTGCCTTTTAAACAAATCATTGGATGAATTCTTTGGTCGGTTAATAACTATCTCTCAAATTCATCTTTTGTAAAAATCTGATTTGGATTTGCCTAAAACATAGACAAGTGGTTAGGGAAGATGTGAAATAGAACATCTTTTTAAACTTTTCATTTTCTCATTAGAAGAAGTAGGGAACGGGACCTGGGGTGATGGAACCACCAGTGCATCGGCTGCGTGCAGGGCATGGGTGCAGGGCGCGGGTGCAGGACGTGGGTGCAGGAGGCGGGTGCAGAGCGCGGGTGCTGTATGCGGGTGCAGGAGGCAGGTACAGGGCGCCGGTGCAGGACGCGGGTGCAGGGCGGGTGCAGGACATGGGTGCAGTATGCGGGTGCAGGGCGCGGGTGCAGGACGCGGGTGCGGGGCAGGTGCAGTATGCGGGTGCAGTATGCAGTTACAGAATGTGGGTGCAGGATGCGGGTGCAGGGCGTGGGTGCAGTATGCGGGTGCAGGGCGTGGGTGCAGTATGCGGGTGCAGGGCATGGGTCCAGTATGCAGTTACAGGATGTGGGTGCAGCACGCGGGTGCAGGGCGCGGGTGCAGGGCGTGGGTGCAGGGTGGGTGCAGGGCGCGGGTGCAGGATGCGGGTGCAGGATGCGGGTGCAGGGCGCAGGTCCGGGACATGGGGAGAGTGGGGCGGCAGGCATCCGGTCTCCACCTTGGGCCTCAGGGCAGGTAGCCTCTTTGCTGGGGGATGATTTTCTCCCTGGAAACAGGGTCCCCCAAACCTTTCCTCAGCACCCACTGCTGGTGAAGGCCTTTGAGCCTAGGCTCTCCCGTACCCCTTCACACCCATGGGCACCGTCGCCAGCTGGCTTCGGAAGATGGGGAGCTCATGTGTGGGCCGAGGGACCTCCCTGCGCCTCTCGGTCAGTCAGGATGACCGAGGAGGACCGACAATGACCATGCAGCACATCGGCCATGCCTGGGCACAGAGAGGATCTGAGCAAGTGCCTGCACTGCTGGACGCTGCTCCGCTAGCAAAGCGCGTCTTCCCCCACGTGGGTGCGGGCGGGGACATGGGGGCATAGGTGCCCTGTCCTGGGCCAGGCTGAGCCTGCATTTGCATCCTGCCTGCAGGACTCTTGAAAAGCCGTTTGCCCTCTCTTGAGTGTTTAGTTAAAACTGTATAGTGATGTAGTGATAAATCCGCTCAGCTGGACACTTGGAGCCCACTGGTCCGTAAGCCTTGCCGGGCCTCCACCGCTGTGTTATTGTCTAAGGCTGAAAGGAGGTCGCAGAGGAGGCGAGTTCTTAGAAACGTGAACGCGCTTTGGCAATTGCTGGAGAAAGCGCAAGAAATGCCCTTTCTTCAGAGCGAGCCAGGTGAGAATCCCACCACAGAATCTGTACTGAATGGACAAATGTGGGTTGAAAAGTGAGGGCGTCTGTGTTTTCTCTTTTTAAAAAACTCCTTGAAAACAGACTCATTTCTGATCTGTGTGCATCCCTTTTGTGGCACAGCAATTGGTTTCATCTAGTGAGAACTATGCAAATATCATTGACGATTCTTAGTAAAGATTTCTATTTATACTTTTCATAATTATTAAATGCTTTATGATCATCTCATTTGGGGACATAAACCTGATTTCTTCAGTCTGTTGGTTTATTTGCTGAAACCAAAAAAATACAGTGGGCACAGTTTTAGGTTTGTACACTGTTGATTGCAGTATATTCTATCCAGCCCTTCAAGGGTTGGCATAAAAATAGTTTACCATGAGCTGAGAACACTGACAAAACAGATATGTTGTTTCTCCGTCAATTGCAGCCTTTCAGAAAGTCCACTGGTACTACTTTTGATAGAGTTTTATAAAATGCTTTTATTTCCTCTAGGTGGTTGGTTCTAGCTATTGCCATGGTACGTTTTTATATGGAAAAAAGAACACACAAAGGTTTATATAAAAGTATTCAGAAGACACTTAAATTTTTCCAAACATTTGCCTTGCTTGAGGTAAGTTTTCAATCATGTTATTTTTCCATTGTAATATTGATTTGAAAATGTATTTCTTGGGCAAAATCAGATTTTGCTGGTTACATACCATCTGTGGATTGCTTTAATAACGTGTCGGCAGGGATTTATTTTATGTTTTATGCTATTGACTTGTGAATTCTTTTGTTTGCTTGCAGATAGTCCACTGCTTAATTGGTGAGTTTGCTTTCGTTTTTGATTTTTTAAATAAATCGCCTACAGAGCAGCGGTTGACTTGTCTCTCTCTTAAAGGAATTGTACCGACTTCTGTGCTTGTGAGCGGGGTCCAAGTGAGCTCAAGAATCTTTATGGTGTGGCTCGTCACCCACAGCATCAAACCCGTAAGTGGCACGATGAGCTGGGAGGGGGTAATAGGCTCTGACACACACGCGTGGCAGGAGGCGGGCCTACTGGGCACGGGCCAGGCTTGCATTGCAGTGGGAGGGTACACTGGCTTAATCTGTTCATAGAGTGACTTCCTACGAGCACTTTACAATTTAAAAAATGAATATCCCTATTCTTGGAATAGCTAACAGAACAGTTTCTTCTCCGTTGAAGTTGATGGATTCTCTTTGATGTCATCACTGAGTCAGTGTGAACCGCTTACTTTTCCGCATTTAGCGCCGAGTGTGATCACAGCAGACCTAACAGGCACGTGCGGTTCTGCAGATCTGAGCAGTGGCCGGTAGAAGGGAGAGGGTCCGGGAACAGTGGACAGGAACCCTGTCACTAAGGCGTGCAGGTGCCAGACCTGGCCCGGCAAGAACCTTGCCCAGGCCGCCCTCTGACCTTGGGGACAGCTTCTTCTGACCTTGGGGACAGCCACCCTGTCCTCTGTCTGCATGAGGACAGCCATCTGGCCTCCTTCCCTTCCTCACATGCCTCTCTTGAGTCTGCTTGGGCTGAGCCAGCCCTGGGGTGTGGGGGTGGGCCCCTGACCTGCCCCTTCAAGGGACCCCAGCCCTGTCCCTAAGTGGCGGCTACCCGCTGTGGGCTGCTTGACACTGGCCATCAGGGTGGCCGCAGAGAGCCGTGTGGGCAGGGTGAGGGAGTGGCTGCAGGCCTGGGGCAGACCAGCTGGGCCAGGACCCCAGGAGTCTGGGGTCTGCGGGAGACGAGAGATGAGGCAGGGTGGCCACCAGTGCCCAGAGGCCGGAGGTCGGAGAGCGCGAGCGGTGGGCCCCAGCCAGAGCGCAGTGTCCACGGGGCCCTCGGCCTGGAAACGGCCTGTGTCTCCGCTGGCAGTGACCCCCGGCCCTACCCTGCCCCTTTCCTGCGTCCCCAGCATCGCTGGAATGGGTCCTGTGCCCGCGGCCCTGGCTTGCCTAGATTCACAGACACAAAGAAGGCAGTCCCCTTGGGGTACGCCGGGCTGGGGGTCCCGCAAACGAACAGGACCACAACAGCCGCTCCCTGGCACCTGTCCTGGGCAGGCCCTGTGCCCCGTGGATGGCAGCTCAGGCTGGGTGCTAAGCCACCCCCAGCCAGCCACTTAGCTTAGTGCCCACCTGGAGACATGTGCTCCTGGTGCCGGCCTCACCTGCACACAGGAAGAGGGCTTCACGGGCAGGACGCGAGGTTTCAGTGCAGGCCGGCGCGTGCCCGCCGCGCACAAGGCCGGGAGCGCTGCCCAGGGTCAGAAGGGCCTCGGGCATGGCCCCGGCGGTGGTCAACGGGTGTCCCAGCCGAGAAGGGGCTCGGGGGAAGACAAGACGCTAGCGTTCTGCTGATAGAAATCGCAGTGTAAAGGCAAACGTTCCCAGCCTGCTCAGGAAGCAGCCAGTTAGGTGTGGGTAGAGCAGGGCTGGCGGGAGGGAGCAAGTCTGTGAAGACGCTCCGGCACTGCCCGGGTGAGGATTTTATCCTTGTCCCGGGACACAGAGGAGCCCCCAGGGAGCTTTGCGTCATAGGAATAGTTGATTCCAGGGCTTCTTTGTTTTGAAGAGAAAATGGCCATAAGCAGCTCCATTGGCCCTGGGTCCCTGCAGTGGCCGAGTGCTGATAGGCGCAACCCGCCCCCAAGCCATGGGCAGCAGGCAGGGCGGGGACGGGGCCAGAGGGCCTGACCCCCCCTAAAAGGGCAAGCCCCCCTCCAGAGCTGCACGGCGTTCACCTGTTCAACCTAACACAGCCCGTTAGGGCGCAAGCCCGGCAGTGGGTGATCAGCGAAGCGTCTTCTTGCGAGAGCGGAGGGTGAACTCCCGCGCGGTCTCTTGTGATTCTGCAGATTCAGGACGAGGAGAGTGTGGTGCTGTTCCTGGCGGCGTGGACGGTGACGGAGATCACACGCTATTCCTTCTACACATTCAGCCTTCTCGACCATCTGCCATACTTCGTGAAATGGGCCAGGTGGCGACGCCTTGCAGCTTGGTCTCCGTGTGCCTGCATGCCGCAGGTTCTTGGGGCTGCCAGGGCTCTGGGTGTTAGAACGCGCTCCCCACCGCGCCCCTGCAGCGTCCCCCCTGATCGCGGGGGTGTGCTCTGGGGGAATCAGTGCAAGATGAGCCGTATTCTGTCTTTAAATGACCTCTGAATTGGTCATTCTTTTTCCTTGGAAAGCGTAATATTCATTTTTGGATTTAAATGTGGATTTGGATTAAATAACTGTGCCAAAACATGGCATATTATCAGATTGATTAAAATTTTTATGTTCAGTCTTTCCACAATTGTTAGTATCTTATACCAAATTTTTTGCATTAAGTAGCAGACAGATTTTAATTTTTAAAAGTCATATTTTATTTGAAATCATGTTATTAGGAATGTGGACTGTTCTAGTTTGCTAGCTGCCAGAATGCAACACACCAGAGACAGATTGGCTTTTAATAATAGGGAATTTATTTCATTAGTTCTTTCTTATGAGGGAAGACACAGGGCGATCTCTGCTGGCCTTCTCTCCAGGCCTCTGGGTTCTAACAACTTTCCCCAGGGTGATTCCTTTCTGCATCTCCAAAGGCCTGGGCTGAGCTGCGAGTGCTGAGATGAGTTGTGCTGAGCTGCTTGGGCTGTGCTAAGTTGAGTCTCTCATTTAAGCAACAGCCAGTTAAGTCAAACATCATTCATTGCAGCAGGCACGCCTCCTAGCCGACTGTAGATGTAATCAGCAACAGATGAGGTTCACGTACTATTGGCTCATGTCCACAGCAACAGAACTGGGTGCCTTCACCTGGCCAAGTTGACAACTGAATCTAACTACCACATGGACAAATTTATATTTCATGAGCTCTAAATATATCTATCCTAAAGCAACATTTAAAAAAAGTTGTTATTGTCATACTATACACATGACACAAAATCCTCCATTTTAACTGTTTCATGTGCACAATTCAGTCAATTACACTTATAATGTTGTGCCACCATCACCCCATCCATGCAAAGCTTTGTTATCACCCCAGGCAGAAACTGTTCCCGTTAAGCACTAGCTCCCCATTTTCCCAGCCCCCCTCCAGCTCCCATAACGTGTCAACCACCTTCTGTCCCTATGAATTTGCTAAAGCAATGTTTTTAAAAAATAGACGATATCTTGTGTTTTTTTTCCCATCTGTCTGAATTTTTTGAGTAACTGACATTCTACAAACCGACATTCTCCTTGGGAGAGCAAATCACAACCAGTGTAGCTGTGCTCACTGCATCCACTATATCACATCAACAGTGAGGGCAAACTGTGCTGGGTGCCGAGGGCAGAGGTGCTGGGTGCTGAGGACAGGTGCTCTCGTGCCAGTGGCAGGTGTGCTGCATGCCCAGGGAACGTATGCTGGGTACAGGGCGACCAGTGTGCTGGGTGCCGGGCAGGTGTGCTGGGTGCAGGGGGTCCATTGTGCTGGGTGCTTAAAGCAGATGTGCTGGGTCCTTAAAGTAGGTGTTCTGGATGCCAGTGGCAGGTGTGCTGCATGCCCAGGGCACGTATGCTGGGTGCAGGGCGACCAGTGTACTGAGTACCAAGGGTAGGTGTGCTGGGTGCTGAGGGCAGGTGCTCTGGGTGCTGAGGGCAGGTGTGCTGAGTGCTAGGAGCAGGTGTGCTGGGTGTCGAGGGCAGGTGTGCTGGGTGCTGGGAGCAGGTGTGTTGGGTGCTGAAGGCAGGTGTGCTGGGTGTCGAGGGCAGGTGTGCTGGGTGCTGGGAGCAGGTGTGTTGGGTGCTGAAGGCAGGTGTGCTGGGAGCAGGTGTGCTGGGTGCCAAGGGCAGGTGTTCTGGGTGCTGGGAGCAGGTGAGCTGTGTGTCAAGGACAGATGTGCACAAAGTAGAGCCTCCAGGAGCTCAACATGCAAATACGAGTTGGTGCAGCAGGCCAGGTGGGGTCAGGGCCAGATGGTCCCAGGACCAGGGAGAGGCCCTCCCCCACATTTAGGGGGATGGGGCCAAACCCAGTTTTTTATCATATGCTGTTTCTTTTCATTTATTTATTTTTATTATTATTTTCTTTTCTTTGTGCACGGGCAGGCACCAGGAATCAAACCCAGGTCTCTGGCATGGCAGGCAAGAACTCTGCCATTGATCCTCGGTCGCATTGCCCTCATTCATTTATTTTTGAAGTGGTGGAAGTGCTCGGTATTCATGGTGCAAAGTCCAAAGCATGCAGGAGACAAGAGCAAGCTCCTGCCCCTGTGCCCACCCCATGCCCACCCAAGCCCCCACCCCATGTGGCTCGGCCTGGAGACTGTCCTTGCAGACTCCTCATGCGCGCACAGCTGCAGCACCCAGCTATGCGCCCTTCTCCTTGCTCCTTGTGGGTCTCCCGCGCCCCGACGCCAAGGTCCTGTCCCCTAGAGGTGCTGACTATGCCATCCTGCGGCTGCCAGCCCTGCCCGCTTGGGTGTGGCCCTTACCTGGGCAGCCCCACAGGGGGGTCCCTGGGGCAGAGGCCTGGCGGGAGGGAGCGTTTATGTGTTCAAACACAGTGCACAGAATAGGTGCAGAGAACAAAACAAAGGGAGAAACCTGAATTACCATCCTGCCATGCGAGGCTCATCCTTAGCTGTGCCATGTCGTCTTCAGACCTCTCCACGCGCTCTCGGCCCTCTGTAGATGGCTGTGGCTTGCCCCTTTGCACACAGCATGCTTTAACAAGTCCACGCCTCCACAGCTGCCGTGAGACGGCTGCGCCTGCGCTCGCCATGGCTGGCTGGCTTTGTTCTCGTGGCGCACGGCGTGGGCCTGTGGGGTGGGGGCCTTAGCCGGGCCCTGCCCCCTTCCCCGGGCCGTTCGGGCCACGTGGACCCGCTGACACTGCCCGGCCGCCTTTGGAAGCATCTGCATGTCTTAAATTTTGGGAAAATCTGAAAACCTGCCAATGCATGTTTGAATTTGTAGCTTCGAAAAATCGCAGTTTGTCAATTGCCTTGTTATTAAACCAGGTGTTATAAAATCTTTCAACTTTGAACTACATTTGTAGCATAATTCACCTGTCCGTTAACGTCAATAATCTTGATCCCAACCGTCTAAATGTATTTGCCTACCCTATTTGGTCACTTCAGATAATATTTGTGTTTATTAAGCATTGAAGCCATTATTCTAAAATAAAACTCCATTTGAGGATGGACTTCTTCTTTATAAATAGCTTGGCCCACTGTAATGTTTGAATCTTGACTCCATTTCTATAGAAGTGCATGTTCCTAGAAAACCTATTCCCAAAGCAGGTGATCGTATGTTGGATTCATGCTTTCATATCACTTTCCATTTTAACTTCAAAAACTTTAGGGGCACTCAGGAATGGTCACGGAGACTGTGTCTTTATCTGAGTGGAGCCAGTTTGCACTGAGCTCTCAGAATCGCCCTCAGAGCTTAGAGGCAGTGAGTGTCCTGCAGCTTTTTTTAAATGCAATTTTATTATGGCATATCCGCACGCCATATAATTATCCAATGTGTACAATCCGTGGCTCACAGGACCATCACAGAGCTGTGCGTTCACCACCACGACCAATTTTAGAACATCTTCATTACTCCAAAATTGCAGTCTTTTTAAAGTACACACAAAGTCATATAAATGATACTATTTATTCCCATTTCATTAAAAAATTTCAGGGGTTTTAAGGCTTTAAACCAGTTTATTGGAGGAACGTTAAATTGTGGGGTTTTATATTCCCCATTAAAGAACAATGCTACCAAAAAAATTGTTTCAGAGTCACATAAAGTTAAACAAAAAAACTTAATCAGTGTGAATATTTTATTTGAGAAGAGAATATAAAATTGAGTAGGAAAAAAGTGATTTAAGTTATACACAAAATCTTCACGGGACTGTGAAGGAAGCAGGCCATGGGGGAGGCAGGCTAAAGGCTCAGCGACCTTTCCTCTTTCTTCACCATTAACCTTTTAGTGAATAAGCCCCCCGTGCCCAGTCCCTGAACCTAGCCTGTCCTTGGCACTCAGGTATACGATGATTTCCAACTTGCCTCCAAGCTCGTGACACTACCTTCACTTAATACAAATATTTCACAATGCCAGCAAAATGATTACATAAAATACAGATTCACATTTCCTTTCTTTTTCCATTCAAATTGCGACCCTGGTTTTCTGTGGCTGCTGCTGTCTGGTGACATGCAGAAAACCCTTTTCTTTAATGCAGAAAGGGCTGGTTTTTGCCCCAGGGCTCCTCCGGCTGGGGGTGGGGTCCCCGCTGTGGGCCAGGGCGGTGCGCCTGGCTCTCTCCACTTCCAAAACCACTGGAAGCAACTGGGCAATTTCTGCTCTTCATTCTGAATCTGTCTCAGCTCAGGTATTTCTAAGGTTCTCCAGGAAACTGAATCAGATATACAATTTATAAAAGTGTCTCACGTAACCATGGGAACATAGAGTCCAAAATCCACAGGGCAGGCTGTGAAGCCAACGATTCTGATGGAGGGTCTGGACGAACTCCACAGGAGAGGCTCGCCAGCCAAAGTAGGAAGAGAGCCTGTCTCTTCTGAATCCTCCTTAAAAGCCTTCCAGTGATCAGATTAAATGCCACTCATTAAAGGAGACACTCCCCTTGGCTGACTACAAATGGAATCAGCTGTGGATGCAGCCGTGATCATGATTTAATTCTGTGAAATGTCCTCCTCGCCACAGACAGGCCAGCACTTGCCCAACCAGACAATGGGTACTACACATGAACCTGACCATGACAGCTGTTTCAAGCAAACCATTCCTTTAATGTGGGAATTCCACAAGTAATTTGCCTTTGTGTTTTGTCATGAGGGCACTGCAGTCCTCACCAGCAGTCACAGCAGCTGTGGGCACCAAGCGGCTTCTGCAGAAGTCATTATATTAAGAGCCACAGAGGGTGTCCAAATAGCCCTGAGTAAGAACTGGTTTGGTCGTTTCAAGGTTTCAACATAAAATTAGGATCAAAACTGGCCTTTTTAAAGCACAACATTTCATAGTAAGTGACTAGCATCAGGGAAAAACCCATCAATATGAGTCCAAGTGCCCAAATCACCTTTGCAATATTTAAAAACAAAAAATAAACCACTACATCTGTTTTTTAAGTATATAAAAATACCATGATAGTGTAACATAAATTTTCTTCTTTTAAGATCTAGCCATTTAAAATGGAAACTGCTATGAGAGAAGGACCCATAATCAAGATAATAAATGAATGATTAAAGTAGAAAAAAGTAACCCTCTTATGTGAGGTTATTGCGCTATTGTAAAATATACATTGTAATACGTAAAAGGGATTTTTAAGATCTGTATAGAGCAGTAGCAAAAGAGCCATGACATAAACCACAATGATTATTACTGAAAAATAATTCTCTGAGGTTTTTCTTTCTCCAGATATAACTTTTTTATCATCTTATACCCTGTTGGAGTTGCTGGCGAGCTGCTTACGATACATGCTGCCTTACCCTATGTGAAGAAAACGGGGATGTTTTCAGTAAGACTTCCCAACAAATACAATGTCTCTTTTGACTACTATTATTTCCTTCTGATAACCATGGCATCATACATACCACGTAAGTATGTGTTAGTACTTTGACTTAATATATAAGATTTTGGGACGGTATCATAATAAGCTAGTTTAATAAGCAAGGAGGAAAAAATAGAAATAATTGCTTACAGATACATTGAAACCTCTTATTCCAGCCCATATTTATTCATAATTAGAAATAATTGAATGGGGCGTAAGAAAACTCTACTAGTTATGAGAAAAAAGAGCAAGCAAATTAAAACACAAATGATTGCTTTTTCAAAATAACTTAAAAATAAATTTGGTATGATTTATTTTTTAAAGAAAAGAAAGCATGCATCCGTGAGCAACTGCGAGCACTTTAATTATGTAAGTGAATGCAAATGTTCTAGCCAAAAACTTTGAGGTCATCTCTATCTATTCATGAAGTGCATACTTGGAAAAATCATCTAGGAGTACTTTTCAGGCTTATTTGTGTTGCTCTCTGTACTTGAAAAAAATAAAGCTGCTTTTCTTAAAATATTAGTAACACCGTGTCCTCACCTTTCAGTGCTGCAGTGAGCTGGGGAACTTCCACCCACCTCATTTAAATAGTAATAGCAGTATGTATTTTATGAAACTTTGATAGTCCCTAGCAGGAAATATAAGGGAAAAGCGAGACTATTCTTTACACTTCTCAATAAAATTAGAGACTCTGGTGTCAGAGGGGGAAAAGGAAATAAAAGAAGCTGATGGCCTTTCAACGCTACATCAATACCTGATCTACCCGATGTCCCTCTCTGGGGGAGCGCATAAAACTGGCCAGCGCCTCGAGGGCTCCACCTTCAAGGGGTCCCCACGGCTCCCCTCCTCTGGGGCCGCGAGGTCCCCCAGGCCAGCCCCTCCCGGCCCTGAGCAGTGTCAGGTGATGGTGGCAGCCCTGAGCAGAGCCTCTGCATTGTCCTGGCCAAGAGCCCGGTCCGCAGGGTCACGGCTGGACACGTCAAACCAGCAGCTTCTGCCTGGGCCGGGGGAACAGTCCCGAGCACACGGCCTGAGCCGTGGCAGTCGTGACCACTGACTTCTCTTTCCCTGTCTTATTGGTTGTAGCCACGGGCCCCTTCTCATTTTGTCCCCAACCCAAGTGGAATCATTGTCGTCTCCCGACACCAGCTGGTCACTGCAGATGGGGGGTAGGGTGGGGCGATGTGGCTGCTTACAGAGCCCAGCCTATAGCAACCAGGCACGGTCAGAACAGGGCTGTGGGGTCCTGGGCAAGTGGCTCAGATGCATGGCCCTGGGTGTGTGACCCTGGGCGTGTGGCCCGGGTGTGTGGTCTGGGTGTGTGGCCCTGGGTATGTTGCCTGGGTGTGTGGCCCTAGGCGTGTAGCCCTGGGTGTGTGGTCTGGGTGTGCAGCCCTGGGTGTGTGGTCTGGGTGTGTGGCCCTGGGTGTGTGGTCTGGGTGTGCAGCCCTGGGTGTGTGGTCTGGGTGTGTGGTCTGGGTGTGTGGCCCTGGGTGTGTGGTCTGGGTGTGTAGCCCTGGGTGTGTGGTCTGGGTGTGCAGCCCTGGGTGGGTGGCCCTGGGTGTGTGGCCCTAGGTGTGTAGCCCTGGGTGTGTGGTCTGGGTGTGTGGCCCTGGGTGTGTAGCCCTGGGTGTGTGGTCTGGGTGTGCAACCCTGGGTGTGTGGTCTGGGTGTGTGGCCCTGGGTGTGTGGTCTGGGTGTGCGGCCCTGGGTGTGTGGTCTGGGTGTGCAGCCCTGGGTGTGCGGCCCTGGGTGTGTGGTCTGGGTGTGCAGCCCTGGGTGTGTGGTCTGGGTGTGTAGCCCTGGGTGTGTGGTCTGGGTGTGTGGCCCTGGGTGTGTGGTCTGGGTGTGTGGCCCTGGGTGTGTAGCCCTGGGTGTGTGGTCTGGGTGTGCAACCCTGGGTGTGTGGTCTGGGTGTGTGGCCCTGGGTGTGTGGTCTGGGTGTGTGGCCCTGGGTGTGTGGTCTGGGTGTGCAGCCCTGGGTGTGTGGCCCTGGGTGTGTGGTCTGGGTGTGCAGCCCTGGGTGTGTGGTCTGGGTGTGTAGCCCTGGGTGTGTGGTCTGGGTGTGTGGCCCTGGGTGTGTGGTCTGGGTGTGTGGCCCTGGGTGTGTGGTCTGGGTGTGCGGCCCTGGGTGTGTGGTCTTGGTGTGCAGCCCTGGGTGGGTGGCCCTGGGTGTGTGGTCTGGGTGTGTGGCCCTGGGTGTGTGGCCCTGGGTATGTGGCCTGGGTGTGTGGTCTGGGTGTGTGGCCCTGGGTGTGTGGTCTGGGTGTGTGGTCTGGGTGTGTGGCCCGGGTGTGTCGCCCTGGGTGTGTGGTCTGGGTGTGTGGCCCTGGGTGTGTGGTCTGGGTGTGTGGTCTGGGTGTGTAGCCCTGGGTGTGTGGCCTGGGTGTGTAGCCCTGGGTGTGTGGTCTGGGTGTGTGGTCTGGGTGTGTGGCCCTGGGTGTGTGGTCTGGGTGTGTGGCCCTAGGTGTGTAGCCCTAGACGTGTGGTCTGGGTGTGTGGTCTGGGTGTGCAGCCCTGGGTGTGTGGTCTGGGTGTGTGGCCCTGGGTATGTGGCCTGGGTGTGTGGCCCTAGGTGTGCAGCCCTGGGTGTGTGGTCTGGGTGTGTGGCCTGGGCGTGTGGCCCTGGGCGTATCACCCGGTGTGGCAGGTGGTGGAGGGACACAGTGAACAATGCTTCGGGTAAGGAAGACAGTTGCTGTGCCTTTGCTGTTTCAGCCACGTTCTTAGAACAATCATGACTCAAAGCTGCCAAGCGAGGTTTCCGGCTTGTTCTGGGATTGGGCTCTGTGCTTTGGTTGTGCTGTGCACAGGTGTTTCGCGTGTACACGGTGTGCAGCTGAGGTCCATTTGCTCACCCACCCACTCAGTATTGAGTGCACTGCTTCAGGTGGGCCCAAAATGGGGGCCCTCCCCACCAGGTCCTCCCCACAGACTCCTCCCCCAGGCTCCTCCCTGCAGGCCCCTCCCCCAGGCTCCTCCCGCAGGCCCCTCCTGCAGGGCCCTCCCCACAGACTCCTTTCCACACGCCCTCCCCACAGACTCCTCCCCCAGGCCCCTCCCCCAGGCCCCTCCCCGCAGGCCCCTTCTAAACCAGTCCCGGAGAAGGAGCCCTGACTCACGCAGCGCTGAGGGCCTGGCAGGGTTGCTGGGCCTCCTCTCCTGCAGTCAGTGCGCACGGGCACTCCACGCGTGTGCACAGCCCCCACGGTGAGAGTCCGGCCGGCTGAGGGCGGGCTGGGGGCGCAGCCGGGGCCGCCTCGCAGGTGGGGCCGCGCTAGGGTCCACGGATAGCAGAGCCCTGGCCCCCCTGGGCCCCCGCGCGCACTGTCCCTAACAGGCGGGACCCTTCGCGCACGGCGGGACCTGCTGGCCCACGCCCCACGCCCACGGGGCTGGTTTCGCGTAGAGATAACGCAAAGCAACAGCTTCTTTTTCTCTCTTTCCTTTTTCAATGAAGTGTTTCCACAACTGTATTTCCACATGTTACGCCAGAGGAGAAAGGTGCTGCATGGAGAGGTGATTGTAGAAAAGGATGATTAAGGATGCCTGCCAAAGAGGCGCTTTTTCCAGAACATCCAGGACCCCTTGAGTCCAGTTTCAGAAACAAGAATAAACAACTTCATGAACTGTCACGGATCGTTTTGTTTCTT
Organism: Tamandua tetradactyla; assembly: GCF_023851605.1. NCBI lineage: Eukaryota > Metazoa > Chordata > Mammalia > Pilosa > Myrmecophagidae > Tamandua > Tamandua tetradactyla. Next base: position 232,175,693 of record NC_135327.1, on the reverse strand, counting down.
AAAGTATACCTTGAGACGCGTGGATCTGCTGGGATTTCTCTTCACGTGGGCCAGGTCCATTTCCCGTAAGATGCGCAGCTACCGTAATTCCTTGGTAGGTTGATCACTAAGAAAGTAATTGGTTGTATAACCCGGGAAGAAATGTTGTTAATTTTACTAATTTTGCAACCTATGCACAAAGCTTTTTTTTTTTTTTTGTATGCTGTATGGTGGGTCACATTTCATTCTTTTTCAGTGTGGCAATCCTGTTATTGCAGCACCATTTGTTGAAGAAAATTTGGGGGGGGATTAGTGCACAGGGTGGAAATTGAACCCCAGTTTCCTGCATGACAGGCAAGAATTCTACCACTGAACTACCCTTGCACCCCCTGTACAAACCTTTTTAAATCAATATTTAGAAATTAGGTTAATAATTTAATATTATGAAACTTTTCAGTGATGTATGTGCGATCTTTATAAATGAGAGTAAATACAAAATTGTAATTACTCGTTAAAAAGTTTTGGTATTTCTTGAACCCAATATCTATGTCTTCAGGTTATGAGGCAGCATTTATGATTAGTAAGAACTCCTGGAAGCGTGGACGTCATTTGCTATAGTAAAACTTTGGACATGATTAAGTAGCAGTATAGGACACAAAAATATTCAAATATCACAATTGGAAAGCATTTAAAAAAAAATAAGTCTAGGCTGTTGAAATTACTCGCACCACTAAGGAAATGTGTGTTTATTTAAGTTAACCCCTCAAAGACAACCTTTTCAACAGTAAGGGCTGAGAGGTTGGAAAGGTTGTGGGCGTGTGCCTTTCCCCACGTGGGAAAGAGTAGCCCCACGGGGGCCAGATGCCTGGAGCAAGCTGACCTGTGCTGTGGGGTCCCTTAGGAAGACCAGGTCACTCGCATTCCCAGGGGTGCTTAGGTGACTGCAAGTTTTGGGGTGTGATCGAGAATTTAGAATTCATTCTGAATTCCACGTGCAGAAAAAAACCCCGGATAAATCTCTCTCCACTGGAGACACTTTAACACGGTTTTAATTCATAAGTACGTCCTTCAGAAAAACTTCACACCTCCCCTAAGTAAGCTCATTTTGATGCATTTTAGAGAATATTAAATATGTGACTTTAAAGGAAAATAAACTTTTTTTTTACTTACTGTGGATATGTGTGTGTAATTTTGGCTTTAAATATGCTGTATTGTTTACATTTGCATTCGACATGTAATTATACATTTTTCAAAATCGTTTTCTGCTACCACCTACTTTTCAATTGTTCATGTAGAAATGTGTAATTCAGAAAATTTTTGCAAACGATTCTATTTTAACTATTTTGATTTTACAAGGTGCTGTGTGTTTTATTACATTATGTGTTGCATATTTCCTATGCAGCTGATGTTTTAATGAGCGATGTGTACGAGGCCACTAATTCCCACAGTGCCGATGTGCATTCTGCACTTGTGCTGTCCATCAGTTTTTCACCCTGAAGTTTCATATGGAAGAAATTTTCAGAGTTTTCCCTTTGGTAACAGAGCATAAGGAGTTCACCGATCTATCTCATTAGAAACCTGTCTTATGAAAACTATTTTAAATCTGAATCTAAAATAATTTGCAATAATCCAACCTGTACCCTTTTCAAGCGGCTTTGACCTCATTTTTCTTTAACTGGTGGATTATCTCAATTAACTTCAATAAAAATGAAAAAGTGTCAAACTCTCGACGACCTGAATTAACAGGTGAAAGTGCATCTAAACACTTGGTGTGTATTCAGTGTCGTCTCGGCTACACCGGTGCGCATCTGTCCCTCGTGTAGAAGCCACAGCGCTCCTGGGAGGGTGGGTGAGATGCTGCGAGCTCTTCCTGGGGTGCCCCCTCCCCCGAGCTCTCCCTGCGTCACCCCGGGCCCCTCTCAGGAGGCACGACATGGGTGAGCCAAGTAGCACCCAAGTTCAGCCTGTAGAATCAGAAATAGAAAAACATGTGCCAAGAAATTGCGTTACTAGCAAGTTTAGCGCAGGGCCAGTCCTTAACGTGCAGTTCTCATCTTCCTCGCCCGTTGCGTGGCCGCTGGGCACACGTGCTTCACCGTGCACAGCCTTGAGTTGTGCTAATCCTACCACATCCTAATGGCTGCAACACAAGAAAGCCGTTTTCACCAAGACCTCTGTGGCTTGGCATCTGTACATGCTCAGAGCCATTATTTTGACATTACATGCTCAGAGCCATTATTTTGACATCTTTCCTTTTGTAAGCATCTAATTATTATACTGCCTTTATTTGTGGTTTCTGGTGGCATGTTGAAGTGATAAGGAATCGTCTGGAAACCTTTCCCCCCCCAATGATTCATTTTGTGCCTATGGCTTGCTAGGTACTAATCTAAGAATTAACATCTTCTTCTCTTCTCTGTTTATCACACACTAAAACTTTGGCACAATTACTATTTAAATTGGCTAATATATCATGTTGCAAAACAATTATCAGTGCTTTAACAAAATGCAGTGCATCCGTGATCTGATGTGCTGGGTTTCCGTTACTTGCGTGTGCATTAGGAAACCGGGGCACACTGAGAAGCAGCTTCTGGTTTACGAGGAGCTCAAAATCAGTTATTGCTTATAAAATAAAGCATTACAGGACCAAGGAGGAAAAAATCATTGTGAAAAGCCACCTTAAAGATATTTTTGAAAGAAAATGAAAATTGTAGGGTATTTTCCTTTGATCTACACTAGTCCGTGTTTCACTTTGCTAAAGCTGCCGGAATGCAACCTGCTGGACATGGAGTGGCTTTTAAAAGGGGATTTCTTAGGTTATAAATTTCAGTTCTAAGGCCATGAAAATGTCCAAATGAAGGCATCAGCAAGAGGATACCTCTACTCACGAGAGTAGAGAGCCCCGCTGTGCCCTGGCTGCTTGTCCCGTGGGAAGGCGTGCAGCGACGTCTGCTGCCCCTCTTGGCTTCTGAGTCCAGAGGCCTTTCTGAGCATCTGCCTGTCCTCCTTAGCTCCTCCAGGTTCCGTCTCTGAGCTTAGAATCTTCCTCCTTAGCTCTTCCAGGTTCCGTCTCTTAGCTTAGCATCTTCCTCCTTAGCTCCTCCAGGTTCCGTCTCTTAGCTTAGCATCTTCCTCCTTAGCTCCTCCAGGTTCCGTCTCTGTGCTTAGTTAGCATCTTCCTCCTTAGCTCCTCCAGGTTCCGTCTCTTAGCTTAGCATCTTCCTCCTTAGCTCCTCCAGGTTCTGTCTCTTAGCTTAGCATCTTCCTCCTTAGCTCCTCCAGGTTCTGTCTCTTAGCTTAGCATCTTTCTCCTTAGCTCCTCCAGGTTCCATCTCTTAGCTTAGCATCTCCAGGCGTCTGTCCTGGCTTCATCTTTCTCCTCTGTGTCGGCTCTTTTAAGGACTCCAGTAACTAAGACCCACCTTGAATGGGTAGGGTGCATGTCCATAGAAACAATAAAAAAGATCCCGCCCAGTGAGTCTGCCCCCACAGGATTGGATTAAAAGAACACGGCTTTTCTGGGGTACCGCGATTTCAAGCCAGGACAGTCTGGGATATATATATATATCTATAGATGATATAATCAAAGAGTAAGAATAGCATAATTTTATAACTTTTAGGAATTTAAAATTCAATTTGTTTGTATTTTTAGCCTAAATTTGCAAAATATTTTAAATAGACATAAGTAGTCCTCTAGATATGAAGCTTAAAAATATATACGAACACTGTACAGAATGGGAGAAAGTATCGTATAATCTGATCAGGGTTTACTGTCCAGATTATGGAGAGAACCCCCACAACTCGACAACAAAAGACAAACAACCCAATTAAAAATTGGGCAAGGATTTCAATAGACATTTCTCCAAAGATGATGTTCAAATGGCTAATAAGTATAAAAAAAAGATGCTCAACATCATTGGCTATTAGAGAAATGCAAATTAAAACTATAATGAGATACCACTTCACACTCACTGGGACAACTGTTATAAAAAATCTGAAAATAACAAGCACTGACGAGGATGCAGAGAAAGAGGAGCTCTGGTACACTCCTGGTGGGAATGTAAAATGGTGCAGCCACTGGGGAAAGCAGCTTGGTGGTTTCTCAGGAAGTTAAACAGAGCTACTGCATGACCTGGCAGCTCCACTCCTGGGTATAGGACCGACAGAACTGAAGGCAGGGTCTCAGACAGACATTTGCCTGCCAGTGTCCACTGCAGCATCATTCACTATAGCCGAAGGTGGAAGCAGCCCCAGTACCCATCCACCGATGCCTGGATAAACAGATGAGGTCTGTCCAAACAGTGGAATATTATTAAGCCATAAAAAGAAGTGAAGAATGAACCTTGGAGACATCGTGTTAAGTGAAATAAGCCAGACACAGACGTGGTAGATCTCTCATATGAGATGCTGAGAACAGGCAAACTCACGGAAAGCAGGACAGTGGATGCCGGGGGGTGGGTGGGAGTGGGGCGCCACTGCTAAGTGGGTGTGCTGCTGGCATGGGGTGATGAAAATAGTCTGGGATTAGACAGTTTTTATTGTCAGTGCACTTAATGTCAAAAGATTGCCCATATAAAATGGTAGAAATGATCTTTTATTGTTAATATTCTACCACAAAAAATACACATTCTAAATGCTTTAGATTTTTTAGTGTTCTGTTACAGCTTTTAAAATTATTTTTGTCGTTTTTATTTTGAAATAATTTCAAATGCAGAGATTACAAGAATAATAGAAAAGATTCCTATAAACCCTTCACTTGAATTCCCCATTTGCTCATTTTGTGACCCACTGGAAAGTAAGTTGACAACACTAACTCTTAATTATGTGAGTGTGTATGTCCCAAGAACAAGAGATTTCCCTTACAGAGCCACAGTCCACCATTAAAATCAAGAACTTCCCTACCACCCACTCACGCACAGATCTCAGTCCATTCTCAGGGGTGTGCTTGCACACAGGCACATGCCACACAGGCACACGCATGTCCATGCACACACAGTGCACACACACATGTGCGTGCACTCACACGTGCAGATGTCCATGAAATGAAGGTCTTCTGGTCTAATTTACAGGAGTTTGACCTTGGAATAAGGCATTGGGGTTCTTAAACTAAAAAATTAATAAGCTGTGCTCTGTTACATGAAGACTGGTCATGTGAGATGCTTTAAAAACACCACATTCTTCATATATGTCATTTCCCAGCAGATTATTAGCTTGACCTTCATAGTTCATAAAACTCCCTGATTAATTAACTTCTTGACAACAGCCTTCTGTCCTACATCACTCTGTTCCCCTCCCATGCTGTTCTGCCTCGCTAAAACATACTGAATGCAAAGTGGAGATTGCTATAAACATGCATTTTATTTCTGGATCTGTGACAGTGACTTACCCCCAACATTTCAAATGCAATTTGTACCATTTGAGAATTATTTTTTTTCTTAAGTTCACTTATTATTTTGTAGCTTTATTTTGAGGGTAATGTCTATAGAATAATGGCTTTCAGATTATAGTATTTTTAAAATCTATTTCATTGTGAAATATAGCATATATTTAAAAAAGCAATAACTTTCAAAGTACATTATAACAATTAGCTATAGAGCAGATTTCAGAGTTTGGTATGGGTTGCGGTTCCACAGTTTTGAATTTTTCCTTCTGGTTGTTCCAAGACCCTGGAGACTAAAAGAAATATCAATGTAATGATTCAGCAGTCAAAATACTCACTTATTCAATTCTGTCTTCTCTGTTATAACTCCTTCTCCTCTGATCCTTCTCCCGATCTTTAGGGGTAGTTTGGCTGTGCCACTTCTAAATTTTTCCTGTTGAAAGGGCTGCTGATAATACAGGCTAGGGGAATGGGACTAGCGGGTGTCCTGGAGAGTCTGGTCCTCTGCACTGCAGGACTCATCTGGCCTAGGGGCCCTGTGGAGGTTGTAGGTTTCTGGAAGGTAATCCTCGTGCATGGACTGTTTGTAGACTCTCGGGCGGAGCCCAGGTAGGGCTTGGCGATCCGTGGTGAACAGCACGCCCAGCTGACGCTTGCATAAGAGCGACCTCCAGAGCAGCCTCTCGACTCTGAGCTCTGGCAGCCACTGACGTGTTATTGGTTCCACTTCTTCTCTCCCTTTTGGTCAGGAAGGCATTGCCCATCCCACGGTGCCAGGGCCGGATTCATCCCTGGGAGTCGTGCCCCAGGCCACCAGGGAGACTCACCCCTGGATGTCCTCAGACCATAGTTTTTTAAGACCCGTCCAGGGACTCCAGGTGCTGCCCCTAGAGATTTACCACTGGTGACTGTGGCTTCTTTAGCAGGTTGGTATTCTGATACCCACACTTTGAGCAGCCCTGTAATAAGGAGTATTGGGGAGGGGGCGACGGCGTGTTATAAATCATGCATCAGTGCAGGTGACAGGGCAGAAATACCTGCTGGCCTGCACCAAGCCTCATTGCTTCTGATTGGAAAAATTGATAGAAAACTTGGTGCTGGTTCCTCGGAGGGCCACTCGCTGCCGCGCACGCCGCCTCTCTCAGTGCAGCGTCTGCCTGTGGTCTCGGCCACCTGCAGGCCCGCAGGGCGCAGGAGGCGTCAGAGTTCCTGGTACCAGACAAAACAATAGCAAACTCCAGTGGTGACCAGCTTTCTTGTACTGAATTACTGGCTTGAAATAAACGAGCTTCTTTAGGGGGAGAAGTTCAGTTAAAGATTTTGGCGTGAGACGTGAACTTCTAGTGCTTTGTTTTGTTTTGTTTAAATAACGCTCCCCCCCCACCCCCAGCAATCTTAGAGAAGAATATATTCAAGAGTGTCAAAAAAGTAGGGGCTCTGTTTCTGAGAACTATGCCTCACAGAAAGTGATTGTCATTGCTCAAATGATTTTAATTTCATCATAAGTTGACTGAGATAGGTTGTGGCTAACTTAATCTGCTCAGAAGCTGGCTTTATTGCTTTCAACTCTAACTGCCCTTTATTAAAACTCTCAGAACAGAAATTAATCTTACGGACTGAAGAAGGGAAAAGATTGATTTCTATTAGGCATACTTAAGAATTTAAAAGGGAATAATTTTTTTCAAAGATTCAATTTCATTTATAAATTCTATACATAAGCATCTGCCCTAAAATTTGGTATCCCTTTTTTCTTTCAATCCCAAAATCAACATATATGAGATGTCTTATATTGAAACAGGATTTGTGGCATTAGGGGTGTGTTACATTTTTCTCACGACAGCGCGGAAGCTTCGGCACAGACTCTAATCTGAGGGAGGTGACATGAATCACATGTGATGGGCTGCAAGCATTAAAGATGAATGTAGCTAGAAAAAAGCCTCTTTAAAATTATTTTGGGAAAATACTGGTTATTTTACAGGTTGTCCATGTTTATCCTTATCTCATGAAGCATTTCCGGCCCTGGAAAATTCCTAATTATTTATCATGCTTTGGGAGTTATTATCCACATTATGTGAATGCATTCAGGCTGCTTTTGGAAAAGTGTTTTTGAACTATTTACTGTTGGCGAGGCCAGTGTTGGCTGATGCCAGTCGAGTATTTTTTCGAGGGGCTTCGGGAGTGGCAGGATGGGGGGCTGTGGCCACGCACTGTGAGGGGAACTGGTTAAAGGGAGCAGCTGTGCCCTGGCTCGGCCCAGCATTGGTCACATGCAGTCTGGTGGGACTCTGGGAGAATAGAAAAGTTTTCCAGCTTTTTCAAATGAGGAGTTCCTTAACCAGAACATGAGAAAATAATTTTGTTCAAAAATGCCTCATTAATCTACTGCTGTTAGGAATCAGATGGTTTACCAGGAAACTGAAGCTCATCCTAAGTCCCCATTTATTTAAATTAGATGGCAATCTCTTTCATCCTAAATGTGTGCAAAATATAGACAGTAAATCAGCTTACAAAATTTCTAATCTGTTTCAGGGTGCCAAAAACCTGTATAGCCAAATTAGTGAGAATGACCGACATTAATAGCCGGGTTTTGAGCTGAAGTGCTTTCACACTGGCAAGGTCGCGGGCTTCACAGGGATGCCAGCAAGGTCACGGGCTTCCTGGGGACTGCAACAAGGTCATGGGCTGTGAAGGTCGTGATTCAGTGGGGACAACGCAGCCTCCATTGCCTGCTCAGATAGGACAGAGCTCACCCACGCGACGCAATACCGAGTCTAAGTCTCTTTCCTTCCCTTTGCTCTAATACCAGGCACCACTGACAGTTCAGTGTCCTTTTAGACCTTTATAAAACACAGGTTCATACTCCCTGTTTTCCCTTTACACACACACACACACACACACAGGGTTAAACGAATGGAAATAATGTATTCACATTTTGTATGATTTTCTCTTTTGCTTTCACAATGTCTTGGAGATTCATGTGTGTGTTTGTATATCTGCATATACAATGTGTGTTTCCCGATTGATGGAAACTTTTGCTCACAATTATTAATGGTGCACAAAAATAACTGCATAATAATACAATGGAGATGGTGATAATAGTGATATCGATAGATGACATTTATTGAAATTTATTATGTACCAGGCCGCATGCTAATTTACGCTCTCCTTTGGAAACATCCCAATGACGGACAGGCTATCATCATGAATGTCCCCCGGTGAGAGGCAAGTCCAGGAGCGCCTCAGGTGCCCCAGCTCATCATTCCTCTGTGCAGGTGCACACCTGTCGGAGAGCCTGACACGTAAAATTAAGTTAAAGGGAACATACATTTTAAATTCTGCAGATACCGCTACATTTTGCCCCAATACAGCTATATCAATTTAATCCCAACGTCAATGTATGGGGGTGCCTCATCTTCAGACACTAAATAGTGTTGATATTTTAATTTTTTCCCAAATTTGTGCTGACCTGATTATTAAAATTTAGCATGTTTTCTTATGTTTATTGGTTATTTGCAGTTTTTTCTGTGAACTGCCTGTTCATTATTGTTTTCCATTATTCTGTTTGATTGCTTTTAGTCCATTTTCATTAATTTGTAAGTGCATAAACGAATTCTGTATATGCTTTCTTTGCTGGTTCGAAAGGATGTGTGTACCCTAGAAAAGCCATGTTTTAATCCTAATCCCATTTTGTAAAGGCGGCCATTTCTTCTAATCCCTATTCAGTATTAAATGTTTGAAACTGTAATTAGATCATCTCCCCGGAGATGTGATTTAATCAAGAGTGGTTGTTAAACTGGATTAGCTGGAGGCATTTGGGTGGGTCTTGATAAGTTTCGAGAGTCCTATATAAAATGAAACATTTTGGAGAATGAGAGATTCAGAGAGAGCAGAGCAGAACGACATAGCCACGAGAAGCAGAGTCCACCAGCCAGTGACCTTTGGAGATGAAGAAGGAAAACGCCTCCCGGGGAGCTTCATGAAACAAGAAGCCAGGAGAGGAAGCTAGCAGATGATGCCGTGTTCACCATGTGCCCTTCCAGATGAGAGGGGAACCCTGACCGTGTTCACCATGTGCCTTCTCACTTGTGAGAGAAACCCTGGACTTTATCGTCCTTCTTGAACCAAGGTATCTGTCCCTGGATGCTTTAGATTGGACATTTCTATAGACTTGTTGTAATTGGGACATTTTCTCGACCTTAGAACTGTACACTGGCAACTGATTAAATTTCCCTTTTTAAAAGCCATTCCATTTCTGGTATATTGCATTCTGGCAGCCAGCAAACCAGGACACCTTCTATATTATGTATATGGTGGATAGTTTCTTTCCATCTCATGTTTGTGTTTAGCTCTGTTTATGATGACTTTTGTCTTATGGGGGATTTAAATTTTACGTGTGTATATCTGTCAGTCTTCTCCTTGACTTCGTGTTTTCCTTACCCAGACCCAGACACCTCAACATTTTAAGCATCTTTTCTCCCATTATTCCCTTATGGCTTGTGTAACTTCTTTTTTATTTGAAACTTTGAGTCGTGTATGGTAGGAATATAATTTTATTTTTACCTGCATGGATCTTGAATTATCCTATCAGCATTTATTGAATAGACATTCCTCTTTTCTAGCAAACTGGGTGCTGCATCTGGTTTATATGGGGCCACTTCGTCCTCAGGTCACTGGATGCTGGCTCGTCCCAGGGGTGCTGGCACGGGGAGGGTGTGTGCTGCTCTCCCCTCCCCCCCTCTTCCCCTCCCCCCTCTTCCCCTCCCCCCCTCTTCCCCTCCTCCCCTCCTTCCCTCCTCTTCTCCCCCCCCCCCATCTCCCTTCCTTCTCATCTGCCTGGCCTTTCTGAAATAGGCATGAATTGACTTTTCACTCTGAAATGCAAATATTTGCTCTATGAAGGAGAAATAGTTCAAATCCATTTGAATGTACCTGTTGATCATGTTTTCTTCTAGTAGGAACCAGCCTCTTTTGGAAATGGCATATTTTGGCCGTTTATAAATTTCGGGGAAAGACAGCACCTATGTTCTGAAATGTTTTGCCTTCCTGCAGGCTGTTTTGAAATCCTGTAGAGGGAACACAGCATTTAATATTGTAGAACCAGCAGTGCGGTGGGGTTTTTTATTAGTTTGTTTAAGGAATATGGTTTTAAAATTGCATTCCCTGAATGTAAAAATCTGCAAGATGTATTGTTAGTGGGGGAATAAAACAGGAGGGAAAGAGTGTGTATAAGATGCATGTTTTGTTTTTAAAAATGGGAGGAGGAGAAAATAATACGTATTTGTGTGTATATACAGAAACTCTGGAAAAACCCCTTGGGAAACAAGAATAGCCTTTGCCTACTGGGGGTAGGTAAGTGTTGGGGCTCAAACTTGACAGATGTGGGAAAATAAGAAGGGAAGACTTCCACTGCTGACATCATTTAAAGCTTTCTAATTTTTCAACCTTGTGAAAATATCCCCTTTTTCTTTTTAAAAAGGGAACATGGTGTATCAAATTCAGCCGGAAGTTCAGTGAGGCTAGCACTGGAGGAGGGGCTTTATGTCTGCCCTTGGTGAGTTAAAGAACACAGTCTTCAGAGAGTTAGTGGCAGAAGCAAGGCGGCCTGTAGTGAATTGAAATGTGAATCAGAAATATTTCTGTTGTGTATCAGTGAGATAAGTCACCACCCCAAAACTTAGCGGTGTGAGATAGCATTTCACCATCTCTCATGGCCCTGAGTTGGCGGCTCAGCCGGGCTGCAGCATCAAGAGGGCGCCCACCACGGCCGGCACTGATGCCACTGCCGCCTGCAAGTCCAGCTGGTGCTACCATCAGGGGGTCCGAAATGTGACCTTTCCTGTGGCTTAGACTTCTCCCCATGGCTGGGTCCCGGGAGGAAGGAAGGGGAAGCTGTTCTCATAAAGGGAACAGCCCGCTGACATTTGCACCATGTTCTGTTAGTTAGGCAAACCCAGGCTGGTATAGGATCAGGGGGTGTGGGTGGGTGTGGGTGGCCAGGGAGATAAAATCAACTCGTGTCAGAGCGAATGCCAAACAATATGGCCATCTTCATCTGTGGTCAGCCACAGGAAGTATGGAAGACTTTTCCAGAAACTACGATGTTGATTGCGCAACTCACACGAGAAAAACCTAGCTGAATGACAAACTTATTTGACGAATTTTAATTCCATACATGCGAACAATACAGATACCTGCCCCCATCCTATTATCCGGATCAGAGACAGTTTACTTGGACCAAAATATTTTGGCCGCTTGGAGAACTGGATTTGATGAGGTTTGCTTTGGAATCACATCGTCTGCTGAACTCGAGGAAAATGACGATAAGCAGTCACAGAGCACCTGCAGCTGCATTTCTTTCCAAGCCGTGGATAATATTACCCCTCCTCACCTGTGTGAAAATCTTAAAAGGAAGGTGTTTTAGACCTTAGTGCTAGAACATCTTTATTTCTTATGAGGAATAAGACATGGTTGTTTCTTTAATCAAAGCAAAACTCACGGCCTATTGTGTGAGGAAAATCAGAAAAATCCGCAGGTTAAATTTGATAAAACCATAGGATGTGGCCCACAAAAACTGACATGCTAACTATAGCTCGGTGCTAATTTTCTACACTAGTGTCCTTTCCCTGAGGTCAATTCTTACATATTTCTACTTTTCCAGGTGAATGTATGGTCCTTATACATTTTAAAAAATCTTTTGTAAAATAAGTAGAGAATGATTGAATGAATCAATCAAGAACAAAAACAAGGTCATCCAGATGGGTCTAAAACGTCTTAAACTTACACCCCAAAACTGAAAGCAAAAGCCGGTGTGGTGTGTGGCGTGGGGGAGGGGCAGGAAGAAGTGGAGCCCCTGCGCCCCAAACAGCCTGAGGCCCCTGGGGGAGCGTCTGCCTCTGGCTCCGTGTCCTGCAGAGGGAACCAGAGAGGACCTCCTCCTTCCGGTGTGTGTGAAAGCGTTCAGCGGACAGCCCTCGGGGTGATGCACAGAGCAGTCACCTTCCAAGCCCAGCAAGGAGCCACTGTGTCCCCCAGGCACCTCCACTTCAGTGGGTCTGCAGGTCTGGGCCAGTCACCCAAGGCGGAGAAACAACGAGGAGTCGGCAAAGAGACAGCAACTTGCGGGTGATACAGCGCATGTTAGAAAGAGTAAGAAATTTGGGGGAACCTACAGTTAAACGATAAGCTTCTGTATTTAGCAAGAACATTAAATGCAAGGTCAGTAGAGAAAGTCAAATGTCTTTTCTATGCACTAACAACCCACCAAAGTGGAAATGTAAAAATAACCATTTACAATAGCTTCAAAAATCACCTACCTAGAAATCAAGATAATGGCAAACAGGGAAAACACAGAAACTACGGAACATGCAGAGAAGATTAAAATCACTTAAATAATGTGGAGAGACATGCTCACGGACTAGACAGCTCAGTGCCCTTCTCCTCCAGATGACCTGCAGATTCAGTGCAGATCAAATTGAAGTGCAAGCAGGACTCTTGTATAAATTGTCAGGCAGATTCTAAAGTTGATGTTGGAAGACAGTGGACCCAGACTAGCCTTGAAGATGTCTGAGAAGAGGGGCCAAGCTGGCAGTCACGCTGGCCGGGCTGGAGATGTGGCACTCAGCCCTGGCCGCCCGGAGCCGGGGGGCTGCAGAGCAAGGCCGGGCGGGCAGCTCCGGGAGGACCCGCCAAGCCCTCCTTCCCTCCCTCCCACCAGACACACAAAATCACGAGGGGAAGCAAAGGTTTAAATTTGAAGGTCAAGTCTACAGCTTCTAGAGGAAAACACAGAATATCTCCCTAATCTTGGGGTCAGAAAAGATTTTTAAAACAGGAGACAAAAAGGACGGAGCCTAAAGAAAAAAGAAAAAGGAAATTGGGCTGCATTAAAATGAGGAACTTCTGTTTATTAAAAGACATGGTTTAGAGAAGGAAGAGTTAGGCCAGTCTGGTAGAAAACACCTGTTCACAGCACATGTATCCAATGAGGACTCCTAGCCAGAATAAACAAGAACTCCTACACACCAAGGAAAAAGACCATGTAACAAAAAATGGCAAAGACTGGTTCAGGCCGCTCCGGAAGGTGCCCATCCAAGGGTGCCGGGGACACAGGAAAGGCGCTGGAACCCTGAGCCCTGAGGGACATGAGCGCAGAACTGCCCAGGACGGAGCACCCCAGGCCGGAAAGCGAGATGCTCTCCTTGCCAGGCGGGGGTGCTGGGCCCCACCAGAACATGGGGTCCTTCCGTGGGGTGCTGTCCAGGCAGAGCAAAGTGCTAGAACACTCCAAATCCTGCATCTCCTGGTTCGGGGGGCTGGGCTCCTGCTCAGGGCCCCCCAAGGCCAGACACAGGGTGTCGGCCCTTCTCCCGAGGCCCCTGGGGGACGCAGGATCAGCTCACTCATGCTGTGGGCGGAGCCCAGACCCTGCACTCCCTTCCCTGAGGCCCCTCCAGCCACAAGGCAGCAACGGGGTGCCCAGCCCCCTAATTCTGCCTGCAGGCCCTTTGCCCAAGGGGACGGCAGGGGTCCAGGTCTCCCCGGCCCACAGCCCATGGGTGCTCCGCTGAGCGCAAGCCCCGGGTGGGTTTCCCTGCACCCACAGAGCCCCGTGCCCTGCCGAGTGCGCCCCTGCTGGGATGGGGACGGCGTGGGGAGGGGGGGAGCGCCTGGGAGCCCTGCACAGCCTGGCAGGTGCACACCTGGACTGTGACTCCACCTGGCTTGGCATCTGCAAAGTTCCTGTCCCAGTGGGACCTTAGCAGAGAAAGGGAAGGCAGAGCAAGTGCCATGGCCAGGGAAGGCTATGGGTCATGCCCTGTGCCAGGCTGGGCGGCAGGAGAAAGGACAGACTCCCGAGGGCCCTGGGAACTTATAGCTGTGCCAGAGCTCCAGGTACCCCGGCCTCCAGGAATTCACAGCCCAGGGAAGAAAACTGGATTCACAGCAGTGAAACTAACAGGCAGGAGTGACAGAGGCCAGACTGGGGGAAAGGACGGGTGTCCCCTGGCGGGCTGAGGCTGAGGCTCCCGGTCAAGCAGAAGGGAAGCAGCAGCCTCCAGCTTCCACGTTGCAGCACAGCAGTGCTCCCCAAAGATGCCCTAAATCACGAGTCTCTGGGTAGCATTGTCCTGCTCAGAGCCCCTCCTCGCCTGGCTTTGGACAGCAGCCGGGCAGTCTGCCTACTGAGGTTTTAAATAGTTATTGTAAGAAAATAAAATGAAAAATCAATAATTTTTATTTGCAGGAGAAAAAGAAAACATGCTTAGTCCAGAGGAACAAAGCATCAATTTATTTGACCATGTTTTCTAAATATGATTTCAGAGAGGCTTCTATCTATGACTGGTCTCTGAATAGAACCTTTAAAATACTCCCATCGTTTGGTACTTTTGTTCTGAATGGACTATTATAGTCCTATTCCATGAAGAAGCTGTAGTTAACGCTGACCTGTGTGCTCTGCGTGTGTGTGAGCACCAACCTCGTCTCAGCATCGAGACCAGGCCACCCAGCACAATCCCATGTGCTACTAAAGCCCACTGGGCATCCAGGGTGGACCTGGAGTCCTCCCCCTAACACCATGGAGCCACTGGGCATCCAGGGTGGACCTGGAGTCCTCCCCCTAACACCACTTGGCAGCTATACATACCACCTTAAACCATACCCAATTTCTAAATAAAAAACAATAATAGAGACTTCCGGAGAAGATGGCGGCTTAGTAAGACGTGCAGGTCTTAGTTCCTCCTCCAGAAAAGCAACTAAAGAAACAGAAACAATACGAAACAGCTCCCGGAGTCACGACAGAGACCAAAAAGACAGCGTACCCCATTCTGGAACAGCTGAACGGGCAGGGAGAATCTGCTGCGGTGAGATACCCGAGGGGCGCGCGTTTTCCCAGCCGGGGCGGCTGGCGACTGGGGTCCCCTCCATGCACGTGGCTCCCCGGTCTGACTGGGAACGTTGGATAGCGGGGCCCTCCCGTCACGCTTGGCGTTTCGGGCCAGCTGGGCAATTAGGACCGGCACTCTCCCAAGCCGCGGCGGCCAGCGACCCCCCCCTCCACGCGCGGTTTCCCGGGCCGACTGCCGTGCAGACAGACGAGCGCCACGAGCGCCACCTACTGGGCAGGAAAAGAAAAACAGAGCCCAGAGATTTCACAGAAAAAGCTTTCAACCAGCTGGGTCCCACACCCAGGGAAATCTGATCAAATGCCCAGACACCAGCAGAAAATAATGGATGACGCTCAGAAAATTGAAGATATGGCCCAGTCAAAGGAACAAACCAATAGTTCAAATGAGATACAGGAGCTGAGACAACTAATGCTGAATATACGAACAGAAATGGAAAAACTCTTCAAAAACCAAATCAATAAATTGAGGGAGGACATGAAGAAGACATGGGCTGAACAAAAAGAAGAAATAGAAAATCTGAAAAAACAAATCACAGAACTTATGGGAGTGAAGGACAAAGAAGAAAAAATGGAAAAAACAATGGATACCTACAATGGTAGATCTAAAGAGACAGAAGCTACAATTAGTGAACTGGAGGATGGAACATCTGAATTCCAAAAAGAAACAGAAACTATAGGGAAAAGAATGGAAAAACTTGAGCAGGGGATCAGGGAACTGAATGACAATATGAAGCGCACAAATATACGTCTTGTGGGTGTCCCAGAAGGAGAAGAGAAGGGAAAAGGAGGAGAAAAACTAATGGAAGAAATTATCACTGAAAATTTCCCAACTCTTATGAAAGACCTAAATTTGCAGATCCAAGAAGTGCAGCACACCCCAAAGAGAATAGACCCAAATAGGCGTTCTCCAAGACACTTACTAGTTAGAATGTCAGAGTTCAAAGAGAAAGAGAGGATCTTGAAAGCAGCAAGAGAAAAACAATCTGTCACATACAAGGGAAACCCAATAAGACTATGTGTAGATTTCTCAGCAGAAACCATGGAAGCTAGAAGACAGTGGGATGATATATTTAAATTACTAAAAGAGAAAAACTGCCAACCAAGACTCCTATATCCAGCAAAATTGTCCTTCAAAAATGAAGGAGAAATTAAAACATTTATAGACAAAAAGTCACTGAGAGAATTTGTGACCAAGAGACCAGCTCTGCAAGAAATACTAAAGGGAGCACTAGAGTCAGATACGAAAAGACAGAAGAGAGAGGTATGGAGTAAAGTGTAGAAAGAAGGAAAATCAGATATGATATATATAATACAAAAGCCAAAATGGTAGAGGAAAATATTATCCAAACAGTAATAATACTAAAAGTTAATGGACTGAATTTCCCAATCAAAAGACATAGAATGGCAGAATGGATTACGACCCAGCAATACCACTGTTAGGTATCTACTCAAGGGACTTAAGGGCAAAGACACAGACGGACATTTGCACACCAGTGTTTATAGCAGCATTATCTACAATTGCAAAGAGATGGAAACAGCCAAAATGTTCATCAACAGACGAGTGGCTAAACAAACTGTGGCGTATACCTACGATGGAATATTATGCAGCTTTAAGACAGACTAAACTTATGAAGCATGTAATAACATGGATGGACCTAGAGAACATTATGCTGAGTGAGTCTAGCCCAAAACTAAAGGACAAATACTGTAAGGTCCCACTGATGTGAACCGACATTCGAGAATCAGCTTGGAATATATCATTGGTAACAGAGACCAGCAGGAGTTAGAAACAGGGTAAGATAATGGGTAATTGGAGCTGAAGGGATACAGACTGTGCAACAGGACTAGATACAAAAACTCAAAAATGGACAGCACAATAATACCTAAGTGTAATGTAACTAGGTTGGAACACTGAATGAAGCTGCACCTGAAATATGGTTTTTTGTTTGTTTGTTTGTTTGTGTGTTTGTATCTTTTGTTTTTGTTTTTTTTCTTTTTCCTTTTTATATATATATATATATTATTAGTATTATTATTTTAATTCTCTTCTCTATATTAACATTCTATATCTTTTTCTGCTGTTTTGCTAGTTCTTTTCCTAAATCGATGCAAATGTACTAAGAAATGATGATCATACATCTATGTGATGATACTAAGAATTACTGAGTGCATTTGTAGAATGGAATGATTTCTAAATGTTGTGTTAATTTCTTTTCTTTTTTTTGATTAATAAAAAAATTAAAAAAAAAAAACAATAATACACATATTTTTCTTTCACCTAACAATACTCAACAGTCCTGCAAATAATCAAATCTCTCCAGAAGAGGGTGCAAGTCCTTGGGTGATATTAATTTTTAAACTTGATATCTTACAACTTAAATAGTATAACATGAACAAAACAGAATTACAGTTTTCATTTCTGTAACTGATCACGTGGTTGAAGTTCATATTTATCACTACCGTCTTCCACTACCCATTCCATGTTCCCTTTACCCTCAGCAAGCACTTCAGCTGGCTGTGGTTCTTTGCCTGGTGGGGTGACCCAAACCTTCATTCCTGAAATTTCAGACCATTGGTAGTCCTGCCTGGATTGGGTTGTTGCAGTTTTCCATTGATTTTAATCACAGGGCATGGTAATACTAATAGACGCCCCAGGGGATCTCCTATATTCCAGGAAAACTCTTCTTTACTTCCATTATGTAGTTGCAGTCCTATTTCCCCCTGATAGTCAGGGTCAATCACCCCAGCCAGTAATGTAATCCCCTTCTTGGCTTGTTGATCCAGGGGCATAAGCAGCCCAAAGTGACCAGGTGGCAGTCTTAGCTTCCAGTTCAATGGAATCATTGTTGTTTCTCCTGGAGGAAGCACTCCCCATTTTCGAACTAAAACCTGTGGACCAGCAGAGCTCAGGGTTGCAGGGACCAGAAGCAAAAATTTTCCTAGTGGATTACTAGGGGTAATAGCGAGTGGTGCCACTCCCATTTCCACCCCTTGGTTCCTGGACCCATGGATCCCGGCTATGGGAGAAACAGCACCATACAGCAGATGCTGATTCAGAGCATACACAGCTTCCTGGAGAATACTACCCCAGCCTTTCAAGGTATTGCCACCTAGTTGGCACCATAATTGAGTTTTCAAAAGGCCATTCCACTGTTTTATCAATCCAGCAGCCTTTGGATGATGGGGAACATGGTAAGACAAGAAAATCCAGGAGCATGTGCCCATTCCCACATTTCATTTGAAAGTGGGTTTCTTGATCAGAAGCAATGCTGTGTGGAATATCATGATAATGGATAAGGCATTCTGTAAGCCCACGGATGGTAGTTTTGGGAGAAGAATTGCATGCAGGGAAAATAAACCCATATCTAGAGTATGTGTCTATTCCAGTTAGAACAAATTACTGCCCCTTCCACGAAGGGAGTGGTCCAATGTAATCAACCTGCCACCATGTAGCTGGCTGGTCACCTCAGGGAATGGTGCCATATCGGGGGCTGAGTGTGGGTCTCTGCTGCTGGCAGACTGGGCACTCAGCAGTGGCTTTAGCCAAGTCATCCTTGGTGAGTGGAAGTGCATGTTGCTGAGTCCATGCATAACCTCCATTTCTACCACCATGACCACTTTGTTCATGAGCCCATTGGGCAATGACAGGAGTTGCTGGGGAAAGAGGTTGACTGGTATCCACAGAACAGGTCATCTTATCCACTTGTTTATTAAAACCTTCCTCTGCTGAAGTCACCCTCTGGTGCACATTCACATGGGACAGAAATAAACTCTTGTTTTTAGCCCACGCAGAAATATCTATCCACATACTTCTTCCCCAAACCTCTTTGTCACCAGTTTTCCAATTATGGTCTTTCCACATCCCTGACCATCCAGCCAAACCATTAGCCACAGCCCCGAGCCAGTATACAAATGCACCTCTGGCAGTTCTCCTTCCAAGCAAAATGAACAACCAGGTGTACTACTCAAAGTTCTGCCCACTGGGAAGATCTCCCTCACCACTGCCCTTCAAGAATACCCCAGAAAAGGGTTGTAGTGCTGCAGTCGTCCACTTTCGGGTGGTATCTACATATCATGCTGAACCATCTATAAACCAGACCTGAGTTTTCTCTTCCTCAGTCAATTCACTGCAAGGAACTCCCCAAGAGGCCATAGCTCTGGTCTGGGAAAGAGAAGGTAATGTGGCAGCAGGAGTGGAAACCATGGGCATTTGTGCCACTTCTTCATGTAACTTGCTTGTGCCTTCAGGACCTGCTCTGGCTCTATCCCGTATATACCATTTCCATTTTACAATAGAGTGCTGCTGTGCACGCCCAACTTTATGGCTTGGTGGGTCAGACAACACCCAGCTCATGATAGGCAACTCAGGTCTCATGGTAACTTGGTGGCCCATGGTTAAGCGTTCAGTCTCTACTAAGGCCCAGTAGCAGGCCTAAAGCTGTTTCTCAAAAGGAGAGTAGTTATCTGCAGTAGATGGTAAGGCTTTGCTCCAAAACCCTAAGGGTCTGCATTGTGATTCTCCTATAGGGGCCTGGCAAAGGCTCCAGACAGCATCTCTATTTGCCACTGACACTTCCAGCACCATTAGATCTGCTGGATCATACGGCCCAAGTGGCAGAGCAGCTTGCACAGCAGCCTGGACCTGTCGCAGAGCCTCCTCTTGTTCAGGTCCCCACTCAAAATTAGGAGTTTTTCTGGTTACTCAATAAATGGGCCTGAGTAGCACACCCAAATGAGGAATATGTTGTTGCCAAAATCCAAAAAGACCAACTAGGCATTGTGCCTCTTTTTTTGGTTGTAGAAGGGGCCAGATGCAGCAATTTATCCTTCACCTTAGAAGGGATATCTCAACATGCCCCACACCACTGGACACCTAGAAATTTCACTGAGGTGGAAGGCCCCTGTATTTTTGTTGGATTTATCTCCCATCCTCTGACACACAAATGTCTTACCAGTAAGTCTAGAGTAGTTGCTGCTTCTTGCTCACTGGGTCCAGTCAACATGGTATCATCAATATAATGGACCACTATGATGTCTCATGGGAGGGAAAAATGATCAAGGTCTCTGCCGACAAGATTATGACATAGGGCTGGAGAGTTTATATACCCCTGAGGTAGGACAGTGAAAGTATATTGCTGACCTTGCCAGCTGAAAGCAAACTGTTTCTGGTGGTCCTTACTAACAGCTATTGAGAAAAAAGCATTGGCCAGATCAATAGCTGTTTACCAGGTACCAGGGGATGTATTGATTTGCTCAAGCAATGATACCAATGATCTGGAACAGCAGCTGCACTTGGAGTTACCATCTGGTTGAGTTTACGATAATCCACTGTCATTCTCCAAGACCCATCTGTTTTCTGCACAGGCCAAATAGGAGAGTTGAGTGGGGATGTGGTGGGAATCACCACCCCTGCATCTTTCAAGTCCTTAAGAGTGGCACTAATCTCTGCAATCCCTCCAGGAATCCAGTATTGCTTCTGGTTTACTATTTTGCTTGGTAGGGGCAGTTCTAGTGGCTTCCACTTGGCCTTTCCCACCATGATAGCCCTCACTGCACGAGTTAGAGAACCAACGTGGGGATTCTGCCAGTTGCTCAGTATGTCTATGCCAATTATACATTCTGGAACTGGGGAAATAACTACAGAATGGGTCCAGGGTCCCACTGGACCCACTGTGAGACAGACCTGAGCTGAAACTCCATTGACCACCTGGCCTCAATAAGCCCCCACTCTGACAGGTGGATCAGAGTGACGTTTTCGGTTCCCTGGAATTAGTGTCACTTCTGAACCAGTGTCTAATAATCCCCGAAATATCTGATCATTTCCTTTTCCCCAATGCACAATTTCCCTGGTAAAAGGCCATCGGTCTCCTTGGGGAAGGCTTGGAGGAAGATTAACAGTATAAATTTGTGGCAGTGTAACAGGTTTCTCCCCCATAGGGACCTGGCCTCCCCTTCATTCAAGGGGCTCAGGGTCTGTAAACTGTGTCAAGTCTGGAAATTGATTAAAGGGCGTGATTCTGTGTTTTTGTAATTAAGGTAAGACTTCTGCTCACTTGACCTAGAACTCTTTTGCTTTTACAGCTCGAACAAGAATTTAGTAGACTGCCCATCTATTGTATTTCTAGGTACCCCATGATTTACTAGCCAATGCCACAAATCTCTGCGTGTCATATAATTTTGATGCCTCCTTTGAGTTTGTTGTCTATTATAATACCCACGTCTACCCTGTCTTTGGTGATTAAGTGCTGCCACCTGGCTTCTGCCAACTCGGGATCCTGTCATCCCCATTGTGTTTAAGGATTCCAGCTCAGTGACAGCAGTTCCTACAGTAATATCTGACCTACAGAGAAGTGCAACCACAGAGCTCTTGAGGGATGATGGTGCTAGTCTCACAAACTTATTTCTCACTGTTCTGGTAAAAGGTGCATCCTCTGGACATTCCTGGGGTGTAAGAGCAGGCTTTGCATGATAAATCCACTCTAACATCCCAATCTCTCTAAGCCTCTGGATCCCCTCATCTACATTATACCAGGGCAGTTCTGGCATTTCAACCTCAAGGAATGTTGGCCACCTTTTGATCCAGGTTTCAACCAACCACCCAAACAAACTGTTAATACCTTTTCTAACCCCTCGAGCTATAACAATGAATGCAGAATCTCTGCTTAGTGGGCCCATATCAATAAATTCAGCCTGATCCAGTCTTATATTCCTCCCACCATTATCCCACACTCTTAAAATCCATTGCCACACATATTCCCCTGATTTCTGTCTATATAAATTGGAAAACTCACACAGTTCTTTTGGAGTATAACGTACCTCCTCATGTGTGATACTTTGTATCTCACCTTTAGGGTCCTGTTGGGACTTTAATCTAGTTATAGGTCTGGAAGAAATGAGGGGTGGTGGGGGTGGGTCATGAAAAGAATTAGAAGTATCTTCCAAGCCATTTGCTTCAGGGCCTTCATTTGCAGTTTCATCTGGTGAAACAGGATTAATAACTCTAGGGCTAATCCCTTCAGGAGGAGGTTGGGTGGCCAACTCCTCAAGGCAGGCTAGAGGTGGGGCGGCTATGTCCTCAGGGCAGACTATTACAGGGTTATCTAGAGAAGGCTCAGCATGGCCTAGGGTTTCAACCTCACCCCCAACATCATTATCAATCCATATGTCACCATCCCATTTTTCAGGGTCCCACTCCTTTCCAATCAATGCCCTCACTTTAACGGCAGATACCATGCAAGATTGAGATTTCAGTTTACGTTGTAAAGTTGCTACTCTAACAATAAGATTCTGAGTCTGATTTTCAGAGATCTCAAGTCTACGGCTACAGGAAATAAGGTTTTCCTTCAGGATACTCATAGAAACGTCTACATCTGTCAGGCAGTGCTTAAGCTTCTCGTTTGAAGCCTTACGCCCATCCCTTTCACTCCTTAATGTAGCCAGTGTATCTAACAACAACCAACCAACATCTCTATAACTCTTATTTCCACAAAACTCTGTGAAGGTGTCAAAAACATTATCCCCAGAGCCTGGCTTCGTACAAGTGAAGTATTAGGAGCATCAAATGGTGATATTTTGACTATCTCTTCTGCCAACTCACTCCATGGATTGGGAGTGTCATTCTGATTATGGGAATCAGAGTCCTTAGTGCCTTTAAGTCCAGTCAGAGTAGAAAACCATTCATAAAAACCCATTTTTAAGATGAGTTCTGTTTCTTAAGAACCACTCCTGGTACCAAGATGTATTAGTTTGGGTTCTCTAGAGAAACAGAATCAACAGGGAACACTCACAAATATAAAATTTACAAAAGTGTCTCACGTAACTGTGGGAACACAGAGTCCAAAATCCGCAGGGCAGGCTGTGAAGCCAATGATTCCGATGGAGGGTCTGGACGAACTCCACAGGAGAGGCTCGCCAGCTGAAGCAGGAAGAGAGAAACTGTCTCTTCTGAACCCTTCTTAAAAGGCTTCCAGTGATTAGACTGAGCAACACTCATTGCAGAAGACACTGTCCTTGGCTGATTACAAATGGAATCAGCTGTGGATGCAGCTGACGTGATCATGATTTAATTTTATGAAATGTCCTCCTAGCCACAGACAGGCCAGCACTTGCCCAACCAGACAATGGACACCACCACCTGGCCAAGTGGACACATGAACCCGACCATGACAGCAGGTGAGATGCTGCAGACTTGGCTGAGAATGGAGCTCTGGGGTTTGGTGACTGGAGAAGGGGAAAAGGTACACCCTAAAATAACCCTCAATTTTTAAAGCATACAGTTATAAAACAAAAATGCGAAGGCACTGTCTGAATCCCCCCAGAGATTCACATTCCTGGAATCCCATTCATCAGGAAATGGCAGATCTATCCTGCAGTCAACGGTAGCCTCTCATTTCCTCTCACCCCTCAGTCGCTGGTTTTATAAAGAAATCCAGAATCTAAACATGCCATCCCTTTCCCTGCTGCCCAGCTCTCCGGCCGCTGCCTTCCCTCTACCTGTATCACTCGGGTCTCCTAGGTGGCCCGGCAGTCTGTCCTGGCACAGCCGTCGCCTGCCTTTCTAAAAGGGAACCAGAATCACAGCATCCCTCTGCCTGCAGTTCTCCCCCTTCTTCCTTCTCTCGGTGCCCTCCCCAGGCTGCTGCCCCTGCTGCCCCCACTCCATCGCCCCGGCCATGCCCAGTGCCCGCTGCTCCTAGGAATCCAGCCCTGCCCTGGCCCCAGGGCCCTTGCACCTGCTGTGGCTGCTGCCGCAGGGCTTCCCTTTAGGCTGGGCTCACAAGGCCCCTTTGTCAGCAACCCCCGCACTGTGCTCTCGGGCAGGAAGTGGGAGCCACCCCCACCCTGCATCCTCCACCCACCTCACCCCACTCGGTCTCTGCGTGCTGCTCCTCAAAACCCATGTCAACTCACAAGGCTTGTGTGTCTCCAAGTGCAGTGAGCCTGGTGCATCTGTGTGCTGGTGGCTCTCATGGCTGCACCCCAAGCACTGGGGCAGCCCCAGGGTGGGCCATAAAATACCTATGGGATGGATGAATGGACTCAGGTGTGCAACAAACACCAGGGCTAACGCTTGCCTAACCTGTGCCCTCCGATATGCAGAGACGCAGCTGGCCACGAGTTTCTGGTAACTGTATACTTTAAGGGGCACAGAGGGCAAGTCGCAGCATGTCTCTCTCTGCCCCAGTGGCCGCGTTTCCGCGCTCCACTCCAGCACCTTGGAGCAAGGGTCGGGGCGATCAATCTTGGGGTCTGTTTCCAAGCAGCTCCAACCTGCGGGCTCATCCAGGCCGTGGAAGGACGACCCCATCTCAGCACCACCCAGATGCCAGTGCCCTGGGATCCTGCCGCCACCACTCTCACCTGCGGCCAGAGCAGCCAGCAAGGCGGCAATGGACAGTGGTCATAGCGGGCAGCAGGGGAGGGCACCCAGGGGGCAGGGTGGGGCCCAGGGGGGCAGGGCAGGGCTCAGGGTCAGGGCATGGTCTAGGGGGGCAGGGCAGGGCACTCAGGGGTAAGGGTGGGGCCCAGGGGGACAAGGTGGGGCTCAGGGTCAGGGTGGGGCCCTGGGGGCAGCGCAGGGCCCAGGGGGGCAGGGTTCCACAAGGCACGGAGAGCCGGTGTGCCAGGCTCCCCAGGGAGAGGAGCCCTGGCACTGAGGCCTGAGGTCGGGTGCGGGCGGGGACAAGTGGCGTGGGGCACGGGCGGGGACAGGTGACGTCGGGCGCAGGCGGGGACAGGTAGCGTCGGGCGCGGGCAGGGATAGGTGGTGTCAGGTCCGGGCGGGGATAGGTGGCATTGGGTGAAGGTGGGGACAGGTGGCTGGACCCAGCGCCGGCTCACCTTTCCCTCGCGTGCACGTTAGTAGAGACCTGCAGAGAGCTCAAAGCGGGGGCACCTGGGCCCTGAGCTCCTGCGCTCTGGTCAGACAGGTGACTTCAGGCCAGGTAGGCCCCTCTGTTTAACTGTGTCAGGCAGAGCCAGTGGCACTATTTGGAAGCTGTTAAGGTTTTATTATTATTATTTTTTAATTAATGAGGCCTGTTTCTGACTCTGCCCTCCACTGCCACCCTGCCAGGCTTCCGAGGGCAGGCGGCCTTGGCGCCTTGTGGGGTGCCCCGAGCAGCCCCCCGGCTCTGGGCGGAGTGGGCAGTGCGTCTGTCACCCACCGCTGCGAGCAGGGCCAGGCTGGAACCCGCCATGGAGGCCAGCGTGTCACCCCCTGCGGGCCACCGGCAGGGTCAGAGAGGTCATCGCCTCTGTCCTTCCCTGACACCTGTGCCTGCCCTTCCCACACACGCAGACTCTAAGGCCTGGGGCTCAACTGTCATACCCAACCCAGGTTAGCCAGCAGTCGGCACCCTCCTCTTCCCTCTGTGCGGTGCCTGGTCACCCCATCACCCTGTCACCCACCACCCTGTCACCCATCACCCCATCACCCATCACCCCATCACCCCGTCACCAACCACCCATCACCCTGTCACCCCATCACCCACCACCCTGTCACCCCATCACCCACCACCCGTCACCCCATCACCCATCATCCCATCACCCCATCACCCACCACCCCATCACCCCGTCACTCTGCCACCCCGTCACCACATCCATGCATCACTGTGTCACCCTGCCACCCCATCACCCCGTCACCCCATCACCCATCACCCATCACCCCATCACCCTGTCACCCATCACCCCATCACCCTGCCACCCTGTCACCACATCCACACATCACTGTCACCTCATCACCCCGTCACCCCATCACCCCATCCACGCATCACTGTGTCACCCCATCACCCCGTCACCCCATCACCCCATCACCCACCACCCCATCACCCTGTCACCCTATCACCCCATCCATGCACCGCCGTGTCACCCCATCACCTGTCACCTGTCATCCCGACACTCCGTCACCCCGTCACCCCCACTGTCCTGGCCACTCACTGATCTGGCTCTCCAGCTTTCTTGGGCTCCCTCACAGGGCATCTTCTCGTTGCCATGACAGCTGACACCAGAATTAATGAGGGTTTTCTTCAATGAGAAACAAAGACTCAACAGAAAGAAAGGGGGTGACACAGTGAGAGGAGAAGGGGACAGAGGTTTTATTGGAAGAGGAGGAATCAGTGACCCGAGGCCGAGCCTGGGCTGTCACCTGGCTGGAGCTTTGCCTGCAGCTCGCGTCCCCCCAACTCCGCCAGTGGGAAGCGGGGCTGCTGCAACCAGAATCCCACCCCCAGCTGAGGCTGTCTTCATGGGGGCGTCTCCCACGTGGGACCCCAATTCCCTGGGCTTGCGATGTCGAGCTGGCAGAGTGGAGGACACGCTTCTCAGGCGACGAGCTTGGGGGCGGGTCTGGAAGTGGTGCCCACAGTGGGCGGCCACATGGTCCCCACAGGAAAGGTGGCCAGTGGCACCGAAGCCAGAGACAGAGGAGAAGAGAGGGAAGGGGCGTCCTTGTTTCTGGAAGGAAGTACTCAAGTCGTGAATTTGCTTTCCTGCCAGGTGCTCACTCAGCACCTGTGGGCTCACACCTATTTGCAAAAGGGCCTCCGTTTTTCTTTCAAACAAAATATTAAAAACCAAAAAATGGAAGGAAAAATCCCCTAATTTCATTCTATAATATCGTGGGTTTGCAACCATATACTGTTGTACTTTTTACTAGCTGTTCTACCATTTGATTGATGTATAATCGTTGTAATTCTTATTTAAAATGGATACATTGTATTCCACGCATGATTTACATGCTGCTCTCCGTGGAATTGGTTGGTTCCAGGTCCCTCACCCTCCGCAGGCCGCCGCAGGTGGGCCAGCTCTTCTCCTGCTGGTTTGTTTCCTTGGAACTACTCAGCTGCATTACTGCATAAGTAATTCCGAAGTGAACACATTTTAGCCGAGTTCTCACCTGTTGAATTATTTCCTTAGAATAAATATCGATCAGCTGCACCACTGGGTTCAATACACGCTTTCATACATTTCCCAGTGCGTTCCTTGTCAAGTTGTTTTATAGACACTTATGCTGATTTGCAGAGCTATTAGGGTTTCTATTTTATTTCAGCCTCACCGGCATTTATAACTGCTTTCTTAAAAGGATTTAATAGATGTAAAATGATGTTTGAGGGGTGCCTTAATACAGATGAATTAGATGAACCTGTTTCCCCTGTTTGTGCCTAGGGCATCCTTGATGTCCTCTTTGCAACTTTGGGAGAGCTGCCTCCCTGAGACAGGGAGTGGGGGCTGCCCGGTGGGTCTCCCATCTGACCCCCCACTGCCACCTCCCCCCACTCTGCTGCCTCCCTCCCCCCACCTCCCTCTCCCCTCCCCCTCCCCCTCCCCCTCCCCCACCCCTCCCTGCAGGCTCCACACACTGACCGTGACTCATCCCCCCCCACCGCAGGACCCCCTCCACCTCCATAGCTGCTCAGACGTCTTGCAGGCTTGACAGTGGGTTTGGAATTGGGAAATGGGTCTTAATACACTGCAGTGTCTTGGGCTGGGCTGGAATTTAAGTGGTCATAGACTAAATTAACCACCCTACTCAGAGTTGAGATGACAGCTGTGTCACAGGAAAGGCAAGGAGAGGGTTTATTTCATGCTGCCCTGTTAGGAGCCAGCTTTTAAAATAATGAGTTTTGCAGCTTCATGCCTCTGAGTTACAGTGCCGTTTTTTTTTTTTTTAAAGATACCGGAAGGCTCCTCCAAGGTGGTTTTTTAAACTTCAAGTGTCAGGATAGGGAAAAAAATGTGCATGAAAATCACCCATTATAATCAGGTAGTAATTTATATTCATCTTGTGATTTGCACTGAAATGGCCGTACTTTTCCCTTGACAGTGGCCAAATGCAGTAGTCATTAACATTTTCCTATTTAACATCCAAGATACAAACGTACGTGAAGGTTAAGTCACATGAACTAATGGAGTATAGATTGGAATTATATTCCCTAATCTCTAATTTAGCACATGGTGCAGCTTCAGCTACTTCTGTATGCTTCACAAACGTGTCTTCAGACCTTTTGAATGTCTTTATTTAATGACCCATTATGTAGATTAAAAATATTAGTTTTAAGCTTATTTTGTTCATTCTTAATTTATTACTTCCCAGTGAGTAGAACTCGCCCAATACTTTTCCAGAAAACTATTAGTAATGTGCTTTAAATATATTCTTACGCATCATGTTGATAAATGAATTTAGGTTGATATATTACGTAGTTTGCTCTGTCTTAAACCATGTAGTAACTATGCAACAGAAAAGGGAAATTTTGTGATCTAGGTTTGCTGTGCAGTACCTTTCCAAAGACTTAGATGCAACAAAGATCTACTGAGAAAACTAATCATAAATGGTCTGTGTTCTTCTCTCTTACAGACCATTTGTAGCTTATGCTCAGGGGTGGAATATAGAGGCTTGTTATATTCACCTCTTGCGTCAAGGACACCACCTCATCCCATCTTGCCAGTTTTGCTCATTAATGACTGTCTGTGCCAATCACCATCCATTTCTGAAGTCAGCCTCACCCAAACGACATTGCCGGCAACACAGTTTCCCAGAATGTTTTGGGACCCTCAGAAAGAAGGGAAATGATATTGGCTACCAAAAAGCAGTATTTAGTCCATTACTTTGCTAAAATTAAGGACAAGTGCAGAGAACTTTTGCTTCTAAAAATGGTGTATTAGGTAGCAGCTGGTCATTTTCCCAGGTAGGAAAAAATGCACATAAATTCCGAAAGTCTTAATTTTAAAGACTTTGGAGAGCTGGTTGGACAAGGAGGGCCATGTCACCGGAAAGCTGTCGAAACGGACCGCTGGCCACACCCCGCAGTTTCTGACCCAGCAGGGGTCTTAGCTTCCTGGTTGCCAGGCAAAGCCCACACAGCGGGTAGCCTTAACCACAGGGAGGTAGGGTCTCGTGGCTTCCCAGGCCAGAGCAGAGCGCGTGCTTCCGGAGTCCCTGGCCTTTCCCCCTGTCCTTTCCTGCTGGGTTCTGCTGCCTCTGGCTCCATGCCCTCCCTGCGGCTCTCGCCACAAGACCCCCAGGAGTAGTATCAAGGCCCACCCTGGTTCACTTGGTCCCATGTTAACTAAAAATAATAGCTTCAGAAGTTTCTATTTCCGATGGCTTCACACCCACAGGAATGGATTAAGATTAAGAACAGGTTTCCCCCCCCACCACAGTCCCTTCGAGTTGGAACTAGGGGATTTCCCTCCCCAGGTTCCCAGATGCTGTCCTGGTGCTGCTGCTTACTGGGGCGCACACTGGACGGGTGGACCAACACTCCAGAGAAGGAAGAGCCCTTTCTAGCAGGCAGGGGTCCCCCCCAGCTTCTTTCCTGGGGACGTTGGCTGAGTTTCCCATGGACTAAGGATTGGGCTTGGCCTAGGCAGAGAAATGCAGCTGCAGAAAGAGAAACCGGTGAAGCATCTATAGCTGCATAAGAGAGTGAGACGCAGAAGCCTCCACAGCCAGGTCAGGGGCTGGGCTGGGAAGAGGGAGTGAATCTCTACCCTCGCACGCTGCTCAGAAGAGTCCTGCTGCAGACAGAGGCCTTCGAGGGCACTCAACACACTGAAAACAGTCAGTAGCCGGAATTAGCACTCGAGGAGTTTAAAGGACGGGCAGTAATATAAGAAATAGAAGTAAAGATGGTGAAAAATTCTGATAAAAATACTGAGAATGTCAACAGGAGCTGGTATCTATGAAAAGAATCCCATGCATATTTCAGAACTTAAAGAAAACACAAATTGCTATTACATAAAATCTTATGTTTAAATAAATTTTATAAAAATCTTACTTTTAACTAATCAGAACATGAGTCACAGTGGGCTGCAGTTTTGTAGGTTTTATTTTCACATAGGAAAAGTGTCATCATGTTGAGTGAGAAGATGAAAATGGCTCTGACAGTGGTGATTCCATTCAAAATAGCGTGGGTTACTACCCCTTAATAATTTGTCTAAAGTGCTGATTCTCACCCAGAGGCAGTTTTGTCCCTGAGGGGACACCTGCCAATGTCTGGAGACATGCCTGGTGATCGCAGCTGGGGGAGAATGCTGCTAAGGGTCCTGCAATACACAGAATAGCCCCCACAACAAAAAATTATCCTATCCCAAATGTCACAGTGCCAAGGTTGAGAAAGCCTGTTTTGTTTTGTTTTTTTAAAATTTTTTTTGCATGGACAGGCTCTGGGAATTGAACCTGGGTCTCTGGCATGGCAGGCAAGAACTCTGCCACTGAGCCACTGCTACCTGCTGTGCTGGTTTGAAAGGATGTACATCCCCTAGAAAGTCCATGTTTTAATCTAAACTCTATTTCATAAAGGCAGAATAATCCCTATTCAATACTGTATGTTTGAAACTGTAATCAGATCATCTCCCTGGAGATGTGATTTAATCAAGAGTGGTTGTTAACCTGGATTAGGTGACGACATGTCTCCACCCATTTGGGTGGGTCTTGATAAGTTATCTGGAGAAACTTATCTGGAGTCCTATACAAGAGGAAACACTTTGGAGAATGAGAGATTCAGAGAGAGTAGAGCAGAATGACACAGCCACGAGAAGCAGAGTCCACCAGCCAGCGACCTTTGAAGATGAAGAAGGAAAATGCCTCCCAGGGAGCTCCAGGAAACAGGAACCCAGGAGAGGAAGCTAGCAGATGACACTGTGTTCGCCATGTGCCCTCCCACAGAGAGAGAAACCCTTAACTGTGTTCACCATGTGCCTTTCCAGAATGAGAGAGAAACCCTGAACTTCATCGGCCTTCTTGAACCAAGGTATCTTTCCCTGGATGCCTTAGATTGGACATTTCTACAGACTTGTTTTAATTGGGACATTTTCTTGGCCTTAGAACTGTAAACTAGCAACTTATAAAATTCCCCTTTTTGAAAGTCATTCTGTTTCTGGTACATTATATTCTGGCAGCTAGCAAACTAGAACACCCACCCACGAAACGCTGTTTTAAAGTTCATTAATAATGAATATGTGATTCAGCATAATTTCTAATGGCTTAATAACACAACTATGCAATATAAATAGTTGAGCTCTCTGAAAATGGTAAAAACACTTGAACTCTTAAAAAACAGTGAAAAAACATACGTAAGAAATGCATGGCAAGAAATGGCAATAGTGGGTTATAGCTGAAATAGTATAAAACTTGAGATTATGGGCTAAACACCCATTGGGATATCTGCTATGATACTGAGCCAAATGGGTTTTCAACATTTCTAAACAGCAAGTTTTCTATCCAGTCATGTCACAACCACTAGACAAAAGTAGGGGACAGTGGTCATACTTAGCCCATTTTTACATATTTCATAACACAGCAAACTATTTATCCCTATGAAATAATTATATTTTGGTATTTTTATTATTTTTTAATTTTGTCAAAAAGGCCAGTTGTGTTCATCCATAATAAATTCGCTGACATTAAAAAACCAAAAAAAAAGAACTCATTGGATAGAGTTAAGAGAACACTGGACCCAGCAGGAGAAAGAAAGGATTACTTCTTTGAAAGCAGATTGATAGAAAACATCTAAACCAAAGCAAAGATAGAGAAGAATAAAAGAAGAGAACACAAAAAACATAGATAAGTGGTGTATTAGTTTGTTAAGCTGATGGACTGCGCTAAAGCAGAAATGGAATAGCTTTTAAAAAGGGAATTTAATAAGTTACAAGTTTACAGTTCTAATGCTGTGAAAGTGTCCAAGTTAAGGACCAACAAGAGATTACCTTCACTCAAGAAAGGTAATATGTGTTATGCTAGTTTGAAACTGACATTTCACTCAAGAAAGGCTGATGTCATCTGGAATACCTCTGTTAGCTAGAAAGGTGCATGGCAACATCTACTTGTCCCTTGGCCTTCCTTGGCTCTCCGCAGATTCTGGCTTGCTTAGCATCTCATGAGAAGGCATACACCAGAGTCTGCTGGGCTCCAAGCATCTCCAAACATCATGTCTCTGTTCTCTGAAGCAGCTGCTCTCCAAGCATCTACATTTGCTCTCTCACTATCAGCTCTCCCAGCTCTGTCATTTCTGAGGTCTCTCCAAAATGTTTCACCTTTTAAAGACTCCAGTAGACTAATCAAGACCCACCTGGAATGGAGGAGTCACATCTCCAACCAATTAAAAGGTCATATCTATAATTGGGCATGCCACACTGCTGTAGAGATAATCTAATCAAAAGTTTCTGCCCTAAAATATTGAATCAGGATTAAAAGAAATGGCTTTCCCCATAAGATTGGATCAGGATTAAAACATGGCTTTTCTGGGGTCCATTCTAGCTTCAAACTGGCACAAGTGGAAAAGATTAAACAGTAAAACATACGTGTAATTGGAGTCCCAGAAATAGAGAAGAGAGAAAATGGGCCAGAAGCAATATCTAAACAGGTAATTGTCAGGAATTATTTTAAATCTGAAAACTATTATTAACCCCTAGACTCAAGAAGTTTAGAAAATCCCAAACAGGGTGAAAACAAAGAAATCCACAGCTAGACATATCATAGCCAATCTAGTGACAACAAAGAGGATATCTTAAACCAGAGAGAATATCTTAAAATCTGCCAGAGAAAAAGAGGCACATTACATTCAAAGGACTGATAACACTGACTTAGGGTTGGAAACTATGGTCCAAGGGCCAAATCCAGTTCTGCCTGTTTGCATAAATTAGGTTTTATTGGAACACAGACACTCATTTATTTACATGTTGTCTGTGGTTGCTTTTGCACTACAAGATTGGAGCGAATGATTGCAATAGAGATATGTGGCCCAAAGAGCTGACAATGTGTATGGAAACTTTACAGAAAGTGTGCTGACCCCCCCCCCCAGACTAAATTAACAGATGCAACAACTAGAAAACAAATGGAAGACAGTAGAACTAACTCAATGACATCTGTAAATGACATTAAATGTCAGTAAACTGAACACTCCAATTGAAAGATAGAGATTGGTGGCTGGCCTGGCTCCCCTCTCTGGCCCTGATGGGTTGGTGGGTTGCTCTGAGGAGGTGGGGAGGGAAGGACTGGGCCGGCTGGGGGGCTACGATGCTGAACTTGAGCGCTGTCCCTACTTGCACTTGGAAGAGCAAGCAGTCCGACCTGGACTTTCTCAGGTTCCCACGGCACCTGGCCAGATGCCAGAAGCAGATGGAGAATTGTGGGAGAGCAGACTTGGACCATAAAACACCTGATCAGCTAACTAACATTATCCGTTATGTGTTATGCTAGTTTGAAACTGTTATGTGCCCCAGAAAAGCCATGTTCTTCTCATAATCCAATCTTGCAGGGCCTGACCTATTGTTTAGGGCAGAATTTTGATTAGGTTGTTTCCATGGAGATGTGACCCATCAAAGTGTGGGTGGGACTTTTTGGTTAGATGGAGAAGTGATTCCACCCATTCAAAATGTGCCTTGATTTGTTTACCAGAGTCCTTTAAAGGGGGACACATTTTGGAGTTGCTTCAGAGCTGACAAAGATGAAGACATTTGGAGATGCTCAGAGTGGTGACAAAAACGCTTAGACAGAGGCATTTGGAGACACAGAAGAAAAAGCCAGAAGGACCCACAAGATCTGTGAGAGCCATTTGAAACCAGAGGCTGGGAGAGGAGTCTAGCAGACATAGTCATGTGCCTTCTTATGAGATGCTAAGCAAGCCAGGACCCAGAGTTTTGCCCAGAGAAGCTAAGTAAAGGGCCCCCAGATGCTTAGAGAAGAAGCCACTGAAATCAAAAGCACAATGCAATGAACCGGAAGCAAGAACCTCAAATGCCAGCCATGTGTCTTCCCAGCTGACAGAGAAATCCCAGACGCCAAATGACCTTTCTTCAGAATCAAGGTATCTTTCTCTGGATGCCTTAGTTTGGAAATATTTAAGGTCTTAGGACTGTAAACTTGTAACTTAATAAATCCCCTTTGAAAAGCCATTCCATTTCTGGTATGTTGCATCCTTGCAGCTTTAGCAAACCCAAGCCCGCGCCAGGCACTTGGAGACGCGTCCGTGATCTGTAGAGCTGGTCCTTATGGGACAGTTCTCGACATAATGCTCTCCCAACAATATTTGATCTTACCGGTTCTTTGAACAATCCACATAGGAGAAAACAAATAAAAGAATTGAGTGAGGATGATATCAGGACACTGAAACAGAAAAAAATTGATGAAACATCTGAACAGGAACAAAAACATACAAAATAATCAAAAGCAATTCTCAGAACCCAAATGCAGAAGAAGGGAGTAAAGGATAGGGTAATGACATTTTACCTTAACCCTTGAAAAGGAGGAAAACAAAGATGACCCAAAACTTTTATTTAAAATTTTGATCCTCATCGTCTCTGGATGGACATGATCTGATGTCCTCCCCAAGGTCTCTTCACACCTGGTAGCTCGTAGGCACTGCTGGGGGTGGGGGTGGGGTGTCGAGTGCAGACTGGTGAGGAGGTTCTGAGAAAGTGCTTTGAGACAACAGCAGCTAACTCATTGTTCTATTAAAAAAAAAACACCAGAAGAAGCAGATGCTGGAGATACGTAAGACCTGCATTCAGAGGAAACGTGGGAAGTGAGAGACGCACACTTCTTTTCCGTTATCATCATGGTGCATAGCTGGGGGGGAGCGCCTCTCCATGTTTGAGGTTTGTGGACGAATCTCATAACCGGAGAGAGGAACTTGTGGGCTTCCTGCCTTATGAAGCGGATGCAGAAATTCAGGCTGTGATATTTCACCCTACAATACTGAGAAGTGAGGACTAAGTGTGTGGTACTGCCATGGATAGGCTTGCATTGTGTCCGGTGGATTTTCTTCCAAAATGAAAGTTTTTGCTTCTAGACTTTTAGAGACATATTCCCAAGCCAACTACACACTCTGCTCTCCCTGTATCTTAAATATGACATTAGCAAAATCAGTGCCAGTTGTGGAAGCATTTTTTGCATTGCGAATGATTGAGAAATTTCTTTTTTCCATTGATCACAGCAACTACTTCTAGAACTTGAGTGTGATTTTGGTCCTTTTTCAGAACAATGAAGAAAGGGGCAATGAGCTGAAGAACTTTGCCATTCTCAGCTGACAGGCAGGCATGATGCTTTTGAAATTTTAGTGGGACTCCTGCAAGCACTTGTTTTATGTTTAGATGGTATGTTTAAATAGTGACACAAACACTAGGTGGAATAACTGCATAGCTGGCAGAGCACCTGTACTCTGTAGCGCAGGGACAGATTTTGATTTCATTGGTGTGATTGTCATTCCTAAGAATACCCTACCTTTCACAAGAACCTTTGGGAGGCTCTCTGGGGCAACCCTTCAACATCTTCTTTGCAGTCAGCTTGACTGCAGTGCTGTAGCCACCAATGAGGTGATGGGAAATATTGAAGTTGATCATGAATTTTGGCTTGAGGAAGTGACAAATTTCACAACCAAACTTGATATTCACAGGAAACTCCCTGGCAGATTCTGCGGAGTTCAGCAAGATAACCTGGACTCTGAGTGAAGCTCTGGAGTTACCATAAAGAAACCCTACGTGTTCCGACAGGGGAGCACAGCACTCAGGAGCTTAAAGATATATTTTCAGAACAGCATCTCAAAGCTCTGGAATGCTTATCTCTGGAACCCTCTGTCACAGACGGCTCAAATTCAGAAGAGACACACAATCCTGATGCCTTCTCAGCTGAGCTTCGTGGTTGGAGAATCAATGGAAACACAGAGGGAAAGATGTGATTCCAGCCACCATATGTTAAACCCTCCAACTGCCTGACGTTGAGGTTTTCCCTAGTGATTGTGCTTTGTTGAAGGTCTTATGTGTTCTTCCTGTGATGAAGGTTGAGAATGAATGCCGTGGAAATGGACAAAAGAGTCTCCAAGCATAGCTGAGGAGTACTTACAGACCAGAGGTCAAGTCCCTTGACTTTGCTTAACATGCATTTTAACATAAAACATGATCTGGATTTAATGATAAACACAGACATCACACTCCATACAACTAAGTCAGAGCTTCCTACAGGTAATTCAGAAACCGTTGAAGAGACTTTTAAAATGTTTTCCTCTTACACCTGGAAGAGAAGCTGGGAGACTATGGAAGCTGCTCCTTCTCTGACTAGCTTTGCCTTTAGGACTCCCGTCGAATACATTAGTCTCTAGTAATCTACATATTTAAAAAGCCCCTGCTTGAATTCTCAAGCTTTAGTGACCCAATTATTCCTCCAGAAGTGGCAAGGAAAGTGCAAGTTTCATTTCTGCATGCTCTTGGTGAACGGCCCTCTGGAATTCCTTCACTTAAGTCATTTTAGAATCACTGCGGCCCCAGCTGCCGGGCCATCAGCCCAGCCATCTTCACTTTGAAGAAATAGATGTTGAGGAGGTGGGGAAGGAAGAAATGCATTTTGTGAAATCTTAAAATGAGGCTCACAAGTGATCTTTAACTGTGCTGTTAAAATTGTGTATTGGACAGGTAAGGGACTCCCCAGGGGGTGAGAGAAGCTAAACTCCCCAAGCAAGAATTTCAGTGTAGAATTTGTCTTTATCAAATGAACCTAAAGGAAGAAGTTATAGTTAAAGTTGGAATGCCCTTTCCCACGTCTGGTTGCTGCTGTTCACATTCCTTTGCTGAGCCTTTTAGCAGCGATGGGCTGAGCACGTCCATGCCAGGGCAAACCCCAGGCCACGGCTGGTGACAGCTGACATGTCTGCTTTTTTCTATTTCCATGACTGTATCTACTGCCTCACTTGATTTACATGTAAAACCTGGACAGCCTACAAAAATAAGTGTTTTGTGGTTCATCTAGAAATAATACAGAAGATATTGCTGTTATTTTTGGTGAAGAAAATCAATTTTGCACAGTTTATTTCAATCTGAATGAAATGTGATTTTGTTTGAAAAAGACAAAGATAATCAGACTATTAAAAAATCAAAACAAGATTCAGCTTATAACTACATGTACACTTTTAATGAAAGGGCACAAGTAGGGTGAAAGTAAAAGGTAGGAAATGATATATTATACAAATAGTAACCAAAATAAAGCTGTTGTTGGTGTGGCTAAATTGATATTATACAAACCAAATTTTAAGGCAAGAAGTATCAGTGACTATCATTTCATGATGGTGAAAGGATAAAAGAAGCAGATAAACATCAAAATCAGGAGGAATGGGAGATTTAAACATGACTGACCAACTGGCTTAACTGATACGCTTGTGAGAGCATACCCAAAAATATCAGACTAGAGAAAAAGGAAGACTTCACAATTCATATTCTGTCAACACAACTGTGAGCAGTGAGCCTGATGAGCCCCTCCGAGAAAAGGTAACTTCTCATCAGCGTAGGCAGAAAAGCTCTAAAAGGTCTAGCGAGTGGAATCTGCATAATACTCATGAGGAAATGCAGTCAGTTCCAGGAATGCAAGATTGGTTTGACACTTGAAAATGAATTCAACATAGTTCCCCACATTGATGGACTGAAAGAGAAAAGGCATAAGATTATCTCAATGGATGAAAATAAGCATTTGATAAAAGTCAACGCATAGTCATGATAAAATAGGAATAAAAGATCATTTCTTTAATCTGGTAGTGTCTACAAAAAGACTATCTAGCCAGTATTATACTTAACAGTAAAATATTTTATTCTTTTTCCCCGAGATTAGGAACAAGACAAGGACGTCTCACTATCAGCACACCCTCTCAGCATTGTGCTGTGGGTGCTGGAGGGTTGCATCAGTTCCCGATTGCTTCTTGACAAGCCACACCAAAACCAAGGCTTAAAGCTGCATCGTCTGCTCAGTTCACGAGTCTGTGTGCTGCTCAGTCTGGAATTGCCTGGTAAGTCCTTCTGGGTTGGGCTGGGCCCATTCCCCCGTCCGGCATCTACCCATCAGCTGGGAAAACAGGCGAGTGGCCACGTGCCTCTCTGGGAAGGCAGGTGAGTGGCCACACGTCTCTCTCCATCCAGCTGGGGGCAAAGGCAGGCGATGGGGGCGAGAAGAGGAGCACACAGGCCTCTTGAGACTGAGGCTTGAAACTGGCCAAAATCAGTCACATGGAGAGTCCAGCTTCAAGGGGTGAGGAAAGAAAGAGACCCCACTTTTTTTTTCGCATGGGCAGGCACTGGGAACCCAACCTGGGTCTCTGGCATGGCAGGTGAGAACTCTGCCAGCTGAGCCACCATGGCCTGCCCTAGACCCTACTTTTTGATGAGAGAAACTTCAAGGTTATACTGAAAAGTAGTGGAAAGAGACATTTTTTCAACCATCAGTCTACCACTTGAGTGCAACAAGCAAGAAGAAAAAGGTGTATATTCTGGAATATGACAGCATGTGTACATAAAAATCCATAATAATCTGTTAATTATTAGGGTTAATAAGTGAAAAAAACAAGGTCTCTAGACACAAGAGCATTACACACACACACACACGAATGTGTTTCTATATACTAGCAATAAACGGAAAATAAAATTTAGGAACAATGCCATTTACATTGGCATTAAAAAATGTCACTAAGAATCAATCTAGCAAAAGTCATGCAAACCTTCTATTCTGAAACCTTCAAATCATTGCTAAAAGATGACCCAGATACACTGAGGCATATTCCATGTTTATAGATTAGAGGATTCAAGTAGTTGAGATGCTAGTTCTCTGCTAATTGATTTATAGATTCAGTGTTGTCCTGATGAAAATCCCAGCAAGTTTTTATTCTTTTGGTGGAAATTAACAGGATGATTCTAAAATCTATATGGAAAGGCAAAGGACCTAGAATCTCTAAGAAAATCCTGTAATAGCACAAAATTGGCAGTCTTAAACTATCAAATATCACAATTACTATAAATCAATACCAACTATAATAGTAAAGTATTGATACAAGATGTTCTAGTTTGCTAGCTGCTGGAATACAATATACCAGAAACAGAATGGCTTTTAAAAAGGAGAATTTAATAAGTAGCTAGTTTACAGTTCTAAGGCCGAGAAAATGTCTCAGTTAAAACAAGTCTATAGAAATATCCAATCTAAGGCATCCAGGGAAAGATATCTTGGTTCAAGAAGGTTGATGAAGTTCAGGTTTTCTCTCTCAAGTGGAAGGCACATGGTGAACACGGTCAGAGTTTCTCTCTCATCTGGAAGGGCACATGGTGAACGCGGTGTCATCTGCTAGCTTCTTCTCCTGGCTTCCTGTTTCATGAAGCTCCCTGGGAGGCATTTTCTGTCTTCATCTCCAAAGGTCACGGGCTGGTGGACTCTGCTTCTCGTGGCTATGTCGTTCTGCTCTGCTGTCTCTGAATCTCTCGTTCTCCAAAATGTTTCCTCTTTTCAGGACTCCAGAAACTAATCAAGACCCACCCAAATGGGTGGAGACATGTTGTCACCTAATCCAGTTTAACAATCAATTTGATTAAATCACATCTCCAGGGAGATGATCTGATTACAGTTTCAAACATGCTGTATTGAATAGGGATTATTCTACCTTTATGAAATGGGATTTTGATTAAAATATGGCTTTCTATGGGACATACATCCCTTCAAACCAGCACAGAAGGATAGACAAATTGTCTAAGGGAACAAAATGGAGTTCAGAAATAGACCCAAATATATACAATCAATTAATGTACAACAAGGACGCTATTATAAATCACCAGGGGAAAGGAAAGATCTTTTCAGTAAATATGGCTGGAGCAGTTGGCTAGTCACATGAAACAGTGAACTGTAACCCTTTCTCATACTTGTCTTAGTTTCCTGGCTGCAACCACAAACCCCATGCAGTGGGTTGGCTTAAACAACAGGAATGTTTTGGCTCACAGTTTTGAAGCCAGGAGAAGTCTAAACTGAGCTGTCTTCAAGGTGGAGCTTTCTCCTAGAGGACTGTGGCACTCTGGGGCTGGCCGCTGGTCACTTGGTCCTTGGCCTTCCCATCCCATGGCAGGGCACATGACAGTGTCCCCTCCTCTCTCTTCTGGGCTCTGTTAACTTGTGGCTTCTACTCCTCCTGTGGCTCTCCCTATAAAGCCTCCAAAAATGGGATTAAGGCCCATCCTGGCTCAGTAGGCCACACCTTATCTAGAAATAACATCTTCAAAGGGTCCTATTTACAAGGGTTCACACCCCCAGGAATGGATTAAGATCAAGAACATGTCTTCACTGGGGGCACAGAGCTCAATCTACTACAATGGGAGTTCTCAGCTAGATGATTTCATTTTTCTACTAATTGCTACCAAATCTGTTGTGTTGAACTATGGCTTGATGCTGAGTATCTAGTCCCACTTCCCTTAATGACATCTGTGATGGTTTGAAAGTGTTTTGTACCCCAGAAAAGCCATGTCCTTTAATCCTGATTGAATATTATAGGATGTAAATTTTTGGTTACATTGTTTCCATGGAGATTGACCCACTCAGTTGGGAAACATTTTGGAAGAAACTCAGGTGCTTGAAGACAGTTGCCTCAGAGCCAACAGAGATGTAGACATTTGGAGAGGCTTGGAGTGCTGACAGAGGGAGCAGATGCTAGACACAGACGTTTGGAGATGTGGAGCCCAGCAGGCATTACCATGTGCCTTTTCATGAGATGCTAAGCAAGCAGAACCCAGAGTTGTGTCCTGGAGGAGCGAAGTGAAGGCCACAGATGCTTAGAGAGGAAACCACTGGCATCAGAAGATGGAAGCAACAGAACCAGGAAAAAGGACCAGCAGATGTCAACCACGTGCCTTCCCATGTGACAGATACTGGCCTTTCTTGAATCAAGGTATCTTTTCCCCAGATGCCTTAGCTTGGACATGTTAATGGCCTTAGAACTGTAAACTTGTAACTTAGTAAATTCCCTCTTTGAAAGCCATTCCATTTCTGGTATATTGCATGCCAGCAGCATTTAACAAACTCACATC
The DNA here is from genome assembly GCF_023851605.1 of Tamandua tetradactyla. NCBI lineage: Eukaryota > Metazoa > Chordata > Mammalia > Pilosa > Myrmecophagidae > Tamandua > Tamandua tetradactyla. The sequence goes on along the minus strand of NC_135327.1, from coordinate 232,134,621 downwards.
TCACTGTAGCCGAAAACCAGGAGCATTCTGCGAAGTTAGAACAGGCTGAGACTAAGGATCCGTAGTTTCGGGAAGCAGGTTTATTTGCTATGGCCACAGGGCTCAGCGAGTAACCTCTGAAAGTCTGAGCCCCAAACAAAAGGCAACCTTAGCTTTTATAGACTCTTTGACATGTTAAAGACAAGGTAAACAATTGGCTGATTTAAGTTGAGAATGGCCCAAAGCTGAACCATTAAGGGAGGGGTCCCTACCCCAGAATGTCTTATCCTTTGCTTACATGCATCTTCACCAGTTCCTGAAGGCTAGGGGAGGGGGTTTCTATACCAGGAAATGTGCCTTATCTTGCTTGCCTGCAAGGAGAGGGGGTTTGGGGATTTTCCACAGAGAGCACAGCTAAACCAGAAAGCAGGGAAGGCCTGCCTGCTACATTACCACGATTTCATAATTTTCTGTCAGTTTTGGTTATGGAAGCAATCTCATTTGGTACTCCAGTCCTCTTCATTTAAGAGCTCAGCTCTACTGTTCCATTCAAAACTCTTCCACTCTTGACTCTGGAATGTTCTCCCGAGTGCTAGCCCTAGCCTGCGGTTTGGATGCCTGTGACAGACAAAATTAGCTTTGCCCGAGTGCCACGTGGATGTTGGTGATTGTCAGACCCACCCTTCATCCCTGTTTCTAACACATCAGCACGTGGAAAGGTGCATCTTAGCACCGACGATGTAAGTTTTGCAGGATACCTGGAAATTACGACAAACAGTAAACAACTATGTGCACTCTCAACTGTGGTACAATTTTCCTGCATTTTTATTATATAGTTGCGAACCCCTGAATGCACAGTTTTGTAGCCTGCTTTTCCACATGACACGAGCATATTTCATGTTGCTGTTAAAGCTGATACATACTTAACAGACATGTGACGGTGCAATGAGCCACTTAATTATCTCATTGATAATTCAGCCAATCCAATTCACTATCCACAATTTCCCTCCTGATAACTCGGTTTGAATGAAGTAGACAGAAACGACAATGGGGTCAATTAGAAAGGCCTTTAGGGAATTTCTTCCCCAAAGCTGTAATTGTCTTTAAACCCCTTCATAACAATGGAGAAGTGTAACCTAAACTGTGCACAAGGACTGCGGTTTAGGGAGAATTCCCACACAGCCTTATGGAATTAAGGGCATACAAACCATTTTTGAAAAGGCCTCCAAAAAGTGTTGGGAGATGACCTTAAATGCTAACAGTTGAGGTTTTAACAAAGGCTCAAGGAATGAGAAAGCATTAAAAACAGAATCAAGAGTAGAACCAGGTTATTCTTCCATAGGAAAAGCTTGTAAAAGGCATGGGACATGACTTGATAGCATGCCAATAGCTTTCTGAAGATAGAGCAAAGAATAAGGGGTAAAACAACAAGAAAAGAGAAACAAGCAAGAAGTAGTACCACATAAAAAGGAATAATCGTTACGTCATAGAAAAGTCAGTTTTATTCCAGGACAACTATTTGATTGCTATTCCCTTTAAGAAACTTCTAAGTTATTAGAATTCCGAGGCAGTCGAGACAGAGGTGATTGCAATGAAGTGTTAAGGCTCCTGAGAAGATGTCTATGTTTGAAAAGCAAAGCAGCTGGAACTGACAGCAGCAAGTGGGGAAGCTGCCCTTCCCAGGTGCAGCAGGCATCCTTCCTCAGCTTCCTCAGCTGTTCTCAAGTTCAACAGAAGCAACCTGTAAGGTCTACCTTCGGCTGTAAGATGAAATGCCATCCTCAATTTTATAAGTTAGAGTCAAGAGAACAGAGTATTAATTAGAAAAACATTTTTTTGAATAGCATAGGTACAAATAAATGAAAACTGCAGTGCAAAATAAAAAGGACAAGTGCTTCATAGAGAGGAGTTCCATCATGTATTCACTGACTGGATAACATGTATCTCTGACAACCACCTGTTAATTTTAGAATGTTTCATGGAGCTTTAAACAGGGAAGAAAAAAATGGAGAAAAAACCGCAAGTGTGGAAAGAGAAATACTGAGAATGAGTTTGCTGGGCTGTGTGGCACAGAATGTTTGCTTTTGAAAAATGAGTAACTCAGGCACAGATGGGAAAATTAATTGCAACTCAGTTGCTGATGAGGGGCTTGTATCTAGAATATACAATGTATATAAAGAAATCCTGCAACCCCATCATAGAAGGAAGGGAAGACCGGCCAGCTTGAGGGGGGCTGGCAGCTCCCTGCAGGGTCCACAGCCTTCGCCCCCTAGTGCCATCCCATCCTGAGAAGTTACACTCTGTGAATTGGTTGATGACGATTCTGTTAATTCCACTTTTGGCCTTTTAAAAATGAAGCTTTGATAGCATTTGTGGACACATTTTCTGATGAACTGTGCACTTAATTCTGGGGGGGACACACCTAGGGCTGGTATCTCTGGCTCGTAAGGTGAGAGACGGGGCGGATAGAGGTGATGTGGATCTGGATGGAGAAGCAGAGTTTTCTCTCCCTTTATTTTTTATTATTATTATTTTTTTACATGGGCAAGCACTGGGAATTGAACCCGGGTCTCCGGCATGGCAGGTGAGAATTCTGCCTGCTGAGCCACCATGGCCTGCCTTCTCCCTTCATTTTTAAGCCTGTCATGCTCAAGTTTATGTGCCAACTTGGCCAGGTGGTGGATCCCAGTTGTCTGGTCGGACAAGCACTGGCCTGTCTGTTGCTGTGAAGACATTTCATGGACTTAAATCATGATACATTGGCTGCATCCACAGCTGATTGCATTTGCAATCGGCTAAGGGGAGTGTCTTCTGCAATGAGTGATGCTTAATCTGATCACCAGAAGGCTTTTAAGGAGGATTCAGAAGAGACAGTCACCCTTCCTGCTTCAGCCGGCCAGCCTCTCCTGAGAGTTCGTGGAGGACCTTCACTGGAGCTGCCAGCTTGCAGCCTGCCCTACAGACCTTGGACTCTAAATTCCCATGATTGCATGAGACATCTTTATAAATTTTATATTTAAGGATATTATCTGCTGATTCTGTTTCTCTAAAGAACCCTAGCTGATACATCTTGGTACCAGGAGTGAGGTGGTTCTTAAGAAACAGAATCTAAAATATATTTTTTTACAATAGGTTTTCTATTCTCACTGGACTCAAAGGCACTAAAGACTCTGTTTCCCATAATCAGAACGACACTGCCGATCTATGGGTGAGTTGGCAAAAGAGAGAGTCAAAATACCACCATTTGATTCTTCTAATGCTTTGCTTACATGAAGTCAGGCTCTGGGGGATGATGTTTTTGACACCTTTATGGAGTTTTGTGAAATTGGGAGGTGTAGAGATGTTGGCTGGTTGTTACATACACTGGGCACACTCATGAGGAAAAGGGATGAGCTGAATGACGGCTTCAAGTGAGAAGCTTACATGGTATATGACAGCTGTAAATATTTCTGTGAGCGATCTGAAGGAAAATCTTATTTCCTGTAGCTGCAGACTTGAGATCTCTGAAAATCAGACTCAGTCTCATTGTTAGAATAGCAACTTAAATACAATGTAAACTGAAATCTCAATGTTGCATGGTGTCTGCCGTTAAAGTGAGGGTATTGATTGGAAAGGAGTGGGACTCTGATAAATGGGATGGTGACATATGGATTGATGATGGTGGTGGAGAGGTTGAAACCCTAGATCATGCTGAGTCTTTTCTAGATAACCCTGTGTGCTGGTTGGAAAAGATTTATGTACCTTAGAAAAGCCATGTTTTAATCCTAATCAATCTGTGGAAGCAACAGTTTCTTCTAATCCCTATTCAGTACTATAGGTTGGAAGCTTGATTAGGTATCTCCATGGAGATGTGACTCAAATCTCCATCTAATCAAGTTTAATACCCACGGTTGATTGAGTCACAGTGGGTATTAAACTTGATTAGATGGAGATGTGTCTCTCCATTCCACGTGAGTCTTAATTAGTTTTCTGGGATCCTATAAAAGAGGAGACATTTTTTGGAGAAAATGCCTTTTGAGAAGGATAAGAAAGTCACAGCAGAGCCAAGTAGAGCCACGAGGCCAAGAGAACTTTCATGAAGTTCCTCCCAGGGAACTTCATGAAACAGAAGGCCAGGAGAGGAAGCTAGCAGATGCCGTGTTTGCCATGTGCCCTTCAGATGAAAGAGAAACCCTGACCATGTTTGCCATGAGCCTTTCCACTTGAGAGAGAAACCCTGAACTTCATCGGCCTTCTTGAACCAAGGTTTCTTTCCCTGGATGCCTTGGATTGGACATTTCTATAGACTTGTTTTAATTGGGACATTTTCTCAGCCTCAGAACTGTAAACAGCAACTTATTAAATCCCTCCCCCCCCCTTTTTTAAAATTCCCCTTTTTAAAAGCCATTCTGTTTCTGGTATATCACATTCTGTCTGCTAGCAAACTAGAACACCCTGTAATAGTTTGGCCTGATGACATAGCCATCCCAGCTCCAGCCTGCCCTGAGGAGCTGGCCACTAACCTCTACCTGAAGTAATTAACCCTCGAGTGATTAATCCTGTTTCACCAGATGACACTGCAAATGAAGGCCCTGAAGCAAATGGCTTGGAAAATACTTCTAATTCTTTTCATGACCCACCCCCACCACCCCTCATTTCTTCCAAACCTATAAAGAGACTAAAGTTTCAACAGCCCCAAAAGGTGAGGTACAAAGTGTCACACATGAGGAGGTACGTTATACTCCAAAAGAACTGCATGAGTTTTCCAATTTATATAGACAGAAATCAGGGGAATATGTGTGACAACGGATTTTAAGGGTGTGGGATAATGGTGGGAGGAATATAAGGCTGGATCAGGCGGATTTTATTGATATGGGCCCACTAAGTAGAGATTCTGCATTCAATGTTACAGCTCAAGCGGTTAGAAATGCATTAAGAGTTTGTTTGGATGGGTGGCTGAAATATGGGTGAAAAGGTGGCTGGCATTACCTGAGATTGAAATGCCAAAACTGCCCTGGTATAATGTAGATGAGGGGATCCAGAGGCTTAGAGAGATTGGAATGTTAGAGTGGATTTATCATGCAAAGCCTGCTCCTACACCCCAGGAATGTCCAGAGGATGCACCTTTTACCAGAACAGCGAGAAATAAGTTTGTGAGACTAGCACCATCATCCCTCAAGTGCTCTGTGGTTGCACTTCTCTGTAGGTCAGATATTACTGTAGGAACTGCTGTCACTGAGCTGGAATCCTTAAACACCATGGGGATGACAGGATCCCGAGTTGGCAGAAGCCAGGTGGCAGCACTTAATCACCAAAGACAGGATGGACGTGAATATGGTAATGGACAGCCAACTCAAAGCAGGCATCAAAATAATCTGACTCACAGAGACTTGTGGTGTTGGCTAGTAGATCATAGGGTACCTAGAAGTACAATAGAAGGGCAGTCTACTAAATTCTTGTTTGAGATGTACAAGCAAAAGAGTTCTAGGTCAAGTGAACAGAAGTCTAACCTGAATTACAAAAACAGAGAGTCATGGCCCCTTAATCAATTTCCAGACTTGAGACAGTTTGAAGACCCAGAGCCCCTTGAATGTGGGGTATCCAGTTCCCTTTAGGGGAGAACGCTGTTACATTGCTATAAATTTATACTGTTAATCTTCCTCCAAGCTTTCCCCAAGGAGACCAATGATCTTTTACCAGGGTAATGTGCATTAGGGAAAAGGAAATGACCAGATAAATGAAAAGGAAATGACCAGATATTTCAGGGATTATTAGACACTGGTTCAGAAGTGACATTAATTCCAGGGGACCCAAAACGTCACTCTGGACCACCAGTCAGAGTGGGGGCTTATGGAGGCCAGGTGGTCAATGGAGTTTTAGCTCAGGTCCGTCTCACAGTGGGTCCAGTGGGCCCCCGGACCCATCCTGTAGTTATTTCCCTAGTTCCAGAATATATAATTGGCATAGACATACTGAGAAACTGGCAGAATCCCCACGTTGGCTCTCTAACTCGTGCAGTGAGGGCTATTATGGTGGGAAAGGCCAAGTGGAAGCCACTAGAACTGCCCCTACCTAGCAAAATAGTAAATCAGAAGCAATTCTTGGAGGAATTGCAGAGATTACTGCCACTCTTAAGGACTTGAAAGATGCAGGGGTGGTGATTCCCACCACATCCCCGTTCAACTCTCCTATTTGGCCTGTGCAGAAAACAGATGGGTCTTGGAGAATGACAGTGGATTATCATAAGCTCAACCAGGTGGTAACTCCAAGTGCAGCTGCTGTTCCAGATGTGGTATCACTGCTTGAGGAAATCAATGCATCCCCTAGTACCTGGCATGCAGCTATTGATCTGGCAAATGCTTTTTCTCAATAGATGTTAGTAAGGACCACCAGAAACAGTTTGCTTTCAGCTGGCAAAGTCAGCAATATACTTTCACTGTCCTACCTCAGGGGTATATAAACTCTCCAGCCCTATGTCATAATCTTGTCGGCAGAGACCTTGATCATTTTTCCCTCCCATGAGACATCACAGTGGTACATTATATTGATGATACCATGTTGACTAGACCCAGTGAGCAAGAAGCAGCAACTACTCTAGACTTACTGGTAAGACATTTGCATGTCAAACGATGGGGGATAAATCCAACAAAAATACAGGGGCCTTCCACCTCAGTGAAATTTCTAGGTGTCCAGTGGTGTGGGGCATGTTGAGATATCCCTTCTAAGGTATATCTTAGGTATATTCACCTCCAGAATAGCCTCTCAGCTCTGTTTGAACTCTATTGGCCATCTGATACCTTATTTGTAACAATTATTTTTCCCCTTTTGGTCAGGAAGGCATTGTCAATTCTACGGTGTCAGGGCCAGGATAAATTTGTCCAGGAAGGATAAATTGCTGCATCTGGCCTCTCCCCAACCAACAAAGAGGCACAATGCCTAGTTGGTCTTTTTGGATTTTGGCGACAACATATTCCTCATTTGGATGTGCTACTCCAGCCCATTTATCGAGTGACCAGAAAAGCTGCTAATTTTGAGTGGGGACCTGAACAAGAGGAGGCTCTGCAACAGCCACAGGCTGCTGTACAAGCTGCTCTGCCACTTGGGCCATATGATCCAGCAGATCCAATGGTGCTGGAAGCGTCAGTGGCAAATAGAGATGCTGTCTGGAGCCTTTGGCAGGCCCCTATAGGAGAATCACAACGCAGACCCTTAGGATTTTGGAGCAAAGTCTTACCATCTACTGCAGATGGTACTCTCCTTTTGAGAAACAGCTTTTGGCCTGATACTGGGCCTTAGTAGAGACTGAACGCTTAACCATGGGCCACCAAGTTACCATGAGACCTGAGTTGCCTATCATGAGTTGGGTGTTGTCTGACCCACCAAGCCATAAAGTTGGGCATGCGCAGCAGCACTCTATTGTAAAATGGAAATGGTATATACGAGATAGAGCCAGAGCAGGTCCTGAAGGCACAAGTAAGTTACATGAAGAAGTGGCACAAATGCCCATGGTTTCCACTCCTGCTGCCACATTACCTTCTCTTTCCCAGACCAGAGCTATGGCCTCTTGGGGAGTTCCTTACAGTGAATTGACTGAGGAAGAGAAAACTCGGGCCTGGTTTACAGATGGTTCAGCACGATATGCAGGTACCACCCGAAAGTGGACAGCTGCAGCATTACAACCCCTTTCTGGGGTGTCCTGAAGGACAATGGTGAGGGGAAATCCTCCCAGTGGGCAGAACTTCGAGCAGTGCACCTTGTTGTTCATTTTGCTTGGAAGGAAAACTGGCCAGAGGTGCATTTGTATACTGACTCATGGGCTGTCACTAATGGTTTGGCTGGATGGTCAGGGACTTGGAAAGACCATAATTGGAAAATTGGTGACAAAGAGGTCAGGGGAAGAAGTATGTGGATAGACCTTTCTGAGTGGGCTAAAAACATGAAGATATTTGTGTCCCATGTGAATGCACACCAGAGGGTGACTTCAGCAGAGGAAGATTTTAATAATCAAGTGGATAAGATGACCTGTTCTATGGATACCAGTCAGCCTCTTTCCCCAGCAACTCCTGTTATTGCCCAATGGGCTCATGAACAAGGTGGTCATGGTGGTAGGGATGGAGGTTATGCATGGGCTCAGCAACATGGACTTCCACTCACCAAGGCTGACCTGACTACAGCCCCTGCTGAGTGCCCAGTCTACCAGCAGCAGAGATACTTAGCCCCATGTGGCATTGCTCCCAGAAGTGACCAGCCAGCTACATGGTGGCAGGTGGATCACATTGGACCACTCCCTTCATGGAAGGGGCAGCAATTTGTTCTAACTGGAATAGACACATACTCTGGAAATGGATGTGCTTTCCCTGCACGCAATGCTTCTGCCAAAACTACCATCCGTGGGCTTACAGAATGCCTTATCCATCGTCATGGTATTCCACATAGCATTGCTTCTGATCAAGGAACACACTTTCAAATGAAATGTGGGAATGGGCACATGCTCCTGGAATTTTCTTGTCTTACCATGTTCCCCATCATCCAAAGGCAGCTGGATTGATAAAACAGTGGAATGGCCTTTTGAAAACTCAATTTCAGTACCAACTAAGTGGCAATACCTTGAAGGGCTGGGGTAATGTTCTCCAGGAAGCTGTGTATGCTCTGAATCAGCGTCTGCTATGTGGTGCTGTTTCTTCCATAGCCAGGATCCATGGGTCCAGGAACCAAGGGGTGGAAATGGGAGTGACACCACTCATTAATACATCTAGTGATCCACTAGGAAAATTTTTGCTTCCTGTCTCTGTGACCCTGAGCTCTGCTGGTCTACAGGTTATAGTTCCAGAAGGGGGAGTGCTTCTACCAGGAGAAACAACAATGATTCCACTGAACTGGAATCTAAGACTGCCACCTGGTCACTTTGGGCTGCTCATGCCCCTGGATCAACAAGCTAAGAAGGGGATTACCTTACTGACTGGGGTAACTGACTCTGACTATCAAGGGGAAATAAGACTGCAACTACACAATGGAGGTAAAGAAGAGTTTTCCTGGAACATAGGAGATCCCCTAGGGCATCTTTCAGTACTACCATGCCCTGTGATTAAAATCAATGGAAAACTACAACAACCCAATCCAGGCAGGACTACCAATGGCTCTGAAACTTCAGGAATGAAAGTTTGGGTCACCCCACCATGCAAAGAACCATGACCAGCTGAAGTGCTTGCTGAGGGTAAAGGGAACATGGAATGGGTAGTGGAAGAAGGTAGTGATAAATATGAACTACGACCACGTGATCAGTTACAGAAATGAGGACTGTAATGCTGTTTTGTTTATGTTATACTATTTAAGTTGTAAAGTATCAAGTTTAAAAATGAATATCAAGTACTTGCACCCTATTCTGGGGAGATTTAATGCATTTATGGTTGTACATGGGACAGTTGAATATTGTTAGGTGAGTAAAAAATGTGTCCGTTTTGTTTTCTATTTAGAGATTAAGTATGGTTTAAGGTGATGTGTATACTTGCCAAGTTGACAAGGGGTGGACAGTCATGGTCAGATTCATATGTCATCTTGGCCAGGTGGTGGTGCCTGGTCAGGCAAGCGCTGGCCTATCTGTTACTATGAGGACATTTCATAGAATTAAATCATGATCACTTTGGCTGCATCCACAGCTGATTGCATTTGTAATCAGCTAAGGGGCATATTTTCTGCAATGAGTGATGCTTAATCTAATCACTGGAAGCCTTTTAAGGAGGATTCAGAAGAGGCAATCACTCTTTCTGCTTCAGCCAGCCAGCCTCTCCTGAGAGTTTGTTGAGGACCCTCCTTGGAGCTGGCAGCTTGTGACCTGCCCTACAGACCTTGGACTCTACATTATGTGACACTTTAATAAGTTTTACATTTATGGATATCTCCTGCTGATTCTGTTTCTCTAGAGAATCCTAGATAATATAGAGCCCTTGCCTTGCTATTTTGTGTGTGTGTGTGTGTGTGTGTATATAGCAATTTGGCTTACAAAGTGAAATAAGCATGCATTTTATCTCAAGTTATCTTCCCCTCTGACCATTTCCGAGGGCCCTGTGAGTTCTGGCAGGAGGATGTGGCCTTCCTGCTCACGCACAGATACCCACAGGGTCACTAGAGCATGGTGTCCCCCAACTCTAGGTTGTGAGGCTCCCTCTCTTCCTACTTTTAGACCCCTTGTTTGGTTAAAAGAGACCCAAGGATTACCTCATTTTTATCTTGAACTTACTCCCTTTTGTGCATTTTCTGCATTTCATTATTCATGTGAGTAGACCGTATGCTAAAACAATACAGTATTTAGTAAATATTCTTTAAAACAAGGCTTTCTGATTTAAAAAAGCTGCGTTTCTATATACAAATCAGGAAACAGAAGTGCACAAAAGAAAATTAAGATTGCTAGGGAGTGCATCTCTTAGAATATCGTGCAGCTTCCTGAAGTCTGTTTTATTACAGTTGACACCGTAACATAACATCCACATGTGGAGGTTTTAGAGCAAACCCATGTCTCATGGGCGCTGCAACTCTGCTCCTTGGTGTGGTGGGGGCCAACATGGGGGGGTGCCTGGGAGTTTGGGGGGATGGTGATTCGGGGCCCACCCAACTGCCACCAAGGCATAGCCTGTGGGGGAGGGCCCGGATGTTAGCATTTGTGCAAGGTCCTCAGGGACCCTAGTCCAGCGGGGGGAGACAGATGCGCAGAGTTGCTGATACAGGGAGAGAAAGAGAAGAGGGAGGGAAGGGGGGTGCGAAGAGGGAGGGAGCAGAGAGGGAGGGGAGAATGGAGAGGGTGGGGAGCCAGGAGAGGGAGGAGCCAGGAGAGGGGGGAGCCAGAAGAGGGGGGAGCCTGGAGAGGGGGAGCCAGGAGAGGGGGAGCCTGGAGAGGGCAGGGAGAATGGAGAGGGGGAGCCAGGAGAGGGCAGGGAGAATGGAGAGGGGGAGCCAGGAGAGGGGGAGTCTGGAGAGGGTGGGGAGAATGGAGAGGGGGGAGCCTGGAGAGGGGGGAGCCTGGAGAGGGGGGAGCCAGGAGAGGGGGGAGCCTGGAGAGGGAGAGCCTGGAGATGGGGGAGCCAGGAGAGTGGGGAGCCTGGAGAGGCAGCGGCAGCCCTGTGCTCCGAGGCCGGCGTGGAGAAGCCGCCAGATGAAACAGGCTCTGTCAGAATCACAGGAGAGCCGTTTGTGGACTGATTTGCTGGCAAAATTCCCAGTTTGGCACTACAATGAGGATTTTATGATTGAAAATTTTATGAACAAAATTAGAAGCCATTAAAAGTAGCATTTCGATCCAAATGATTTCACTTAACAGGGCCTTGAGTGCTTTTGCGGCCCCCCTTGACGAGGGGAATTGCTAGGGGGTGTCAGGAGCTTGACAGACAGATGGACACAGGGCCCTCCCTGGCCTGGGGCTGCTAGGCGGGAGCGCGAGGGAGACACGGAGTGAAATTGAGTGAAGGAGCCGCTCCTGGCCGAGTCCATGCTCAGATTCTGCCACACGAGCGTGACGGGCACAAGCAGGAGTGCGCCCAGCAGCCCTGACCCCCGTCCTCCGGCACTGTGCCCCCGGACACGTCCTTTGGGGAACATTCTGCCTTGGGAGGTGGGGTGCGGCTGGTGTGGGTGCAGCTTCTGCCCCAGGCTGGGGCCGGCAGCGGCCACAAGTGTGAACGGGGTGCTCTGGGTGAACCCCGTTACCCCACAAAGGGGTGCGGCCCCAGCAGTTCTCACCCCAGACTTCAGTCTAACGGGGAGAACGGATTGGCGGGCGCGGGTGGCCAGAGGCAAGTTCCCAGGTGGCTTAGACGTGCAACAGGTTTTGGGGTGACGCCCACACCCAGGCTGAGGGGCAGGGCAGAGGCGGCATGAGCCTGTGGCTGGCGGGCAGGTGGGGCGGGGCCGGGCCAAGGCACCTCAGGAGCAGAGGTCCCGGGTTGGGGACCCGCGTCGGGCTCCAGGGCGCAGGGAGCTGGCCTCGCCGGGGCAGCGGGGCTCTCAGTGGAGGCGTCCCGTCCAGGGCTCAGCCCCGGGCTGTCCACTGAGTGTCCAGGCCGCTGCGCTGCCTTGGGGGGCGGCCGCGGTGTGGTCGGTAGTCCGGGTTGCGGGATTCCTGTTCTCGGGTCACGCCCCCAAGCCGGGAGAGCCAGAGCCGCGGCCGTCCCGGGTGGGGGTGGGGGCGTGCTGCGCCCCCTGCGCCCTGGCCCGAAGCCCTTCTGGGAAGGGCAGGGGGCTGAGGCTGGCCCGGGTGGCTCTGTCCCCAGGACGAGCCCCGGGCAGAGGTTTTTGACTCAGCAGATCAGGAGGTTCCCCGATGGGCTGTGATTCGCCTCTTACAGGCAGCAGCAGGAATGATGCAGCAGGTGGGCAAAATGTTGAAATTGGTGGATCTGGGTATCTGGGGGCGGGGTGGGGCGTCTGTGTATCAGAGTTCCCAGTATGGGTTTTGTATTATTTTTGCAACTGTCCTTAAGTTTGAAATTATTTCAAAATAAAAAGTTTAAGAAAAATCTTAAGTGACCACATAGCATTTCAAAGGATACCAGTTATATTGCAATAATAATGACCCACTACTAAAAGTAAATGTGAGGTGTAGCACTGCAGATCCTCCTTCAGGAACACCTGCCATTCCCAGGCAGTTCAGCCACAAGGTAGGGGGTGCCCAGGTGTCCGGGCTGTAAGGTGCTGCGAGAACAGATGCGCGCTCGGGTGCCCACCAGGCCACGGCCGCCGCCAACGCGCCTGCAGTTTCTTACCAGCATTTGTATCTGAAGAAAAGATTTCATTTGGAGGACAGTGAAGATACAGATGCACTTTTCTCCCAGCTGCTGGGCGATGCCATGTTGGGGAGCAGGCGCCCCTCCTCAGCAGGGGGCACAGCACCCCGGAAGGTGCATATGCTGCGTCCCCCTGGAAGGATGGCCTGGGCAGCCTCTGCCAGCAGAGCTCCTGCGAACTTTGTTTCTTGACAAACTCTGCTGGGTCATCCGTTTCCTGTGGTGCTGGGCTCAGGAAGCAGAAACTTCAGCCTGGCCTCTTGCCCTCGAGGGCGGCATGGCTCCCCAAGGCTCTGCACCCACACCCCTGACGTCCCAGGCACCCCCCTGCCAGGTAAGAGGGCCGTGGCCTTACCTGTCCGTGCCTCGACCCCTTCACCAGAACTGGTCAAACACTCGCGTGTACTCAGTGCCGTGCAGCTTAAATGAGCAAAGTGCCCCGCGTGGGTTCAAGGCCCGTCACGGTGGCCGGCGCTGCTCCCGGCACTGGCGGTCAGTGTGTGGGCCCGTGGAGGAGGGAGCTGGGTGCCCATGCCCAGCTGGCAGGCAGGTACTCAGGGCTCCAGGATGGAGCCCCCTTCGGAGGGGCGTCTGGGCTGGGGGCCTCCAGCAGCAGGGGCCCTGCTGGTCGCAGGTGGCTAGTTCCCCTCCACCGTGGGATGAGGCTGCAGACCTCTGCCCGCCAGGGTGGGCTGTGGGCACAGTCACGGAGCAGGTGATTCCAGACGGAAGAGCGGTCCCATGACCACCCTGCCATGAAGACACACCGGGAGGTCCCTTCCTCCTCCTAAGCAACGTTGTGGTCTGAGTGTGTGGCTGGTCATCGGTTGACCCCTCAGCAGGGAGGACAGTGGCACATGGCTGTCCAACACGGCCTGGCGGCCACTAAATCTGTGGCAATGAAACAGGGTCCATCAGATTCACAGTTCTCTCTCACCTGGAATGTGGCCACCTTGGGTTGACTAAGCTTCCAGAGCATCTCCCCAAAAGACCCACCAAATTGCCAGGGACCTACTGGACGTCATACCAAAGGCTTTTTCTCAAAAGCTGCTAGTCTATAGCTGCTCGTGGACACAGGAGGTGACTCCACCTGGCGCGTGAGGCACGGGGGTCTCAGACCTCAGGTGCCCACTCAGGGCCCCGCCTTCTGCTGCTGGACCTGAAGGTTCACTGACCTCAGTATTTGTCCAAGGATCTAAACCTGGTGTTGGAGTTGGTTAAAAACAGACACTTGTGGGGGAAGCCACTCCTCTGGATGAGCTTGTTAAGTTGGGTGAACATTTTGAAAGAACTCTGAATCAGGGTTAAGACAAAAAGACAAATACAGTAATGGTCTTGTAATTGCAGCAACTTCAAAAGGATGGAATAAAAAATGATAAAAGAGTCCCTGATTGCTACTTTAATGACAATCAGTACCAGAAAAGAAAAGGTCCCTCCAAGCAAAGAGCTCTAAGGGACAACAGCTGTTTATATTGCAAGCAACAGGGACATTGGAAATTAGATTGTCCATTTTTAAAGGAAAAAAAGTGAATGTTGGGTGCATAAAAGACCCAATTAGAAATGGGTTCATCCTGCCCTTTTTTCAGAAAAAAAAAATTTTGGTACTTCATAATAAAGATGGCTTGCAGCTGCAGTGGCCATGATGGGAGGTTTTAGTTTAGACAAGGTTATCATGGGAGAGGTGCATGGGAAAAAGACATTCCAGGACTCCAGCAAGAGGCGTGCATTCTCTGATTGAAATTCAAAGGCTGCTACAAGATAAAGTGAATCTAAAATAGGTGCTTTACCAAAATCACAAACAACCTCACAAAAAAAATAACGTGAGACAAGGAAAGAAAGGCAGCTCGTTTACATCAATCAGTGAGTGTTATTAGCTGTGTTTTGTCTTTCTGTGCTTCTGAATCTGTTTTCCTGAGTCATTGCTGAAATTTTTAAGCTATAAGTTTTATATGTGCAAACTAATTCACTAGTGATAGTTTGAAAGAAAAACAGAAAAAGGCATGCATTTTTAGAGCTGCTCTTCCTAAATGTATACAGGTTTGCTGCTGATCACATAAGCTAACATTACGTCTTCTAGGTGTTTAAAATGAGCAAAATTATGATCACATTTAACCAAATTGAGTCATTATAATGACACATTATATTTTGACAGTCACTGGGTTTTGTAAGATGCCAGCTTAAATACAGTTTCCAAGATCATTTTGGTAACTTAAATATGTAAGGTACACAGGATGTGTTCTAACAAGGACAGAGAATAGTTTTGACCTAAAATAAAATGACTGGTTATTAAAGATTGAGAAAGAAGAAAATGTAGGCTAAAAGCTGAATGGATGTAGAAAGTCATAAAAGGTTTGTGTAAAAGAATTTTGTTTCTTAGATTTGATGGGTCTATCTGTAAGATTTTTTTTCATATTTTTATTTAAGAAAACAAACAATATACTTAGAACCACCAAAGATGGATATCGTAGTTAGCTTAACCATAGGCATATTTAAGAAAAGTATCCAAATAATCATTGTAAAAATTTTTTTGTGCAGTAAGTTTCACAAACCAATTTAAAATTAAGGCAGCAAGGAAAAATTCTACAAATTCAGATATCAGAGTTTCTTAAGTTATAAGTATTAAACACTAGCTTAAATACCATATGATCAGCTGTCAAAGCTGTGAATGTTCTCAAAATATCAAGTAGAAAGTTATTATAAATATCTCTGTTGCTATGGTAGTAACCTGTGTTACTGAACATTTTCCTGATTTCAGGACAATATAAAGATATAAGTGTTACCGTTAACATATGAAAATCTTAACCACCAAAAATGCATATCTTAGTTAGCTTATCTATAGGCCTATTTAATAAAATATCTAAATAATCACTTTCAAGTCTGTTTGTACAATATGTTTCATAAACCAGTTTAAAATTAAAGCAAGCAAGGAAAAAATCTACAGATACAGATATCAGTGTTTCTTAAATTCTAAAATTAAACACTATCTTAAATAACATTTGATTAACTATCAAAACTTTGTACGTTCCAAATTTAAAATGTTTTTCATGAGGAAGAACAAAGGAATGTCAATACTGCAGGGTGTTGAAAATAGGTGGTAATTCATATTTTAAAATGTTAACTTATGTGTGAGACTAAAGCAAAAAATGTTTATTTGGTACAAAATTTACATTTTGACTAGCGCATTTCCTAATATAACTTCTGAGAACAGCTTAATTCAACACCATAAAAACATGGAACCTTGAATAGGCATGAGATTTTGTAGGTTTGTCCGGAGTGATCCCCAATAAATCCCAGAGTGATATGAACAGTGAATAAAAAAGTATTCACCAAGTCCCCTCAGGGGAATGTGAGAAAGGGGGAAAATTCAACTTCCCCAAGTGGAGAATTCTTGATATTCTCACAAGCAGTGTGGACAACCAAAGCTATAGGCTGAACCCCCAGTCTTGGGGTTTGTTCATATGAAACTTAACCCCACAAAGGATAGGTCAAGCCTACTTAAAATTAGGCCTAAGAGTCACCCCCAAGAGAGCCTCTTTTGTTGCTCAGACGTGGCCTCTCTCTCCAGCCAACACAACAAGCAAACTCACTACCCTCCCCCTGTCTATGTGGGACATGACTCCCAGGGGTGTGGACATTCCTGGCAATGTGGGACAGAAATCCTAGAATGAGCTGAGACTCAGCACCAAGGGATTGAGAAAACCTTCTCAACCGAAAGTGAGAAGAGAGAAATGAGACAAAATAAAGTGTCAATGGCTGAGAGATTCCAAACAGAGTCAAAAGGTTATCCTGGAGGTTATTCTTATGCATTAAATAGAAATCACTTTTTTTAGCTAAGGTGTAACAGAGAGGCTGGAGGGAACTGCCTGAAAATGTATAGCGGGGTTCCAGTAGCCATGTTTCTTGAAGATGACTGAATAATGATATAGCTTTCACAATGTGACTGTGTGATTGTGAAAACCTTGTGTCTGATGTTCTTTTATCTACCTTATGGACAGATGAGTAAAGCATATGGATTAAATTAAATAAATAATAGAGGGAACAATGTTAAATTTAGTAGATTGAAATGCTAGTGATCAATGAAAGCAAGGGGTAAGGGGTATGGTATATATGAATTTTTTTCTATTTCTTTTTCTGAATTGATGCAAATGTTTTAAGAAATGATCATAATGATGAATATACAACTATGTGATGATATTGTGGGTTATTGATTATATAACAAGAATGGAATGATCATATGGTAATAAAAAAAAACAACTGTGTACGTTCTCAAAATACCAAGCAGAGAGTTATTACAAATATCAACTTTGCTATAGTAATGAGCTATGTTACTAAACATTTTGCATTTTTAATTTTAGGAATTTATTTTATCTAATATTACTAAAGCTGCCTATATATATATTTTTAACTTTTTTTGTAAAATATATATACAAAGCAAAGAGATAAAAAAATAATAATTTTCAAAGCACACTTCAATAAACAGTTATAGAACGGGTCCCGGAGTTTATCATGGGCTACAATTCCCTCATCTCAGATTTTCCTCCTCGCTGCTCAAAAACACTGGTGGTTAGAAGGAATATTAATAAAGTGATTCAGTAACCGTACACATTTGTTCAACCCCATTTCCTCTGTTTTACTTTCTCCCTCTCAATTCTTCTCCCAATCTATAGGGATCCTTGGGGAATAACTGTTCTCTTACATGCCGAGTAGGGGTGTCCACACTGAAGGACAGGAGTATGCAATCAATTGATAATCCTGGAGAGGCTGGTCCCTCTGGGTTTCAGGATTCATCTGTCCGAGGAACCCACAGGGAGTTATATGTTCCAGGGAGGCAAATCTAGTTCATGAAGACTTGGCAGTATCTCTGAGACCCAGGTGCTCTTAAGAGACAGCAGGAGTGTTATTGATTGGGGTTTAACAAACGATGACCATTAGCACTCTAACTGCATGTTAACTATTGGCCATAGCGAGCATTTTTAGTTTTCTCCCTATATCCCTCTACCATTACTCCTTGTCTACTATTGAACCATTTAAATAGTTCATGTGAGAACTTAGTTCTTATAAATTTAATCATTGGGATACACGGCACTCTACATCCCCTTTCAGTCACACTCACCTTCAGCATGGCAGTGTTACTTATAAACCTGCTAATGAGTTATCATCACTTCTACCCATTTCCTTACATTTTAGATTCAACCTTTTTGGGTAGCCTTTCCTCCGTCTCTAGTTTCTGTGTCTCTCTAGGTTTGCTATATTCTATAGTGTTTACCTCAGAGTCAAATCATACAGTATCTGTCCTTTCGTGTGTCTGACTTACTGCACTCAGCATTATGTCCTCAAGGTTCATCCACGTTGTCCTGTTTCGGGACATCATTTCATCTTACTGCATAATATCCCATCGTATGTACATACCACATTTTGTTGGTCCACTCATCTTAATGGGCACTTGGATTGCCTCTATCTTTTGGCAATTGTGAGTAGTGCCACTGAACATTGGTTTCCAAATGTCTGTTCGTGTCATTGCTTTCAACTCTTCTGGGTATATACTGAGTATTGGTATCCAAGTCTTAGGGCAACTCAATACTTAGTTTTCTGAGGAATCGCCAAACTGACTTCCACAACCATTGCACTGTTACATATTCGCACCAGCAATGAATAAGTGTTCCAATTTCTCTACATCCTCTCCAACATTTGTAGTTTCCTGTGTGTTTAATAGCAGCCATTCTTATAGGTGTGAGGTGATATCTCTTGATTTGCATCTCCCTTATAGCCAGTGAAGATGAGCAGCTTTTCATGTGCTTTTTAGCCATCTGTATTTGCTCTTCAGAAAAGTGTCTCTTTGTATCCTCTGCTCATTTTATAATTGGGTTGTTTGTTCTTTTCTGTTGAGCTGTATAATTTCTTTATGTACACAGGATATCAAGCCTTTACCTGATATGTGGTTTCCAAATATTTTCTCCCATTGCATTGGCTGCCTTTTCACCTTTTAAACAAAGTTTTTTGAGGCACAGAGGCTCTTGATCTTAAGGAGTTCCCATTTGTCTATTTTTAATTTTGCTGCTTTTGCTTTAGGTGTAAAGTTTAAGAAGCTACCTCCTACTACTAGGTCTTGAAGATGTTTCCCTGCGTTTTCTTCTAGAAGTTTTATGGTACTAGCTCCTATGTTTAGGTCTTTAACCTATTTTGAATGAATTTTTGTATAAGGTGTAAGGTAGGGGTTCTCTTTCATTCTTTTGGCTATTGAAATCCAGTTCTTCCATGCCCATTAATTGAAAAGACTATTCTGTCCCACTTCAGTGGATTTGGGGGCCTTATCGAAGATCAAATGTCCGTAAATTTGATGGTCAGTCTCTCACTCTCAAGTCTATCTTTGTGCCAGTACTAAACTGTTTTGATCACTGTGGCTTTAGTAAGCTTTAAAGTCAGGAAGTGATAGTTACCTCCCACCATTTCATTCTTCTTTTTTTAGGATATCTTTAGCTATTTGGGGTCTCTTTCCTTTCCATATAAATACAATAACCTGCTTTTCCAAGACTTCAAAGTAAGTTGTTGGGATTTTATTGATATTGAATCTGTAGCTCAGTTTGGGTAGAATAGGCATCCTGATAACTTTCAACCTCCCTATCCATAGTCTTTCCATCTATTTAAGTCACCTTTTATTTCTTTTAGAAATTTTTTATAATATTCTGTGTGTAAGTCCTTGACATCCCTGTTTAGGTTTATTCCTAGATACGTGATTCTTCTGACCTCTATTTCGAATGGGATTTTTTTCCTTAATTGTCACCTCAGATAGGTCATTGCTTGTGTATATAAAACATTACTGATTTTTGTACATCAATCTTGTATCCTGCCACTTTGCTGAATGTGTTTTTTAGCTCAAGTAGCTTTGCGATAGATTTCTCAGGATTTTCTAAGTGTAGGAACATGTCACCTGCAAATAATGACAGTTTTACTTATTCCTTTCCTATTTGGGCGTCTTTTATTTCTTTCTCCAGCCCTATTGCTCCAGCTAGGACTTCTAATACAATGTTGAATATATAGTGTTGATAGCAGGCATGCTTTTCTTGTTCCCAATCTCAGGGGGAATGGTTTCAATTTCTCACCGTTATGTATGATGCTGGCTATGGTTTTTTCACATATTGAAACCATGTGAAATGTGAAATAATGGCAAATATGCCATTTATGAGACTGAGAAAGTTTCCTTTGATTCCTAACTTTTAAAGTGTTTTTATCAGAACACGGTGGTGGATTTTGTTGAATGCTTTTTCAGCATCAATCAATATGATCATGTGATCTTTCTCTTTCAATTTATTAGTGTGCTGTATTACACTGATTGATTTTCTTATGTTGAATCATCTTTATGTTCCTGGTATGAATCCCACTTGGTCATGATGTATTATTCTTTTAATGTGGCATTGGATTCAATTTGCTCATTTTTTGTTAAGAATTTTTACATCTATGTTCATTAGGGAGATTGGTCTGTAGTTTTCCTTTCTTGTAGCATCTTTATCCAATTTTGGTATTAGAGTGATGTTAGCTTCATAAAATGAGTTGGATAACATTCCTTTTCCTCAACGTTTTGGAGAGTTTGAGCAGGGTTGGTATTAGCTATTTTTTTTTTTTTTTAATGCTTGATTAAGTTCTCCTGTGAAACCATCTGGTTCTGGGCTTTTTTTGTGGGAAGATTTTAAATGACTGATTGAATCTTTTTACTTATAATTTGTTTGCTGAGATCTTCTATTTCTTCTTTAATCAGTTTAGGCAATTTATGTATTTTTAGGAATTTGTCTATTTCGTCTAAGTTATCTAGTTGTTGGCATATAGTTGGCCATAATATTCTCTTATGATTTTTAAAATCTCTTCATGATCTGTGGTAATGACCCTACTCCCACTTCTGATTTTGTTTATTTAAATCCTCTCTCTTTTTTTCTGTTAGTCTAGGTAGAGGTCCATCAATTTTACTGATTTTCTCAAAGAAACAGCTTTTGGTTTTGTTGACACCTTCTATTGTTTTATTGTTCTCTGGTTTGTTTATTTCTGCTTTAATCTTTATTATTTCTCCACCTTTATTTGTTTTGGGGTTAGTTTGCTATTCTTTCTCTAAATTCTCAGGTAAGCAGTTAAATCCTCAAGTTTTGCTTGTTCTTGTTTTTCAAGATAGGCATTTAGGACAATAAGTTTCCTTCCCGCACTACCTTTGCTGCATCTCATAAGTTTTGATATGTTGTGTTCTCATTATCACTTCCATATTCAGATATTTACCAATTTCTCTAGCAATTTTTTCCTTGACACACTGATTATTTAAGTGTGTGTTGCTTAATCTCCATATATTTGTGAAGGCTCTGCTTGCTTGGTGATTATTAATTTCCAGCTTTATTCCACTGTGATCAGAGAAAGTGCTTTGGATTATTTCAATCTTATTAAATTTATAATGATTCAGTTTGTGTCCCAGTATATGACCTATCCTGGAAAATGTTCCGTGTGTGTCAGTGAAGAATATTTATCCTTGTGTTTTGTAGTGTAATGATCTATATATGTCTATTAGGTCTAATTCATTTATCCCATTATTTAGGCTCCCTATTTCTTTGTTCATCCTCTTTCAGGTTGTTCTGTCTATAATGGGGAATAGTGTATTGAAGTCTCCCACTGTTACTGTTGATATATCTATATCTTCCTTCAGTTTTCCCAATGACTTGCCTCGTGTACTTTTTTAGCTCCTTGATTGGGAGTGTATACATTAATGATTGATATTTCTTATTGGTGAATTGTACCTTTTATTAATATGTAGTGTGTGTCCTTCTTCATCTCTTATGACGTCTTTACATTTAAAGTCTATTTTGTCTGATATTAGTATAGCTACTCCTGTTTTCTTTTGGTTACAGCTTGCATAGAAGATCTATTTCCATCCTTTCACTTTCAATCTGTGTTCTTGAGTCTAAGATGCGTCTCTTATAAACAGTATATAGATGGATTATGTTTTTTAATTCATTCTGCAAATCCGTATCTTTTAGTTGGTGAATTTAGTCCATTAGTCATTCAAAGTAATTACTGTAAAAGCGGTTCTTGATTCTACTAACTTGTCTTTTAGTTTTTATTTGTTGGATCGATATCTTATTTTCCTTCTCTCTTTTTATTCTTTAAGTTCCCTTACTGGTACTTTTCAATTCTGTGCCATCTTCTAGACCTCCCTCTCCTATCTTTTTTTTTTTTTCAGCTAATAAGACTCCCATTAGCATTTCTTGTAGTGCATGTCTCTTGTTGACTAGTTTCTGAATCTCTATTTGTCTTTGAAGATTTTAATTTCTCCCTCAGTTTTGAAGGATAATTTGGCTGGATAAAGAATTCTTGGCTGAAAGCCTTTCTCATTCAGGATCTTAAATATATCACACCACTGCCTTCTTTCATGGTTGCTGTTGAGTAGTCTGAAGTCAGTCTCATGTGCTTTCCCTTGCCTGTAGCAGATTGCTCTTTCTCATGATGCTTTCAGGACTTTCTGTTTCTCTTCAATGCTGACAGTTTGCTTGGAACGTGTCTTGGAGTAGCTCCCTTTCTCCAGATTTATTCTATTTGGAATTTGCTGGGCCTCTTTGATTTGTGTATTTATTTCTTTTATAAGGGTTGGGAAGTTTTCCCTGGTTGTATCTTCAACTAACTTTCCCAGCCCTTTACTGTTCTCTTCTCTTTCTGGGTCACTAATGATTCTTGTATTTGTGTGCCTCTAGTCGTCCATCATTTCCCTAAAATCCAGTTGTATTTTTTCCATCTTTCTTGCCATTTGCTCTTTTGTGTGCTCTAGTTCAATTGCTCTGTCTTCTAGCTCACTTATTCTTCCTTCTGCTTCTTTAATCTGCTATATGTGGTGTCTCTAGTATATTTATAATTTGGTCTACTGTATCATTTCTGTGAGATTTGCCATTTTTCTATTTAACCTTCTGAATTATTCTTTATGCTCTTCCAGTGTCTTCCTTACAGGCTTTATTTCTTGATAAATATCCTTGAGTCGTTGTTCCATATTCTGTGTCCCCTCTGGAATTTTGATTTGGTCATTTGACTGGGACATTTCTGCTTGCATCTTCATGTGCTTTGTGATTTTCTTTTGAGTTCAGAGCATTTGATTATCTTGATGTGGTTATTTTGCAAGCTGGTTTCCTTCACTTTTCTAAAGTTTTGCGTTTACTTGGTTTTCACTGAAGGATTCCTTTTGCACTTGGTTGTTGGTTATTCTCCTCCAAATCAAGGTCCAGAGCTCCTGTAGGGAATATAATTCAACTTGAGGGTCTACGAGGAGCTAGGCCGGGGTGCACAGGGACTTCAGTGGTGGGATGGCTGCCCACCATGTGGGAGACCCAGGCTTGACTCCAGGCCCATGCACCTCCCCCCCCAAAAAATAATAATAAAAAAATAAAATAAGAATATAATGGAAATATGAAAAACAACAAGAAAACACACCTCAACACTGATAGACCCCCAGAATCAAAAGGAGACACCCCGAGATATACTGGGAGTGAAGTCAGACTGGTGGGAAACACATTTTTGTGTGTTACTTCATTTGTTATTCTCTGTACTTGAATTGTCCACCCCAAAAGCAAAATTACCACCTACCTACAGAATTGTATGTTTCTAACTGCTTTGACTTTCTAGTCACCTCATGTAACAACTGTTCTAAACTTCTGAATTGAATGCTGTTGAAGTGTTTTACTCTTGTGTTCACATATTTAGAACTTTAGATCCAAGAATGGTAGGGCAGTCTGTCCCTACAGTAATTTATTTGTATTAGTGTTAAAAATGAAACATTGTAACTGACACTTGTTCTTGTAGCTTTTTTTAAAACTTTTTTTATTGTATAGTATAACATATATACAAAGCAAAAAAATGAAAAAGCAATAGTTTTCAAAGCACGCTTCAACATGTGGTTACAGGACAGCTCCCAGAGTTTGTCATGGGCTGCCATATTATCCTCTCATAGTTTTCCTTCTAGCTGATCCGGATATGTAGGAGGCTAGAGGGCTGAAATATTCTTTTATCATCATAATCGACATTTCCCTTCTTTTTTTGTGAAAAATAACATATATACAGAAAACCAATAAATTTCAAAGCGCAGCACCACAATTAGTTGTAGAACATATTTCAGACTTGGACATGGACAATTTTACAATTTTAGGTTTTTACTTCTCGCTACTCTAAAATACTGGAGACTAAAATATATCAATTTAATGACTCAGCATTCATATTCATTTGTTAAGTCCTATCTGCTCTGTATAACTCCACCATCAACTTTGATCTTTCCATCCTTCTCTTTAGGGGTATTTGAGTTATGGCAATTCTAAATTTTTCATATTGGCAGGGTCTGTCACTAATATGGGGTAGGGAGATGGAACTATCTGATTCCTGGAGAGGCTGGGCTAGGTTTCAGGACTTATCTGGACCAGGGACCCATCTGGAGGTTTCAGGTTTCTGAAAGTTACTCTAGTGCCTGAAACCCTTGTGGGATCTTACATATTGCCCTAAGTGTTCTTTAGGATTGGCTGGAATGGTCCTGGTTGGGGGTTGGCAGGTTATGATAGGTAGCAAGGTCTACCTGAAGCTTGTGTAAGAGCAACCTCCAGAGTAGCCTCTTGACTCTACTTTAACTCTCTCAGCCACTGACACTTTATTTGTTCCACTTCTTTTCCCCCTTTTGGTCAGGATGGAATTGTTGATCCCAGGGTGCCAGGTCTGGATTCATCCCTGGGAGTCATCTCCCATGTTGCCAGGGAGACTTTCACCCCTGGCTGTCATGTCCCATGAAGTGGAAAGGGCAGTGATTTCACGTGCAGAGTTGGGCTCAGAGAGACTGAGGCCACATCTGAGCAATAACAGAGGTCCTCAGAAGTAACTCTTAGGCTGTGACCGACTCTTTAAAGTGTTAAGTGTGTGGTAGTAAAAAGTTATTTTAAAAGCTTTTAATTTGGGGGAACTTTTTTCTGTTTACAGCGTATTTATCGCCTTGCTTACTCCCCTCCTCCAAATTCACTGAAAAAGAACCAGCACGTCATGATATTTTTGAGCTAAGATGAAAAGGATGGTTGAAGAAAATTAATGCATAATTTCTCAGTGAATAAAGTTGTGGTGCTGTCATATACTAAGTAGGCAAGTTTACATGCTGGTATTTAGAAAATGGCTAAAATATTAAAAGCCATGTTGAATTACCTGTTTTAAGTCATGCTATGCTCAGCATTCTGTGTAAGGTGGAGTTTTTTCTTTTTATGGATGGTTTGTAATAGTAGCAACTGTCCCTTATGTTAGTGAGTTTCATATGTACAAATTTAACTGTAAATTGGGAACACTGGAAAGCACCGTTGTGACAGAATAAGCATCTTAGTAATGTATTAAAATGAATGTAAATGGAGGTTTAAAATTACATTACCGTGAAACTCATTTTCCAACTTTATGCTTTGGAGATTTGTATTAGGTGGTAACTGTTAAGAGCTTTGAAAACACTGCACATTTCTTTTCTGTACAAGCCAGATTATTATTTCTTTGCAACTTATTATTCAGTTTGGCAATTGTTTTTTATTTGATGGATCGACAACATCGTATAATATATTAAAGCAGTTTAAAATTATTAATTTTTACAAAGTTTTAAAAAATCATCTACTAGGTGAAATATACAATTAAACTACCTGTGAAATTTGGGAAAGTTAAGGTCCTTTTAAGAAAAAAGCATTAATAATCATTGATTACATCTATGATAAAAGTGCTTATTTGAGTTTACTTAGATAATGCTGCAGTTGGTAGAAATGATAAGTGTTAACACTTTGTGAATGCTTTGGGCTTAAGAGAATAAACATTTTACAAAAATCAGAAAAATAAAAATTAAATGAAATAGAATAGTAAAACACAATATATGAAAGAAATAGAAAATAATCAATAAAATATAAAATAGCTATAAAAATGACAATTATGCTACTAATAAAGACATATAAAAAAGACTATATCTTGAATAGTAGGAAAAGAAAAAAGAATATTAAGGAAAAAATACCAAAAAACCCCGGCAACTAGGGAGTCCGCCTGCCTGCACTTACCCCTTTTCCCCAGCAGGGGGCGAGCCTGAGGCGCCTCCTCCCTCAGCCCCGCCCCACCCCTCCCGGCGGCAGCGGCCTGGGGTGACCAGATTGCGGGTCTCTGCCTGCGGGATGGGGGCCGGCGCCCGGGGGATCAACAGACCACAGCACGGTGGGTCCCTCAGACGCTGCGCCTGCGGGCCCGGCTATTCCCACACCCAGCCAGGTGCTTGCTCCCCCCACCCCAAGGCTCGGACCCGTCCCCAAGGTGGGCGCTCTGGTCCACTTCGGCCCTGCGGCTGCGCTGTCCCCTGGACCCAGCAGGGGGTCTCCCAGGTGCGCTCCTCCTCTCGCCCCGCCCCGCGCCACAGCCCCGCAGGGACCTCGGGCCCCCCACCCGCTCCCCTTCCCAACCCCCCCACCCGCTCCCCTCCCGACCCCCCATCCCCCTCCCTCATCCCGATCCCCCTCCCCCTCCTCCCCCAAGCTGCCTGGAGAGCCCACCGGATTCCGCAGTCCTGATCGTGGACCGGGTCACTCCCCCGGTCCCATCTTGCTCCCAGGAGCAGGGCAAACCGGCTCCACGCCGGCCACCAGCTTCCCACGTGTGAGATTTTTAAGTCTTAGTATCAAATGGAATACTGATGCAAAGCTAGAATTTGCTTTTCTCTCTGTTAAAAGAATTTGAATAATTTATACTTTTTGTTGATGTGTCAAGTTCTCACTTGATTAAGAAAAATAAGTCTTCTCATTTTTTGAGGAAAAAACTAGGTATTCTTTTTACCATCATGTTATTTCCTGTATTTACTTTATTTACTTTTAAAATCTTTTATGCTGCATACTATTTCCCAGCAAATTGGGACCCTCCTTAGCTAGTGTTCAAACCTCCTGACAACTTTTGACGTTTTGCCTTCCCAAATTGAAGCCCAAATCTTTTTTATTTCAGACTGTTTAGGATTGTACAGAGCAAACCTGGAAATTCGCAAAGGATTTGTTCTTTCGCTAGTAAAAAGAGAGGTAGTAGGTATAGTTGGGTTTGTTTGATATGCTACGAATTGCATGGAAAGTGTTATAAAATTAAAAAAGATTTTCTAGCCTCCTCTTAGTTGGATTTGTATGGATAAAATTTTATTTGCATATACTCCAGAAATTATCTGAACTTTCTAGAGATTTGTCCACGTCCTCACTGTTCATGAGATGTCCGAGCACTGACCTGACAGATGTTAGACAAAAGTGCAGTGGTACCAGCCATAATCTCAGTTATTCTTAAAAATGTGCCACATGCCACAGAATCAAACACATTTCCTTCTCAGTAGCATTATTATAATGAATTCCCATTGATCTTTCACTTTTATAAAACATTATAAAAAGTAACTGTGGCATCTTTCTCTTTTGTGATCCACGGATAGTTCTGTTCTATTCTGATGCTTTCCTGAGAACACTTGCCACCAGCTGCAGGCCAGCGTGTCTCATCCTCATCAACAGACCCTGGCACCGAGAAGGAGCCGAGACCGCTGCCAGGGGGCCGACAGGTCCAGGGGCTCGTCCACACGTGACCCAGGGCAGTAAGCTTCCTTCCTTAGGACCAAAAGAGTGATGGAGAATGGTGGCGGATTTCCTTTGCAATATTACTGATGTGTTAATGTTTTATTTTCTAGGTATAAGGAACCCCTTTTGCTTTCCCGAAGCTATCTATAACTAACTCATAAGCCATTTACATTTTTCTCTCTGCCTGATCTCACAGAACTTGGAAAGTTATTGAATATTCTTATACTCATGGAAATACAATTATTTGCCTCAGAATCTGTTCTCCTTGTTAACAGGCCTTAACTGGAGACACTGGTGATGCAACCAAAGCCTTGACTGGAGTCACTGTGGGAAAGGATGCTCATTTAATGAGAGGTGGCAGACGAATACCCCAAATCCACTGAAGATCCCACTCAAAGTGTTTCTTTTTTTCTTTTAAGATTTGTACTGAGAAGTCTTCACACACACACATTCCATACGTGGTGTGCAATCAGTGACTCACAACATCATCATAGCTGTGTAGTCATCACCAGGATTGTTTTTTAGAACATTTATATCACTCCAGAATAAGAAATAAAAGGAAAAAAACTCACACATACCCCTTACTCCTCCCTCTCATTGACCAGTAGTATTTCCATTTACTCAATTTATTATACCCTTTGATCCCCCTATTATTTATTTATTTATCTATCCATATTTTTTTACTCATCTGTCCATGCCCTAGGTAAAAGGAGCATCAGACACAAGAGTTTCACAGTCTCTTAGTCACACTGTAAAAGTTATGTGTTTAATCAATCATCTTCAAGAAGCAAGGCTACTGGAACCCAGCTCTACAGTTTCTGGTACTTCCCTCCAGCCCCTCCACTACATCATAAACTAAAAAGGGATATCCATATAATGCGTAAGAATAACCTCCAGGATAACCTCCTGACGCTGTTTGAGATCTCTCAGCCACTGCAATTTTATTTTGTCTCGTTTCTCCCTTCCCCCATTTGTCAAGAAATCTTTCTCAATCCCTTGATGCCAGGTCCTGGCTCATCCCAGGATTTCTGTCCTTCTTTGCCAGGGAGATTTACGTCCTTGGGAGTCATGTTCCATGTACAAGGGAAGGGCAGTGAGTTCACCTGTCGAGTTGACTTAGGCCACATCTGAGCAACAAAAGAGGTTCTCTAGGGAAGATTCAGGTCGAATTTTAAGTAAAATTAGCCTATCCTTGGCAGGAACAAGTTTCATAGGGGCAAACCCCAAGATTGAGGGCTCAGCCTATTAAATTGGTTGTTCCCACTGCTTGCGAGAGTATCAGAAATTATCCAAATGAGGAAGTTGAATATTTCCTCTTCTCCTCATTCCCCCAAGGGTACTTTGCAAATACTTCTTTAGTCGCTGCCCAAGTTACTCTAGGATATTTGGGGCCTCACAGTAACCCAGACAAACCAATAAAATCTCATACCCTATTCAAGATTACATGTAATTATGGTGTGCAACTAAACTGATCGTACAAGTGAAATTAGGAAATGTACTACCCAAAATATAAATTTTGCACCAAATAGGCATCTCTTCCTTTAGTCTCACACAGAAGTTGAAGTTTTGAAATATGACAATATCAACCTTTACCCTGCATTCTGATATACTTTAGTCCTATCCAGATCAGCTTTATTCATATCTTTACTTGAAGTCTGATCCCTTTTTCAACTTTTTAAACAGTTCCTGTGTGGGGTACAGCTGACTTTCATAGCATCAGAGCTCTAACTCTGAGTCTCAGGTGTCCAATAAATACCCGAAGTTTCTGGGAATTACCAGGTTATAAATAAACATCTCAGTATCTCAGATTTTACAAATAACAGTTACGACTCCTGAATATATGTGACTGCTTAAGAGTTTACAATCTAGGACCCTTTACAATAGGCTCCAACCTGATAACCCATGCTCTCGACCTCAGTTCGTTGAGGCTGCACCTCTCAGCTTCCCCACCAACAGTGAATAAGTACATCTCTTTCTCCACGTTTTCTCTAGCGCTAGTTTCTCTCTGTTCATTTTATTTGTTTGTTATTGGGTGCATGGTCCTGGAAATGAACTCTCTGTGTTCATTTATTCATGCATCATACAATCCAACCTAAGTAAATAGTTGTGTCTTTGCCACCATAATCTATATGAAGACAGTTTCTTTTCTTCCACAAAGAATCCATACTGCTCCCCTGTGCCCTGCCCTCACCCGCTGATGTCCAGTTTGGGTATGACGCCATATTATACTCGGTGGAGCACATCACAGTGGTACTGTTGACCATACACCCGAGTTGGCATTGATGGAAACTTTTCCCGTACGCCATCCATTTCAACACCTTGCGATGTTGACATTTGTCCTCCCTCATGGAAAAATGTTTTTTGTTTGGACATTTAATCACCATCATTGTCCACTCCAGACATTCCTAAATTATACCATCTCAGTCTTTATCCTCCATCTTTCCTTCTGGTTTCATTCGTGCCCCCAGCCCTTCTCCCTCAGTCATTTAGCTTCACTCTGCATACTTACATTATTGTGTTACAGTCAGGTAGTATCGTCCTATCCATTTCTGAGTTTCTATAATCAGACCTGATATATGTATATATCTGTAATTTCTTCAGCACCAAATGCTCAATCTCTATCCTATTTCTATCTCCTAATATCCTGTGTTCTTAACTTCAATTCTCTAAGTTTACTCATTAATGTTAGTTCAAATCAGTAAGACCATACAGTATTCGCCCTTTAGTTTCTGAGTAATCTCACTCAGCATAATGTCCTCAAGGTCCATCCACACTGTTACGTGCTCCATGTCCTTCTTCTGCCTTACAGCTGCGTGATATTACATGTATGTACGTACCACGGCTTGTGTAACCACTTGTCCATTGATGGGCGTTTGGGCTGTTTCCATCTCTCGGCAATCATAAATAATGCTGCTATAAAGATTGGTGCGCAGATGTCCTTTGTGTCCTTGCCCTCATGTCCTCTGAATGCATACCTAGCCAGGGGATTGCTGGATCAAATGGCAATTCTATATTAGCGCCCTGAGAAGCCCCCAAACTGCCTTCCACAGCTATTGTACCATTTGACATTCCCACCAACAGTGGATAAGTGTGCCTCTTTCTTCATATCCTCTCCAGCACTTGTGGTTTTCTGTTTTTTGAAACTGGCCATTCTGGTGGGTGTGAGATAATACCTCACGGTGGTTTGATTTGCATTTCCCTAGTAGCCAGTGAAGTTGAACATCTTTTCATGTGCTTTTTAGCCATTTGTTATTTCCTCTTCTGAGAAGTGTCTGTTCATGTTTTTTGCCCATTTTTAAATTGGGTTGTTTGTATTTTTGTTGTTCAAGTTGATGAATCTCTATGTATTCTGGATACTAAACCCTTATCTGATATGTGGTCTCCAAATATTGTCTCCCATTGCATAGGTTGCCTTTTTTACTTTCTTGACAAAGTTCTTTGAGGCACAAAAGTATTTAATTTTGAGGAGTTCCATTTATCTATTTTTTTTCCTCAGTGCTCATGCTTTGGGTGTAAGGTCTAGGAAATTGCCTCCTACTACAAGTTTTGTAAGATATTTCCCTACATTTCATCTCTAAGTTTTATGGTCTTAACTCTAATGTTTAGGTCTTTGGTCCATTTTGAGTTAATTTTTGTATAGGATGTGAGATACGGGTCCTCTTTCATTCTTTTATATGTGGATTTCCAGTTCTCCAAGCACCATTTACTGAAGAGACTGTTCTGTCCCAGGTAGATTGGCTTGACTGCCTTATCAGAGATCAATTGTCCATAGATGAGAGGATCTATATCTGAGCACTCTATTCGATTCCGTCGGTCAGTGGATCTATCTTCATGGCAGTGCGATGCTGCTCTGACCACTGTGGCTTCATAATATGCCTTAAAGTCAGGTGGTGTGAGACCCCCCCCCCCACTTCATTTTTCTTCCTCAAGATATTTTTAGCTATTCGGAGCACACTTCCCTTCCAAATCAATTTGGTTATTGGTTTTTCTAGTTCTGCAAAGTAAGTTTTTGGGATGTTAATTGGTGTTACATTGAATCTATAAATCAATTTGGGTAGAATTGGTATCTTAACTATATTTAGTCTTCCAATCAATGACCATGATATGCCCTTCCATTTATTTAGGTCTTCCGTGGTTTCTTTTAGCAAGTTCTTGTGCTTTTCTGTGTAGGTCTTTTGTATCCTTAGTTAAATATATTCCTAAAAATTTGATTCTTTTGGTTGCTATTGCAAATGGATTTTTTTTCTTGATTTCCTCCTCAGATTGCTCATTACTAGTGCATAGAAACACTACTCATTTGGGGGCACTGATCTTGTACCCTGCCCCTTTGTTGTATTCATTTATTAGCTCTAGTAGCTTTGCTCTAGATTTTTTGGAATTTCCGACACATAGTATCATATCATCTGCTAACAGTGAGAGTTTTACTTCCTCCTTTTCAATTTGGATGCCTTTTATTTCTTTTTCTTGCTTAATTGCTCTGGATAGAACTTCCCGTACAGTGTTGAATAACAGTGGTGACAGTGGGCATCCTCGTCTTGTTCCTGATCTAGTTTGACCCCACTGAGGATGATATTAGCTGTGGGTTTTTCATGTTGAGGAAATTCCCTTCTATTCCTATGCTTTGAAGTGTATTCTTCAAGAAAGGATGTTGAAAAATTTGTCAAATGCCTTTTCTGCATCAAGAGGATCATGTTTGTTTTTCTGGTTTGATTTGTTGATATGGTGTATTACATTGATTCATTTTCTTATGTTGAACCATCCTTGCATAGCTGGAATAAATCCCACTTGGTCATGGTGTATAATTCTTTTAATACGCTGCTGGATTCTATTTGCAAGTATTTGTTGAGGATTTTTGCATCTGTATTCATTAGAGAGATTGGTCTGTAATTTTCTTTTCTTGTAGTATCTTTATCTGGCATTGGTATTAGGATGATGTGGGCATGACAGAGTGAGTTGGGTTGCTTCCCTCCTCTTCAGTTTTTTTTTTTTTTTTTTTTTTGAGAGTTTGAGCAGGATGGTTATTCTTTCTCGAATGCTTGGTAGAATTCACATGTGAAGCCATCTTGTCCTGGATTTTTCTTTTTGGGGAGCTTCTTGATGACTGATTCAATCTCTTTACTTGTGATTGTTTTGCTGAGGTTGTCTATTTCTTCTCAAGTCAATGTTGATTGTTCATGCCTTTCTAGGAATTGTCCATTTCACCTACGTTGTCTAATTTATTAGCATATAATTGCTCATAGTATCCTCTCATTACCTCCTTTATTTCTGTGAGGTCAGTGGTTATGTTCCCTCTTCCATTTCTGGTTTTATTTATTTGCATCCTCT
Organism: Tamandua tetradactyla; assembly: GCF_023851605.1. Classification (NCBI taxonomy): domain Eukaryota; kingdom Metazoa; phylum Chordata; class Mammalia; order Pilosa; family Myrmecophagidae; genus Tamandua; species Tamandua tetradactyla. The sequence continues at coordinate 232,101,977 of NC_135327.1, read as the reverse complement.
CTCTCTCTGTCTGTCTCTCTGTCTGTCTCTTTCTCTCTCGGTCAACCTAGCTAAGGGTCCATTGATTTTATTGATTTTCTCAAAGAACCAACTTCTGATTTTGTTGATTTTCTCTATTTATTTCTGCTCTATTCTTTGATATTTCTTTCCTTTTGTTTGCTTTGGAGATAGTTTTCTCTTCTTTCTATAGTTCTTCAAAATGAATAGTTAATGCATCGATTTTTGCTCATTCTTCTTTTTAAATATAGGCATATAAGGCAATAAATTTCTCTCTTAGCACTGCCTTTCCTGCATCCCAAAACTTTTGATATGTTGTGTTTTCATTTCCATTTGCCTTGAGATATTTACAGATTTCTCTTGTAATTCTTGCTTGACCCACTGTTGTTTAAGAGTGTGTTGTTGAGCCTCCATATATTTGTGAATTTCTGGCCCTCTGCCAGGTATTAATTTCCAACTTATTGCATTATGATCTGAGAAAATGTTTTGTATGATCTCAATCTTTTTAAATTTATTGAGACTTACTTTGTGACCCAGCATATGGCCTATCCTTGAGAATGATCCATGAGCACTTGAGAAAAAGATGTATCTTGCTGTTGTGGGGTGTAATGTTCTATAAATGTCTGTTAAGTCTAGTTTGTTTAATGTACTATTAAAATTCTCTGTTTCTTTATTGATCCTCTGTCTAGGTACTCCAACCATTGACGAGAGCAGGGAATTGAAGTCTCCAACTATTATGGTAAAGGTGTCTATTTCTCTCTTTAGTGTTGTCAGTATTTGCCTCACGTACTTTGGAGCACTCTGGCTTGGTGTATAACTATTTTTGATTGTTATGTCTTCTTGTTGAATTGTTTCTTTTATTTATATATAGTGTCCTTCTTTGACTCTTCTGTTTTACATCTGAAGTCTAATTTGTTGAATATTAGTTTAACTACTCCTGCTCTTTTCTGATTGTTGTTTGCATGAAATATCTTTTCCCAACCTTTTACTTTCAACCTGTTTTTGTCCTTGGGTCTAAAAAGAGTCTCCTGCAAACTGCATATAGATGGATCCTGTTTTTAATCCATTCTTCCAGTCGACGTCTTTTCATTGGGGAGTTTAATCAATTAACATTTAATGTTGTTACTGTAAAGGCAGTACTTTCTTCTACCATGTTTTCTTTTGAATTTAAATGTCAGATATATTTTCTTTTTACCTTTACTGATAAACTTCATTTCTATACTCTTCTTCAGACCTCTCTCCCTTACCTTTTTCTATCTGCCTGTAGACCTCCCTTTTGTATTTCTTGCAGAGCCAGTCTCTTAGTCAAAACTCTTAGTGATAATGTGTCTGAAAATATTTTAATCTCCCTCTCATTTTTGAAGAACAGTTTTTCTGGATATAGAATTCTTGGTTGACAGTTTTTCTCCTTTAGAATCTTAAATGTTTCATCCCACTGTCTTTTCACCTCCATGGTTTCTGCTGAGAAATCTACACATAGTCTCATTGGGCTTCCCTTGTATGTGATGGGTTGCTTTTCTCTTTCTACTTTGGAAATTCTCTCTTTCTCTTTGACATCAGACAATCTGATTATTAAGTGTCTTGGAGTATGTCTATTTGGATCTATTCTGTTTGTGGTATGCTGTACTTCTTGGATCTGTAATTTTATGTCTTTCATAAGAGTTGGGAAATTCAGTGATTATTTCCATTAGTCTTTCTCCTCCTTTTCTTTTCTCCTTCTGGGACACACATAATATGCACAGTCATGCGCATCAGTTTGTCATTCAGTTCCCTGAGATCCTGCTCATATTTTCCCATTCTTTTCCCTATATTTTCTTTTGTGTGTCAGACTCCAGATACCCAGTCCTTTAGTTCCTTAATCCTATCTTCTGCCTCTTCAAATCTGTTGTGTAGGTTTCCATTGTTTTTTCATCTCTTCTGTTGTGCCTTTCATTCCCATAAGTTCTGTGATTTGTTAATTCAAACTTTCAAGTTCTTCTTTTTGTTCATCCAGTCTTCTTTATATCTCCCTCAACTTGTTGATTTGATTTTTGATGAGATTTTCCATGTCTGTTCAAACATCCCGAATTGTTTCAACTCCTGTATCTCATTTGAATTGTTGGTTTGTTCCTTTGACTGGGCCATATGTTTGATTGTCCTAGTATGACTTGTTTTCTTGCTGCCATCTATGCATTTGATTTCCTTAATTATTTCATTATGGAGGTTCTTTTCACTCTTTAACCTAGGATTTTCTTGCTAGATAGCTCTGTTCTCTATCTTATTTTAGACCTCTAGCTTAGGTTCTATTTAACTGATTAGAATTTCTCAGTTCTTGTTTTTCTGTTTCTTGTCCTGCCTATATGGAGCCCTTTTTTTTTGAGGAGGGTTTCCTCAGACGTTATAGACACCAGTCAAACTTTTCCAGACCAGACAGGCCCCCATCCTGCCCAGCATGTGGTGCTTGTCTGCGCATGGTTTCCCACTGGTGTGAAGTCATGTGGTACCTCTAACTTCAGCCGACTCTCCCTGCCAGGGGCATGGCTGAGACGGAGGTGAGGTGATAGGTTGGCTTTGATTGCTTCAGTTTTCCAGTCCCTGGGGCCTGAATTCCTTGCAGGGGGGATTCTACTTGGGCTGGGCTCCAACCTCCTTTTCTTGAGGAAGATACACTATTAAGGGAATTAACCCCTTTCAGATGACTAGTTACTTTGTTGCTCAGACAAGTTTAATCCTGCCCTTGCCTGGAGCAGTGCTAGAGCCTGAAAGGGCTTCCAGTTCTGTGTAATGAGCTGTTGAGGGGTAGAAAACAAACAAACAAAAAGCCTTTTCAGAGATGGACCCCTTCTCCTTGGGTTAGTCAATCAAGAGCTTAAGTTGGTACATGGCTCTGTGTATCTCCAGGTTCTGTGTGCCCCCTTTTCTTGCAGTCCAGCCCCTTTCCAATATTTTGTATTACCTGACTCAAAAAGCCTCTTTTATTTTGTCAGCCTTGCTCCCTCTCTGCTAGGGCAAAACTTCTAGCTTCTTTTAGTACTTATTCCAGGTTTATCTGAGCTGGGGACCTGTTTTCAGTAGTCCAAATTTTTAAATTAATTCCATAAGTGGAGCTTGGTTGAGCTAAGCCTCTGATGCTAGTTAAGTCTGTTACCTTTCCCCTCAGGAGCCAGGCTGCCGTGCCCGTGTGTGTGTCAGGGGGGTGCTGGCCTCTGTGGCTTGGAGGATTCACCATTCTGTGTGGGGTCTCAGCCGGTCCACCCGGTTCAGATGTTTCCCCTGTAGCTGTTCTGTCCTGTTCCTGGGCATTTATTAGTTGGTCTGGAGGATGAAGTAAATTCCACACCTCACTAGCCGCCATCTTGCCCCACCTCTCCAAAGTGTTTCTTGATATCCACCAGCTCAAACAATTCCATGGCCAGACCTGTTTCTGACCTCGGTTCTTGGTTTAATGGAACAACTAGGACACTTCCAATGTATGCATTTAATTGTAATTATAAGTCTGTATATTTTTAAAATTTCTTGTTTTACAGATGATATTTCAAGATTCAGCCCAGGTTTCTCGTCACTGTTAAGGCAGATGGTCGCTCTTAAGAGAACTAATCAGAAAGAAAATGAGACAAATGGGACATCTCTAGTGGACCAACAGTAAAATAGAAAAGACATCCCGGGTCAGAGACGGTGCTCGTAAGCCCTCAGGTGGGTAAGTGACCCTGCTGGAAGGGTTGTAAGAGGGAAGGAGGGACAAGGCCACTGGTGGCACCTGCTGTGACCACCAGCAAGAAAGGAAAGCAGCAGTGCTGACCAGAGAGGGTTTGTCACATTTCCCATGAGTTCACTGGTAGATGGCCTAAAGTGGGGTAGATTGTTAAATAAAGTGACAGGGGCCCTTCCCGGGCATTGCCAGAAGGAAACTGTCTAAGGAAGGACAGGGACTCTCCAAAGGACGAAGCAGCTGACCATAGGGTGGGACCTGCAGAGACCTGAGGCCCAATGGAAGTGCAGCCTGGGGACCTGCCATGCAGGGCTGGAACCAGCTTGTGGGGGAGGGGAAGGGAGGGGAGGGGAGCCCACCCACCCACTAACAGGGCGCCTCTGGCTCCCCTGTGCAGCCCCCTGGGTAAGGAGACACCCCACATGGGCCACCCCCTGCAGCTTCCCTCGGGGCTCCCTCAGGGCCTTCCTTGCCCAGCTGCCTGGCAGCCTGGTGGGAGACAGCTCTGCCCCAGCAGGGTTCCTCGTGGACCCAGAAACCCCTGCCCAAGTGTGGGCCAGGAGGCCCCTGTGCCCCAGTTTTGCTAGGGTGGCCTCTGGAGAGGGGTCCTGGGAGAGGGCTCCAGGGAGAAGGGTCCCTAGGGGAGGGGCCTCAAGAGAGGGGCCTCAGGAGAGGGGTCCCTAGGAGACGGGTATCTGGTTGCAAGGTCCCGGGAGAGGGGTCTCTGGTTGAGGGGTCCCGGGAGCGTAGGGAAGACACAGGGGGAAGGTAGAGGGGTGCGGCGAGACAGGGCTGCTCCTTGCTTCCTGCCTGCCCCTTGCAGCTGCTGACCTTTGCTGCTGACCTTGGCTGTGCCCCGCCAGGATGCCCCGTGGCTCACTCAAGGCGCTCAGTCCTGGCCCTTTCTCCCAGCAGCGCTTTCGCATCTTGGGGGCTGTCCAAGCCCAGTGCAGCCTTGATGGGACGCTTTGCTGACTTCAGTTATTTCTCAACAAGCAGATTTAAAGTGTTCTGAATATGATAATATCCCATTCTTCTGTCAGAGATCTCAGCCTTCCTTCCCTCACTCTCAAGGAGAACTTGTTTCCTTGCTTGTAGTGGCAGAGAAGTGGAGGTTTTGTGGGATGCACCACTAGCTTCCCAAGAAGAGAAGGCAGGAGGGCCGCGTGCTTACGGAGACAAGGAATGGTGCCACCTCAGGGCTGAAATACGAACAGCTAGATAAAGGCGATTTCCTTCTCTGGCATCAACGTGCAGCGAGACCTGTTGGGACCGTGATGAGAAAGTTACAATGTAACAAGGAGCTGTTACAGTAACAGCTGTAAGAACCGCGTGAACAGCATGTTTCAGTTCAGGCCTTTCCCTTCGTTGCCCCCATTTGCCTTATTTGGGGCGCAGATGAAAGTGGGTTGGGAGAGCGCAAAGGAGCCTCAAGTTTAGGGCATCCATATCTTAATCATTGTGTTTCAGGGATGCGCTCAGCTGCTCTGAGGCTCTCGAGACCATCCTCCGTGGAATGGGGTTCTCTGCCCCATCGAGGGGGGCTGGCCACTGTGCCCCAGGGCCGCGACTCCTCAGAATTAGATTCCGCCTGGGGCTGCGGACCGCCTCGCCCCATTCCCCGCGGACCCCTGAGTGAGGTCCGAGCCCGGGAGTGAAATCCTTGGCGCTGGTGGAGCCGCCTGAGAAGAACCAGGATCCTCGAGAGGCTCATGGCGCCCCAAGGCTGTGCCGGGGCTTGTTACGTGAGCCTGGGAGGGCTGGGGGCGGCCACTCGGGATCCGTCCGCAGCAGAGGCTGTGCACGTGCCCATCGCCACGGACCTCAGGCACCTGCGAGACACGCGTCCAGCTCTCCCTCCTCCCCACCCCACCCCCACCTACACCCCCCACCAGGCTAAACGCGCTGACATCCTTTAAACCTTGATTTCTCCCAAACCAGGGCTTTTTGGAGGCACATAGTTTTGTTCATTAGGGTTTCATCCCCTTACACGGCCTTGTTTTCTTTCTTTTTTTCTATCTTCTTTTTGTTGCTTAACAATCATATTGTTCCTGTATGTGCCATACGACCTTCCCTTTGGGAGAAAGTGGAGTGCTTCTGTCTTGGCTTTGAGAATCCCCCAATTTGCAAATTGTTCCTGTTTGATAAATAGGCAGGCTTAGTTTTCTAAATTCTTAAAATGTGTCTTTTATTTGATAATTCAAAATGAACTCCATGTCTCCCCTACCATGTGCAGGGACGGCGCTCAGCCACCCGGGGGGGTGAGCTGAAGCCGCGACGGGGGGCGGGTGGGGGCCGGGCAGGGCCCAGGGCAGCGTGGAGACCTCCTGCCCAGGGACACTCTCCCTTCAGCCGCGGGCTGGTGTGCTGGGCTCTTCCTCACGGCCTCTCCGTCCGCTGGGCTAGCTGGAGCTCAGGACCTCTGAGTGTCCCCCAGCAGGCCTGCGCCCAGAGGATGGACAGACGGGCGGCACCTGCCTGAGAAAGGACGGTGCGGGCAGCAGGAGATGGAGCTGCCCCTGGTGGCCTGGGAGAGCTGCTGATCCTTCCTGGCAGGACAGCGCTCGGCCACCCGATGGAGCTTCCAGGCCTTCCAGAAGAGCCGGGCTTCTGTCTACCTGCTAAACTTTCCGCTGTGTCTCTACACGGATTATTGCCTTTCTTATTCTTTTTAAATTCTCTTTTGTGTTTGACTATCATCAAAGAACATTTATCATTAATTAAAATTATTTAATAAATAATTTGCTCTAGTATGCTTCTATTTCCCCAATTAAAGAATTGCCAAAATGTTGCCCTCATAAATTGAGGGAACTTTGGTGACATAACTCCGGTTTCTCTATCATTTTTAAAATGTAGAGGAAGAGTGATCTTCAGCCCAAATGTTTAGCAACACTGCTAACCTGATGCCCTGGAACAGAAAAGAGAAAATCTTCTCTGGTGACAGATTTTGGGGTGACACTGAGGATGTGCACTGGGTCTCGTACCCCTCGTTGGTCAAGGGACCACAGGTGACTCTGAGTCCCTCGTTAGTGTCGCCTGTAAAAGTGAAGGTCACGGCCCACACCTGGCCTCGGGCGCCACTCCACAGAGGGTAGCTGGTCATTGGCACTTTCTAAATCAATTGCTGTGATGGGAGGAAAGTCTTACCTTTGATATTTATTTCTTCACTTAAAAATATTTTGATTGTTTTCCATATTAAATGTCTGACTACAGATCACCAAACATAGGCTGTTGTTTTAGTTGTAACAGTTTTTGAGTCATCCTAAACAGAAATCTCAATGTAATAGTGTGACTTGTCTGCTGTGCTTTGATTCTTTATAAGAGGATTTCTCATTAGAGTTGTCTTCCTTTAGAAAGAGCAAGAATGGAAACAAAGAATGAAGAACAAATAAAGTAGTCATTACTTGGTTGATTCTTATTCAATTACAACCTGTCCTTGAATCTCCTCTCTAAAGAAGTATTTTCATCAAATGAGTTCAGTCCTTAGTTGACAAATACAGAAAAAAAGTAAAATTACAGAAAACTCTGACAAATTATCACAAGTTAAACATGTGCTTTTGACAGAAATATCTGAAAATCATGAGTAATTTAATAGGTTAACATTTTAAAGGCTATGCTTCAATAAAAATCAAGTACATACACAATTAAGTTGGTTTATCAAGAAGCTAATCTGTATACAAAGATTAGGAGGTACACATGACAATCTAGATTCCTTTCGTCTTATGCAGACTATTTTACTAAAATTGCTCAGCTATAATGTCTCTCTTGCTTGGGGACTTCTGTCCTGACCACCAGTTCGTCTGCGTGTGACAGGAGGCTCCTCATCTACCAGTGAGTGCGCTTTCTGTCCCCTGAAGCTGCTCCTGTGACCTGACTGCTCCCGGGGGCAGTGCCCTGGGACCACCCCTGTCCCTGTGGGCGCTGTGACCCCTAGCCGTGCCCCTGGCTGCAGAGCTCCTGGAGTGCTCCTTTGGAGTCATCGGAATTTGGCGGAATTCTCTTTGATCTGGGGCTGAGATGAGCTGGCGAAGGCTGCTGCCCGCAGCTGGTTTCCCTGAGAACGTCTGCAGGTTGCAGAGGCGGGCGCAGCCTGCATTTATGGCCTCCCCTCGCTCGCACACTCGTTTCCCGGGGCGTGTGGGGACGTGGGTCCGGCCCTTCTCAGGCACTGCTGGAAGCCGGCACTGTACCTGTCCCTCCGCCACCAGCCTGGAGCTGCCACCGCCTCGCCATCTCCACGGTGGCTCTGCGCCCCCTGCCTCGGATGCACACCCTGCCCAGGGGCCACTGAGGAAACCTAAATCAGCCCCCCGAGACAGCTCAGGCTTCACTTCCTTCCTTTCCAGCTGGCAGCGGGGAGGGGACCAATTGCTTCTGTGTGTACCCGGCTTTCCAGACCCACATGTGCTGGGCAAGAGGAGTGTCTAGGGAAGCCCACCCCCCAGTGTCCGCTCCTCTGTCAGGCCTGGCCCCACCTCCCCACCTCCCCAGCCCCCACCTCCTCAGCCCCACCTCCCCACCTCCCCACCTCCCCACCCCCCCAACTCCTACCTCCCCACCCCCCACCTCGTCTGCTCCGCACCCCCAGGGCACCGCAGGCCATGCCAAGGCAGTGGGCTTTGACCACTCACCCTGAGCCTCCCCCCAGGTTTCCTGCAGCGCCACCCAGGGCTAGCTATGCCCGCTGGGGTCTGTGTCCAGTTCTGAGTCGGCTATGGGCATGGAGGGCAGGCTGGGCCGCTCCCCGTGGGGCTCCTTTCGGCCAGGAGGGGAAGGGGACGTGGCAAGGCCTCCCACGGGGAAGGGGAGCCCATCCCCAGCCCTTCCCAAGGCCCCCGGGGTGGGGACAGGCCTGAGCTCTGCCCTCTGGGCAGGCGGTGCACCCGCGCCCAGGGCCAGGAGAGGCTGGCATCGCCTCTGCCGCTGACCCACTGCAGGCCCGACCGCCCCCTAGACGGGCAGCTGCGCGTCCCTCTGCCACTCCCAGTTATTTTGCCCAGCGTGACCAGACGTTTTCGTCCCGGCTTCAGCGGCGCTGCCCTGTCTGCCATGCTCACCCCTCACGGCTCCTTCGCGGGTGGGCCGGGCCTGAGGACAGCTGTGTCCCTGGCCGCTGCCCCAGCAGAGCCTTTCTGGGGGAAAAGTCCAGTCACTTATTTTAAATCAAAACGGTCGCCAACAACACCAGGTAACACCTACCCACCAAATCCTCTGAAACCTGGAAAAATGGCCGGGACTATCTGAGTGATCTCGCAATACGCTTGTCTTCTTGTCATTCTGTAAGAGGCATATTTAACAGGGAGGTGCGGCCGGCGGCCTGAAAAACTGGCCTCCTTTTCTAGAAGTCTGGTGGGCAAGGAACTTAAGAAACCGGAAGCTGTGCTGCTGGAGCTGCCTCTGGAAACATCCGTCACCCCACCTTGACGACACGTGTCAAGCATTTCCTCTCACTTTCTCCCAGGGTTTCTCCGGTGGGAAAGGACCAGGGGCCTGAGCGTTTGCCACCCCCATGCCCTCCCTCGCACAGGGTTTACTGAATTGCACAACAAGCATGAGTCAGGTTTTTGATAAAAAAGTGCCTCTTCTTATATTACCCTCTTTCTGTTGTGTTTTTGTTTCTAATATTTTCCCTAGAGCCAAGATAAGTTTTAGACAGTATTTTAGAGATAAATAAAAAACAAAACAAAACACATTTTCTGAATCTTTAGCGTTAGACAAAACGTTAGGCCCCGGCAGGACACCTGGCACCCCACACCACCGCGGCACCACTGGGACAGTCTAGGGGGACTTCGGGACTGTTTAAACCCAGTGTGAGTCGATGAGTCAAACGTTCTCTTACTTCTTACCCATCCTACCGAAGCTGCAGGTGGGTTTATGTCTAGGACATTTTAAAGCTGCTTCTCCCAGGGATAGCGTCCACAGGGTGATTAGCAGTAAGTCACACTGCGGGATGGGGGGCGACACAGAGGGCGCAGGATGCAGAGGGCTTGAGGGGCTGCAGCAGGAGACAAGAGGAGCAGAGCTTGGTGATCCCAGAGTCACTGCAGGGTCGGGCAGGTGGTCAGGATGGACAGTCAGATGGACTTGGGCCACCGAAAAATCCACGGCTGCATTTGCATGTCAAGATCCCTCAGTCCCCAAATTGACTTTTATTCACTGAATCAAAACATTGAGTTTGGTCACCCTAGCTCAACTGCGATGGCAGGGGCTTAACAAATTGCACACGCTGAGTTGATTTCTCCCGAAGGAGAAACAGGGCACCTGGCAGGGACCTGAACCTGACGGCATCTATCACGTGTAAGTCAGACGAAGCAGCCATCTGACCCTGTTTCAGTGAAAGGAGGAGCATGTCCTTGTAGATTTTGATAAACTGAGAGAAGTAGCGACAGCTTCATGCCTCCAAGCAGAGTGAGACCAGGAGGCAGACGAGGCGGGAAGGCAGGGCTCGGAGAGCAGAAATGAACGGGCCAGGGGAACCTTCCTCTCCTAAGAACCTTCCAGAAAAGCCGTCTGTGGGATGCGGCCTCACCCGTGGACTGCACCCCGTGTGAGTTTATTTTGCGATGTCTAAGGAAGTACAGCACGGCAGGAGTAACTGGTCGACTTGCAGCTTCGAGCCCGTGCATGACGGTGGCGCCACGGAAAATTCCGCCCCACAGTGAGGTCACTCCCAGGGAGACGGCCAGGGGGCCCCGAAACCCCGCGTGGACGTGACCGCGGAGCAGCTGTGTCGGCACCCACTCCCTCTGCCCTTGTCTTTATTCTTTGCCGTGCAGGTCTCCTGTCTGAAATACAGCTGTGCCGGGGTCTCCTCCAGATGGCCGCGACGGTTTTCAGGGAACCCACTAGAGTCACACCCTCAGCCCACTCTGCCCGCCTGGCAGTGACGACGCGCAGGCGGTGGCTGGACAGACAGATGCCCCCGGCCAGGAGAAGGCTCGGCGCGCCAGGGTGCAGCCCTCCCCTGCTAGGCGCCTCCTTTGCAGCCGGGACAGGCGCGCGAGGCGGAGGCTGCGTGTGGAGCGCCCCGAGCTGCCCTCGCCTTTCCGCGGCGCCGAAGGGGCGCCACGCGCGTTCGCCCCGCTTTTCCCCGCGCCGTCGTCTGCGCGCCCCCAGCCCTGGGGCCGCGGAGGGAGACTCGGCCCAGGGTTCCCGGACCCCTGCCTGCCGTGGGAGAGGCTCCGAGTTCTGCGGGGCGCTGGGCGGGAAGGCGGAGTTCGCCAGCGGCCACGGCCTTCAGGACGAGCGCCCGAACCACCGGAGCCCAGAGCTGGGGGACGTGTGCGGGGCGCGGGCCGGGGATGGGGAATGTGGGCGGGGCGCGGGCCGGGTGCAGGGGTGACGTGTGCAAGGCGCAGGGATGGGGCACCGGAGGCTGGTGCGGGTGCAGGGAAGGTTGTCGGGTGGAAGGGCAGCGCTAGTGGAAATTGTGGGCGCCGTGAGTCAGTGTGCTGGTGTACCCTAGTTTTTCACCAGGATTCATTAAACCCCATTTCTCACTCCGTCTGCCTTGAGGTCGGTTTTATTTGCTGCGGTTCTCCTTGACCTCCCTTCTGGATGAGCCCCCGGTGACGTCTCCGTCTGCCAGTGGCGCCCACGGGCCGCTCCACGCCTGGCATGGGTGGACCTCGCGCGGGCCGGGCCGCCCCTCGCCCACCCGGCAAGTCCAAAACGCCTGCTTGGAACGAAGGGCTACCCACCCACCCCCCCAGTGCAAGGAAACTCAGCCCAGGTTTCCACTCTGGAAACTTCCAGCTTGTCCCGGCCTGCAGAGGGTGTTTAGCATTTAGAAAACACCCTCAGCTACGCTGCAGGTTTAACAAGCAGCATATTTTAGGTCAACAGGGGAAGAGATAGGTGCTTGACAGAGCTAGGAAACAATATGCTAAAGGTTCCCTCAGGATCCAGGCAGGAGGACAGCCTGGCGCCTCCTCCCGGGTCAGCGACCTGGGAGGGAATGGACCTAAGCTGAGGCCACTGTGTCCCCCACCCCCACCCCCACCACTGCTGGGCAGCGAGGGCGAGGCTTGGCCCGGTGGCTCTGATGCCTCCGAGGCTGTGGAAAGTGCTCTTGAGCGCTCGCCCCTCCCTCCTGGGCGCCCCATGTCACAGCTGTGCTCACTTTGGGGGTTCTCCTGATAATCTGCAATTCGAGTAAAACCCAGGTGAGGAATGGCCCCTCTTGTTCTGAATTTTTAAGAGAAGATGAGCACACAGCCCAGGGTGGAGTGAGTCTCTATTTGAGGCACGTCCTTCTGCTGAGGCCATTTCTAGTGTAAGCTTTATTGATTTCGTGAGAAAAGGCTTGTTAAGAAAGCTTTAGCTCACAAATTCCAAGTAATGGAAGAATGACAGAGAAGAGAGGAAGGTGCACAGAAAGTTGATTGAAAACTCGTACTGGGTTTCACTCTTACAGGTCATTCACAGCCAAAACGCCCCGAAAGGAGGGCTTAGCATGAGAGGACAGCTTCTGCAGATCGATCTCTTGGGGCCGCAGAGACACTCAAAGGAAAACCTGAGAGCTGGAGCCCTGAAACAAACAAACCTACCCAAGTCCGCGGCCCACACCTGGGCACCTGGCTGTTCAGAGGGAAACTAAGTCAGGTGCAGGGCAGAGGTGCCCGTCCTCACCCAGCTGCCTTTAGGCCTCAGATGGGAAAAATCACTGTCATGCCGCTTCTGGAGGAACTTTGTGGAATCAAATGAGATAACACATGCAGGAGCCTCTCAGAGGGGCACAGTTTAAGCAAGTGATGATCACTGCCCTTTATATAGAGAATGCTTAGGGGGTCACAGGCACATGCTCAAGTACTGGCTAATGCAGCCCCAGAGCAGCCATAAGCTATGGACCCTCCACAGAAGAGGACACTGAGGTTCCGAGATGCTCACCTAAGGCTGTTTGTGGAGGTAGCAAATGGTCACGCCAGGCTTCTCTGACTCAGCAACTGCTGCCCTGTCACCCAGGACCTTTTAGTTCACATCAGTCACACCAGAGATGTCTGGTGAGGACATCTCTCTATTTTCTCACTGTTCTAGTTTGCGAGCTGCTGGAATGCAACACACCAGAGACAGACTGGCTTTCAAGAAAAGGGGATTTATTTAGTTAATGTATAGTTCTTCAGAGGAAAGGCAGCTAACTTTCTTTCTTTCTTACATGGGAAGGCACAGGATGGTCTCTGCTGGCCTTCTCTCCAGGCCTCTGGGTTCCAACAACTTTCCCCAGGGTGATTCCTTTCTGCATCTCCAAAGGCCTGGGCTGAGCTGCAAGTACTGAGATGAGGTATGCTGAGCTGCTTGGGCTGTGCTACGTTGAGTCTCTCATTGAAGCACCAGCCAATTAAGTCAAACATCATTCATTGCAGCAGGCACACCTCCTAGCCGACTGCAGATGTAATCAACAACAGATCAGGTTCACTTGCCATTGGCTCATGTCCACAGCAACAGAACTAGGCATCTTCACCTGGCCAAGTTGACACCTGAACCTAACTACTACAGTCACCTTCCCCTCTTCCTCTGCATCACGTGTCCCCTCGAGCATCTCTGCTCAGGATCCTCCTGCCTCCCACTGTCTACAGCTAATTCTTCAATGTCTTCCTGGCTGCAGGCAGGTGGCCGAGCGCTGCCCGCAGCCTGAGCTCAGGGCAGAGCCTGCACCCATCATGTGCCCAAGGAGGTCTTCAGTGCAGAGCTGAAGGAAGGAGATGCAGACCCCGGAGATGCAGCAGCCAGAGCAAGCCTCAGGGTGAAGAGGGTCCCCAGACCCCCAGACCCACTGCTCTTCCCGCCCCACCCCTGGTGAGGGGCCATTTCCTGCCCCAAATAATGTATTTTGAAGCTGTACACTTTAATCATACTCCATTAATTAATTAAAACCTCAGCGACTTCCTCAATTAGTCATGCCCTGTGAACACAGAATGATATATTATTTCAGTTAAGGAGAAAATCAGCTGCAGGGAACATGGCGGCAGCTCAAACAAGTTTGGGGTCAATTAATGACATGTCAGTGTGAAGCTGGGGGCACTGGGCGGGTATTAGTGGAACGCTCAGGGCTCGTTCGCTCATGGCAATGTTTGCAGCTTATGGAATACTTTGGCTCATTTCAATCTGAAAATTAAAATAACTTCCCCTTACTTAACTATGCAAAGTTCAATTTTAGCTTCTTCCTGGCATGGTGCAGTCATGTTAGACTAAAGTGAAAGATAAAGAATTGCAAGAAAAAAAATCATATAAAGAGAGGGTGTAATAAACTTTGTATAGGTGAACTCTGTAATGCAGAGGCGGACTTATCCTCTTAAGGTGGAAGACAATACTTTCATTTATTAAGAAATGGGGTCGTTTCAGATAGCCCAGGGTGGGTAGGGAGTGGGTGGGGGGAGGGTGGGGGTGGGTGGAGGAGGTGGGGAGTGGGGATGAGGGGTAAGGGGTGGGGGTTGGGGGGCAGCTCACCACTTCCTCCTCTGCTTGGTTTGTATGACCCTCCCCCCGCCGTCTGGTGTTCATTAAAATTCGTTGACAAATAACAGGCAAGATCATCCAGGGAAATAAATCAGACTTACGGGCTGATTTATTCTTTCAGCTTAGAGCCATTTTCAGTCTGGTAGCCTGAGAAGGTAACTGAACATGCTCTTGGTAGATGGGCCAGCTGAGATAAAGTTAGAGCAGGAAAAACAATGACCGCATGGGTTTTTAATAATATATATCTCATTATGCAAAATGTCAAACAAATAAAGTAGAGAGAACGACCTAACACCCCCACGTGCTCACCAGGCAATTCCAGCAATTTCCAACTCAAGGCCAGTCTTGATCTACCTGTACTTGCTTCCTTACTAGAGTATTTTGAGGCAAAGCTAATTATTTATCAAACAAATCTCATGTTATTCTTGCATCCAAAAATATTTTAGTATACATCTCTATAATACGACTTTTAAAATATAATCACTATATAATTATTAAACCTAAAATATAAACATTAATTCAATATTACCAGTTATTCAAATAGTATTCAAATTTGCCTCATTATGTTTTTTTATACTTGGTTCCCTTGAATTAAGATCTAAATAATCTCAACACTACCATTTGTTGATGTATGTCTTCTCTGTTTTACTCTATAGGTTCCTCCTCTTTCCTTTGTGCTTTCTTTTTTCGTAGTAACGGTTCCTGGCTGCTGCTCTTTGGAGGTACCTGAGACCCGTGCTTCTGCCTCAGGGCGGCAGGGGGGCTGGGGCTGCGGGACTGGGGACGAGGCCGGCCCGAGGCTCATGGTGTTTTCTTTGCAGAGTGGTGTCCTTTCCCCTGAGACACCTCCGAAAATAACCTTGTACTGCTTGAAAATACAATGGAAGTCATTGGCAAACGAGAGAGAATGCCTTTTTGTCTCATTACGGAGTAAATCATTGCCCTCTCCTTCAAAACAAATAGTGAGAATTACGAAAGTTTCCCCATGAGGAGCCTCTCAGAAATTCAAGCTTAGGAGTTGGTGAGCGAGAAGTCGAGGACCATGAACCAGGCAAATTGACTGGGAATGAACCTCCATGTCTTCAAGAGCTGCCTGCCACCTGTTACGATGCAGTGGGCACCTGCCAACATCTTACATCATTTGTTTTTCCACTGAAAATGATGAATGGCAACTTACAGTTTCTTTTCACATGATGTACCCATCACCTTGTGTGATTGATTTCTCTTTACTTAACATTCTGTGTCTACAAAGGCTCTGATTCTCTTGAGAGAGCAAATGAACCCAGTGTGCAGCATGCAAAATCATTTCAGTTATCAGTTCTTCCTACAAAATGGAGCTGTGGATTCTCATGACATATTTGCTTTGTAGTTCTAGAAGCCGGGCGTCCTCTTCCCGACCCATCAGCCCCGGGCACTTTGCAGTCACGGGTGGGTGACGTGTCGGGACCCTCTGTGCTCCCAGCCCAGCCCTGTGCCGGCCCGTGGCCCTGCGTGGTGAGGATGCTGGCGGTGGGCCGTGGGGTGTGGGCGGAAGGGAGGTGTCCCCAGGGCGGCCCCACGCTGACCCCCACTCTCACTATGTAACTGAGACATCAGGATTTAAGGGATGATTTTGATTACTGAATCATATTCCTTTTTTGCTTTCTGGGATATTGGAGTAGACAGAGAGCAATACCTGAAATCCCTAAACTATAATTCAGCTGCCCCGATACCTGAAATGATTGTAAAAGTCCTTATATCATGCCTTTTGTGACTAAGAGTTGTCAGTCCTTTATCTGGCCATTTTCTTGTAGGGCAAAGGCCCTGATGCTAGTGAAGAATTTGAAGTCAGACATTAACTAGCTTCAGCCCTGGACATTTGTAAGTCATATCAGCTGGACTCTGCTATTGAAGGATGATTTGTCTCCCTTCCTTTTGGCTCACACCTTTAGTTCTGAAGTGACAGCTCTGCCTCCCCTCCTTTCAACTTAAGTTCTACTGAAATGATAATAACACTATCTCTTTTTCTGCTTTGGACTGCTATTCAAAATAACCTCATCTCACCTTCCTAAAATCCTTAAAAACCTTGAACCCCCCTAAACTCAGGGAGACAGATTTTGGGCCACTAGGCCATCTGCTCTCCTACTATGTGCCTAGTAATAAACTCTTTCTCTTCTAGAAACCCTGTCTCTCAGGAATTGGTTATTGGGTGCATGCAGCAGGCAGAAGAATTCACGGTCTTGTCCAGTAACACGTGCCCCTCTCCTCGCCACAGGTCCGCGGTGCGGGTGGCTGGCGTGGGGCGTCCCTCTGTACACGGCACTCCCTTAGCTGACACAGGGGGGCCCAGAGACGCTCCTCCGTGCACACAGCACGTGCTACCTTAGTGCACAGGCTGCATCCTCCCCGGGCTGCCCAACCCACCAGGTGGGGTCGATGGACGCCCCCACCCCGACCTTGTGATTCCTCAAACCACTCGATCCCGCCTGCCCCACGATGGATGCTGGAAACTTCTCCCTCCCTCCCCCCCCCCCGCCCACCCACCGCACAACCTCCCGCTGGCCCTGCCACAGCTTCCTCTTCCTGCTCCTTCAGGGTCATCTCCACGCTTTGAGTTTTCGAAGCACGGACTGTTCCGGCCACTTCCCACACAAACCCCTTCAAAGTCCTCTCGCGGCCCGTGGGCAAGGCCCTGGCTGCTCACCCCACCCCCAGCGCCTTGCCTCCCCCCCATCTCGAACCACCCTTGCTGTAGCTTTTCTCACCAGAAAAATGTAAGGTGTACCCCCAAAACTTGGCAATCAATTTAAATAATTTTCAACTTCAACTCAGTATTTGTAAAATTCACAATTAATGCAAAAAAGTCTATCATGAACCAAACATCAAATTTTAATGGAAGTCGGATGTGGGAACAGCACACGCGGGGGTGTTCTGGAGCCTGAGGCAAAGCGGAAGCAGGGACATGGCCCATGCTGTCCCTTAAGGCTTGATATTTGGTTCATCACGGCTTTTGGCAT
The DNA here is from genome assembly GCF_023851605.1 of Tamandua tetradactyla. Lineage (NCBI taxonomy): Eukaryota > Metazoa > Chordata > Mammalia > Pilosa > Myrmecophagidae > Tamandua > Tamandua tetradactyla. The sequence continues at coordinate 232,084,841 of NC_135327.1, read as the reverse complement.
TAATTTTGATTTATGAAAACATGGTTTTCCGATATTACCCTCTGCTTCACTGAGTGTGTGGGTGCCCGCCAACCTGGCATCGCCGTGCCGCCACCCACCTGCTGGGCCCCGTCCGCCCCCCTCCCTGCTTCCTGGAGCAGCAGGGTCTCTCCTTCCTGCCTTCCAGAGGTGCCTGGAGGGACGGGCTCTGCACACACCTGCTCACAGGAACGGGGTGGGTTCACACCTGCCCCAGGCCCCTGCTCACAGGAATGGGTTTTGCACACACCTGTTCCTGGTCCCAAGGCTCCAGGTGGCCCAGGGCCCTGCCCCCTTTGAGACGTCTCCAGGGCCACACTGGCACCCAGGGACGGAGGGCCCAGGAAGGCCGCGCATACACCCCGTGCTCATCCCTGAAGGGCCCAGGGTCTCCCCAAGGCACAGGTGTGAGGCAGACGGGTCCTGAGAGTGCAGCAGGCAGGGGCCGGGGGTGCCGCTGCGGTGCTGTCCTTCCCTGCAGCGTGGCCCCTGGCACCGGCCCGGAGCCCTCTCTCTGTTCCCAGGGGGAGGGGCCTAGGGCGGCAGAGTCTGGGGAGGTGGGGGCAGGCTGGGGGTGGCAGTGACCGTTTCCTGGGGGCACCTACGTGTGTCTAGCAGGAGACCCTCTTGGGCAGTAAATCTAAACCTGAGCTTCTGGCACTGCTCCACAGGCACGTGCCGCTTGGTTCCACCTCCCTTCATTGCAGGTAACAGATACTGTGGTTTTTACAAATTGAAGGTTTGTGGACCCTGCATCCGGCAAGCCATTTTCTCTGTAGCCTGTGCTCACTTCGTGTCCCCGTGTCACATTGTGGTCATTGCTGGGAGGACTGGCTATTCCCCCAGTACCCCCACAGTCATTCTCAAAATATTTCACACTCTTTCAGTATTGTCATACCCGTCATGATGACCTGTTGACATTACTACCGTAATCCTATGGGCACCACGAGACACGCATTGAAGAGGGGGTCTTAATATAAAAATGTGTATTCTCACTGCTTCACTGTAGGCCGTCCCCATCTCTCTCCTTCTCGCTCCCCTCCCCCCCAAGTCCTTGAAACTCAATAATGTTGAAATTAGGCCGGTTGATAACCCCACAAGGGCCTGTTAGTGTTCAAGCGAAAGGAAGAGTCTTCATAGGCTAGAGCTGCCGCAGACGGTGGTTTCTCCAACGGGGCCGGGCAAAGCCAGTCAGAAGTTCTGGCAAGAGTCACCATCCAGAAGCCAGTAAGGATGTCGACGATTCGTGGGAAGAGGTCACAGTTTCAGCATTCACAGGACTTTGGGAGACGTGGATTCCAACGCTCAGGGGTGACTTTGAGTGGAGGAAGTAGCTGCAGAAGTGGTGGGAACGGCCAGAGGACTGGAGCTGGAGGTGGGGCCTGAGCTGGGGCTGAACTGCTGCGAGCTCAGGATGAAACTTGAAGCTGAGGAGTTGCTTCTCATGGATGACGAAGGAAGTGGTTTCCTGAGATGGAATCCACTCCCGGCGGAGATGCTGCGAACATGCTGAAATGACAACAAAGGATTTAGAACTGCACATCGACTTAGTTGATAAAGCGGCTGCAGGGCTGGAGAGGATTGGCTCCAACTCTGAAAGAAGTTCTGCCGTGGCCATCAAACAGCACTGCAGGCTACAGAGAAGTCTTCCCTGCAAGGGAGAGGCGATCGGCGTGGCGAACTTCATTGTTGTCCAAGAAGCTGCCGCGGTCATCCCGACCCCCACAGCCCTTGTCCCTGCTTGGGGAGCAGCATTGGCACCGAGGCGAGCCCCCCACCCGCGGAGGGACGACGACTCACTGAGGGCTCAGGGGATGGGTGGCAGGTTTAGCAAGAAAGTGTTTTTCATTAAAGGTGTGCACATTGTTTCTTTGGACATGATACTATTGCACACTTAATAGACTACAGTAGTGTAAACGTCAAATTTCCATGCGCTGGGAAACTTTTCTATGGAACTCAGTTTATTGGGATACTCACTTTATTGCAGAGGCCTGAGAAAGAATCTGTGCTATCTCAGACATGCACCTGTACTTTTGAGAGCTTATTTTGGGAGCTCTTGCTATTACTTTGGTTCTGTTCATTGACAGGATAGCTACCTTTCCTATTTAGTTAAAAATTCTCCCCATCAGCATCTCTTCCAGAGAAATCTTTAGTAAAGTAGGAAGTAACTTGTTTGCACCATCCCCTTCTCTGTGAGCTCTGGGTGCTTCGTGCTGTTACTTCCCGTGTCCAGTGACCTGTCCAGCTGCCCCCATGCCACCAGCACGAACTGCGGGTGAGACAGCGCCGAGGTGCCGGCTGACCTTGGCAGGGGAGACACCTCAGCAGCGTGTTCGCAAGGGCTCAGGGAACACAGGGCAGCCCTGGACTGGGAATTTCACGTTTGGCTGAAGGTGGGAGTTTCAAAGGAAGGACTTTGTCGCAACTCGGTGAGGGTCACGTCACCGTGGCTCAGGATGGCGGAAAGAGCAAAGCGAGAATTCTGAGGCAGGAGATTCAGGGACTCTGAGGGTGCAAAGCAGCGGCTGATGCTCCAGCAGAAGCCCAGCTGGGCTTCCGGGAAGCTCCTGACACGACCAGGAGCGCTGCCCCAGCCTGTAACTCTGCCAGCCGCAGAAGCAACCCTGCTGGAGACTCCTGGTGAGCCAATGCACCCAACGCCTCGCAGAGCGCGAGAAGGCGTCTCCTGGTTCCCACAGAGCATAACATGGATGAAGCGTAAACGTTTGGAAAAGTGGAGGTTGGAATCTATATGAGATGTCAGGATTAGAAATGACTGTCAGTTTCAAATTTGTTTTCTCTATGTCCTGCAGAAATGACTGTCAGTTTCAGGTTTGTTTTCTCTATTTCAGACGTGCTGTGGCATCTTTTCTTAGCGTGTATAAGCACCATCGTCTGAAACAGGGCGTCGGTTTTGCTCCTGTCCCCCGAGGTCTGTGCGCACAGACGGCGCGGGAGGACGTCGCCCTCTTTGCCTCTTGGCCTGTGGTAGTTTGACTTTCCATCCTCCGGCCCTCGTCGCGTCTCCTCCCTCGCCTGGGTCCCTCTGTCCACCCTGCCTCCTGGGGACTGGCCTTTTATGACGGGCCAAGTGCAGAGGAGCGGGCAGAGACATGGGGAAGGAGACGGCTTGCCTGGCATGGTCCCCGAAATACTTTTCAAGCTCCCTGGCCAACCTGGAGGAGCGGCTGCGGATTCCTGTGCGCTGGACGGGCCACCCGTCAGCCCAGGGCACTCGCTGCAGCACGGCTGCCACGTCGAGGAAGTATAAAGCTTTCTGTCTGTCAACAGCCATGTCTAATTAGGACTAAGGGACAGGCGCATCCTCGGGGACGGCAGGAGAAAATGAAGGCGCGGAGCCGGCGATGAAGGTGGCCTGAAGGAGCGTCCATGTCAGCCAGACCGATTCCTAACGCTCTCGCCTCTCTCGACACTTTCCCACAGTTAGCTCTTTAGGAAGGCTCTTTTGTAGTTTCGATTTGGGACTTCCTAATGCCTGTTTTAAAAGGCTACATGTCTATACCTGTTCCATGGGAAAGGCTGGAGAACAAACTCAAACAGACCCATCAGATTTCCCGAGCAAGATTGTAGCATGTTATTCCCTCCCAACACACTTCGCCCTGGCACGCAACCCTGTCCTGGGCACTGGGAGGGTGACACCCACAGGCTGTGACTTCTGAGCGGTCTTGCACTCAGTCCAAGCCAGTGCGGACGCAGCAGCACTGAGCCAGCAGCAGCCCTTTGCGTGACGTTTGACAGCAGCCTAGACGGGGACCTGCCCTCACCTCCCCACAGCAAATCCTTGTTTTGATAATGAACACATGGGCAGATGTCAGGTAAAGCCCCAGAGCACACATTCTTGCTTCAGTTGTGTCTGACGTGTGGGGTGCCCTGAGACACGCTGACCGCGAAGGGTGTTATTTAGCCCTGCTCGTCACCCACGTGCTACCTGCTCACCTTCAGTGCCAGGTGGGCGAGGCTGGCCAGGTGGCCATCTGGGTGCTGCCTGTCCCACAGCTGAGGTGTGCCCAGTCTGGGAAGCTCGTTGCCACTGGCAGGTATGAGCAGGGCACCCCAGAGGTCCCGTCTGGCTTGCCTCCCCTTCCCCTCGCAGAGGGCTCTCCCCTTGTTTCCAGGTCTGAACGTCTCATAACAAATGTGCCAACACCTCCTCAGGACCGCTGGGAAAATTCCTCTGTCTGATTTTGTCTTCACCTGGATGATGGGCTGACAGTGGTTGGCTTCTTCTTTGGAGGACCCACAAGTGAGAAGGAAGAAGGATCTGGGAAACCACCATAAAAGTGGTTTGAACCTCCTGGGGAGAGCCTGTGGGGGAGGCGCAGGTGGGGGGAGAGGTGGGGGGAGAGGTGCATCGGGTTTTCCTGGGTCTTCACGGCAGACACCAGCTCTCACGGCTCAGGGCTCTGGGGTGAAATCAGCAGTGAGGACTTTCTAAAAGTGGGTGAGGAGTGGCCGTGCGCACTGAAGCATTCCCGTCCCCTCTGCCACTACATTGCCGGTAGAATGCTTCCCCCTATGCTGCCCTCTGGAGGACTTAAAACACAAATCTCTGACCAGAGCAGCTGTGGCAGAAAATGCCAGATGTGATGCATTCATTAAAAAACAAATAGCCACAATGAAAACTCCCATCTAGATATAGCAAGATTTAAGAACATCAAAGACAAAAAGACACTCTACACATTTCTAGAGATGGAAAGTGGATCAGCTACAAAGGAGTGACAATTACACTTCCAGAACAACACTGGATACAAGAAAATAATGGAGTTATAGTTTCAAGTATTTGAACCAAAACTCTTGTAGCCAGCCACACTGGCATTTAAACATGAGGGTACGAATAACAATTTTGGTCCCTCTTATAAGAGAGTCCTGCAGAGAGCACACCCAGTTTCTCCTATAATAAATATCTTACATTACTGCAGTACATGAGTTATAACTGATGACAATAACTGATGACAATATTGTTAAGTTATTCATACCTAAAGTGCATAGTTTACCTCGGGATCATGCTGTACAGGTCTGCGAGTTTTTACAAATGCAGAACGTCATGTCTTCACCATCCCAGGATCAGACAGAAGACAGAAGAGACTCATGGCCCTAAAAATGCCCGATGCTCCGCCTGTTTGTCTCTCTCTGCCCCTCCCTGCTTCAGCCCCTGAACCTGTGGCAACCACCGATCCTTTTATAATTTCTATAGTTTTGCCTTTTCCAGAATGCCTTTAGTTGGAACCACATAGCAACATGCATTTAAGGCTCCATGTGTTCCCATGGTTTGATAGCTCATTTCTTTTTATTGCTGAGTAACACTCCATTGTGGGAATGTGCTACAGCTTGTTTATCTGTTCACTATGGAAGGGCATCTTGGTCACTCCCAATTTTTGGAAATTATGGACAAAGCTGCCATAAACATGTACGTGTGTTTTAACATGAACATCAGTTTTCCGCTCTTTTAGGCAAGTACCTAGTAGTGCAAATGCTGAATTGTGTGGTAAGCCCATGTTTAGCTTTGTAAGGAACAAATCGTCTTCCGAAAAGGCTTTATCATTTTGCATTCCCACCAGCAATGAATAAATGTTCCTGTTGCACTGTATCCATGCCAGCACTTGGTTTTTCTGTGTTTTGGATTTTAGCATTTCTAATAGGGGTATAGTGGTACTCATCGAGGTTTTCATTTGCATTTCCCTAATGACAGATGATGTGAGCCTCTTTTCATATGCCTGTTTGCCATCTGGTAATGTGTTTGTTCAGATCATTTGCCCATTTTGTATTGTTTGTTTTCTTATTGTTGAGTTTTAAGAGTTCCTGTATATTTTTAAATAAAAATCCTTTGTCAGATATGTGTTTTGCAAATATTTCCCCCCAGTCTGTGGTTTATCTTTTCATTCTCTTAACAGTGCCCTTCACAGAGCACACATTTTTAATTTTAATAAAGTCCAATTTATTAGTTTTGTTTCATGGCTCACACTCTTGGGGTTGCATCTAAAAAGTCATCATTAAACCCAAGGTCACCTGGATCTTCTCCTGTGCTGTCTCCCACCTTGAGTTGGTTTTGTGAAAGATGTAAGGTCTGCATCTAGGTTCATTTCTTTGCGTGTGGAAGTTTAGTTGTTCCAACACATACGTTGAGAAGACTCTCCTTGCTCCACTGTTCTCTTTGCTCCTTTGTCAACAATCAGCTGGTTGGATCTGTGTGGCCCTCTCGGGAGAGCCCCTCTTTACTGTGGGGTGGCCTGGGACTTGGTAAACCTTCACAGCATGCACTGTGAAGCAGAAACGAAAGATCTCCCTTCAGTGAGGGTGTCAGCAGCAGAGGTAAAAGTGAAAAGGTTTGGAGAAGTTGTCAGCCAGTGCCTTCAACTGACAAGGGTCTAAAGCCCAGAGTACAAAGGAACTGGAAATCTCCACAAATCAACCAGAAGCAGGTGGGAATCCCCAAATCAAAATGGGCTGAGTCTAGATAGACAATTTACAGAAGGGACGGCTCTGAAGGCTGACAAGCACCGCAGAGCTGGTCAATCTCTTTATCGATTGGAAATGTAGGTTACAATTACAGCGAAATGTCACTTCACACAGATTTCCTGGGAAAATACAGGCCAGGGGTCACAGGCCCTCGGGCATGGCGGGAGGAGAGCCAGCCATCTCCTGGGGACCAGTGGGGGCAGGGCACGGTCAAATGCAGTGTTCTAGTCCCTGGGGTGGGCTTTTCCCAAAGGAATTCCCACCCCGGCCCCTTGAAGCTTCAGCCGGGCCCTATCACCGCACTGCTCTGGGACTCAGAGGCGAGCCACCCCGTGTCCTCCAGGGACCTGCCATTTGCAAGTTCAAAAGCCACCTGACTGCTGCTTCTTGAGTGACGACAGTATGAAATTCATTGACAATGCACCGAGAAGACGTGATGCTGTCAGACACGGTGTGCGAGCCAAGCCTTAATGCTTTACATCCGACTCCTCCGGTGTTCATCACTCATTCTGCAGATGTTTCCCGCTCACCTGGGCAGGTGCAGGCGTGGCCCTGCGGTCCGAGGAGAGCAGTGACGAGCGGGCAGCACCCGCCGTGCTCGGGAGCTTTGCCTTCCAAGCAGAGGCCGAGGCGCTCAGGCATGTCCTCCAATGAAGGCGACTATGAAAAAGGAATTAAGGAAAACAGGAAAATTAAGATTTCCTAAACATGCAGGCCTGAAAACCAGCTAAATTAGGATAATTGGTCATTCTTGGGAAAAAAAAAGAGGGAGAGCTCTTTGTTACTTATGTGTGTGGCTCAAAATATCATATCATCCCAATTTCTATTTTGAAACAGGTGTCTAATAAGCGCTGTTTTGTTCACGGTGGGGGGAATTCTCACCTGTACTGATACCTGTCTGCTCGCCTCCGCTTAAACCTGACGACTGAGTCTGTAAAATGGTTCATTGTAAAATGGCAACTCAGCCTAAGTCTGTGATTTCAGATTTTGCAATCTCTTGTATTAAATTCTAATTCTCTAGTTGTTCTTGCCTTTAATTGAATCTCTAAATATCTTTTTATAGATACCAACTTATTCCTACATCTCTGTCCCTATATCACTGGCAAGTTCTTATAATTTGTATCTACTTTAAAAACTCCATCTAAAGACTTTTAATCTTTAAGATGTTTTCATTGAAAATGTGAGCCTTACATTCATTTAAACCATTTCCTAGAACAGATTTAAAAGATTGAAATCAAGGATTTTAAGGTGAAAGCTGACCAGTCGCTGCAGGCACATGCATCTGCTCTCAGGACGAAGAACGAGCAGAAATCCTCTCTCCACTCTGTGGACACATATTCCCTGTGGACACATAGGGGAATAGTTGGCAGGTACCCACAGAGAAATTCCCAGACCCGCGTGGCTAACAACCTGCTTTGGGACCCTGGGAAAATCATTTCATCTCCCAGTGGCTGGGTTTTCACAGCTGGAATAGAAGCTGTTGGATAAGGCAGGAAAGAAAGTCCTGGCTTTGCACGCCTTACCCCAGTAACCCAAACCCGGAGCTTGTCTGGGCTGTGTGGTCTCAGCAACGACTTCAAACTCATTTCATTCGCATGTTGGAAGCTTGACTGGAGGGGAAAGGAAAACTGATATGAAGAAATCAACGAAAATGCCCAAGTGAGAAAACCAGTGGTGCCAGCTGGCTGAGAGAGGGTCACCAGCCTCTCCGAGGAACCAGAGGGGAATGCTGATTGATTTTTCTTTTAAATATTTTTATCATCAACTATGAACCGACATACCAATATTCTTGACATACGAATATGCTTGACATGGTCATAACCCATGGCTCACCATATCATCACATAGTTGTGCATTCATCACCGTGATCATTTTTTTGAACATTTGCATCTCTCCAGAAAAAGAAAGAAAAAAGAAAGAACTCATACATGCCATATCTCTTACCACTCCCTTTCTTTGACCACTAGTATTTCAATCTATTCAATTAATTTTAACTTTTGTTCCCCCTATTATTTGTTTATTTTTTATCCATATGTTTTACTCATCTGTCCACACCATAGATAAAAGGAGCATCAGACACAAGGTTTTCACAATCACATAGTCACATTGCAAAAGCTACATCATAATACAGTCATCTTCAAGAAACATGGCTACTGGATCACAGCTCTACAATTTTATACACTTCCCCCCAGCCTCTCCAATATACTTTAACTAAAAAAGAATATCTATATAATGCATAAGAATAACCTCCAGGATAACCTCTCGACTCTGTTTGGAATCTCTTAGCCATTGACACTTTATTTTGTCTCATTTCACTCTTCCCCCTTTTGGTCGAGAAGGTTTTCTCAATCCCTTGATGCTGAGTCCCAGCTCATTCTAGGATTTCTGTTCCACATTGCCGTGGGAATTTACACCCCTGGGAGTCATGTCTCATGTAGAGAGGCGGAGGGCGGTGAGTTCGCTTGTTGAGTTGGCTTAGAGAGAGAGAGACCACGTCTGAGCAACAAAAGAGGTTCTCTTGGGGGTGACTCTTAGGCCTAATTTTAAGCAGGCTTGACCTATCCTTTGCAGGAATAAGTGGGGATAAGTTTCATAGGAACAAACCCCAAGATTGAGGGCTATGCCGATTAATTTTAGTTTTAAGATAAATTTGACTAAATGCATACTTTAACAAGCTGTGTATAAGATGTTAAATGTCACTGAAAAGCCTTCATAGAGCTTGACGGCACCAGCCAGGTCAAGCACGGGGGCCCTGCCCCAAGTCAGTGCCTTTGCACAGAAGGGAAATGGGCGTCCTTCATGTGCAAATCATAAGGGAAGGAACATTTTCCAAGGAGAGGATAATCAAGATGGGTCAACATAGGTCTGTCTGATAAAACGGAAACCACTGTTTTCACTCGTGTAGACTAACAATAAGAATTCTGCTTTGCAGGGCAAGGCAGCTGGCACCAGTGCGGGCAGGCGCTGACTGAGCACGTCCAGCCCTGCGAGGCTGTAAGCAAGCATCCTCCCGAAGCACTGCGCCAAGGACAGCTGCTCCCAGGGCACCCGTCAATAGTTCGGAGGCACCATCCACGTCCTGTGGCAGCAGGAGAGAGCCAGAGCCTCGAAGTCAAGGGCTCGGAACATGAGGCGCTTACTCGCTAAGGATTTTCTTAATTATCAGAATGGCTCTGACTTAGCAAACGTTCCCGTGCCGTGCTGTGACTTCAGATCAAAAAATGCCTCCAACTCTTAATTTGACATCTACTCTAGGGTGCAGAGGAAGGAATATTGGATTCGTGTGCTATTTTCTAATAATAACCATGCTAGTTATTTATCCCCAAATGAGCACCTTTAATTTTCCTGGGACATCCACTATTTTCCATAGTTGCCTCTGGAACAATTAAGTTTCTAGTGTAGATGTTTGATTTTGCTGAATTGTGTTCTTCTGGGACCTCAGGGCTGCATTTTAAAAACTTTTCTAGCAATCCAATAAAACTATTTTGCCTGTGGAAAGAACCTATTTTACCTGTGGACCTTGGATAATTTACATCTTTTTAGAAAAGAAAGTAAGTTTTGTATATATCTTGTGATGAATAAAACATGATTTAGAAGAACGATATAAATACTTGATGGAGTGTGGCGCGTTGTGCTTTGGCTCGTCTTTGCACAGTGCTCACTGCATTTTTAGGTCCCCGCTGACGCCGTGGGTTTGCTTCTGAGGAACCTGGAACTACAAGCTGCTAAGTCCTGGCGGCTTCCAAGTGCTCTGTGGTCCCAAGCCAGTTGGTTTTCTTTTCAAGAGAACCTTGCTTTCCACCTCTGCTCAGGTCTTCCCCCTTCTTCTGGCAACAGAGGAACAGGTAGATAAGGCTCTTGATGTGGAGACGAGGTGAGCAGAAGGCTCCTAGGGTGGTGAGAAGGAGGGACAGAGCCCAGGCAGGTGGGCGGCCCACGGGAGGGACCACCAGAGGGGCTGTTCCAAGGCACCCATGCTTCCTTCCGATTGTCAGCACATTAGCTCATGTGGGAGACCATCACCTTGTGTCTTCAAGTTTGGGAATGGAAAGGTTAGAGTTGCTTGTTTAATGCTTAATTTTTAATTTTGTACCTATTAAAATTAAATAAACTATTATAGATTGAATTATAAACCTAAGCATTTCATAACTCTCCTCGACTGAAAGTTTAGGGATAGCGCAGCCTCAAGGGAGGTGCACAGCCAGGTTCCTGATCCCATTTACCTATACAGGTGTGGGATTTACACACACACACACACTCAGACCCACACACCTGCATGCAGGTCTTTACACACACATTCACTGGCTCACACTCACACACTGATACACCACTCATGCACACCCAAGCACCCATACGCACTCATGCAATCACTCACAGATTCAGACACATACACATTGACAGACTCACACTCACACACTCATGCACACCCATACTCGCTCTCACACACATGGTCACATACACAGACACACACAGACACACACACACACTCACCCTCCAGCATGTGTGGTCCTCATGCACTGACCAGGGGGTTTGCAGAGCCTCCTAGCTTCCTGCCTCCTCCAGGTCGGCCGTTTGTGTCTGTTTGCCCTTCACTTTGGGAAACAGGTGTTCTATGTACAGGAATCAATTACCCATTTAGAACAGTTGAAGCATGCGCTTAGTGTTTGACTTTGAAAGGTCACAGGAACATGCAGTAAAATGGGGCTCTCCCTCCCCTCAGGCCCAGCCTCCCCCAGGGGCACCCCATTACCTGCCTGGGACCCTCCAACAACACATCCTTTTTCTAAAAGGGGCACATGGTACCCACTATCCACACTGTCCTATATCATGCGCTTCCCCTTTCTGCTGAGATTAACATATATCCCCATTTTAAAGAAGGAAACTGAGGCACAGAGAGGTGGAGCTGACCCGTGCAGGGGAGCTGAGACTTCAGCCTGCCTGACCACGAAGCGCAGGCTTGACTTCCTTCCTGGGGTCGCCCTGGAGGCAGGCGCTGGCTCCGCTCCCACAATGCCACTGGAACCACCCCGGCCTCTCCTCCCACCCCCAAGGGGCCCTCCCCCAACCCTGGGCTTCCGGGGTCTCAGACACCCGGAAGCCGCCTGGTTTAGCTCTGCCCTAGTATAGGCCCTCCCCTACTCTGTTCTCTCCAGCCATGCCTGACACCCCCAATTTCTCTGGCCTTCCCAACCCCCACTCACAGTCAGAACTTTTTTCTCTAAGAAACTTAGTTGGGTGTTAAGGAGACTCCCGCACTCGGGGCAGGGTGCTGCGAAAGCAGTCTGTCCTCCAGCTCACACCACGGCCCAGGAAAGCACACCTGCAGCGAGAGCATTTCAGGCCGAGGGAGCAGTATGAAGTGCAAAGGCACTGCTGCAGAGTCGTGTCTCTTTCCTGTTTCATCAGAGCCTCATCACAGGGCAGGGGAAGAGGGCTGGATTCCAAAATGTGTCTAGATATCTGTCCTCAACCTTGAAATATGAGATCCCATTCTCAAGTTATGCTGGATTTAAGGGTTCCGAGACGCCAAGGGAAAAGAAAAGTCGCCTCACTCGCATTAATAGAGCCAGAAATGTTCCGCCAAGTCTAAAGTCCATGAGCAGACAGCTGGGGACAGGCCAAGGGATGCTGGGGACAAGCCAAGGGATGCTGTTTGAGTTTCTCACGAGTGACAGCAAAATCAGACATTTCCATGTTTTTTTATTTCTAGTGATAGCTATTAAATCAATCTTAAATATATGAGTGGGACAAGCGAAAACTTGCACTTATGCTGGTTCTTGATATATGGATGAAAGTTTTGAGTATTTTATGTGGTTTGATTTGGTTTAAACTTTTGATGATGTTTAGAAACACTTTTAGCATGTTGAGTAACCAGATACCTGTTAAGAACCTGGGCAGGACAGGGATCCGCTTCACTCAATAGTCACCTCCTGAGACCCTTCTCTCAGTCAAGCAACCCATTAGGCATGAGCTGCATTTTGGTACGTTGTGTTTACTTTTTAACATTTTTTTCTAGAAGCTTCAGTGAAATCCTGTTTCACAAACTGTTGTTTTTAAATCCAACAAAGGTTACCAAATTTTATTAAATGCCTCTTTGGCCTTTACTCAGATGGTCATATGGTTTTCCTGCAAGGATCATTTAATATGCTTACAATTAGATTTTCCAGGATTGAACCATCCTTGCTCTATGGGAACAAAGTGTAATGGTGTAATGTTCTCCTAATGTATTTTTTTTGTGATTGACGGTATGTTGTTATATGAAGAACTTGTCTGTTCATTTTAATAGTTGAGTGAAAAAGAGACAATATTTATCATTCCTTTAGTAGTTTGTACTTTCTCTCTTGGTATGAAATTTTTGGTTGGACGTAATTTTGCATGAGGATTCTGAAGGTGTCGCTCCACTGTGCATGCATCCAGCTCCTGGGGAGTGTTTAGCTTCTGATGAAAGAACATGCTCGTCCACATGTGTAGAGTGTGCTAAGTACCAGCTGCTCCTAAGCCCTTCAGGTCAAACAACTCACTGATGCTCTTTCAGCAGCATTATGCGGTAGGTCATGTTATTGTCACCCTTTTCAGAGCTGAGGAAACTGAGGTGCCCCTAAGCCAGTGGTGGAAGGCCAGGTCAGGGACCAGGTGTCCCAGCTGAGACCCCAATCAGCCACCCAGCAACAGCTCCTCTTGGGACAGTGAACCCCAAGCTGCTGCATTCAGCCCATCAGCTACCTGATGGCCATGGCTGAGGCCTCCCATTGGCCAGGGACCACCTCACTGCTTTCTTCCTGGACTTCCATGATACCAGGCAGTGGTGGTTCCAACCCTGCAGAAACCCACCTGCTCCACACTCACATGGGTAGGATAGAACCTCAGAGGGACAGAGGCAGACAGGGCTGGAGCAGGGAAGAACTGAATAGTAGGGGTGATACAGATGGACGGGACCATGGAGATGACTGGGGCCATGGAGATGACTGGGACCATGGAGATGGCCAGGACCATGGACATGACCGGGGCCATGGAGATGGACAGGGTCATGGAGATAACCAGGGCCATGGAGATGGCTGGGACCATGGAGATGACCAGGGCCATGGAGATGACCGGGGCTATGGACATGACTGGGGCCATGGAGATGGACAGGACCATGGAGATGACCAGGGTTATGGAGATAACTAGGGCCATGGAGATGACCGGGGCTATGGACATGACCGGGGCCATGGAGATGGACAGGGTTGTGGAGATAACTAGGGCCATGGAGATGGCCGGGACTATGGAGATGACCAGGACCATGGAGTTAGCTGGACAGTGGAAATAGCCAGGACCATGGAATTAGACAGGCCCATGGAGATGGGTGGACCATGGAGATGGTAGAGAGAATCGGTTGGTGGGGACAGTGGAGATGGCCATCTGGGCTAAGGACTCACAAGCTGTGCCTGATGCAAATGGCAGGAGTGGGTCAGGTCACTGTGGAGTCCAGGCCAGCTTTGCAAGCTTGAGCTCCCTGTGCAGGCCTGAACGAGTATCCATGCAAAGCTGCAGGCAGATCCGCCCAGACTGAACTTTAGGGGCAGCACAGCCACAAAGAGGATTGACCTTCAGCTGGGACAGGTCTCCTGTGCCTATGGGAAGGAGTGGGGCTTGGAAGCCCACCAAGGGGATATTTGGGTTCAAGCCTGAGAATAGGGAACCTTCAAGGACCTCCCGGATTCCCCTAAACTAACTCTGGGCCTACAGAAGTCTTCCCCTAAGTGACACATCCTCTCCTCCACACCCTCCCCTCCTGAGTCCAGGCCAACAACGCTGGGGTCACAGTGCCACCAGAGGTGGGCCCCTGCAGCCCTGGGGCAGGGCGCAGGGGCTGGGGCTTCTCCGGGCAGAGACCCAGGGAGCACTGGGGCGGGCCTCGCGGGCGCTGCAGCAGACAGGCAGGTGAGGGGAGCTGCGGCGAGGGGGCTCTCGCCTGGGACACGAGTTTCCCCTGCGTCGCCTGTGCGTCCGGAAGGTGCAGCACGCGCTGGAAGCCCCCGCCGCCCGCGACAGTGGTGGAAAAAGCCCCGCCCAGACCCTCCCAAGCACCCCTCGCGGTGACTGCACACGAGGTCCCAGGCCTCCTCTCGCACTCCTGCTCCCAACAAGCCACACACAGAAGCCCCGTCTCAGCTTCACCCATGGAGGTGCGGGTGGGAAGTGGGGTGGGGTGGGGGTCATGTGACCCAACTTACTTGGATAATACGTTCCTTGGGTGGATCCCCTGCTTTTCCTATCTTCTTGCTACCATTTCTTGGTGTATTTCATATTCTTTGATTTCCTCTGCCATACCTTTGCCGCATCTTAAATCGAATGCTTTAGCTCGATTTTCAACTAATTTTTTAATTTTATTTTTTTAAAGCTCTGTGAGGAGCGGCTGTATAGTCAGTCTTTCCCATTTGACAGCTACCAGAAAAACTATGTGTAATCATCAGGGAAAGGGCCAAGACCCTGCAAAGGCAAGCCTCTCACCTGAGCCCCGTGCTTGTGCACTGTAGGTGCTCAGAGTTATTTGTGTCATGAATTTTTGAATCCCAGAATGTCAAAGTTTTCCGCGGTCTATGAGATGAGAGCTGTGGGGGGTCTCTGATCCCTACCCACCCACTTCATGATTGAGATTCCACGCCTAGTCTCCATTCTCTGACCCACCCCAACACCACGTCCCCTGCCATCCTGGTCCCTTCTGCTCTCTGGGGTCCCAGGTGGCTCCTGTTTCTCCTTGGTGGCCCCTCCATTCTCCATGTCCTCTCACAGGGTGGCTACACTGGTCCGTGATTTGCCCAGCCACTGCTATCCTGAGGGAGAAAAGCCACACACACCCCCACGTCATCAGGCCCTTCCAGCTCACTTTAGCTCACCTCAGCTGGTCTGATTTTAAGCCCCATGTAAGGTCTCTCAGTGATTACAGAAGTTCTTGGCCCTAAAATGTAGTTTTGTTTTAAAATGCAGTTTTGTTCTATCCGTTTCCCAATTATTTTATCTTTCTTTTTTATCATTTAAAGAACATATTTGTTGGACATTTTCTTCAGGCTCTTTAAGAAAGTGTTCCTTCACCCTCTTCTCCCTGCGCCCCTTTCCTCTTCCCTTCTCTAAAAAAGCATTCCCTTACCCTCTTTCCTTTGCTTTATCTCTCCCTTTTTGCAATAAATCTTTTCATGCCTCTGCTTGCAGTGACTCTATGGGTGTTGGACTGAAACCCCCAATTTGTTCTAACATTTGGTGTCAAAACTGGTTATGTCCTCACTCTCTGCACTGCAGCTTCAGCATCCCACCTTTCACTTCGCTGTGCCCAGCACCCAACATCGGTCCTCTCCTACTATAAGGACAGGACACTGGAAAGCTGACTGGTCCTTCAGCCTCTCAGCATGGACATGGACAGCCGTCCTTGGCAAGCAGCCCTCCTACAGGATTTAGAGGCTCAGACCTCCCTGGCCCAGCCATGGAAGACTGACAGGGCACGGGCTCCTCAGCCCTGACTCTTCCCAGCTCCATGACCAAGCCCAGGGTAACCATCCTTGTGGCGGTTTATAACATATACTATTGAATGCTTTCAGGAGCGACGTGCTTGATCACCAGACTTGTAAGCTGAGAAAAGAACCAGACAAAGCACCTCTGACCCCCACTGCACTGAAAATCCTGCCTCCATCCTTGAAGCCCACTAATGCTGCCCCCATACAGCAGGAAGCAGTTAAGAATGACAAATGGCACCCCACCCCCTTCCCTTAATTGTGTAATAAACAAAAGGCAGGAATGACAGGTCACAGGGGACAGAACTCCGGCCCCAACCCCCTCTCCCCCTGCAGCAATGGCCAAAACTCATGGTCCACTGACTTGTGACCATTTCCCTCCCTGCTCCTCCTTGCCACAACTCTGATGCCTCTTGCCCAACACTGCCCAGGGCAAGAAACCACAGCAAAGAAGAACTTATAGCACAAACTCCACCAATAAAGAGCAAACAGATCAGAACAGGCACAAAAAAGAAGGAAGCAAGAATACCAGCCCATGGCAATCAGACAAATCACCAAAGGCAGAATTCTGGACAATCAAGGATGGCAAACTTCAAAGCAAAAAAGGAAAAACATCACACCACAGGTGGACATTTCTCCAGGCTCTTTAACAAAGTGTTTCTTCACCATCTTCTCCCACCACCCCATCCTCTTCCCCCCCTCCCTCCTTTCCAATAAACCCCTTTCAACCTCAAAAATAAACAAACACAAACGTATTTATTGTGAGAAATACAATTACAGGAGAGTGGATAAAGCACGATTACTCTTAAGTGTGGTGGTATGAAGACTATATGTACCCCAGATAGACACATTCTTCGAGTTAACACATTCCTGTGGGAGGGGATCCATTGTAGGCAGGACATTCGATGTGACGCACCTCATTCAGGATGGCTCGTAATCCTAATACTGGAGTCCTTCATAATCAGAATGAATACAGAGAGAAAAAGAGAGGGCCACAAAAGGAAGAAGCTGAAATCAACAAAATTTAGAAGAGAAGGAGAGACCAGCAGACACCACCATGTCCCCTGCCACATGGCAGAGGAGCCAAGGACCATCGGCATCCAGTCTTCAGGAAGAAACACCACCTTGATGGTGTCTTGATTTGGACATTTTCCTGGACTCCAACCATAAGCAAATAAATTCCCATTCAATAAGCCGAGCCATTTCATGGTATTGCTTTAGGCAGCCTAGGAAACTAAAACATAAAGCAAACTCTAACCATCAACTACAGTTAAGAGATAGGGTGTTCTCCTCCCTACGTGGGACATGACATCCAGGGGTGGAAGTCTCCCTGGAAATGTGGGAGAGGAATCCCAGGCCTGAGCCTGACCCTGGCACTGTGGGATTGACAACACCTTCCGGACCAAAATGAGGAAAAGAAATGTAACAAAATAAGGTGTCAGTAGCTGACAGTTGACAGGCTATTCTGGAGGCTACTCATATGCAAGCTTCAGCTAGATACTGCTATTTACCATGGTTTCCCAAACCCTAACCAAAAATATTCCTGTCAGTCCTAAAGAACATCTACAGCTTTATCTGAGAGTCTACAAAAGTTTCACTCACTATGATTACTTTCCAGAGACCAACAACCTCTGGATAGGTTCTGAGGTCAAATAAGTCCTGAAACCAGAGGGGCCAGCCTCTCCAGAACATCAATCAGTTCCGTCCCCCATCCCATAGTATCAGCAGCGTTTTCCAACATGAAAAAGTTAGAAAGGACAAATACCCCCTAAAGATTGGGAGAAGGATGCAAAGGGGAGAAGGAGAAGTTATAACAGGGAAGATAGTATTTAACAAATGAGTGTGACGGCTGCATCACTGATATTTCTTTTAGTCTCCAGTGTCTTGGAGCAGCTAGAAGGAAAAACCTAAAATTGTGGAACTGTAACCCATGCCAAACTCTGAAATCTGTCCTATAACTACTTGTCAGAATGTACTTTGAAATATATTGCTTTGCTATGTTATATTTCACATGCAAAAAAGAAGAAAGAAATAGGGTGTTGCTAGCATTCCAGTAGCTCCCAATATATTCTTTTCCCACATAACCCTCTCCCTCCTAAAGGTAATTGCTGGCTTCTATGGTAATTACTACACTACTTTTCCTTGCTTTTAGTCAACTGAAGCTGTATTCCTAAATACTGTCAAGAATAAATTTTAAAAATTTTTAATGTTTATTTTAATATTTCAAATTAAATAATAATAAATAGTATCTTCTTATTTATATTATTTAAATTAATAAATAGTAATGGCTAAAATAATATTTTAAATATTTCATATTAAATAATACTTTAATGCTTTGGGTATTTTAAATTTTAATATTTTTAAAAACAATATTTTTATCAACTGAACCTGAATTCCTAAATACTGTTAAAAAGACATTTTTGCCTGCTTTTCAACTCTATATAAATGAAATCATACAAATATGTCTTCTTTTGCTCCCGATTCATCCCATTGCCTTATGTAGCTGTGGCTCGTACTCCATTTTATGACTACACTACAATTTATTTATTCATTTTGTAATTTTTAATATATGGATTTAAGGGTCTACATTTTCTTGCTTTTCCACAGCCCACCTTTGACATGCTGCTTTTTCGTTATTGGTTTTGTCTTAGCATTTTCTCAGTTTAATTAAGATGACCTCTTTGACCTATGAACTATTTGAAAGTGTGTTTAAAATGGGGAGGATGTTTAAAATCTGTTTCTTACAATTTCTGATCTTCCCTGAGCAGCGTGCTCAGCCGACTTCAGGGTTCACGCTCTGCCCCGAGGCCGGGGCCGGAGCTGCCTGCGCGGCGCGGGGCGTCCCTCCTCCGCTGCGTGCGGACCCCAGCCCCGCTCTGCGCCGCGGGCCGGGACTTGCGGTGACTTCCAAACTGGAGGGGCCAAATCTTCAACTGGTTCTGGGAGGTTTGCGGACATCGGGTGTTCAGATACGGCCTGATGTCCGCTCGCTCCTGGAACGCCTACTAGACAAACCCTGGACCGCGCCAGGTTCCGGGGCGCGCTCCCTGATGGCCCCCCGGGTGGGGTCCCCCAGCACCCACGCGCCGGCGGAAGGCCACGCCTCCTAGATGTTGGAGATGTTGGGGCGCGCTGGGCCTCCCAGAAGGAAGTCTGACGGCTGTGGGGTCCCAAGGCCGGAGACCCCTGCGCAGCGCCGGGCAGAGCCCCCAGAGCTGGGCCTTTCAGCCCCTGCCAGGGCCGGGGTGGGGGGGTTGTCGGTGAAGCCCCTGGACCCCTGGCGGCCGCGCGCACCCCCTCCCCAGCTCAGCCCCAGGGGGCCGAGTTCGCAGCCTTCACAGGGGCTTAGACGCCTGGGGTTGGGGTGGTTTCTCACGGCAGACGGAAATACTGCCCTGCTCGCTCCTTTCCGCGCGGTTTTCCCGGTGCCTCCTGCGTCTCGGTTTCCTGGGCTCCCGTGAGAAAGCGCTGCGCACCCAGGCACTTAAAGGATCAGAAATGTGCTGTCTCGCGGTTCTGCTGGAGCTGGAAACCGAGGTGTGGCGGGGCCGGGCTCCCCCTGAAGCCTATGGGGGGCCTGGGGTCTTCCTGGTCTCTTCCAGCGGCTGGGGGGTCCTTGGCTTGCGGACACAGCCCTCCTCTCTGTCGTCTCGGGGCCTTCCCTCTCCTGTCGGGGCCCGCCCCTCCAGGACAACCTCATTTTCACCTGCCGCATCCCAAAGGCCAAATCCTTCTCCGGGTCAAGGCTGAGTTCTTAGGACCGCCGCAGACCACAGCACCTTCTCACCTCGCGGTGGGCAGCGTCTTCAGACTGGCGTCACAGATCACCCACTCGCTCTCTATGTCGTCACTTGATCCATCTACTGATTGTTTTTAGGCCAATGACTATAGTTTTCTTTTGGAAGTACTCGAAAATTTCATATATAAAGATATTTGCTTTATGTATGAAATATTAAAACTTTCTTGGCTGGGTAGAGATTTGGGGGGTCACATCTTTTCTGCTCAAAAACTTCGTGAAGATTTTGTTCCTTTTGGGTCTAATGTTGATGAGGTGCAGTTGAAAGCAAGATTCATTTTTACCTCTTTCTTCTGTTGTATTCTTTTAGGATTCTATTTTTTTAATCTTGGCATAATCTTTGCAAGAGGATAAGTCATGAAGTTACTTGTTCTCTTTCTTTCCCCTGGAACACCATGAATTCATCTAATGAGTTCACGAGATTGGAATATAGAACACCTGCTGATGCACATATTTCTTTGTTTCAAGGAAGTTTTTTTATATCTTTAATATTTTTAATATTTCGTCTTTTCCTGCTTTCTTTTAAAAGAATACCTCATCCTTAGGTATAGCTAACTTTTGTCTTTGATACATATAATTTCCCTTTTACCAGTGTACTTTTCGTGTCCCTTTCATTTGTGTTTTCTGCAATTTTCACAAGCTGGCCTCTATGACATGAGAAGGACATCTTGCCATATTAAGTTGTGTTCTTTAGATGTCTAAGATAGTCCTAAGTTGTGCATTTTTTGGGTTTGTTTTACTGTTGCCAGCTCACTTCTCCTCATATTCTTTTGCCTTGCTTTCTCTACTTCCAGTTCTTGTTTTACTCTGAGCTCTCCTCAGAGAGCTTTAACCTCCTGGGGACTGGGGAGTATTTGGTGCTTATCTTTTCTGCTGTTTCCCGGTGTAATCTTGTTCCAACGTGTTTTCTTCATTTGTCTTTTAACTGGTTACATTTTATTACTTTTGTAATGAAAAAACAAAAGTTTTTCATTACAAAAGTATAAGGTGGGACCTTATATTTTGCAGAACTTTGGCATAATTTTTTTCTGCTTACTTATCAGTGAAAAAAATCAGGTCTCTTTCTGTCTGCTGCTTGCCAGGAATGTTAATGGAAATTCTTCGATTGTCCCTCTATCTGTTGAAGCTTGGTTTTGCATTAAGGGCTTGCCACTGGATTTTGTGATTTAGTTGTGTACCGGTTATGGCTGGGGTGGTATGGAAAGAAGGTGAGGGCAGTCCGGCAGGATTGGGTGCACTCGCTCTGCACTCTCAGAGCTCTGGGACCTGCCTGGCCCTGGGAGGCTCTGGGAGAAGCCAGCTCAGCATAGAAATCAGGGGCTCAAGGTTTTGTTTATTGGTAGGTAGGACAAATGCCCCCTTTCTTTGGCAAGTTGACTTTAATCAGTAGCTGCAACATACTTGAGTAGCATCTCTCCTAAAGATGAGCCTCACCTCTGTGCCACCGCCCCACTGGGAAGGGAGGTCACTGGAAAGAGGGGTAGCCGGGCCCTGTGTCCCGCCCTTCCCGCTGGCTGTCACCTCCATGCGGCCTGCCCCCAGGCTCTGCTTTTCCAAATGGCCTTTTAAAGGCCCTTTAAAACGTGTCCACTGCTTTACCATAAAGCTGGGCTCGCAACTGGGGAGCTGCGTCTTGAGTGTGGTATCCCTTTCCAATTTGATCCACCGTGAGCAGGTCTTCTTGAGAGTTAGCGAAATGGGATTGTGGCCATCTTCCAGTTGCAGGGTAAATAGTTTCCACTTTTCTTTTTTATCCTTTGTAATCTTTTAGATGGATTTCAGAGAGAGGAGTTTTGGAAGTTTGAATATTTTATAAATTAAATCTATTTTATTAAGTGAATGTCTTATTTTTGCTTCTGTTATTTTAGCTATCCTAAAAATGGATTTCTTACACATATAGGAACTTCATACAGATCGTCCTGGTTCTCTATCTTATTAAAGTTAAAGCTACTCTCTGTGTAGAATGACTTCCATTTCTTATATTCCATTAGTAGTGGGTAAAAACCTATAATAAGCATATATTTGAAAAGATGCTCCTTATATAAGGTTGCTGATTTATGGAGGCTATTTCTAACTTAATTTATATCTGTGGCTTACTGAAAGCCTGCAGCCAGGGTTGTGCTGTTTCCGTGACTCTCCTCCCCGACGAGTGGCACATGCGTGTGCGGGTCGCCAGGCTTAGCAAAGCCATGCACACAGCCTGGAAGCCTGGGGACCGTTTTTCCTGGACAGGGTCACGCACATCACGTCCGCAGGAAGAGAACCACTCTCTGCTGCCCAACTTCAGTTTGTCACTGCTCCCCTTCCTTTACCATTTTGGGGGCTCCCACCTGCGCATACCCCAGACAGGAGGCTTTTCTACCTTTCTCCCCAGTCACATTTTTTTTTTTTTTGCTTTGCATTTGCTCACAAAGAATAGATTATTTATTTAACAACAACAAAATAAACATAAACTAGAAAAACATCTTCCTTTCCAATCAAATTTACCATCAGCAGTAGCTGAAGTTTGTGCCCTTAAATGCAGTACCATTTATTCAAACATTAAAAGTTAATCAGTAGAGAGCCCTGATATAAACTTGTCATTATAAATTCTGTATTTTTCAGTACAAAAATATGTAGGACAAAAAACTGAAATTTTTTTAAAATAATTTTTTAAAAAGAGAAGTCTTATGTTTACAGAAAAAAATCATGGAGAAAATATAGAGTGGCCGTCTGCCTCCAATTCATTATTGACATTTGCATTAGTGTGGTAACCTTTGTTACAGTTGATGAATGAATATTGTTATAATTGTACTATTAACTATAGCCCATAGTTTACAATAGGGTTTACTCTTTGTGTTGTAAAGTTCTATGGTTTTTTGATTTTTTTTATATTCTAGTAACGTATACACACCTGAAATTTCCCTTCTTAACCACATACATAAATGTATATATATATATATACTTCAGTGTTGTTTATTATATTCACCATCACCATCATCCATTACCAAAACCTTTCCATCAAACCAGCCAGAAACTCTGTACCAATTAAGCATTATTTCCCTGTTCTCTACCTCTATCCTAGTCCCTGGAAACCT
This sequence comes from Tamandua tetradactyla, assembly GCF_023851605.1. Classification (NCBI taxonomy): domain Eukaryota; kingdom Metazoa; phylum Chordata; class Mammalia; order Pilosa; family Myrmecophagidae; genus Tamandua; species Tamandua tetradactyla. The sequence continues at coordinate 232,061,988 of NC_135327.1, read as the reverse complement.
GTATTCTAGTATCTGACTCTAAGAAGTTCCTTATTCTAATTATTACGTATCAATGAGATTATACTATATTTGTCCTTTTGTCTGGCTTATTTCACTCAACATGATATCTTCAAAGTTCATTCATATTGTCACATAAGTCAGACTTCATTCCTTTTTAAGGCTGCATAATATTTAATTGTATGTATTTCATTGTTTATCCATTCATCTATTGATTGATTTGGGTTACTTCCACCTTTTGGCAATTGTAAATAATGCTGCTGTGAACATTGGTGTGCAAATATCTGTTTGAGTACCTGCTTTCAATTCTTTTGAATATATAACTGGAAGTGGGATTTCTGGTTATATAGTAATTCTGAGGTACTCCCAAATTTTCTTCTATGGCAGTTGCACCAAATGGATGTGAATTGGTGTTGCCTTGTGTTTTTTTAAAAATTTATTTATTAATTAAAAAATAAAGAAACAAAATAAAACAACATACATAATCAGTAATTCACAATATCATCACTTAGTTGCATATTCATCATTTCTTAGAACATTTGCATTAATTCAGAAAAAGAAATAAAAAGACAATAGAAAAAGAAAAAAAACGAACACAGGAAAGAAAAAAAAAAAAGATTATACCTACCATACCCCTTACCCCTCACTTTCATTGATCACTAGCATTTCAAACTAAGTTTATTTTAGCATTTGTTCCCCCTATTATTTATTTTTATTCCATATGTTCTACTCCTTTGTTGACAAGGTAGATAAAAGGAGCATCAGACACAAGGTTTTCACAATCACAGTCACACTGTGAAAGCTATATCATTATTCAATCATCCTCAAGAAGCATGGCTATTGGAACACAGCTCTACATTTTCAGGCAGTTCCCTCCAGCCTCTCCATTACATCTTCAATAACAAGGTGATATCTACTCAATGCGTAAGAATTATCTCCAGGATAACCTCTCGACTCTGTTTGAAATCTCTCAGCCACTGACACTTTGTCTCATTTCACTCTTCCCCTTTTTGGTCGAGAAGGTTCTCTCAATCCCTTGATGTTAATTCTCAGCTCATTCTAGGGTTTTTCTCAATCCCATGATGCTGAGTCTCCATTCATTCCATGATCTCTGTCCCACGTTGCCAGGAAGGTCCACACCCCTGGGAGTCATGTCCCATGTAGACAGGGGGAGGGTGGTGAGACTGCTCGTGTTGGCTGGAGAGAGAGGCCACATCTGAGCAACAAAAGAGGCTCTCTTGGGGGTGACTCTTAGGCTTAATTTTAAGTAGACTTGACCTATCCTTTGTGGGGTTAAGTTTCATATGAACAAACCCCAAGACTTCCCCAGTCACATTTTTGTTGGAAGTCCATAGCTTCCTGCACGTAGCAGCTCCGCCCCACGTCCTGCGCCTCCTTGTGTACATGGAGACTTTCAGTCACGTGGGCGTGTTTCACATATCAAAGCCTCCCAGTATTTTCTATGAAAGTGAAGGCGTTCACCCTAACAAAGTAAAAGGAAGGGAAGGTGAGCTGCATGCCCCAGGCCCCAGGGGGAGGGGCGCCCACAGCTGTGGGGTCTCAGCAGACTCTCACCTGCCTGTGGGACACAGAGCAGGTGGGCGGACAAACCTGCAAAGGTTAAGTGGCTAAATGCCAGGGGCCCACCTGGTTTTCTGGTATTGGTTCTGCGGCTGATAATATTTAAGGGATTGAATCGATTTGTCGGGCTCTCTGTCTTCCAAGGATGAGCAAGATAATTCATGACATTTGACCCGAGTCTTCAATCACAAAGCGATGACCTTCCCGCCTGTTAAATTTCAACACTTGGCTTCGAGTTCCCACCGCAAATTTACACTTGGTTTTCCAATTAAAATGGGCTTTTGTGAGTCTCCCGCTGATAGCCATTGGCTTGATAAAAAGTGACTTCATTTGCAGCGAGGGTGTTTAGGGAACCCAGGGGAGGGCTGACTCCTCTGCCTTGGGCCCAGCTGTGCAGAAATATCACACTCCAGTAAATTAGGTCGATTTGCAGCTTCCTGGCTGGTACAATAATGCTTTTTTATTTTTCTGTAAACCATATTCAGCATGAGTTGTCTGCACAGCTCTTCTGCTCTAGGAGAAACACAATTCAGAGTATCTTCCAAACCCAGACTGCTTCTCCGCTTTCCAGATAAGTGTGCCACATCCTACTTATCTAACAGAATGCTTGAACTTTCAGATAGGTAGAATTGGATTACTATATTATCTTAGCACTCTCTGAATATAGCATTATTTTATTATACCATACTCAGATAAGCAGCTGGATTCCTAAAAATGTCAGTCATATAAAAGTAGCAATTTTTTCTTTTTGATTAGTCCATATTTTAACAGCAATGGGGAGCTATGAAAGGAGATCACCTTTTAAGTCACACTTATTTTCAATGTTTTGCTCTTTTTTGTCTTTAAGCATATCATTAGTTCTTAGATGATTTATTCATTGATTAAACACGTATTGATCAGTTATGTTGGGTTGGTTTTCAACGAAATTTTTAAAATATATTTTTATTGATAAAACTTAACATACAAACATTATCAATATACAAACAGCCCACACATGGTGTGTGATCAGTGGCTCACAATTACATAGTGTGTATTCATCACCATGATCACCTTGTAGGACATTTGCATCACTCCGGGAAAAGAAAGAAAAAAGAAAAAACTCATACACATCATACCCCTTACCCCTACCTTTCATTGACCACTATTATTTCCATGTACCCAATTTATTTTAACCTTTGTCCCCCTATTATTTATTTATTTATATCCATAGTTTTTACTCATCTGTGCATACCCCAGTTAAAAGGACCATCAGACACAAGGTTTTCACAATCACACAGCCACACTGCAAAAGTTATATCATTATACAATCATCTTCAAGAAACGTGGCTATTGGAACCCAGCTCTACAGTTTCAGGTACTTCCCTCCAGCCTCTCCAGTACACCAGAAACTAAAAAGGGATATCTGTATAATGCATGAGAATAACCTCGAGGATAACCTCTTAATTCTGTTTGAAATCTCTCAGCCACTGACACTTTATTTTGTCTCAATTTTTTCTTCCCTCTTTGGTCAAGAAATTTTTCTCAATCCCTTAATGCCAGGTCTCAGCTCATCCCAGGATTTCTGTCCCAGTTTTCCAGGGAGATTTACACCCCTGAGAGTCCCATGTAGTGGGGGTGGGCAGTGAGTTCACCTGCCATGTCAGCTTAGAAAGACAGGCCACATCTGGGCAACAAAAGAGGTTCTCTGTGGGTAACTTTTGGGCCTAATTTTTTTGTGTGTATGCTATATGGTGGGGTCACATTTCATTCTTCTTCCATGTGAGTATCTCGTTATTGCAGCATCATTGGTAGATTTTTTTTTTTTTTTTTTTGGTTGTTCGTTTGTTTTTCTGGGGGGAAATTTATGGGCTGGATTCCTGGGTCTCCTGCATGGCAGGAGAGAATTCTACCACCGAATTACCCTTGCACCCCCTTAGACCTAATTTTAAGTAGGCATAGCCTGTACTTTGCAGGAGTAAGTTTCATGGGGGCAAACCCCAAGATTGAGGGCTTGCCCTATTGATCTGATTGTCCCCGCTGCTTGAGAGAATATGAAAAATTCTCCAAATGGGGAAGTTGTCAATGAAGTATTTTCAATGAGAGTAAATACATTTCTTGTTATCATGCTCTTCTTGACGTGCTGTTATTTTTTTGGTGACTCTGCCCCTGGGGACAGGTGTACCTCTTCAGCTACCTGGATCCCATGCTCCTCAGGTGCCAACCCCACTCCCCACACACCCCTGCAAACGGCGCCCACCACTCCTCTCTCGGATAAGACTTTCTGCCTCTAGGACACTCCAGTTGAAACATAACTATTTTTCTTCCTTTGGAAAGTTAACTCGTTAAAGCCTTTCAAAGTCTCGGCCGTTCGGAACCATCTTGCTCTGGGCATACCCAACACGGCGGAGTCCAAGGGCTGCCCTGAAAACGCTGAGCGGGTGGCAGAGGCTCCCACAGACACCGTCCTGACCTTTGTGTTTTATTGTTTCTCCAGGGTCCAGAGTCAGAGACAAGGCCTAGGGTGGCTGCACAGGGGACAGGTTCGGGCCCCGAGAGGGGAGGCCCCTCCCGCAAGGTCGCGGCGACCACTGTCCTGCAACAATCGGAGAGGCCAGCGGCCGGAGAACTCCTCTATGCAAAGGGCCGGAGAGTAAACATTTCGGGCTTCGGGGACAGGTGGGCTGTGTGGCCACGCCTCGAGCTGCACTCGCAGCGTAAAAGCGGTGGTGGTCAGTGCGCAAAGGGGCGAGGAGGTCGGTGCGGCGACAAGCCGCTGTGCAGGCAGGCAGGGCGGGATCGGCCTTCCGGCCAGAGTTTGCGAGCCCTGGAGATGTTCTGGCCCCTGGAGGTCAGGTGACCCCGCGCGCGCGGCGGCGGCGGCGTTGGCGGCGGCGACCGGAGCCCGCAGAGCTGGGAGCGCCCGGGAGGAGCACGGCGGGCTCGGGACCGTTCTCCGCAGCCCGCCGAGCCAAGCGCCGGGCGGGCGGGGCGAAGGCAACCGCGGCCCCCGGGCACGCCCGCCGCCGCCGCTGTGCGCCCTGGGGGTGTGCGTGGTGGCGGCCGCGGTGGCGGCGGCGGCGGCGGCGGGCCGGGGCCGCCAGGGCTGCGCTTCCCCGCGGTGGCGGCGGCGGCGGCGCCGGCGCCTGTGGCTCCGGATGCGGCCGGGGGGCGCGCTGCTCGCCCTGCTCGCCAGCTTGCTGCTGCTGCTGCTGCTGCGCCTGCTCGCGCGCTCTGTCGACGCGCCCGCCCGCTCCAGGTAACGCCGGCCCGCACCCACCCCGCCCGCCGAGCGCCCCTGCAGCCCCGCGGGTGTCCACCCAGTGGGTACCTACCCCTCCTGTGCCCCGGAGTCACGCCGCGTGCCGATCCCGTCCGCGCCCACCCTGCCGGCCATGTGCCCGGGGAGCCCCGCCGCGCGCCCATCCTGCCCGCCTGCGCCCACCCCGCCGTGCGCCCAGGAGCCCCTCCGCCGGCCCCCTCGACGTGGGCGCGCAGACTTTTAGCTGACCGGCAGCGGCAGGCTAGGGGTGGTGGTTGGGGGAGTCCGGAGAATTGGGCTAGAGGACCGAGAGGTGGGTGGCGGGTGGCAGAAAGGTGAGCCTGGGACGGGGCGGGCGCCGTGTGGGGCTCCGAGGGGATCGGCAGAGCCACGAGGGCCCCAGCGTGCGAGGCTGGCCCAGCCGTCGGTGTCCCAGTCGACGTGCTCGGTTTCCCGTTCGGGTCCCTATCTCCCCCTCCCGCCCCCTCTACCCCCTACCCCCTCACACCCCGCGGCCCAGCCCTGCCCCGAGACCCGCGCCCGATGTCCCGACTATGCTTCTTCCCCGCCCTGCAGGCTCGTGGAGGAGGGAAGCCGGGCGGCCACCCCCCGCAGCCCCGCGGCGCTGACGACGCCCAGGAGCCTGGCCAGCCCGCGGCCGCGCGCCACCAACAGGTACCGGGCGCCGGGCGGGGCCGGGGCCGGGCTCGCGTGCGGAGACGCACTGGGCACACTACTCCCGCGGGATTCGCTTCGGCCGTCTGCTGCGGACAGAGCGAGGGAGGGTGTGTGAGTGTGTGAGTGTGAGGGTGTGCGCGCGAGTGTGAACAGTGAGCGCGCGCGTGCGGCCCTTCACGCTCCCTCGCCTCCCCTTTGCGCCTCGCTCCTCCAGGTGGATGCTCTTGAACCCGGGGAGACTCACCGCGCCCCGCTCTCCCGCGCCAAGAGCCGAAAGCCGCAGAGAGGCCCCGCCCCGCCGCCTTGCGGGGCTCGTCATGCCGCTCTGTGCTTTGTGCTTTCCCAGGGCAGCAGCGTTAGGTGCTTGTCCGTGAGAGTGGATTCTGTGCGCGGAGCTGGGAAGGTTTGTCCCTGGTGGGACAGACACATGTTTTCTTTTTCGTTCGTATGAGTATTAATCCATCCGCAATATTTATTGGGGTTTAATTTTTCTGATTATAAAAGTGATCCATGCTTAGTGTGGAAAGTTAGGCAATGAGAGAAATGTATGAAGGGAAACTACTTATTCAGAGATTCAGAGTTCTACCACCCAGGTGTAATGTTAAGATTTTGGTGTATTATCCTACAGAAGTTTTTCCTATACACATATGTATTTTAAAAATATACTTAAGCTTACTCTTAATATACAGGTTGTGTTGTCTCTTCACCAAAAAATCATAGACATGTTACATGTCATAAGGTTTTTTCAAAACATGGCTTTTGATGGCTGCATAATTCATTCATCATAAGAATGGGCCATAATCTACTTGTTTCCACTTTTTGACATTAGGCTGTTTCCTGTTTTTATTTTGTCTGTTTGCTATCAATAATTGCATCAGGACTCCTTGTATGTAAGTCATTGTCTTCATTTTGAATTCTCAGGACGGTCTGATAGAAGTTGGATTGTAAGGGCGAAGAGTGAGCACATTTTATGTTTTAAGTATGTACAGTCAGTTGCTTCCTACGAGCACTGAGTCCATTTCCCTTTCTCCCCCAGAAGAAGGTTTCGTGGCGCCCAGTTGCTCTTTCTTTTGCTGCTTTGACTCCTGCCTCTTTCCTGCTGTTCTCTCTTGGGACCCCTTTCCTCCCTGCAGCCTCTTTCTCACAGCTCTGGTTACGTTACGAATTCCACAGCCGCAGAAATCTCGGAGAAACTGCTGCTCCACGGTTTTGTGTGCAGGTTGGGGTGCCATAGGCAGCATGGCTTTGAGGGGGCTTTTTCCAAGGCCTGAGCCCACTATTCTAAGTGGGTGCCCCTTTGGGGAGGTGTGAGAGGTGCTCTAATCTAGTTATCTGGCTCCAGGCCTCTTCGGAGGTAATTCCTTGATGATTTGTCAGTTTCTTTTGGCATACTTCACTTCTACTTGGCGTGCTTCTGGAGGTAACATAGATAATTCTTCTCTTCTGGATGTGATCCAGTTTATTTAGACCTTTAAAATTTACTACCATTCTGCTATTTTTAAAACTCCTTGTCTTTGGCTCTATTTGCTCTTCCCGTTATCATTTATGATTATATCTGTGCTGCCAGGTCCCAGTTTTCATCTACGGGCTGCTTGGTAGTGTGGAGAGGTTGTGATTTGTTTGGTTTTCTGTGACTGTTCTGCACTCACAAGTCCCCCCCCCACCCTGGTAGCCATGCTGTGGGGGCGGTGACCTTCACACTGAGGTTCCAGGGGACAGAGGCTGTGATTAGCCCGTGTTCATGGTGGGGAAGCGGAAGCAGACGAAGTAAATTGCCAAAAGTTGACAAACTGGAAGCAGGAGTCAGACACAGGCCATGCAGCTACACAACCCTACACGCTTTATCTCCCTGCTGAGCTGCCTGTGCACATGTGTGCGTGTGCATGTGTGCATGCATGCATGCGTGTGTGTGTGCGTGTGAGGGAGAGATCAAACTCCTCGATCCAGATTAAAGCTTAGTCAACTGTGACTAGTCAAGCAGCTCTTTCTGTAATATTTACTCAGTTTCGGATTGTTTCCATGATCTCTCTCTCTTTTTTTCTCTTAAATTTTTTATTCTGAAATAATTTCAAACTTACAGAACAGTTGCAAAAATAATACAAAAGCCATACAGAGAACTCCAACATAACCACCCCCCTATACCCAGTCTACCAATTTTAACATTTTACCATATTTGCCATATCATGTGATCTGTCTGCTTGCCCTTCTGTCTGCTTGTCTGCCCGTCTGTCTGCCTGCCTGCCTGTCCGTCTGTTTGCCTTCCCACCTGTCTACCTGTCTGTCTGCCTGCCTGCCCGTCTGTCTGTCTGCCTGCCTGTCCGTCTGTTTGCCTTCCCACCTGTCTACCTGTCTGCCTGCCCGCCTTCTGTTTGCCTGTCTGCCTGCCCGTCTGTCTGTCTGCCTGCCCTTCTGTCTGTCTGCCTGCCTGCCCACCCATCTATCTGCCTGTCTGTCTGTCTGCCTGCCTGCTGCCTCCCTGTCTCTCTCTGTCTCGCTGTCTGAGCATTTGAGAGCAGATTCTGTACATCCTGCCCATGAACACTTACTCACATGAGCATTTCCTGAGAACAAGGATATTCATTTACATAACCACTGTAAAAGCAGTTGCCAGGCTCTCAAGACCTGTAACGTTGATATAAAGCGTGTATTCTATATTCCAGTTTCTCCTAAGTCCCAGTCACGTCCTTTGGGACTTTTCCCTCCATTATTACATCCAGTCCAGGATCATGTATTGAATTTAATTGTCATTGTCTCTGTCTTTGCTCTTTTTCTTTTAACTGTGGAAGGAAATATTTATACTGCATAGATTCTCTCCTCTCAGCCCCCCACTTGCCCGGCAGTGGGATTTGTCCTGTGCAGTCTGCTGCAGTACCTTCACCACCGTCTTGACAAGAACCTTCCCCGCGCCCCCGTCAGAAGCCCTGCACTCATTGGGCATCAGCGCCCCTGGGCCTCTCCCGGCCCCAGCCTGGTAAACTGTACTTTCCTTTCTGCCTGCAACCGTTTGCACACTCTCGCTATTTCACCTAAGACCCTTTGAGTCTGGTCCCACCGTCTCTCGCTTCTCCCCTGATGGTGTCCAGGTGCACAGAGAGGGTGAAAGTGGGGGTGGATTAGAGCTGGGGCCTGTGGCCATGTGCCCAGCGACCCCTGCCCTCTCCAGGGCCACACACCCTTCCTCGAGTGCCGCCCCTGAGCTGCCGATGCTGCTGTCCTCTCGGGATCTGGTCCTGGCGTCCCTGCCTTGGTCCTCACCAGGGTCAGCCTGCGAGGGCCACAGCCCGTCTCTCAGCTTGGTCTGGCCCTCTCAAAGCAGGCAAGACCGACCGAGGTTGGATCCGGGAGGCGCAATACCAGGGTTCCCGCTGCCTGCCGGGCAGGTGGATGTGACCCTGATCCAAGTTAAGCTTGGGTGGGGGGCCCTGGAGGTGAGCGACTGCCGGGGTGCTAACTGGGGGAGGGGCAAGCCCCCTCTGCCCTTGGCCCCCCCTTTTTCTCTCCAAGCCATGCCCACCCCTCCCTTTCTTTCTCTTCTCCCCACCCAGGCTTTTCCCTGCCTGGAACCCCAGGCCTGTCTGCCACCCACGCCTTAGTGGTCGCCTGGGAAAACTCCAGGAGTTGCGTCTTCCCAGTGAGATGGTGAATGTGCTGGAGAGGGACGTGGTGTTAGGAGGCGCATCTCTCATGAGCGTAGCTAATCTGATGCTCTTGTCTAAAGCTGAGTGTTACCTGTGCTTTCCTCTCTTCTTGCTTTTGGTGTGGTGTTGTGCTCTGTCCATCCTTCCCCAGTGGGGGTCTCAGGGTGACTAGGAAGGGGTCACCCACTCAGAAAGACAAAAGAGGAAATATGCGGATGTGTTTTCAAAGCATGTCCCTGGTGTGACACATCCTTTCTTTCTCCAGTAAGGTTTGTTAAAATTCATCATTGTTAACCAGCTCTTGGATTTATTTATCCATTTCTGATATATTTCCATGTTTGATTTCCTTTTTACTGCTTTATCTCTTAAAATTTCATTCTTTTTTTTCCAAATTGATGTCTTGAAGTGGATGTTTAATGTGTTATGTGATTTGTTCCTTTTTCTTTTAATGCTATGAATTTTCCTTTGAATGTGGCTTTGGATGCATTCCTTAAGTCTGGATACATAGTGCCCTGATTTTTTTTTTTTAACATGGGCAGGCACCAGGAAGCAAACCTGGGTCTCCATCATGGCAGGTGAGAACTCTGCTGAGCCACTGTGGCCTGCCCTATGATTTTTAAAAATATATCAGAAATTATTATTATTTTTTTGTTTATTCCCATAGTTATTTAGGAGAATACTTTTTTTTAAGTATTTTTACAAAAATACTTTTTTTAATTATATAGTATAATGTATATACAAAGCAAAGAAATAAAAAGGCAATAGTTTTCAAAGCACTCTTCAACAAGTAGTTACAGGACAGATCCCAGAGTTTGTCATGGGCTACCATATGATCCTCTCAAATTTTTCCTTCTGGCTGCTTCGGAATATAGGAGGCTGGAAGGCTTAAATATTTTTTTTATCATGATCAACTATTTTTCCTTCTTTTTTTGTGAAAAATAGCATATATACAAAAAAGCTATAAATTTCAAAGCACAACACCACAATTAGTTATAGAACATATTTCAGAGTTTGACATGGGTTAGAATTTCACAATTTTAGGTTTTTACTTCTAGAAAATAACATACACAAAAAAGCTATAAAGCACCACAATTAGTTGTACAACAAATTTCAGAATTTGACATCGGTTAAAATTTCACAATTTTAGGTTTTTACTTCTAGCTGCTCTAAAATACTAGAGACTCAAAGAAATATCAATTTAATGATTCAGCATTCATATTAATTTGTTAAATCCTATCTTCTCTGTATAACCCCACCGTCACCTTTGATCTTTCCATCCCTCTCTTTAGGGGTGTTTGGGCTATGGCCATTCTAAATTTTTCATATTGGAAGGGTTTGTCACTAATACAGGGTAAGGAGATGGAAACATCTGACATTCTGGAGAGAGGAAAATATTTTAAATTTCCATGTGCTTGAAATATTTTTTCTTAAATATTAATTTAGCATTTTTTCTTGATATTAATTTTGGTTATTGATCATGAAAGAAATCCAATAAAGCCCTTCCATAAACTGTTATGTTCCAAAATATTTAGTGGTTAGAAGTGTGGGGTTGAATTCTTGTGGTGCTAATGAAATGGCCGGAGCAGGCCTGGTGAAAGCTCTCTTGGCATCCCGGCCTCTCTCCGTGATCACCCACCTGCTGGCTGTAACTTTGCTTCTTGGTGGCCGTTGTCCATTTGAGGTTCTGCAACTGCTGGGGCTTCCTGGGCAGCAGCAGGTCTACAGTGTCCTGGTCAGCTGGTGCCTATCCACGCCCCCCATTCGATGGGAACAGCCCTCTGCACTCTGTTTCCCAGAGGCCAGCCTTTCCCTCAATGCCCCCCCCTCCCTGCACCCCCACCCCACTGGAGGAGGGGCTAGGCAGAGCGGGGGAGCAAAGCCAGGTCACCCGCACAGCAAGGGTTAAAACCGCACATGGCATTTACCTTACCGGGTTGTTTTAGAGGCAAGCAAAAAGAAGGAAAGCCGCCTGTTATTTCACCACCAAAAATATGGCTATATCCATATTTGGTAACTTCCAGTACCTTCCATGCGCATATATACTATGCTGGGCATATTTTGTCGTGGGTTAGTGATACTTTTTAGAGATTTTTAAAGCATTTTTTTTTTAGCAACATGAGGACCTTTCTCCCTGCCATTAGTTTTCTTCTACAGCAAAATTTTTAGAGCATAGTTTAGGAGTGCACAGATGTGTCATAATTTATTCTTTCGTTTTGGACATGTGGACTATTTATGTTTTATTGTGATTTATAATCTGTATGAACAACTGTATATCCTTGCACACACTCCTGATTATTCAGGTAGACTGGATAGAGGTGGAGGGGCTGGATAAAAAAACCCTGAAAATTTGAAATATTATATGAATTTCTTCACAATTAACACACTAGTTTTTCTATATTACCGCTCTTAGCAATATCTGAGAATGACGATGACTCAAACTCTTGCCATTACTATGGGTTAGAATTTGTTCAAGTTTTCTAATTTGAGAAATTTTATTTTATGAATGTTTTATTTTATATTTATTTGTTTACTGTCTTATCTTTTTCAGATATTCATTGGACTTTTATACATTTTTCTTTTCTAAATTGGATTCTCATTGCCTTGTCTATGTTTCTATCAAGATATTAAATTTTCTTATTAACTAAGGAAGTTTACATATATCAAAGTTCTAAAACTTTTATTCTCCATACAGGAAAATCAATTTACTAGTTTGTCTATCATTTACTTGTGTTTGTGGTTATTTACTCCTTCTGTGGTCATACTTTTCTTTGTCAATTCTTCTTTTGAATATGTACATTTGCAACCCTTAGATAAGCATCCATCCTTTTTGTTAGAACATTTAAACCTTTATTCCATCAACAATTTCTTTTGGCTTGTGGCAAATTTGTTAAAATTTATTGTTATTGTTACTCTATTGCGTACTTTCTACTTTGAGAAGTATTTTTATTTGAATTATGTTATTGTTTACAAATCTGGAAATATTATTTATTTTCTCCTTTCAGTGCCTGGTGCCTGTCCTTTTAAGTGATCTCCTGCATTTCTTTAGCTCTTTAGTTTTATTCATTTATCAGCCAGCTGCCATCAGTCTTATGGGAATATTTCAGCCTTGGAATGTGTCTGATGGTCTTTTGGACTCTTCAGATATTTGTGGGTTTCTGGGGACTGAACACTGGGTCACAACCCCACCTTTTTTAGTCTTCAAACTTCGCAGATGTTGTTCTCTATTCTCTGACTTTTAAGGCTTCCAAGAAGAAATACAGGCAATCTCACTTTAGTTTCTCAGAGGTAAGCTGTTTCATGTTTGTCTGACGGGATCCTGGCGGTATTTTCTTCTTTCTGCTCAACATTTTCTGAATTCACGTGGGCTGTGTGTGCAGCAGCCTCTTTGGGCTAATTTTGCCGTGGAGAAGGTCAGCCTTCCCGGTCCTCAGGCCCAGCTGCTTTTAAATTGAGGAGAAAGCACGTAGGGCATCTTCACCGCAGAGCGTGCGCATGTCCTGGCCGAGCCCCCACGAGCTGCCCCCTCCCCTGCCCCTCCCCACGCCTCTGCCCGCCTCTGCCCGCCTCTGCCACCGCCTCTGCCACCGCCTCTGCCCTCCGCGATACCACATTACTTCCCGTTGTGCCGGGTCTAGGACCGTAAAGCTATTACATTTTAATCTTTACAGTTTTCTTTCTTATTTCAGCCTGTATCTTTTCACACCAGTTTACATCTTAGAAAGCTTTTAAATCTCACCTTCCAGTCCTTATTTGATGTTTTCTTGTATTGTATTGAGGATGCAAACAAATACTTTAAAAATATTTCTCCTGGTGTGATTTTTCTGTGCAACCTTCCCCTCAGAGTGACAGAACCCTTGCCTGAATTTCTTCTAAGTTTAGCTGCGCCCGATCCCCTGCAGGTCCCTCTGCCCAGCTGTGCAGGATGGTCCCTGGGGCACGTGCACCCCACACGTGCTCACAGCGCCCCCCACTCATGGAGGAGCCCGTCAGCACAGCCCTGCACTGCTGGGATTCGGAGTTTTTAGTGCTGGACCCCAGCTTGGCCCAGGCACTAGCAAAAGAGCAGGGCCCAGGAAGGGGGTGGGAGAGGAGAGGTGTGAAGGCCCGAGAGGGTCAGTCCCGGGCCCCTGGCCGGCCCCCCGCACCCCGCCCTCAGCATGGCCTTATAATCCACAGAGCCAGCTGGGGGTCCCGGACAGGCCCGTCCCATTGGCTCCAGCAGGGGCAGTTTCCCATGTGCCCTCAGTCGGGCTCTTCCCGGAACCTGGCAGCTCCCTGAAGCGCTGACCAGTCGCCACTGAAACGCGTGTTGTGATTCTGGGGGACTTGTGTGCTTTCCTGCCGGGGGAGCTGCCCACCAGCCACTGCCTCCCACAAAGGGCCCTAAGGGTGGTTATTCGACATTTTGTTGCATATGGTCGCTCAGGCCTATTAGTGCCCGCGCCAGAGGAGACACTAGAATGTAGGCAGAGGCCCCTAGCCATGGGGTGGGGTCCCTGGGCCCTGGCCGCAGGCAGGGACGGCTCTTCTCACCCCAGTGGGCCCCGTGGTGGAAATGTAACCTCCCAGGACGCTGTAAGCGTTGCCACTGTGGTGCCCCTGCTTCTGTGCTTTTAGAAGGAATTATGTGTCCTGGGTTTAAAAGTCAGAGCCCTTGGAAGTCGCCTGGAGTCCGGGACCTGGAGTTGGCTGGCGTCGAGCGTTTCCCTCTTGCACGGGTTGGTCTGCTTCCCGACCTCCGCCTGCCCGCGGCCCCTCTCCCCGGTCTCAGCAGGACTGGCGGGTCCGAGCCCCGCAGGGCCACAGAGTGCGGGGCAGGCCCGGGCCGCCGTGGGCCCTGGGCGGCGGGAGCAGGGCCGCGAAGGCCGCGAGTGCTGGCCGCTGCTTCCCGGCCTCGAGGGCCGCGTGGCCGCGCAGGGCGGGGGCTGGACGGGCAGCCGTGTCCGCAGGGCCACCCTCCCTGGAGACGGGGTGGGGGGTGTGTCCTAGTGAGGCGCGGCGTGCCTGCCCCCGACGGGCCCCCGTTCCGCGTGCAGGTGGGGGCTGGAGGCCCGGGGCGGGGGGTCAGCGTGGGGGGCGCGCGGCCGTCCGCGGGCGGGGCTCCTCCTCAGGCTAGGACCCGGGGTTCTGTCCCTCTGGGCCGCGGCTGACCGCCGGGTCCCTCCTTCCCTAAAGCCCCTGCCCGCAGGCGCCGCCCGTCCAGGAAGCCGGCGCAGCAGCGACCGGCCGGGGCTTCAGGGCCAGCCAGAGGCCAGCCTGGCCGCGCGCGGCTCAGGAGGGGCGGCGGGGCGGGGGCGGCCCTGCGGGGACGGGCTGCGGGACGCCGCTGGTGGGCGGCTCACCTTCCCGGGAGCGCCGAGGGCTCGCGGCGGGCGGGGGCCGGGCGCCCCTCCTCACCTGGCGGCCGCGGGGCCCTCCCGGACGGGGGCGCGGCCGGAGCCGGGGGTGCTGCGGGGCAGCGCCCTGTCCCCAGGCTTCGCCCTGCCCTGTGGCTTCTCTCCCCGGGGAGAGGGGCCGCCGCCTCCCTTCAGACGTGTCCGGGGCGGGTGCCCCTCTTCTGTCGGACCAAGTGCTGAGAGCCGCGAATGCACCCCGGGGAATCAGCCAGGAATTCTTGGCAACAGTCATATCTCCGGGCCTGATTATCTCTGCAGATGATTTTATAAGGTATGCTCCGTGCTTCTGAAAGTACTGTAAATTAATCTGGTGACTTGTTTCATGAAATACACTGTAATTCTCTGACATACAACTTTTAGACTAAGGAATTGAAGTTGCAAACAGAGCCGTTCATTTTGAACATTATAAAAGTCTCCTACTTGTTGGAACCTCTGTTGGAAGGTAATTTCACATGTCATCTCCAGAGGATATATTCAATATCCCGTAGATTCTTTTTGAGAATCTCAAAAAAAGATTACCTTACAATAATTTCAAAAGCACAGGGCAAACCCTATAAAATTATCTTTAGAGATAATTATGCCCAAAGATATGAATGGAGATGGCATTTTTCACTCATCAGAGGAAACAGTCACTATTCCGTAATTCTTTGGGGGAATATATCCCATTTTTCCTTCTTCTGTGGTCATATGTCTGACCACCATCCTGCGTCTGGAATGTCCCTCTTACTGCCAGAGCTGGTGCTGCTCGGTTCACTTGGCACCGTGTTATCTGGGCACAGCACAAACTCTCCAGGTGTATCTTGTTGACAGAGCTGTGCTACTGTATGCTGAGACAGTGGGCTGCTTTTGTATTTTTGCCTGGCTTCCTCCGACCCCTGCATTTGCTGGGAGGTGGCCAGTACACTCAGGCTTTCTGTCTGGGGAACGTTTTTCGTGGAGGGGACGCTGGCCCTGTGGGACCACTGCCTCGCTGTGCCGTGCATCACCATGCCCCACCATAAGCTGGAAGGCAGCACGCTGGGATTTGAGTCCTGTTGCCTTGTAAAGAAAATCCTACTAGGTTTTCAGAGGTGCACTGTACCGTACTGTGTTGTGCAATAGACACCCACTCAGTTCTACTTGGTAAAATACCCAGGATGAGAAAACCTGAGTTTAGAGTTGTGTGCATGCATGAGTCTATAAAATAAATACTGTGACTGGGGGAATTTGAATCAAACCTGAAAACTCTGTAGTCATTTCTCTGAGGGATAACGAACACTAATAAAGCATTTGAATGAGTAGGCATAAAGCCTCAAGATATTTGTACCTTGGAGAACTTTTTTTTAAATAAAAGATTTAGAGATTAGTTATCACATATTTCTGCAGTCTCTGCTAGAATGCTCCCTTCTGTGGGGTTGTGAAAACTCTTTGAAGAGCTGCAGAGCAGTAAAATTTTCTACAGAAATATAACATTAGATAAGTACCTATGAAGAACTTGTATTCCTAAAGCAAAGATTCAGTGTTACTTAGGCTTATACTGTGCATCTGCTGGAAAACTCATAAATGAACATGGAATATTTCAAGCTAGGAGCCTGCATACAAAATTTTTCATTACTGTATTGACTGTTCAACTGTGAGCTCTGCAAACACTAGGCTGATTAAAAAGAAGGAGAAGAACCTGTAAAAATCTGAAAAAGCTTGATTTTTACAAAATTTTGAACACTTTAAGATTTTTTCTGTTTTCCTTAAGGATGTTTTTGGTGAGAATGAGATATGTATTAGATTTAAAAGATTGTTTTATATCATCTTTATAATGAAAACAATAAAAAACAGAATAAAGCTGCTATTTGGATTCGCTTCAAATGTGGAACTTTCAAGGAGATATTTTATAAATGTGATATAATTGGGTGTGACAAATTCTTTAAAATGAAACTGAATTAAATTAACTAATTTAGAGGTGGGGCTTCAAGAATGGAAGAATAAAAAGTCATTTTAACCAATAGTGCTGGGCCAGTTGGAGCTCTGCATGTAGAAAGGTGAGTTTAGAAGCCTACCTCACACCACACACAAGAAATGATCTCAAAATGGATCAGAGACTTAAGAGCTAAGAGCGTAAAACTTGTAGAAGGAAGTGTAGGAGAACATCTTTGCAATCTTGATTAGGCAAAGAGTTCTCGGGTATAACCCAAAAGCAAAATCAAGAGAAAACTGCAGATAAATTGCATTTCATTAAAATAAAAAACTTTTGTGCTTCAACATGTAAAAAGATGAGCCACAAACTGAGAGAAATTATTTGTGAATCATACGTCTGATAAAAGAGTTGTATCCAGAATATGTAAAGAACTCTTACATCTCAATAACAAGAAGACAGACAGCCCAATTTAAAAATGGACAGAAGATTCAAATAAGAAGAGATGCAGATGACTAATAAGGACATTGTTTTTATTTGCTGAAGTTGCTGGAAATGTGTTGTACTGTAAAAGGATCAGCTTTTATAAAGGGGATTTATTGATTTACAAGTTTGCAGGCCTTTGGCCTTAAAAATGTCCAAACTAAGGCATCCAGAAAAAGGTAACTTGACTTTGAAGAAAGGGCCAGATGGTGTCTGGTTTCCCCTGTCACATGGGAAGGCAATGACTGGCAACTGCTTATCCTTTCTCAGCTTCTCTGGGGTAAATGATGGATTTCTTCTCTTGGCTTCCCTTGGTCCTCCCCAGGTTCTGGCTTTTCAGAACGGTGGGTCCTTGCTTACATCTCATGGGAGGCACATGGTGATGTCTGCTGGGCTCTGGTTTCTAATAGCTTTCCAAGCTTCTGTGTCGGCAGTCCACATGTCTGCAGCTGAGCTTTCTCCAAAGTGTTTCCCCTTTTAATTAGTTAAACTAATTAAGGCCCAGCTTGAATGGGTGGGGTCACATCTCCATCTAACCAAAAGGTCCCACCCACAGTTGGGTGGATCGTATCTCCATGGAAACAACCTAATCAAAAGGTTCCACCCTAAATGATAGGTCTGCCCCCACACAATTAGATTAGGATTAAAAGAACATGGCCTTTTTGGGGTACCTAACAGTTCCAAACCAGCATAGACCTGAAAAGGTGTCAATGCCATTAGTCTTTAGGAAATGCAAATAAAACCGCAATGAGGCCACTGCACAATTCAGCACGATGTGGGCTGTGCCCTCCCAGGGTCAGGCTCGGAGGGGGACGTCCTTATGATGATCCAAGAAGGGGGGTCACTCACACGGGCAGGGGTTGGGGGTGGCCCTTCAGGAGAAGGTCCAGAAGAGAGAGGAGGAATTTTATAGCATTTAAACCCTGTTCAGTAAATTTGAAATTAACTCAACATCCTCCTTTCCTTGTCCAGGAGCCACACAGAGGGTGTGTGGCATGTGATACACGGTGGAGAATGGCAAAACATGTGCATTTACACCAAAGATTGTGATGGGGCCCAACGTTATAGTTTATAAGCCGGCACAAGACCTGTCTTCCTGCAGGGGGTCCATCTGTTGGGAAGTGCAGCAGCTCTGGCAGACAGCCTTCTCTTGGCCTATTGAGTAGGCTGTTTTAGGGTTAGTGTCTGCATTTTCAGTGGACCCCATTCTACCATCAACCTCAATCTGAGCACCATGCTTGAAAAGAGATAGAAGAATGGGGCTAGCATTGAGTTGGAAGGGGAATTCTACTTAGCTATTGTAGATCTGTAGATGAGAAGTGTCCCTTTATGGAAATAAGTGGGGAGAGGGCCTCTAGTTACATTTTGATAGGTTGTCATAAGACTGAAACGATGAGATTTCAGGATTACTAGGTGTTTGGGTTTGCTGACGAAATGCAACATACCAGAAATGGGTTGGCTTTTACAATGGGGATTGCTAGCTTACAAGTTTATAGTCTTGAGGCCATGAAAATGTCCAAATCAAAGCATCAGTATGACAATATCTTCTTCCATAAGACAGGCTGCTGGCATTCTGGGCTCCCCTGACACACGGCCAGGCATGTGGCAGCGTCTGTGGGTCTCTCCTGGGATTCACTGCCTCTAGCTTCTGGCTTCAGTGCCTTCTGCTGTGTTTTCTGTGTGTCCTCTCTCAACTTCTCTGTGTTTCTCTTTGCTTTTGGGGGGCTTTTTTCTGTGTGTTCTCCCCATCTTTCATCCTCTTATAAAGGGCTCCAATAAGAGGACTGAGACCTACCTGGGGCAGCCTCAACTGAAAGAACCTAGTCAAAGGGTCCCAAACACAATAGGTCTACATCCGCACTTATAGACTAAAAGAATATGATCTCTTCTGGAATATATAACAGCTTCAAACCACCACACTCCACCCTCTGGACCCCAAAAAACATGTTCTTTCCATATGCAAAATACATTCATTCCATCACAGCATCTCAGAAGGCTTAAATAATCTCAGTAACAATATTAAGTACAAAGTCTCATCAAGATCAGTTACAGGCATGGTTTGTCCTAAGGCAGAATTCCCCTCAGGCTGTGGACCTGTGAATCTTAGAACAAGTTATCTGTTTCCAATAAACGAAGGGAGGATAGTCAAAGGGTAAATATTCCCGTTACCATGGGAAGAAATCGGAAACAAAACAGGGGTTACCCGTCTCAAACAGTTCCACAAAATTCTGGGGCAAACTCCATTAGATTTCACACTCAGAGAGTCATCTGTGGAAGGACGTTCTGTCCTTGGAGCTTGACAGCATGGAGCCCACTGGTTCCCAGGGCTTGCTCAGCAGCCCTGCTGGCTCCGAACCCTGGGGTGAGAGCTGCAGCATCTCCAAACACTGGGGTGATGGCCATGCTCTTGGCTCCACCCTCACCCAGCATCGAGGCGGTGGCTGGACTCTCTGCAATCTCTGGGCACAGGCTCTACATCCTCAGATCAGTGGGGTGGTGGCCAGAGTCTTCCCAATCTCAGGGAATGTGCTCCACCCTCTCTGAGGCCTGGGGCAGCAGTACTCTGCGTGAACAAAGGGTCAGCCAATGCCCCTCAATCCCCCAGGCATCTGAGAAGCCTGGAGTGGTAATACTCTTCCTGAACAATAGGGAGAAAGCCCCACCATCTGCAAACCCTGTGGCAAACTCACCTTTTCCACGGGCATGGGTGGGTCTACTCTCCTGGCCTGAGGCATCTTTGCTCCAGGTCTGGGCTTCCATGGTGTGCTGGTTTGAAAGGATGCATGTACCCTAGAAAAGCCATGTTTTGATCCTAATCCCATTTTGTAAAGGCAGCCATATCTTCTAATTCTTACTCAGTACTGTATGTTTGAAACTGTAATTAGATCATCTCCCTGGAGATGTGACTCAATCAAGAGTGATTGTTAAACATTGGGGTGGGTCTTGATTAGTTTACTGGAATCCTATAAAAGAGGGAACATTTTGGAGAAAAGGGGATTCCAAGAAAGCAGAGAATGCTGCAGCACCATGAAGCAGAGAGTCCACCTGAGAGCACCTTGGAGATGAAGAAGGAAAATGCCTCCTGGGGAGCTTCACGAAACAGGAAGCCAGGAGAGAAAGCTAGCAGATGATGCTGTGTTCACCATATGCCTTTCCAGATGAGAGAGAAACCCTGACTGTGTTTATCATGTGCCTTTCCACTTGAGAGAGAAACCCTGAACTTCATCGGCCTTCTTGAACCAAGGTATCTTTACCTGGATGCCTTACATTGGACCTTTGTATAGACTTGCTCCAATTGGGATATTTCCATGGCCTAATAACTGTGAACTTACAACTTACTAAATTCCCCTTTTAAAAGACATTCCGTTTCTGGTATGTTGCATTCTAGCAGCTAGCAAACTAGAACACATGGTTCTGCCTTTAAAGTCATTTTTCCTTCATTCTGTCCATTTTCTGTCCCTTTTAGTCCAGGCTGTTGGTGGTTCCATTCATGCAAATCTTGCAAAAAGCTTGTTGGTTTTCCATGGAGTACACAGGCATCCAAACCATCAGACAAAAGAACGTTCCACACGTCTGTTCTGGATAACTCCATTTCCCTTCCTGGCTTGTTCTGACTGGTTAAATCTTCACAGGGGGCTCTATTCTCTTGGAACTTGCTTTCTGGAAATTCAGGATTTTCCAAATCATCAGTTTCTGGCTTCTTTGTACCCAATAGTTCAGTTCTCAGCTTATCCCTTTCCTCTAACATTTTACTATCAGCAGCAACTCACAGCACCTGGGAGGGAGATCCCAGTGTCCATGTGCTGCTGATGGCTAGGCACACCTCCGGGCCCCCCGTGGGTGCTGCCAGCTGCAGAGCTGGGTGGGGAGGTCTCCTCAGCCAGCAGCTGGGGCAGGCTGGAGTGGAGGGACAGTCAGTTCCCTCAGATCCGCAACTCCCCTCACATAGCAGCCCACCTCCAGTGGGGCTCACAGCTGATCTCCCCACCTCTCACCTCCCCAAGAAACCCTGGAGGCCATCTTCAATCACCTCCTGAGACTGCGGTTCTGGTCGTTTATTCCCCATCCCCTATCTTGTTCCATGGAGCAGGAGTGAATCCAGCTTTCCCAATCCACTATCTTCCTGGAAGTCACCTCTTTCTTTTTTTTAAGTGTGGGAACATGCATGTAACATAGACTTTCCTGTCTCAGCCATTCAATGGGACTAATCACATTCACAATATTGAGGTGCCCTCACCACCTTCCATTACTAGAACTTTCCCATCACCCCAAACAGAAACCCTACACATTATGCATTAACTCCCCATTTCCCCTGACGCCGGTCCAGAAACCTGTATTCAAATTTTGTCCCTATGAACTGCATATTCTCTGTTTTCTTTTTGGCTACCTGGAGTTTAAATTTAAGATCAAATGTCTAACAACCTTGTTTGTTTTGGTACAACTTTATCTCAATAGCAGACACAAAAACTATGATCCTACACCCGCCATCCCCCCACCTTCTTGTAGTTCTTATCACAATTTCATATTTATGTGAGTCCAAATCCACTGTTTTTTTTTTTTTTTTGATGGTCTGGGAATCAAACCTGGGTCTCCTGCATGGAAGGCGGGCACTCTAACCACTGAACCACCTGTGCACCCCCAAAACCATTTCTATCATTGCATTTTATCCATTTGTCCTTTAGCTCCTGTTACTGCAGTTCTTTGGGTGTTTGGGGAGCCTCGAGGAAGGTGTCTCTGCCCCTTCTCGCCCACCGTCCAGAGCTCCATGGGGGCTCGGAGCCCTGAAGCACCTCACTCTGCCATCTTGATCAGACAGGGCCTGGCCTTACCATGCTGTGAAATGGAAAACAGAGGGACCGAGGGCTCCATCTGCAACCAGATCATGAATAATTGGGCTCAATTCCTGACATCCCGTTTAATGCCATGCTGCGGGGTGTTTACAGCCTAAATAAGGAGAGGCGGGTTATAGGGGCAGTTGGTTGAGGCTTATACCAGGTGAATGTCCTTTAGTTAGGACATCTCTACCCAAGGCGGTGTGGGGCAGTGTCCCTGGGACCACAACTTTGGGGAAGTTTCCAGGTTTTGAATCGGCGGTTATCGGCTCTTCCTTGGGGGATGGGGGACAGTTATCATGGCCCTGATGCTTTTCATAATTCCTCTTCTGGGTCTTAGGCACCCTTGGGCTTCACTTTAGTGGCAGGATTCATTTTCAATTTCCTTTTTTAGGGCTTCATAAGACTCTGACGTGTCCACACCCCTGGCACTGGGGGGACCCCAAATCTTAGCTAGGCACTTCCCCATTGGCCCGAGAGCACCACTGAGGCTCCTTCAGGGAGGCGGCCAAAACTTTAGGGCCAGCTGGCATTTGAGTTTAGCTACTGGGTGCCACGGGGAGAGGCTCTGTGTCCCGGAGGACCAGGCCCTTTATGGCAGAGTCAAGGGCAGGGGTGGCGGCACCCAGGGCACCGGTTAGCCATTGTCCTGCAGAGCTTGAGCCGCGGCTGGCGCCACAGTGCCCCTTCCCAGCCGGCTCCGCTGGGCCCACGCCGCACGGGGGTGGGGGGTGCACCTGGCCAGGATTGACAGGGCGCAACAGACACAGGTGGGATCTTGGCGGCTGCTGACCACATCAGGGGCCGCACATCTTTCCCAGCGTCCTCACTGGGGCCAGGATAAAAAGGGTGAAATCTAGTGTCGGGAGGAGGGCCCTGGAGCGCTCACACACTGCTGGTGCAGATCCCACGGGCGGCCACTTGGGAGATGCTTGGCAGTTCCTTAAAAAGTCAACTGTGGACTTTTCGTAGAGCCTAGAAACTCCAGTCCTGGGTGTTTACCCAAGAGAAATGAAAACAAGTGCCCCACGAATGAGGGTCTCCATTCGTATTATTCATAATAACCCAACAATGGAAGCCACACAATGCCTGTCTACTGGTGAATGAGAAAACATAATGCATGAATTGTCAATAGAAAGGAAAGAAATACTGATACAGGCTACAGATGAATGAACCCCCAAATATCATGCTACGTGAAGGAAACCAACCCCGGAGACCCCATCTCATCCTGGTAGAACAGGCTTGACTGCAAACAGGCACGAAGGATCTTTTGGGGAGTGGAAACGTTCTAAACCTGGGCTGTGATGTGGCACAGCTCGACGTCCTGTGTGCACTTACAATGTGTATGTGCATGAAATTCTCTGATAAAGTTGGCATCTGGGCCATGGCACAGGCCAGTGTATGCATATGGAGGGTTTAGAGTGAGGGGTTGGGTGGAGCTGGCGGCTCGTGCAGCAGATTTGTGGACGTTTGAAGAACGTTGAGCTACGGAAGCTGCCCTTGCGCCATTCACAGGGCTGGCAGCACCCACCCAAGTGAGGCCCAGACAAAAGTGGAAGCTTCTCCATTGGCGTTTGGATTTCCCACCTTGGCCCTGTTTTCTCAGTGGGTTAAGCTGGATGCTGCCCATCTAAGATAGAGAAGCTGCCCCCATGGGAGCCACTGCCCTGCAGGGTATGGTCAGTCCAGCAGGACCAGGACCTGTGCCCTGACATGCACCTGGGCAGCTAGCCCTGTCCCATCCCGTCCCCAGAAGAGGACACAGACTGGGGGGGGGGGCCTCCTAGTGACCCCCCCACAGAGCTGCTGGGCAGAGGCTGTGTCCCGCACTGCTTGCCCTAGAGGCTCTCAGGCCCAGGCTCACTCTGTCCCCTATTAAATGCAGGTAACTTGGGGGCTCAGAGGCCCTCTCCCTGTGGGCAGGTCAGCCTTGTCCAGCCTCTGGGCCAAAGCTGTCCCCCTAGGTGCCGCCTCCAGAAATTCACCTCTCCCCTGACCAGTGAGTCCACAGAGGGCAGCAGGGCCCTAGGCTTCGCTGTGAACAACCTAACTTTGGCCTCCTACGAGCTTCATTTAGTGCCCGTGTGCATGTGTGGTATGTGTGTCTGTGTGTGCACGTTTGTATCTCTGTGTGTCCAAGTATGTCCATATGTGTACTGGATGTCCGTATGTGCTCATGTGTGGTGTGAGCACACTTCTGTGTGCATGCATGTCTTTGTAAGTCTGTATGTGTGTGTGTCCATGAGTATGTATATGTGTACTTGTGTGTGGTATGTGCACCCCTGTAAGTTAGGCATACATGTCTGTGTGAGTGTATGTGTGTATGAGTGTGTGCACACGTGTGCTTATGAGTGTGAGGTATGCTGCATGCACTTGTTTCTGTGTGCCTGGATGTGTCCTTGTGTGCACACGAGTGTGCATGTGTGCATGCCCCTATTGGCTTGTGTGTCCATGTAGGCCTGTTTGTGGGCCCATCTTATTCCTGTGTGCATCTATACATGCCTAAGTGTGCACACGTTTCCCTGTGTGTAAACATACTTAGAAAACATTTTAGAGAAAAACTATTTTAAATTGTCAGATCCATACGAGTGTTGTGTGTGAGCCTGTAGGTCAGTGTGTGTGTCCACACATATGCGTGTATCCATGTGTGCTTGGGAGTATGTGCATGTGTCTCTGTGTCCATTTACCAATGTGAGCATGCATCAGCAAGTGTATCCATGTGTGCGGGTACATCCTTGTGTGTGTGCACGGGTGTCTGTATGACCATGTACTTGTGGACATGCATGTGCATCCATGTGTGCCTGTGTGTGTGCACATGTGTGTGCCTGTGTGCCCATATGCATATGTTCATTTCTGTGTGTGCCTGTGTAACCTTGTGCATGTTCATGTCCATGTGTTTGTGTGTGATCATGTGTCTGTATGTCCCTGTATCTATGTGCATCTATACATGTGCCCACGTGTGTGACTGTGTGTTTACTCTGTGCCCTTGACAAGCTGTGTCTCCTCTACCTGTCCCTTGTTCTCCACACTCCACCTCTACCATGTGAGAACACACGTCTTCCCTACTGATGATTATGCCATTTCCTTCACTGCCACACCTGGGATGACATGACCTGGTTCATGGTGGTGGCTGAATGCATACTGGGTGAATTAACTTAGCCTCTGAAGACAGTGAGGCACACACCATGCCAGGGATTGCACTTTAGTCTCTGCATGATTTAATTTAATCATAAGTGCTTTCCTAGCATCACGGGGTGTCAGGCCCTGTCTGGGAGCTGGGCTGGATCGCAGGACTCTGCCCTGGGCCAGCTCTGCCATGGAAAGGCGGGTGGGTTTCCTGTGCCCACAGGGGCCCCGTGGCTGTTCCTGAAGCCCTCTTCACTGTGGACGGCAGGACATTTAGACACCCATATAACTCTACAATGCAATCACTCCTCCCTCCTTTTTAAACTAAAATTTTATTTTTCAATAAATGACTGCCTTCAAAGTTGTGTATCTTTATTCTGGTCACACCTCCAAGGATGTGCTTAAAATATCCTTGAGGCAGCTCCATGGGGACAGTCCTTTCATGCCAAGGTTACAGTGCAGCCCGCAGCTCCCCTCCCCCCTCCCCCACCTGGGCCCTCCCCCACCTGGCCCCTCCCCCCTCTAGCAATCCTGTGGTCCTGGGGGAGACACCTGCTCTCATAGGTGGGGTGCAGGCTCCTTCGCCCGTCCTGACCCTGGCTGGATCCGCGTTCCTCTGTGGGCTCTGCGGGGGGGGGGGGGGGGCGGGAGGAGCGGCATCCCTCCTGCTCCCTGCCCCCTCCGCCTGCCCCCTCCTCAGCGACGTCCCTCCCCTCCCCGGGGACCTCCTGATAAAGCACTGGCCAGGGCTGGCCTCTCTCCGCTAGCAGCTGGGCTTCCGGGACCCAGGTCCCCAGGGCTCTCCTAGGACAGCGCCCACCCACCTGCACCTGGTGTGAGCCTCCCGCTGCCCCCCTGCCCTCACCCCTGCCCCCGCCCCCGGATCTGCGACCCTCCGCCCACGCCCCCCGCCCTCGCCCCTGCCCCCCGCCCCCGGATCTGCGACCCCCGCCCACGCCCCCCGCCCTCGCCCCTGCCCCCCGCCCCCGGATCTGCGACCCCCGCCCACGCCCCCCGCCCTCGCCCCTGCCCCCCGCCCCCGGATCTGCGACCCCCGCCCACGCCCCCCGTCCTCGCCCCTGCCCCCCGCCCCCGGATCTGCGACCCCCGCCCACGCCCCCCGCCCTCACCCCTGCCCCCCGCCCCCGGATCCGCGCCCGCGTCGTCGGGAACCCCCCCCCACCGTGCTCTGCACGCCCACAGGCGTCCCTGGGGTCGGAGCCTCGCGAGCCCGGTCCAGTCTCCGCAGCCTTTGACCTCTGACCTTGGTCCCGACCTGGGAGCCTCTGCCCGCCTTTTCTTCTCGGCGTTTCTCTGCGGGGCGCCCTCCCCGCCGGTGGCCTCGGACCGCGACGCTGCGGGGGTGCGGCCAGCCCCCGGCTGCCCTGGGATACCAGGCTCCGAGTGAGGGGCTCCGCAGCCCGGGCCCCTTCCCAGGTCCTGACGAGTCCTCCGGGCCCCACCTCACTCCCGCTTGCCTGCCCGGGGCGGGGAGCCGAGCTCCACGTGGGACCCGCCCGGACTCCAAGCCCCTGCGTTTTCCCTCAAAATCTGCTTGCCGCGCACGGGGCTTTCGTCCTTCTGTGTGTGGACTGGAGAGAGTGGTCCCGAGCGAGCTGGACTCCGGCTGGACGGGCCAGAGCTGCAGGAGCCCGCCCCCCGCCCCCTGCCCCTCCCCCGCCCCTGCCCCCTGCCCCTCCCCCCAGGCTGCTGGTTTCCTCCTGAGCACCCCCCCCCTCCCCGGGCCAAGGGCAGCCCCAGGGGCTGACCCCACCCTTCCCCGTGGCTGTCGCGGCGGCTCCCCACTGGGGACCTGCTCCGTGTTTCATCTGCCTCTTCCCTGCCCGCCCTCCTGGGGCCCCATCTTCAGCCCCCTCTGGGGTCACTCACACCCCCTCTTCCGGGGCCACACCCTCTGTGTCAGTTTGCACACTGCTGGATTGTAATATCCCAGAACTGGAGTGACCTTTTAAAAGGGGAATTTAATAGAGTTAATAAAGTTTACAGTTCTAAGGAAGTGAAAGTGTCCAAATTAAGGCACCAACAAGAGGTTACCTTAACTCAAGAAAGGCCAGTGGGTTAGGGACCCCTCTGTCAGCTGGTGGTCCCGTGCTCCTGGGCTCTGTTGCTTTCAGCCTCTGTTCCTCTGGGGGTTCCTCACTTTGCTTCTCCAGGTCTGGCTTCCATCTCGTGGCTTCCCCTGGCTCTCTCCAGGTTCTGGCTTGCTGAACATCTCATGGTGACCTCTGCTGGGCTCCAAGCATCTCCAGACATCTGCATCTCTGTTCTCTGAGGGTTGGCATCTGTGTTGGCTCTGTCCTGTCAGCTGTGGGCTCTGTCAGTTCTGTCATTTCTGAGGTCTCCCCAGAATGTTTCCCCTTTTAAAGACTCTACTAAACTGTAATCAAGTCCCACCTGGAATGGGTGGAGTCACACCTCCATCTCATCAGTTGGGCATGTCACATCTCTGTAGAGATAACCTAATCAAAAGTTTCCAACTACAGTATTGAATCAGGATTAAAAGAAACGGCTGCTTCCGCAGGACTGGATCAGGATTAAAACATGGCTTTTCTGGAGGACATAAGAGTTTCAAAGTGACATGCCACCCCCCACCCTCTTTCTCCTGTGGTCACTCCCCCATCTCTTCCTTACCCTCCTGGGGCCCCTTCTCAGAGGTTCCACTTCCACTGGACACTTGTCACATGGTCTGCTCTGAGAACACCCCCAGCCCCAACTCCGGCCAATGCATGCCCCCGCCAGCAGTGCCCCCACCCCACCAGATGCTAGGTGCTGAAGGGCAGTTGCTGTGATTGCTGGAAGCCACCCCACTTTATCAGACACCCCTCGAGTAGCTGGTGGAGGCGAGGCGGCTCTTATGACAACATCAGTGACACCATGTATTTCTTTCTAAGTGAAAAAAAGGAAAAAGAGCACCTCATGGATACAAGCAGCAAGTAAAAACCAGTTACGCAAAATGGAATAACTGGAAGGGGAGGGTGTCCCGGGGTCCAGTGTGGTGAGAATCCATTTGTCTCTGCAGTGGTCAATAGGGACAAAGAGGTGATGGGCTTCACTCGCGCCGCAGGAGTAGACGGCGATGAAAGCGGCCAGGGTGGGGGCTGCGGAGGGAGGGGCAGCCTGGGAACCGGGGGTGCCCCAGGCCGGGGAGATCACTCCAGCCTCCAGCTTCCTGCTGGGGGTCTGGTGGACTGGGGCTTGGAGGGCTTTGTTGGTACCTGTGATTTCTGCATCGCCTTCTAGGAGGGACGACATGTCCTCGGGCAGAAATGTCAGCTCCCCTTAGGCTCGTGGTTTCTGTGTTCCAGGCCCCCCAATAAGGGAGCAACTTTGGGCACGATGCAGGGGACAGAGAAGGCGCCCCTGTGCTCTGGGCACATTCTGCCTACTGGGGGCTGCCTGCCCTGTGTCCTCACCAGGAGGTCACATGGGCCCCAGGCGTGCCATGAGTCTCGAGAAGCAGGGGAGACTGCAGGTGCCGCCCCCCACCAGGAGAACGCCTGGTGACGCTGGACCAGACCAACCTCTGCTGGACCAGACTAGGGGTGTCTCTACCCTCATGGACCCATAGTCCAGTTGGGGGAAGAGACACAATCTCGGGACCACATCAGCATCAGCTGCTGTGAAGGAAGCAAAAGCAGGCTCTGTAAAGCCAAATGATGCGGGGCCAACCAGGGGCCATCAGTGTTTCCTTGAGAAAGTATTGGGATTTGGACGAGAGAAAGGAGCATTTGTAAATGTAGCAAATTTTGTAAGGTCCCACTTGTTTGCATTGCGTGGCTGGAACTGCCCACAAGGACAGCTTCAGTATTTCCAGTGCCTTGCCCATTTGGCCGTGTCACATACTGGATCCCCCGGGTTCCTGCTTGCCTCTGGCACCGCCACACAATCGGCAGCACAATGCTGGTGAAATTTGCTACCGCACACATTTATTTTCTGTGTGAGGAGGGGGATTCCCGTCATTTCCCGGGGTGGTGGTTTCAAAGTGAAATGGCCGCTGTCCACCATCCTGCCTGGCTGGCCTCTGCTGTTAAACACTTAAACACTTTCTATATTCTCAATCATTCCCTTCTCTCTCTTCATGAGCTCAATAGTGCTCAGTCTTTTTTGTTTAATTTTTGAAAATTTTAGCAAAATTTATTTGCCTTTGAATGGTATTGACTTGATGAAACCTGGGCATTTCAGATAAATGTTGACTCGGACACAGCACCGTCATCAAAGAAAATAAATCATTGCCCCTGAAAGTGGGTGAAATAGTTTTTTACAACCCGTTTCGCTAAGCGTTTGAAAGTGTCCTATGTGATTCGCCCCCGCGTGGTGAGGTCTGGCGGGGTCGCTGCGTCTCCAGTGCTGGGCGTGGGGACAGGTGCAGGGACAAGTGCGGGGAAGGAGGGGCAGTGGTGGTCAGGGCCCTGGGGACCACGCGGTGAAGTGAGGGTGAGCGTATGGACGAGGAGGGCCCAAACGTTCCGTCCTCCGATTCACAGTAATTCCACCCGATTGGCTGAAACCTGTATCACCAAACGACTCGTTATTACTTGTGGGGAGTTGCTTTAAGGAAAATGCTAACCCACCATAAACTCCATACCTTAGAGATAACAATTGCATTTCGTAAACATTCTAGATTAGCTGGCTCTTTTAAAAATGACAAAAACCTTAAGTTTTTGTTTAAGTTCTTAAATATCACAGTTTTCATATTGCAGCATG
Organism: Tamandua tetradactyla; assembly: GCF_023851605.1. Taxonomy (NCBI): domain Eukaryota; kingdom Metazoa; phylum Chordata; class Mammalia; order Pilosa; family Myrmecophagidae; genus Tamandua; species Tamandua tetradactyla. The sequence continues at coordinate 232,032,406 of NC_135327.1, read as the reverse complement.
ATTTGAGACTCTTTCTGTTGGGTTAAAGATTGTTGTTCTCTTGATAAAATGTGACGAGGGAACGGACATCGCTGTTTGGTGCTCCTACTATATGTAAATAGATTTGAGGTTGAAATTATCTGTATGTATGGAATAACTTTAGTATTAGTGTTAATAAAATCTACAATTGTATCATCACTAATACATTTTGAAGAGGAATGTTCAAAGTGAACATTTGTGAAGACTTCATTTTTCTCCACTTGCTTCTTTTATGCTTTTGGGGCTGTGCCCCTATGGGAAATACTTGCCCTTATTGAAAATAGTATTCAGTTTAAGACTTTGTATGAAGCCTTTCAATTCTTGGCTCTCACTCATTCAGAAATGGTTAATTGAACCGTTTATATACATGAGTTTTGCACACCGTTAGAAGTACAGATAAATGACGCTGCATACTATACAATTTCTGTGGTCTTAGGAGTTCTTGTACATTGACTTCCCAGGAGACAGACCCTGAGATAGAGATTTGCAGGCAGGAGTTTTTGGGGGAAGCAAGATGTGGGAGGGCAGGAGGGCGGAAGGCTTGGTGGTGTGAGGTGTGAGGACCTGGAGCTTTGCACCCCAGACACACACAGTCTTGTTTTTAACCCTTCCCTGTGGGTGTGAGCCCCTGTAAAGGGGACCTTTTGAAGACCTTACCCCAGTTAGGGTGTGGCCCCTCTGAGTCAGGGTGGCTCTAATCCTACTAGGGAGAACAAGCAAGATGGGCAGCCAGACAGCAGAGCCAATGGAACCCAGAGTCCAGGAGAGGCCCCCTGTGCATTGCCATGTGGCACACATAGCCAAGGACCAGAATCCTGAGTTCTCCAAGCCTCAAAACCATGAGCCAGGGCGGACCACAGTGGCTCAGCAGGCAGAGTTCTCGCCTGCCATGCCGAAGACCAGGGTTTGATTCCCAGTGCCTGGCCATGCAAAACAGACAGACAAACAGACAAACTTGAAACAATAGATTCCCATTGTTTAAGCTACCCTGTTGCATGGTATCTGCTTTAGCAACTAGGAAACTAAAAGAATTTTTGCTACTGGAAGGGCTTCTGCAAATGCATAAAATGTGGAAAAGACTTTGGAATTGGGTAGTGGGTGGAAGTTGAAAGAATTGAGAGGGCTCAAAAATGAGTGGAAACTGTAGAGAAAGTTTGTATCATCTTAGAGAACACATAATTCATCATGAATAAAATGTTGGTAGAAATATGGACATTAAAGATACTTCCAGTGATGCCTTAGAAGGAAATGATGAGTGTCTTATTGGAAACTGGAGAAAAGGCACTCCATGTTACAAAGCGGCAGAGAATTTGGCTAAATTGAGTTCTGATGTTAGTTAGAAGGAAGAACTCGAAAGCAATGAACTTGGATCTTTAAGCTGAGGAAATTTCCAAGCTAAGTATGAACAGTGCAGCCTGGCTTCTCCTTGTATCTCATAATGAAATGAGAGACAACAGGGATAAGCCAAAAATGGTCTCTTAAGCATGAACAAACCAGAAACTGTTTGGAAAATTCTGAATCTACCAAGATAATGTGCTCTCAAATGTATCTCTATCAGGGACCTCCCTGAGCTTCCAGGAAGCAAGTCTCCAGGGGACAGGGCTGCACCCGAGGGTTCACCTGAATGGCTCTTTGCTGAAGAGGCTGTGGCTGGACACCATCCAGGCGGCCATCTCAGTGGAAGTCAGCATCGGAAATGCAGTTATTCATGGAGGATCTACGGAAGCGTCTATTTTTTTTTTTAATGGTTTGGACATCTGTGAACTGCATGCAAAGCCAACAACATTTTTGAGAAATTTGTATGAGTGGGACCACTGCCAGCCTGGCCTGAAAGGGATAAGAAGAGATGGATTGGAGAAAGGATGACCTTGAAGGCCGAACTATAGAAACTGAGTCTGGATCGAAGAGATCTCCGGCCAGAAGAGTGGGCCCACCCTCGCATGTGGAAAGGACAAGTTCTACACTGTGTTTGCAGGGGTCAGGCCCTGCACCTCATTGTTCAAGGAAGGTGCTGCCACCCCGGTGCTCGGGAGATGGTGGGGAGAGCGTGTCCACTGCATAAGCACCTGGAAGGGGCAGAGCTGCTGCTCCATCGAGCCTAGTGGACAAAACACTGATCCATGGATGATCCTCAGACCTTGAAATCTAATGGAGTTTGCCCTGCTGGGTATTGGAATTGATTGGGACTCATAACCGCTGTTTTCTTTGAAGTTTCTCCCTTCAGGAATGGTAATGTTTATCCCATACCTGCCCCTCGTTGTATCTTGGAAGCAGATAACTTGTTCTCTGGGCTTCACAAGCCACATGTGAGGGGAACCATGTCCCAGGACAAACCATACCAGTAACCCATTTTGGTGACATTAGGTACTTAGCTTTGTTACTGAATAACTTAAGACATTTGGGATATTTTGATGGAATGAACGTATTTTGCATTTGGGAAGAATATGTCATTTTTGGGTCCAGAGGATGGACTGTGGTGACTTGGAGTCATGTACCCCCCAAAACACGTTCTTAAACTTAACCCATTCTTGTGAGTATGAATTTCAGCTAGGGTGTGGCCCATTGAGTCAAGATGGGTCTGAATCCTATTTCCAAAAGCCTTGTGGGGAGGTCACAGAGAGAGAGAAAGTCACGGGGAACATCCAGAGGCTGGGACTCAACAGGACCCAGAAGAGAATCCAGGAGAGGCCACCATGTGCACTGCCGTGGAACAGAAAAGCCAAGGACCAAAGATCCTCCGGAACACCACAGTCTTCTGGGAGACAGCCTCATCTTGATGACTCCTTGGTCTGGCCTTCTCCCGGCCTCAAAACAGTAAGCCATGGAACTCCTGTTGTTGAAGTCAACTCATTGTATGGTATTTGCTTTAGCAGCCAGGAAACTCGAACAGGAGAGGCTGGGCTGTGATGGGTTGTAACAGACCCAGCACCCCACAGGAGCTCAGAAGCTGGGGTGCCCTTCCCAGTTGTCCTGAATGGAGGACGGGGCCGGACACGGAGCCATCATCGGATACAAGCTGCCCCAGGAGGGAATGTGACCTGCGAGGACGCAGCTCCTTCCACTGAGGACAACTCCTGGGGAAGAACTCAGGGCATGCCATTGGCAGACAGTATTCTAGCCGCTGGGAGAACAGAGGCCCCAGTCGTGGCGGAGGGGACTGAGCAGCATGCCACACCCTCTGCGACAGGTGTCACCACCAACTTCTACATCTGTGAATACTTAAGCCCCCAAATTGGCTCCAGCAGGTACTTCAGCATCTCTTCCCTCGGAGCCAGTTAGGGGGTCTGATCACAAGCAATGAAAGTATTCAGGCAATGCTCCCCTTAAAATAGAATCTCTTCTACTAAGCATCACGGAGCCTTTAGTCTTTGAGATAATCTTTTTAAAAAAATTAACTATATCATGGTAATCATTTTAAATGTTATTCTTATCTATTTAGAAAATATATGAAAATGCTCATTTAAGACTTTCCAGATGGAGAAACTCTGTAACAATAACATTCTGATGATACAAAAGTAAACGAGAAGCAACCAGGAAAGTGTCTTAGAAATTAGCATGACTGCATCTCAGATGCAGAAAGGGAATGTGCACAGATGAAATAAGGGCATATAACAAGGAGGTACTCAGAGGAGCACCATGAAGTTGAATGAAGGCTGTGAAAAAGGCCAGGTATACAATGAACCCTGATGGTTTTGATAGCCGTGTTCTAAGCAACCACAGGACAGGCCCGGGCTCATTGTGTGGGGCAGATTGGCTTTTGTTCCCCGACAGTGAGGAAATCAGAACAGCTCCATTCCTCTTTTGTTTCCAACTTCCCTTTCAGGGACAATGATCTTTAAATCGGAAGCATCTAGCACAATAGAGAGCAGGTGGAGTCTCATGACAGGTGCAGAGCTGGCCGGCAATCTCTTCATCCCTTTAAATAAGTCAGTTCTCCAGATGTAGAAAAATCATCTGCCAGGTACTGACTGTTCTTTAACAGTCTAATTGGATGTCCAGTACTAGCTACCTTGAAGGAATTCCAGAGAAGAGGAGAGGGGATAGAAGACTGAAAACTGAACAAACTCCTGACTTTTAAAGGAAGGATAAAAATGAACTCTGGACCCTACAGGTGGTTGAGCTGGGCTTCAGTTCCTGTGAGCAGACGGGAGGATGGTGACAGCAGACGGGCGTGTGGTTCATTAGCAGCCACACATGTCGAATGAACCTCACGTCTTGTTTTGGGGGGAAGCAGGCGTGTGGGGATAGAGCAAATGCCCCGTAAACCGGGGCTCTGGGTCTGGCCTTTGCTCCTCTGACCATCAGGCACCTGAGTGTGGTCACATCAACCCCCGCGGCCTCCGACCCCTGTATGCGCACACTGCCCCCTGATGGCGGTCAGTCCAGGAGGGCAGTGACATCTCAGCGGTCAGTCCAGGAGGGCGATGACGTCCCAGCGGTCAGTCCCAGGAGGGCGGTGAAGTCCCAGCGGTCAATCCCGGGAGGGCGGTGAAGTCCCAGCGGTCAGTCCAGGAGGGTGATGAAGTCCCAGCGGTCAGTCCAGGGAGGGCGATGAAGTCCCAACGGTCAGTCCAGGAGGGCAATGACGTCCCAGCGGTCAGTCCCGGGAGGGCGGTGAAGTCCCAGCGGTCAGTCCCGGGAGGGCGGTGAAGTCCCAGCGTTCAGTCCCGGGAGGGCGGTGAAGTCCCAGCGGTCAGTCCCGGGAGGGCGGTGAAGTCCCAGCAGTCAGTCCCGGGAGGGCGGTGAAGTCCCAGCGGTCAGTCCCAGGAGGGCGGTGAAGTCCCAGCGGTCAGTCCCGGGAGGGCAGTGAAGTCCCAGTGGTCAGTCCCAGGAGGGCGATGAAGTCCCAGCGGTCAGTCCAGGAGGGTGATGAAGGAGCTGAAGAGGGAGAGGCGTGGAGTTAGGTCCTCATTCCCCTTTCTCCTAAAGGACATTCGAAGGGACCCAGTGCAGAACCCTCACCACAAAGTTCATACCCCATCTCCTCTCCCCCTTTTCTCTCACCCACACCCCCTCCCCCAGAGACACAAAATTGGCAAATGCTGAAGGAATTCTCTGGCTTACACCTGGACAATATAGACTTTTTATACCTTCCCAGTGCTGTCTTCCCTCACCTACTCACTCGCTCTCCATTTTTTATTTTTGACTGACAGCCTAATTCTGCAAGGTCTCCGTGGCTAAGCCTTTCAGGCTCTCTTCCTCTATTTACTCTCTGCTGATGCTGACTCAGATGCAGGAGATGCTGAGATGGCTTTCCTTGGGGGATGGGTGGTGGCAGAGAAGTGGGCAGGCAGCCGTGGACTTCTTTAGGCAACCGGGGAGGCTGTGGTCTAATCCACCCCATGCCTGTGGACTCTGGGTTAGGTCTGGGCCGTGGACCAGTTCATCCCATGCACGTGTGCTGTGTGCTGGGTCTGGGCTGCAGCTCAGCCCATCCATGCATGTGTGCTGGGTCTGGGCTTGGTTCTGAGCTGCATCAGTGAGCATGACCGGCACATGCCCTGCCCTTGTGGAGCTTGTGGAAGTTAGGGTCAGCTGTCGGCTTGGCCGGGTGATGGGGCCGCGTCCTGCTGCTGTGGACTTCAGGCATCTGTGTGAACCTCAGCTACAGCTGATTCCATCTGCAGTCGGTGAACGGGAGGGACTTCCACACTGGAGTGATGTTTAATTAGGTGGAGGCTGAAAAGAGAGCCGTCAGAAGCAGCTCAGCACACCTCAGCTCAGCCCTCACAGCTCAGCCCAGACATTCGGCCATGCAGAAAGGAATCACCCCGGGAAAGCTGTTGGAACCCAGAAGCCAGGAGAGAAGGCCAGCAGACATCGTCCTGTGCCTTCCCGTGTAAGAGGGAAACTCAGGTGAAAGCTAGCTGTCTTTGCTTCGAAGAACTATATGTTTTTAACTAAATAAATCCCCTTTTATTAAAAGCCAGTCCGTCTCTAGTATGTTGCATCCTGGCAGCTTTGGCAGACTAAAACAGAGCTCATTGAAAGTACCATGAAAGAAATAGAAAACAAAGCTGAGGGGGGAGGGGAGAAGCTTCAAGTAGGGGAGGATGAGTCACCTTCGGGGCTGGCGTTTGAGTTAAGACCTGAACGACAAGAAGGGACCAGGGATGTCCTGGGCAGAGGAGATGGGTGCCCAGACTGAGCTCGGCCTGCGGGAAGCAGGAAGGATGGGCCTGGAAGGCAGGTGAGAGCTTGTAGGAGTGAGCTAAGGTGGAAGAGCACAAGCCTTGGGATGGCTTTGGGTTTTACATAATAAAAAGTGAAACCACTTGCGGGGTTTTAAGCAAGGAAATGACAAATAGGGTTTAAGTGTTGATTACTCCAAGAGCTGCACAGGGGACAGAGGGCAGTGGGGCAAGGAGGGGGCCAACAGACCCATGCAAAGGCCATGGCCACAGGCCAGGTGGGACGATGTGCCTTGGGCCAGGGAGAGGTCCTGGCTGTGTGACACAGCTGCTCTAGCACAGCACCACTGTTTAGCTTCCTTGTTGCTAAAGCAAATACCATGTAATTGGTTGGCTTAAACAATGGGAATTTGGGGGTTTTGAGATGAGAAGAACTCCAAATCAAGTCAGCACCAAGGGGACGCTTTCCCCCAGGGAACTGTAGTGCTTGGGGCCAGCTGCCAGGTATCCTTGGCCCTGGGCTCCTCGGTCACTGGGCAGGCACCTGGTGGCCTCCACTGGCCTCTCCTTCTCCTCCAGGTTCTGCTGACTTTCCCCTCCCTCTAGCGGGAACTCTCCCTGTGACCTGCCCCTGAGGCCTTCAGTCACCGGATGGAGGCCCACCCTGGTTGAGGTGGGTCATACCTTAACCAAAGTGCCCTCCCCAAAAGGTCCTACTTACAAAGTCCACACCCACAGGCACGGACTGAGTTTAAGGACGTGCTTTTCTGGGGTATAAAGTTTCGAGCTGCCACACCACAAACTGGTTGGCTTGAGGATCCCATGACCAAGGGTGTCCGGCAGCCGGCCCAGGATGCTACGGTTTCCTGGGAGAAAGCATTGCCTTGATTTGCACTTCTCGTAGCCTCAAAACCCCATTAAATGCCCATTGTTTAAGCTGACCGATTGCATGGCATTTGCTTTAGCAACAAGGAAGCTAAAACAGTGGTATTGGGTAAGAGCAGCTCTGTCACACAGCCAGGACCTTTCCCTGGTTGGCTTAAACAGCAGGAATCTATTGGCTCACAGTCTGGAGGCTAAAAGTCCACAGTCACGGGTCAGCAGCCGACAGCTTGCCCACAGTGCTCTGCTGGTGTGGCTGGGGGGCAATCAGCCTCTTCCCCCATCAGGTGCCCGGCTGTCTCTTTCCAACCCTCCCTGGGGCTCATCCTTCTGTGTCCACATTCCCTCTGCATATAAGGATTCCTGTCATACGGGACTGAGGTCCACTCTGGTTATGGTACCCATTCACAAATGAGTTCAGACCCATAGGACCAGGGGTTCGGATTGTGGATGTCTTTGTGGAAGGTGTGAGTCAGTCTACTGCAGCAGTGGATAGCAACCAAGAGGAATGGTGGGTCTGAGATGGAACCATGGGAAGTCTGGATGAAGGAGAAAAGAGAGAGGAAGAAATCGAGGATGACAGACTTTTTGACTTTGGGCACTTGCCATTCTCTGAGATGGGAAGATTGGAGAAGGGAGAAGCAAGTCAAGCCAAGTATACATCTTTGTGGAAATGTAGATAAGCATGTGGGCTGCATGCATGAGTCTGGAGCTCAAGGTAGAGGTCAGAACTGCAGACATATGGGAGTGTCGTCACCAGAGAGATGTTTAAAGTCAGGGAACAAGATGAGCTCACTTAGCAGGAGAAATGGCTGAAAAAGAGAAGAGGGTCTAGGACAAGTCCTGGGCGTTAGAGGTGTGAAAGAGGGGCAGGAGGCAGAAAGGGGAGGGAAAGGGCAACCAGGAGAGGAAAACCCGGAGTGCAGTGCCATGAATCCACGAAGAAGAGCATTTTCAGGGAGACACAATGCATCATATGCTTCTGGAAGCTTGAGGAAGATGAGGGGAGAGAAGTGGCCACTAAATTTGGAAGGTGGGTGTTCTAGTTTGCTAGCTGCTAGAAGACATTATACCAGAAACAGAATGGCTTTTTGAAAGGGAAATTTAATAAATTGCTAGTTTACAGGTTTTAGGCCCTGGAAATGTCCAAATGAAAGCAAGTCTGCAGAAATGTCCGATCTAAGGTATCCAGGGAAAGATACCTTGGTTCAAGAAGGTTGATGACATTCAGGGTTTCTCTCTGCCGGAAGGGCATGTGGGGAACGTGGCAGCGTCTGCTGGCTTTCTCTCCAGGCCTCTTGCTTCATGAAGCTCCCCGGGAGGCGTGTTCCTTCTTCATCTCCAAAGGTCTCTTGCAGGTGGACCCCGTGGTTCTCTCGTCCTTCTGTCGTGGCTCTGTGGCTCTCTCCTCGTTCTCAAAAGGCACTCTCTCCAAAATGTCTCCTTTATAGGATTCCAGTGCACTAATCAAGAATCACCTAGAATGGGTGGAGACGTGTCTCTATCTAATCAAATTTAATACCCACAATTGATTGAGTCACATCTCTGTGGAATAACCTCCTCAAGTTTCCAACCTATAGTACCGAATAGGGATTAGAAGAAACTGTTGCTCCCACAAAATGGATTAGGATTAAAACATGGTTTTTCTGGGGGATGTAAATCCTTTCCAACCTGCACAGTGGGTGGAGTTGGTGAGCTGGAGGTGAGCAGTTTAACTGGAAGGAGCATAAGCTGAATGTGTATTAGTAATTTTAGATAAGTCTTTTTTATTTTGGTAAACTATAGATAACAGAAAAATAATTTTAACCATTAGTAACTGGACAATTCTGTGACATTTAGTACATCCACAATTTTGTGTAACTGCTAGTTTTGAGCTATATGTCCAGAAAAGGCCATGCTCTTTTAATCCATTCCTGGGGGTGCAGACCTATTGTGGGTGAGACCTTTTGATTAGATTGTTTCAATTGAGGTGTGACCCACCCTACCCAAGCTGAGCCGTAATAATTTACTGGAGTCCGTTATGAGAGGATAAAAGGCAGGGACTTTTGGAGAGTGCTTAGAGAGAAATGCTCCAGAGATGCTAAGAGAGGACGCACAGACACTCAGAGAGAAAGCCACTGGAATCTGAAGCCGAAAGCAAGGGAACTGGGAGTGAAGGGCTGGCAGACGTCACCATGTACCTCCCATGTGACACAGGAACCCCAGAGGCCAGCAGCCTTTCCTCAGAGAAGGTACTTTACTCTGGATGCCCTAATTTGGCTTTAGAACTGTAAGTTTGTAAACTAATAAATCCCCATTGTAAAAGCCAATCCATTTTTTAGTATATTACATTCCAGCAGCTTCAGCAAAGCAAAACAGTAACTATCACCACTATCTTTTTTCAGAAAATTTTCATCATTTCAAACAGAAACTTATACCTATTAAGAAATAACTCCCTTTGACACACATTTTTAATTTTGATAATGCCTAATTTATCTATTTTTGTTGTTGTTGTTACTTTTGCTTTTAGTGTAAAATCTAAGAATCCAGTGCCTAATACAAGGTCCTGAAGATATTCTTCCATTTTCTTCTAAGGGTTTTATAGTATTAGCTCTTATATTTAGACTGTTGTTCTATTTTGAATTAATTTTTGTTTTTGGTGAGAAGTAGGGATCCAAATTCATTCTTTTGCATTTGCATTTCCAGTTGTCACCGCACTATTCATTGAAGAGACTATTCTTTCCCCATTGCATTGACTTGGTGCCCTTCTCAAAAATCAGCTGTCCAAAGGCATGTGGGCTTATTTCTGTACCCTTGACCCCATCCCATTGGTCCATATGTCTATCCTTTTGCCAACAGCACACTGTTAGTTACTGTAGCTTTCCAGTGAGTTTAGAAATCAGCAAGTGTGAGCACTCCAAATGCGTCCTTCTTTTTCCAGATGGTTTTGGTCATGCTGCATAACACTTTTTTATGTTGCTGATTTAGTTGTCAGTATTTTGTTAAGGATTTTTGCTTCTGTGTTCACAATGGAAATTGGTCTGTGATCTTTTCTTGTGTTGTCTTTATCTGCCGTTGGTGTCAGGGTAGTACCGACCTTATAAAGTGAGTGAGGAATTGTTTTATCCTCTTCTGTATTTTGGAACAGTTTGAGTAGCATTGATGTTCATTCTTTAAATGCTTGCTAGAATTCATCAGCCAAGTCACCTGATCCTGGTCTGTTCTCTGTTGAGAGGTGTTGATTACTGTTTCAATTTCTTTAGTTATGATTGGTCTGCTGTTGGTCTCCTGAGATTTTCTGTTTCTTCTTTAGTCAGTTTAGGTCATTTTCATTTCTAGAAAATTGCTCATTTCATCTAGATTATATAAATTTATTGGTCTACAGTTGTTCATGGTATTCTCCTGTAATCCTTTTCATTTATGTGAGGTCAGTAATAACGACCCCATTCACATGTACGATGTCAGTTAATTGTGTTCTCTTTTGTTCATTCTGGCTGAACAGTTATGGATTTTGTTGATTTTTTCAGAGCCAACTTTTAGTCTCATTGATTCTCTCTATTGTTTTCCTATTGTCTATTTCATTTACCTCCATTCTAATCTTTACTATTTCTTTCTTTCCACTAACTTTGGGTTTGGATTGCTCATTTTTGTCTGTTCCTCTAGGTGTGAAGTTTATTGTTTTGTGATCTTCCTTCTTTTCTAATGTAGAAAAGAAGGAAGGCACTTAAGTGCCTACATTAGAAAATGTGGCCTAAAATAAGCTCTGTCATGGAGAATGATCTGTCTGCGCTTGAGAAGAATGTTGACTCTGCTGATGAGTGGAGTGTTCCGTGAATGTTCACTGAGCCTAATTGGTTTATAGTATTGTTAGAGTCCTCTTTCCTTATTGATCTCAGTCCAGACACTCTATCAGTTACTGAAGGTGGGACACTGAAGTAGCCATCTATTAATGTAGAGCTATCTATTTCTTCCTTCACTTCTTTCCATTTTTCTTTCATTTATTTTGGGCTCTATTTTTATGTGCATATAAGTTTATAATCACTGTATCTTTTTGCTGGATTGAAACTTTTATCAATATATAATATCTTTATTTGTCTCATAACAGTTTTTTAATTAAAATCTATTTTGTCTGACAATAATATGCTATTCTGGCGCTCTTTTGGTTACTATTTGCATGGAATATCCTCTTCCATCCTTCACTTCAACCTCTTCATGTCCTTGTCCCTGAAGTGAGTCTCTTGTAGACAGCACGCAGGTAGACCAGGCATTTTGGCATCTGTCAGTCTGTGCCTTTTAATAGGATAGTTAAATCCATTTATATTTCAGTAACAACTAATAAGGGAGGATTTATATCTGCCATCTAGCTATTTGTATTCTGTATATTCTGTATATTTTTACTCCTAGATTACTTCATTACTGCCTTTTTTTGGTATTTAGTTGAGTTTTTGTAAGTTACCATTTTGATTCTCTTCTTTTCTCTCTGTTTTAAGGTTATTTTCTCAGTGGTTACCTTTGTGATTACAATTAACATCTTACACTAATAACCTAGTTTGAATAATGCAAACTAAGTTTCAGTAGCATATAAGCTCTTTACTTATGTACAGTTTTGTCCTACCCCCTTTGTAATGTTATTTTTTCAGATTACACTGAATTCCCATAACATAGAATTCAGTTATTATTTTACATATTTTCCTTCTAAGTCATACGAGAAGGGAAGCAGTTACAACCCCAAAGTATATTAATACAGGATTTCATACTTATTTATGTAGTTTCCTTTACCAGTTTTCTTTATTTATTCTTATGGCTTTGAGTTAGTGTCTGTTATTTTAAGCCTGAAGAACTCCCTTTGGTATTTCTCATAAGGCAGGTAATGAACTCTTTCAGCTTTTATTAATCTGTAAATGTCTTAATTTCTCTTTCATTCTTACAGGATAATTTTGCCAGCTATAGAATTCTTAGTTGACAGTTTTCTGCTTTACGGACTTTAAATGTAACATTCTGCTGGCTTCTGGCCTCCGCGGTTTCTGATAAGAAGTTTTCTGTTAGAGTCGCTGGAATTCCTTGCACATGACCTGTCACTTCTTTCTAGCTCTTGCTGCTTCCAAAGTTCTCTCTGTCTTTGATTTTGACAAATTCACTGTAGTGTGTCTTGTGGTGCCTCTGCATTCTTCCTGCTTGGAGTTCATTGAGATTCTTGAACATGTACATTCACGTCTTTCCATCAGATCTGGGAAGTCTTTGGCCTTTATTTCTTGAAATACCTTTCCTGCCCCTTTGTGTCTTGTCCTTCTGGGACTCGATGAATGTATGCTGATATGCTTAGTGGTGTCTCCTGGGTTCCACAGGCTCCGCTCATTTTTCTTCATTAGTCTTTCTGTTCCTGACACTGATAATTTCAATGGTCTTGACTTCACTTATCCTATCTTTTGCTTGCTCAAATCTGCTTTTGTATCCCTACAGAGTTTTTTTTTTTCATTTCCATTATTGTAACTTTCAGCTCCAGAATTTCTTCTTTGTTTCCTCATTTAAATTTCTATCTCATACTTTGTTCAGATAACATTTTTCTAATTTCATTTCTTTGTCCAGGGTTTACTTGAATGAGCTCATTGAACAAATTTAACAAATTTCAGACAGTTGATTCAAATATTAGAACTATTAGTCAGAGATGCTGAATCAACTGTCTTAAATTTGTTCAATATGTTTCAAAGTGGGAACAAGTTGAGACATGGAGAGGGCTGTGGGGTTAGGGAGGCGTGGGTGTCCTTATGAGAGTGACCAGGGGGATAGAGGCCCCAGTGACCCCAGGGAAAGAGGAGGTGAGGCCAGGGGCCTTTGTAGGAGGGCCTGTTGGGGGTCCAGGGCACACTGGGCTCAGCTTCAGGGGGAGCAGCAACATTTCCTCTGGTGTAACATGACACGACAAGAAGGCACGGGGCCCGAAGTGCTTCAGAGACTGCACAGGGTGCCCGAAGCAACCAGCCTCTGCTGCCTTCCGTTTTCTCAGTGAGGAACAGGCTTGGAGGGTGTGTGTGGGGGCCGGGCCTCTGGGAGATTAGAGGAGAGAGGAGAGGGAATGCAATCATGATCTTTGAGGAGAGGAGAATGGCATTTATCAGGAAACATAGTAGGATGGCCAGGTATCAGTAAATGCCCAAAGCTTGTAGTCCTGAGTTTAAGGCAGAGTTCTCTGGTTTTTCTCCAGCTATATTTGACTGGCTGTGGGTAGGCCCAGATGGCAACACTGGGTCTGTCCAGAGCTCGGGATTTGCCAGGCAAGGAGGGGACAGAGAGAGAGAAGGATGTGTGTGTTGGCCTGGGGGTCTCAAGGAAATGGAAGAGTGATTGAGGAGAGGGCCTTAGAGTAAGTGAGCTGGACAAATGCAATGCACTAACACCAACAGTAAGAGGTTATATCCCATTATATGAAGCTGGTGATAGAAATGCTCACTTCACAGGGTTGTTCTGACAGTCAAATAAAAACCTGTGGGATGAGTGGCCAGCCTGGTAAACTGAACTAGTGCATACAGCATACCTTGATTTCCTTAAGGCAGCCCACCAAAGCTATCACACTCATGAATGAAATGTTAATATGTAAATAACACTTTAACTGATTGTATAATTACATCAAAAAACCTGCTGCTTCTGCTAATTTTAGCTCTTTCCGAGTCTGTGGCCAAGCAGCCCCTTGGGTAAGTGGGTGCGCCTGCCGCAGGTTGCCTCTGTAGATGAGCTGGGAGCGGCACACGGGTAGCCAGAGCACCTGGTGTTCTCCAGAAGCAAGGAGGATGAGATGGAAAAGGTGTCAAGGAAACACGATTTCTATTTCAGGAATCTTAAGCAAAAATTACCAGGGCTCTGAGGAAATATATACATCTGCACTTTGCATGCCAGACATGCTCAGGCCGAATGAGGCTGTGATAAGACTTGCAAATTCCAAATTACATTCAATTGTATCTAATAAAGAGATTTAAGAAGTTGAGAAAATATGTTATTACTGGGAGAGAAACAGAGATAAAAAAAATAAATAATGGCTCAAACTAGAAGGAAGCATTGCCTAAGGAAAAAACACTGCTGCAGCAAAGTCACCATCCTGAATATTATATTCCTTGAATTAAAAATGTATCCAGGTTTTGATAGAATTGAAGGACGGTGTTTTCGATAAAACGCTGGCGCGCACGCTGCTCTCAGCTTCTCCTTAACTTTCTCCCGTAATGTGCTCTGCACTGGGGAGGACCCCACCTCCGATTCCCGGGGCTGCTGTGACAATCGCCGGCCCTGCCCGGCCTGAGGAGCAGGGTCATACCAGCTGTGCAGGCTGGAGGTGAGAACCCAGCTCCCACGGCCGTGCTCCCCCCGCGCGACCTGCCGCCGTGCTCCGGCACGGGGCGTCTCCTCCCGCTCAGCCACCTGTCCCCCCACATCTCCTGTCCACGTGGACCCAGGCTCCCCCGCTCCAGTTCGAGGCGGCCTCCGCTGGAGAGGGGTCTGAGGCCCCCACCCCCAAGCGTCCAGCCCTTGACCATTAGCAGATTTACAGAAGGGCCTGATTGGACCCAGCTATTCGGGGGGGGGGCCTTCCTTCGTGCGCCCGGAGCCCTGATATCAGCCGGAGCCCCCGGGGGACCGCAGGCGACGGAGGAGGACACGCCTCCCCGGGGCCCGGGGACGGCGGTGAGCCGGGACTTCCCAGACCTCAGCCTCCCGTGGCAGCCCGGGAGCCGGGACGGCTTTCCTTCGGGCCCAGCGTGGTGCTTTCCCGGCCGGCCTGGAGCGCTGAGCCCTTCCCGGGGGGCCGGCCAGCAGGGTGCCCAGGGCAGCGGCAAGACACGCTTCAGGCCCCAGGATGAGGCCGGACACAGCTGCACTGGTGTGACGGCCCCTCTCCGAGGTGGGGACGGGGCCCATGCGTGGGAGGGCGCCGCCCCCGCCTTGCCCCATGTCCAGCCCTGGGGCGGCCCCGGCCGGCTGGCACCAGGCGCAGGGAGGGCTTGAGAAGGCCAGAGCGGGGGCTGCTTCCCACAGGCCCCTCGAGTCGTGGGCAGGTGGGCAGTGGTCTGGGGCCCCAGGGCTGCACAGAGTCCCAGGAGGGCAGCTTGAGGCCACAGGCCTTTCCCGCCTTGGTCCTGGTCCACCAGGCCTGGACAGGTGGAAGCTGCTCCCCCGCCCTGGCCTCGGGCCAGCAGCCCCGGCTTGTGGCACAGCATTGTCACCGGCCCCTTCCTTCAGCGGCTGCCGCGCCTCCCTCCCTACCTGTCTGGACCCAGCCATCCACGCCACCCCCACCCGCCATGGCCTGAGCTCCAAAGCCTGTCACATCTGCAGGTGTCAGGGCGGGGACTCCGGCACATCCCTCAGAGAGCAGGTCCCAGTGCTGTGGCCAGCTCAGCGGGGGGCAGCTGGGGGGCTGGGGGGCTGGGGCCAGAGCTGGGAAGGCCCATCGTTCCAACAAGACGTGGGGAGCTGGGCAGGGCACGGGTCCAGACCAGGGCAGTGAGAGGCACTGTGGCCAGTGGGGGCACGGGGCGGCAGGGCGGTCAGCAGACGTGAGATTTATGAGCTCTGAAGTGATCAGACCTTCAATCCCCTCGAGCCCGGTTACTGCTCCAGGCTTGGCTGGAAGGACGCCCGAGCAGCCTCCTTCTCCGAGCCCAGCACCACATTTGGGTAATTTTGTTCTGTCTTTCTCAGGAGTAAGCCCTCGCTCTCTTTCCTTCTTGACTTTCATCTGCAATTATATTGCTTTGTTTTATGATGGATGTGTCTCCTGGGACACACTTATGATAACGCTTCCTAATTACATTCTACCTAGGCTCAGTAGATTTGGCTATTCTCCTCCACTTTCCTTAAATATTAATGAGCACATTTGAACAGCACCATTTTAAGTACAGTAAAATCTCAATTGAACAGAATGAGCAGGGATTGGGTTTTTCAGGCTAATTAAATCTCCTAATTGGCTGGGGGTTAATCAGAAAATGCTTTGGGCTGCAGTCCTGCAGGCTGATTTCTTTTCTAGAAGGTTTGCGTTTACTCTCGTCTGATAGGCTCTGTGGGCTCTGCTCCCAGCAGTTCACAGCTGCGCGGCACCCCACGTCCCGATATGATCTATTCATTCCTTCACTAGTCACACGGACTCAGGGGCTTCCAAGTGTTGAGGAAAACAGCCTGCCAGACGCGGGCGTGGAGGCACTGTATTAACAAATCAAGGACAAAGTCGGAAGTTGCCGTTTGAGCAAATCTTAGTTTCCAGTTTTTTTCATCAACTTCATATAAAACACAGATCATAGGGAAAAAATCTTGATAGATGGGGAGATTCTGGGGTGCTGCCCTCGATGGGATGCCGCCACCTCCCCTCTGTATTTCAGGAGTTTGAAAGTCATCGTTATCTTGTGACAGGGCCTCTGCCTCGTCCCACGTAAGCAAAATTGCCAGAGGACGAGACTTTCCATCTGCTACATTTATTTTATAATGTAAACTCTTTTTTGCCATTTTATTTTCTATTCAATTGCTCCAAATGTTCGTATGTGGTTTCTGAACTTTTTTTTTCACTAATCTGTTTGGACAACACTATCCCGAACTCCAGAAGTAAACCCAAAACAGCCTTTATAGGATAAACAAACAGCTACCAGCATTGACTGTCACTCCAGGAACTTGGGGTTTTTTCCTCTATTGAATGTGTTTGGAGAGTAGCTTTTCTGGTGCTTGGATTTTTATGGTGTGTTATTCCCTTGAGGCCACACCGATGGCGCAGCTTGTGCTGGTGTCCGCGGCCATGGCGCTGGCTTTCGGTGGTTTGCATTTCCCTTGCAGACCACGACGGGGTGGCAGGGTGGCGGAGTGGCGGGATGGGGTGTTGGGATGTTGGGGTGGTGGGGAGGTGGTGATGGGGGGTGTGGGGGGGTAGCAGGGTAATGGGGTGGCAGGGTGGTGGGCTGTGCCACCCTTTACACTTTGTTCATTCTGTTTTGTTTGCTTTTGAAAGACTACTACGTTCCTCGGGATTCCCTCGTTCGGAGCCTAGAGCTCTCCTGGAAAAGAGTAAAATGTGGGTGTGCAAAAGCTGAGGATGAGCTTACAGGTCGTGGGAGAGTTTTCACTCTTGGATAAATAAGATTACTTTAAAACCGAGGTTATGAGCCCGTGCGGAGGCGCTGCCGCTCTCTTGGTGTGATGCGGCGCTCATGGGGCTGCTTGCACACGAACCTCGGGTCGGCGTGGGCACATGATCCCCTGATGATAGTTCCTATCTCAAAACACTTCTCCCAATTTTGTGGAGGAAATAGTGAGTTAACAGAGAAATTGGGATTATTTTAGGGGTGACCTGATTACATAGCTAGTGTGCAGCCAGCACGCAGGGCAGCCCCAGGGTCTCCACATGGCCCTTGGCATGGCCAGCAGGGGCCTTGGTGCACATGGGGACAGCGGCACCCTGTCACCACCCTGCCACCACCCTGCCTGTGGGCACGATGGCCATGATGGCCTGAAGGCTGTGTCCCCGTCCTGGGCCCCGAGGGCTGGGAGCAGAGGCTCTCCATGGACGGAGGCTCCTCTCTGCCCCTGTGGCTAAGCACCAGGGAGGCACCAAGGAGGCGGGCTACCTGCAGCCCTGCACTTGGGGACACGCCGCCTGCAGCCGCAGGGGGTCTACTGTGCCCAGAGGAGGCCTCACTTCCGTCCTTTGCAGTGGCGTCGAGGTCCCCAAGTGTGTGGCCAGTGACCTTGCCCAGCAGCAGCTTTCAGCCCAAGGACATTGGGCCAAACTTGACTTGCCTGAGAGGCGCCCTCCAGCCCAGGCACGGCCACTCTCAGTGACCCCCGAGGCGCGGCTTTTCCTGGCCCCGGGCTGCAGCTCCCTCGCAGTTCTCCCGTTGGGCTCAGATGCAGGGACAGGGACCCTGGGCCCAGCTTCCCCGAAACAGGCCCCTGGTTCCACCTCCTTCCACTGCCCCAGGACACCTGGTATCTCTTATGCATTTAAAATTAGGGCGATTATACTCTTCGCATCCCAAGCACAGCTGAAAACAGCCTGAGATTGATTGCCTTCTTGGTGAAGGGCAGTTAGAGGTCAGCAGCATAACGGAGACAGAGTTTGAAGTTTACCGATTTGCTGCAGGTGAGCATTTGACAAGCTCCTAGGAGGGGTCTAATGATGTTAGATGAAAGGAAGAAACAATCAGGACTATGTGAGCAGGAGACACAGGCATCACGGGGGTGAGGGGACTGCCCTCCTGTTCCCTCCTTGAGTGCGTGGAGTGCCAGGTGTGAGGAGCCCACGCAGTCCCACCGTACAGACCAGAGCCTCCCGTGAGCAGGTGCTCCCATGTACCCATTCAGCCCCGGGGCGCCTGATGGGGAGGGGAGAAGAAAAGGATGCCGGGCTGGCCAGCGGGCGCTCGGCCAGGAACCTTAAGGGCCCCATTTGTCCTGCAGCTGCCCCTCCATCCCCCTCTCGCCCAGGCCCCCATTTGCTCTCCAAGCATCCCTGGGACCTGGTGGACGCCCTGTCTCTGCTCGCCCCTGGCAGGTGGGCTTAGGGAAGTCGCAGCCCGACCCGGAACCTCTGGCCCCGCTTGGCACAAGGCAGCTCCCTGGGGGCAGCCATGGCAGTCCCTGTCGCCCAGGAGAAGGAGGCGCTTGGAGAGGCCCAGGGCTGGGGCCGCCACAGACGGGGAAGAGGGCGCCGAGCGCATGGCCGGGTGGGAGGGGGCGCTGAGCTGCTGACATACGTGAGGGGTAGCCCGGCCTCTGCCTAGGGGTTCTCTCCGTGCGCCCCTCGCCTTCCACACCCACTTCTGAGAGACCTGGGCGCAGCGGGGCCCTCCCAGCCCGGCACCCCCCCCCCCCCCGGCAACCCCCCTCCGCCTTCACCCAGAGGCCTCCTCAGACGCTGCAGAGCAGACACTGGGCGTGGGGGCAGGTGCCGCCCACTGGGCCTCTGCGCCCAGCAGCCCCAGGCTCGAAGCCACCCGGGTCCTCGCGGTGCGGCTCCCCTGCAGGCCCAGCCCCGGGTGCCGGGCATCATGGTGTGGTCAGGGCGCCCGGCCCACGGGCAAGCCCTGGAGTCGCCGCCGCACAGCAGTGTCACCCCGTGCCCGGAACCACCCAGTGCCCCCTGCGTTTTCAGGGCCACACTCTCGCCCCACTGCCTTCCTCCTCGGTCCCCGCGCACCCCAGGCGCTGCCCTCTGTCCAGAGGTCTGCGCTGCGCCCAGAGCCCGCCGAGCTCACTGTGCCATCCCTGGGGTGAGGCCCCGCGACCCCAGGACAAACGGGTCCCCAGCTGTGGCCCCTGCCCCCGGCACGCAACACGGTTGGGGAGGGGCTCCTGCCCTGCCCACCTCGGCCTGGGCCTGGCCCCACATGGACCCCCAGGTAGTGCTGGTGACGCGGACACTTTGGGTAGTGCCCCAGGGCCCAGGGACACCTTGGGTAGTGCCCCAGGGGGTACTCATGGCCAGTAGGCAGCGCCGATGGGAGGCAGCACAGGTGCCTGGAGCAGGTAAGGGTGCACCTGTGCCCAGGCTCCGGGCAGCCCCTGCACACCTGTGCCCCTGGCCGTTGCTCCATCCCAGCTCCAACTTCGCAGGTTCGTGAAGCAAACAGCAAAAGGCCCTCGAATCAGCCGGGCAATCCCCCAGGCCTCCTGTGCCCTTCACGGAGAGAACTGCTGGTCTCCCGAGCTGCCTGCTGCCCCCCAGATGGCACCTTCCAGAAAGGAAGGCCGGTATACACAGCGGTTCCACCAGCCAATATTCACCCCAAAGGAGAAAACCTGAAAATATAGTCGTGCATTTACATTCCTTTTCCTTTGACTTTAGAGTTGATGCTTCTCTTTTTTTTTCTAATTTAGACTTGCCAGAGGTAAAAATATCAATTTCCTTTTCCATGGAGAAATCCAATAATGGAATGAAAATCAGGCTTCGCTGGGCACATGTTATCAGTTAGATCTGATCTTGGTTAACAGTATTTCATAAGCTCATTTTAAACCAGTCTTTTTGTGTCTTTCATGAAACAGCACAGATCTGAATGAGAAGTCACCCCAGCTGATGGACAAATGCAAACAGCTGCAGGATGGCTTTGAGTCCCTGTCTGAAAAAATGAAGCAGTAAGTTCCTCTCTGATTTCATTTTAAAATAAGTGCCCTGTTTCCCAGGCCTGTGAGGTCACTGAGGAAGGAGGGCCGTGCGCACCTTTGTGCTTGACCACAGGGTCTGGGAAAGTTCCGGGATAGGGGCCTGGGCCAGGCCAGCGCGGGCTCCGTCCCCTGCCCCTGGACCCACACTCACCATGGAGATCTATGGGATACTTATGGCCTTTGATAAGCGTTCAGGACACTGTCCTAGAGAAATGCACACTTGTACGCATTTCACATACAGCTTCAAAAGGCAATGGATTCCCTCAGTCCCACTGCACACCCTGCCTCCACGCCACCCCCTCACCCCCTGCTGAGGACCTGGGCTGACCTGGCGTCACCTTCCAGCCTGGGGAAGGGACTCTCCAAGCTCTGCAGGAACCACTGGAGCTGGAGGCACTGATGGGAGCAGCTGTGAGGGCACTTGGCAGGGTCAGGACCCTGGGCTGGGGAACTGGGGGGCCGGGACAGGGACAGGGACAGGGGCAGGGTCTGCCCGTGACCTCTGGAAGGAAGGAAGCATCTGCCCGGCAGCATTTAAAGATCATCCAGGCTGAGAGTGTAGCCTATTTCCTGGTGCCCGACTCTCTGGCGTTTTCTTCTGCTTCTCTCTCTCTCTTGCACACACATACACACCTGCGCTCTTTCAATTTTAATAACTGTGTTGTGCAAGGAATGAGCCAAAGAAGCTGCCTGTATGCCACCTTCCCTGGGCGTGGAGGTGACCCCGGGGGAAAGGGGCCAAGGTGTGGCCAGGCACTTCCTTCCCGCTGGACTCGGGCTGAGGGGCATTTGGCGGGATGTGGAGCCCCCGTGCAGGGTGGGTGTGCGCAGGCGTGCATGAAGCCAGACCAGAGGCCGGCCCCTGGGGAAGGTGTGGAGGGACGCCATGTCCCCTTCACATGCTCCTTCCAGGCAGCCCTCGGAGCCCCCGGGACCTCGTTCTGGGCTGAGGGGTCCCGTGCGGGCACCGGGCCTGGTGCTCTCAGGACCGCTTGATCTGAGCCCTGGCACAGCTAGGACAGCGCGACGCCGAAAGGACCTGCCTCAGCAAGTCCGACAGGGCCACGCGCAGGCATGCCCCCCAAGGGTTCTTAAATTCTAGCTGGTGGGCAGCGTGAGGCCATGGTGAGGCCGGTCCTGAGGCCCCTCGGGGGGAGCCGGGGGTCCGTACCTTCCCCTGTCTGCACCCCCCCCCCGGCGTCCTTGCTGCTGCCGTGCAAGGCCACCCCTCCTCATGTGATGGCCAGGGACCCCCCTTGGCCTCCACGCCCAAGCGCCCCCCTCCTTTAAACCCCTCTGTAACCTGGCTAAATATTCATTCCTTCATCCACCTTTCAAATCTCTCAGCTTTCTCTGTGCCACTTTGCTCAGCCTCTGTGGGCCTATCCCATACTTTCATGGTCTCCTGCAATGGGGCACTGAGGAGAGAACTCTGTAATCAAGACCGACTCTGGCAGGGTAAGCGCTCATTTTCCCTCTGCTCAACGAGGTTGTGACCTTCGCTAGGTCATGGTCACAGCCCCTGAGCAGGGTGCTGCCAACTTCTGTGCCACTTGCTGTGACGCAAAAACAAAGTGGGAAGAGCCGTGCTCTCCCTGCAAGGAGTGTGGCTTACCCCGGAGGCTGCGGGGGACCTTGGCTGCCCAGGCTGGGGCGCAGCCCCACCCAAAGCGGGGGCTGCCAGGTCCCTCAGAGTCTGGGCTGACGGTGGGCTGGGGGATGCGGGGTCCGCCCCCAGGAGAGGGTGTAGCATTGGTGGCCGAGACACTGGCACCCGGCCGCCCTCCTGCCCCTACCACTCACGGGCACAGCCTTTGAGAGTGTGAGCGCTGCTGAGCAGCTGTGGCAGCTAGGGGTCAGCTGCTGGGACTCGGCCTGTTAGAAATGCACAGCCACAGGAAGGAATTGTCACCAAACCTCCCGCTCTGGGTTTTACATTTAGTTTTCAACCATGTGATGCTTTCTTGCGCTTGTGCATTTCCAGTAGGGCTGTCCCGAATGGGAACCTAGAACCTACCCCTTCCTGCCGGGCAGCTCATGACAAGAGAAGGAGGCAGTCCTGGACTCACCGGCAGGTGCTTGGATACCCAGCAGGCCCTGCAGGCTGGAGGCCCCCAGGGGCTGGCTCGGGGCGCCTCGGTAACCCCAGCAGAGGCCTTGGGCTTCCTGGGGCAGCCCACTGGCTCGCCCTGTGGGGCTCGCTGGGCATCTGGATTTCACCTGCACTATTCCCCAGGCATAGCAGCCAAGCCCCTCACCTGCCACGCCCACCCACTGGCATGGACCCTGCCCTGCCAGCCCCGCTGCGGACGCCACGCAGAAGGTGGCCACGCTGACCGGGTCCCAGGACCGGTCTCCGATGCCTGGGGTTTGATCCCATGGAGCACCAGCAGCTCAGAGTCAGAGAAGGGGGGGCTGGGCCCTCAGTCCTCAGGCCCCCCGACTGCAGCAGCTGCCTAAGGACCCCCTAAGAACCCCCAGCACCAGCAGGGCTCTCTCACAGTGGCCCCTCCCCACAGACTTGTTTGGGTCCAAACCCCTGGCTCCTAAATGGGACCTTATCTGGAAACGGGTCTTTGAAGCTGTGATCGGTAAGGGGAGGTCATCGTGAATGCAGGCGCGTCTTAACCTAGTAGGACAGTGTCCTTAGAGGGAGAGAGGTCTGGGGTATGGTCCAGGGGACACGCAGTAGGAGGGACAGGGGATAAGAGACAGGGTCGGGGGGCCCGTGGGAGGATTCCCTTGTAGGAGAGGGGACCTCGGTTGGGGCAGGGATTGGAGGACGCACCTGCCATCCTGGGGTCACCGACCTCCAAGCCAGAGGAGCCGGGAGGGAGCCCCCAGGTGTCCAGGTCGAGGTGCCGGGCCGCTCGTGTTCAGACCTGCAGCCTCCGGAACAGGTGAGAGCCAGTTCCCTTTGAGGGAGGCTGCCCTGGCATCGAGGACAGCAGTGCCTGGTCAGCAGCTGCCCATAGCCCTGGACATTGGCACTGAGGTTCCCTCCACCCCCTCCCAACCTCCGAGCATCCCTCAGCCCCCTCCTCATGACTCGCGTGGGGCTGTCCCTGGCCCATCGCTGGTGAGTGACCAGCTCGAGCTGACCCCTCGCAAAGGCTTCTCTGCACCCACAATAGAGTCCCTGAATTTTGGGGTGGTCTAAAGTTGCCATGAGGTAGGAGGGACAGCCTACCTATTTGATCACGTTGGCGCTGGCATTTGGCATGTTGTTTGGGAGAGCGTATCTTGGGGGTCTGGGAAGCTTCTCCCGATGGCCTTGACTCCAAGACCCCTCGTGTGGCAGTGGGGCAGGTGCACCGGGACGTCCTGGCCTCTCAGCCTCTTCTACATTCACCCCGACACATGTGGGGTTTGCTCCCCGAAGTGACACAGTCCTTAAAGCAGGGACGAGCAGCCAAGCACCTGCAGGAGCCTGGGCTTGGGACCAGGGACCGTTCCATCACCGAAGCTGCAATTTCAGGGCAGAACTTCATGGCTCAAAATGGGCAGCCACCACCTGCTGGCCAGGAAGTCCATGCACGGCTCTCACCACCCACTTTCCCTGTTTCCCTTGCCTCATGGCTGATGCAGGCCCTTTCCTTGGCTGTTCTTTAGGGATGCCAGTCCCTTATGTACACGATTTCCAGCTCTCCTGTGTGATAGCCTGCACTGGCGCTCCATTTGGCAAAGTTTTAGAGGGGCGGGCAGTCACTGCCTGTGGTCATGCTAGTGTTACTTTGCACGTCAGAGAATAATTGTTTCAGCTATACTGTCTGTGGTCAGGATTGTGTCCCGTGACCGCCCATTACAGAGGGACGTGCACTCTCAGGAAAGCCATTCTGGGAAATTTCATTTTCTTAGAAATAATTACTTAGCCCTATTTAGTCATAGTCTATTAAAGGCTGAGAATTTTCTCTCTTTCAGCCAGTGTGTCTCTTTTAGTTTGCTGAGACGGAATTTAGGAAGATGGATCTCCAGGGGGAGGGAAATGAGCTCTTTTTCTCCACTGGTCTTGACTGTGCATTTGAATAAAGGGGCATCGGACGGTTGCCAGGAGAAGGTCAGGCGGGCAGGGGTCACACCCCATGATTCTTCGCTCTCCGTTTGGACTGGGAGCTCCAGGGCGGGCAGGGGCGGCATCTTCTCCCCAGCCCTGCCCTGCCGCGTGTCCCAGGGCACAGGGCACTGCCGCGGACAGGGCTGTCTCGGATAACTGGGCCTCCGAGGCGCGGACCGGGCGCGCGCTTATCCCCCCTGGCTTTTCTGCCCTAAGACTTGTCTCCTCCTTCTCCACGCTCCGGGAAAGAGGGAGGGCGCCGACGTGCGTCCATCTGCCCCGTTCGGTTCTCCTGGAACTCCGTGTCTTCACACCGATAGACGAGTTCCCTCTTGCAGCATGTGGGCATCCGTTCCTGGTGAGGCCGCTCCTGGGTGGCTGCCCTCGGGGTTTTGGCTCAGGGGCTCTGGATTCTCTGTCCACATGCAGCCGTCCCCAGCGGGTCGTCCTGCTGCAGGAGGGAAGAGGGTCAAGGCAGCAGCGAGCACCTGGCCTGACGCTGCCACCCCTGCTGCACTGGCTGCAGCTGCCCCGGCTGGGATGCAGGTGCCTGGCCGGCCACTGCCTCAGCCCCCACTGAGCCCCGGAGTGGTCACCAAACCATATGTCAGAACACATCGCGCTGCCCACCTGTCCTTGGTGATCCCTCTGCTAGCATCCCCCTTCCTTCCAAGTCCCCAGCCCTCCAGGGACACCACGAGGGGTGAGCCACTGGAAGCCCATCTCCAGGGGAAAGGCGTCTTCTCAGGAGCACAGCATGCCCTGCCCTGGACTCCGCAGCCACTCGGGCAGGGAAGGCTCACATGCCTTCATTTGCTGAGTAAGATGCAAATGCTCAGAATTAAGAGTTTGAATGGCTGCCTCGCTTAGGCTGAGTGTGGTTTGAACCATGCTTGTGGCCCATTTCAAATTATGGAGAAAAATGTCATTTTCTAGAAGGTGCTTTGTTACTGGGACCTCATAAGGATTCTAGTGCAGAGGCACCGCTTTGCAGGGTGGAGGGAATGTGAGTTGAGGACAAGCCTGGGTGTCCCCCACTATTTCTTATCCTGGAGAGCACAGCATGCCTGGAACTGCTTCTTGAGGAGAGGAGGCTTAAATTAGGATGCATCAGACCCCAACTAGCCTGGCTGTGAGCTCCTCACTGCACAGGCTGCAAGCAGAACAAAGATTGCTGCATTTCAAGTTGTCTGTCAGGAAAAAGACTTGCAGTCATGTACACGAACTTCATGCAGTAGAGATAGATGATTTGTTGTTACTCAGGGTCAGGTCTCTGGGCTTTCCTTGCTCTTTAGAGGTATGCACACACGTACACAGTTTGTCTGTCACCTCGCCTTTGGGTGACCTCTTCTTATCAGCTTTACAGGGCTACAAATTCCAGCCCTCCTTCCTTTCATGGGTCTAGAGGAATAAGTCAGAAAAGAAGGTGACACATGCTAGGGGTATTCTTTTTTTTTTTTAATACAGTTTTATTGAGATATTCTCACACACCACACAAACCATCTGAAGTACACAATCACTGGCTCACAGTGTCATCACATAGTTGTGCATACATCCCCGTGATCAATTTTGGAACATTTTCATTACTCTAGAAAGGAAATAAAATAAGAAATAAAACCCAAGTCCTCCCATATCCCTTATCCCTACCCCCAGACCCACTGATCCCTAGTGTTGGTATGGTACATTTGTTAACTGTTAATGAAAGAGTATTAAAATATTACTGTTAACCATAGCCCATGGTTTGCAATAGGTACATTTTCCCCCATGTATCCATCTATTATTTTTTAACATTTGTTCCCTCTACTATTTATTTATTTTTAATCCATATGCTTTACTCATCTGTCCATACCATAGATAAAAGGATCATCAGACACAAGGTTTTCACAATCACATAGTCACATTGTGAAAGCTATATCATTATACAATCATCTTCAAGAAACATGGCTACTGGAATACACAGCTCTACAGTTTCAGACACTTCCCTCTACCCTCTCTAATGCACCTTAACTAAAAAGGGATATCTATATAATGCTTACGAATAACCTCCAGGATGACCTCTCAATTCTGTTTGGAATCTCTCAGCCACTGACACTTTATTTTGTCTCATTTCTCTCCTCCCTCTTTTGGTCAAGATTTTCTCAATCCCTTGATGCTAAGTCCAGCTCATTCTAGGATTTCTGTCCCATGTTGCCATGGGAATTTACACCCCTGGGAGTCATGTCCCACATAGAGAGGGGAGGGCAGTGAGTTTGCTTGCTGTGTTGGCTGAGAGAGTGATAGGCTACATCTGAGCAACAAAAGAGGGTCTCTGGGGGGTGACTCTTATGTCTAATTTTAAGTAGACTTAGGCTATCCTTTGCAGAGATAGGATTCATATGAACAAATCCCAAGATTGAGGGCTCGGCCTATTGATTTGGTTGTCCCCACTGCTTGCGAGAATATCAGGAATTCTCCAAATGGGGAAGTTGAACTTTCCATCTTTTTCCCCATTCCCCCAAGGGGACTTTGCAAATACTTCTTTATTCACAGTTCAAATCACTCTGAGATTTATTGGAACATCACACTGGATAAACCTACCAAATCTCATGCCCTATTCAAGGTTCCATGTACTTATGGTGTCCAATTAACCTGTTCATAAAAGTCATATTAGGAAATGCACTAGTCAAAATATAAATTTTGTACCAAATAAATATTTTTTTCCTTGTCTCACACAGAAGTTGAAGTTTTAAATTATGAATGACCATTTGTTTTCAACACCCTGCAATATTGACATTCCTTTGTTCTTCCTTATGCAAAAACATTTTTAAATTTGTACAATTAGCTACTATCATACACTCTAGGCATTCCTAGATTATATCATCTCAGTCTTTATCGTATATCTTTTCTTGTGGTTTCATATGTGCCCCCAGCCCTCCTTCCTCTATCGTTCTCACATTCAGTTTCATTCAGTATACTTACATTATTGTGCTACAATCAGTTAGTATTGTGCTATCCATTTCTGAATTTTTGCAATCAGTCCTGTTGCACAATCTGTATCCCTTCAGCTCCAATTACCCAATATCTACCCTACTGCTATCTCCTGATGACCTCTGTTCTTAACTGAAATTCTCCAAGTTCATTCATTAATGTTAGTTCATATCAGTGAGACCATGCAGTATTTATCCTTTTGTTTCCGGCTAATCTCACTCAACATAATGTCCTCAAGGTCCATACATGTTGTTACATACTTCATGACTTTATTCTGTCTTATAGCTGCATAATATTCCATCATATGTATATAACACAGCTTGTTTAGCGACTCATCTATTGATGGACATTTGGGCTGTTTCCATCTCTTAGCCATTGTAAATAATGGTGCTATAAACCTTGGTGTGCAAATGTCCATTTGTGCCCTTGCTCTCTTGTCCTCTGAGTAGATACCTAGCAATGGTATTGCTGAATCATATGGCAATTCTATACTTAGCTTCCTGAGGAACCGCCAACTGCCTTCCACAGCGGTTGTACCATTCCTTGTCTCCCCAGCAGTGCCTGCATCTGCTGGTACAGTTTCAGGTTGAGGCGGGTGAGCCCCTACTGAGGCCACACAGAAGTCTCTGAGCCTTTTTGCCTTCATGCCTGCCATGGTCAGCTTCATGTGTCCACTTGGCCAGGTGGTGGTACCTGTTTGTCTAGTTGGACAAGCGCTGGCCTGTCTGTTTCAGTGAGGACATTTCATGGAATTAAATCATGATCACGTCAGTGGCATCCACAGCAGATTCCATTTGTGATCAGCTAAGGGGAGTATCTTCTGCAATGAGTGATGCTCAATCGGATCACTGGAAGCCTTTTAAGGAGGATTCAGAAGAGACAGGTTCCATTCCTGCTTTGGCTGGTGAGCCTCTCCTGTGGAGTTCATCCAGACCCTCCATCGGAGTCGTCGGCTTCACAGCCTGCCCTGTAGAGTTTGGACTCTGCGTTTCCGTGGTCATGTGAGACACTTTTATAAATTTTATATTTGCGAGTGTTCCCTGTTGATTCTGTTTCTCTAGAGAACACCAACTATTATAATGCCAGACAAAATTTTGCCAAGTTTTATTAAAAAGTGTCTCACCTGTGATTCTGCACCTGGAAGAACAGGTAGACCTGGAAAGTTGTGCCAGCTGGGAGTGGGGGTGCTGCTGCGGTGCCTTGGGACAGGCTCGGGCACCTCAGGGGCACAGACGCCGCTCCACTCTGCATACAGCAGCCGTGTCCGGGGTGGGTCCTGGTGAGGGGATCCGTGGGGAGGCTTGGGCTCGGTCAGGCTGGAGGAGGGGTCCTGCCCACAGTAACCCACTGGGCATGTCCAGGACTTCCCCAGGAAGGAGCGAAGAAATGGTCTCTTCAGTCCTTGTAACCCACCCACCCTTCTTGTGATCATTCTTACCGTGAGCACTATAAATTTTATCCTAAAAATGAATCTGGGAGAGTGCCAAGACAGTAGCTTAGCAAGGTGTGGGATTCAGCTTGTCCTCCAGAGCAGCCAATAAACAGCCAGGAACAGGACAGAACAGCTGCTGCAGCCACATCCGTGACCGGACACACAGCGTACCCCAGTCTGGACCAGCTGGATCAGCCGTGAACCCCCCCAGAACCGTGAGTGTCCCAAGCCGTGGCGGCCAGCGTCCCTCCCCACAGATGACTTCCCAGAGTGGAAAGGAAAGGGACTTTACCAACAGCAGGGGCTGAGTGCAACCAAGCTCCATTTGTGGAATTAATTCACAAATTCTGACTACTTAAAATAGGCCCCTAGCTCAGCTGAACCTTGAGTCAAAGTGGAGGTTGCTGATTTTTGCCCTGCACCAAGGACACAGGGCTGACAGAAAAAGAAAAAAGGAAACAGGTTTTTTGGATCAGACAGCACATAATACTTGAAAGGGTCTGAGCCCTGAAGGAAAGGAGGTGCACATGGGATCCAAAGGTACACAAAGCAACACACCAAGTTATGCTCTTGATTGGCAAACCCAGGAATGGGAGTCCTGCTCTGGGAAGGATTTTTCTCTTTCTTTATGTGGCTGTGTTTCTACAAAGGCCTCACTGCCTTTGGATACAGCGGCAGGGCTCCTCAGGCTGCAACTGCCCCAGGTATAGGCAGAAACAAGCCCGTTTGAGGGCTTGTCTGAAACCTGTGCCTTCCCCAGGAGAGGGGTGGGGCCCAGCTCAGGTGGAAAAGCTCCCTCA
Organism: Tamandua tetradactyla; assembly: GCF_023851605.1. Classification (NCBI taxonomy): domain Eukaryota; kingdom Metazoa; phylum Chordata; class Mammalia; order Pilosa; family Myrmecophagidae; genus Tamandua; species Tamandua tetradactyla. The sequence continues at coordinate 232,003,012 of NC_135327.1, read as the reverse complement.
AGGAATTCAGACCCCAGGGTCTGGAAAACTGAAGCAATTAAAGCCAGCCTACAACCTCTCCTCTGTCTTCATCATGCCCCAGCAGGGAGAGTCTGCCAAAGTTAAAGGTACCGCATCATCTTATGCTGGTGGGACCTGCAGGCAGACAAGCACCACATACTGGGCAGGATAAGAAAAACAGAGTCCAGAGACTTCACAGGAAAGTCTTTCAACCTGCTGGGTCTCACCCTCAGGGAAAACCAAGACAGGTGACCCTTTCCTCCTGACAGGAGACCAGTTTGGTCTGGGAAAATCTGGCTGGGGTCTATAATATCTAAGTAGACCCTCCTAAGGGTGTGTGGGGGAAGGCACCACACAGGTAGGGCAAGAAACAAGAAAACAAGAACTGAAAAATTCTGATCTGTTAAGCAAAACCTAAGCCAGCGGTCCAGAATAAGCTGAACTGAATGTCAAAGAACAGACAGACAACAAAGTCATCAGCGAGAAAACCCTAGGTAAAAGAAGTGCAAGCAATCTCCAGAATAAACTAATTAAGGTAGTTAAATGCCTAGATGCCAGCAAAAAATAACAAATCACACTAGGAAAACTGAAGATATGGCCCAGTCAAAGGACCAAACCAACAATTCAAATGAGACACAGGAGCTGAAACAATTAATTCAGAATGTACGCACACACATGGAAAACCTCATCAAAAATCAAATCAGTGAATTGAGGGAGGATATAGAGAAGGCAAGGAATGAACAAAAATAAGAAATTGGAAGTCTGAAAAACAAAACACTGAACTTATGGGAAAAAGTAGAGGCACAGTAGAAGGCACAGTAGAAGAGAGGAAAAAACAATGGAAACCTACAATGTCAGATTTCAAGAGGCAGAAGACAGCATTAATGAACTGGAGGATGGAACATCTGAAATCTGAAAAACAAAAGAAAATATAGGGAAAATAGGAGCAAGGACTCAGGGAATTGAATGACAATATGAAGCACATGAATATATGTGTTGTGGGTATCCCAGAAGGAGAAGAGAAGGAAAAAGGAGGAGAAAAACTAACAGAGGAAATTATCATTGAAAATTTCCCAATACTTATGAAAGACTTAAAATTACAGATCCAAGAAGTGCAGCATACCCTAAACAGAATAGATCCAAATAGATGTACTCCAAAACACTTACTAATCAGAATGTCAGATGTCAAAGAGAAAGAGAGAATCTTGAAAGCACCAAGAGAAAAACAATCCATCACATACAAGGGAAGCCCAATAAGACTATGTATAGATTTCTCAGCAGAAACTGTGGAGGTGAGAAGACAGTGGGATGATATATTTAAATTACTAAAAGAGAAAAACTGCCAACCAAGAATTCTATATACAGCAAAGTTGTCCTTCAAAAATGAGGGAGAAATTAAAACATTTTCACACAAAAAATCACTGAGAGAATTTGTGACCAAGAGGCTGCCTCTGCAAGAAATACTAAAAGGAGTGCTAGAGACAGATATGAAAAGACAGGAGAGAGAGGTGTGGAGAAGAATGTAGAAATGAAGACTATCAGTAAAGGTAAAAAGAAGAAAAATTAGATACAACCTATAAAATCCAAAAGGCAAATTGGCAGAAGAAAGTACTACCTGTACAGTAATAACACTAATTGTTAATGGATTAAACTCCCCAATCAAAAGACATAGACTGGCAGAATGGATTAAAAAGCAGGACCCATTTATATGCTGCCTACGGGAAACATATGTTAGACCCAAGTATAAACATAGGTTGAAAGTGAAAGATTGGGAAAAGATATTTCATGCAAATATCAATCAGAAAAGATCAGGAGTAGCTAATATCCAAGAAATTAGACTTCAAATGTAAAACAATTAAAAGAGTACAAAGAAGGACACTATGTATTAATAAAAGGAACAATTCAACAAGAAGACATAACAATCACAAATATTTATGCACTGAGCCAGAATGCTCCAAAATACATGAGGCAAACACCAAAACGAGAAAGACACATTTACCATAATAATTGGCGACTTCAATTCCCCACTCTCATCAATGGAAAGAACATTTAGACAGAGGATCAATAAAGAAACAGAGAATTTGAATAATACAATAAATGAGAATGAGTTAGACATTTATAGAACATTACACCCCACAACAGTAGGATACACCTTTTTCTCAAGTGCTCATGGATCATTCTCAAGAATAGACCATATGCTGAGTCACAAAGCAAGTCTAAATAAATTTTAAAAGATTGAAATCATACAAAACATTTTCTCAGATCATAATGGAATGAAGTTGGAAATCATTAATAGAGTGCCAAAAAATTCACAAATATATGGGGGCTCAACAACACACTCTTAAATAACCAGTGTGTCAAGGAAGAAATTACAACAGAAATCAGTAAATATCTTGAGGCAAATGAAAATGAAAACGCAACATATCAAAATTCATGGGATGCAGCAAAGGCAGTGCTAAGAGGGAAATTTATTGCCCTGAATGCCTATATCAAGAAAGAAGAAAGGGCAAAAATCAAGGAATTAACTGTACACTTGGAAGAACTGGAGAAAGAACAGCAAACTAACCCCAAAGCAACCAAAGGAAAGAAATAATGAAGATTAGAGCAGAAATAAATGAAATTGAGAACATGAAACAATTGAGAAGATCAACAAAACCAGAAGTTAGTTCTATGAGAAAATCAATAAGATTGATGGACCCTTAGCAATGTTGACAAAAAGAAGAGAGAGGATGCAAATAAATAAAATCAGAAATAGAAGAGGAGACATAACTACTGATCCCACAGAAATAAAGAAAGTATGAGAGGATATCATGAACAACTTTATGCTAATAAAATCGACAATGTAAATGAAATGTACAACTTTTTAGAAAGTTGTGCTGGTTTGAAAGGATGTATGTCCCCTAGAAAAGCCATGTTTTAATTAAATCCCATTTCATAAAGCAGAATAATCCCTATTCAATACTGTATGTTTGAAACTGTAATTAGATCATCTCCCTGGAGATGTGATTTAATCGAGTGGTGGTTAAGCTGGATTAGGTGATGACATATCTCCACCCATTTGTGTGGGTCTTGATAAGTTTCTGGAGTTCTGTAAAAGAAAAAACATTTTGGAAAGGAGGAGATTCAGAGAGAGCAGAGAAGAATAACATAGCCACGAGAAGCAGAGTCCACCAGCCAGCAACCTTTGGAGATGAAGAAGGAAAATGCCTCCAAGTGAGCTTCATCAAAGAGGAAGCCAGGAGAAGAAGCTAGCAGATGATGCTGTGTTCACCATATGCCCTTCCAGATGAGAGAGAAACCCTGACCATGTTCACCACATGCCCTTCCACTTGAGAGAGAGACCCTGAACTTCATCGGCCTTCTTGAACCAAGGTATCTCTCCCTGGATGCCTTTGGTTGGACATTTCTATAGACTTGCTTTAATTGGGACATTTTCATGGCCTTAGAAGTGTAAACTTACAACTTATTGAATTCCCCTTTTAAAAAGCCATTCCATTCCTGGTATATTGCATTCCAGTAGCTAGCAAACTAGAACAAAAGGCATAAACAACCAACTTTGACTCGAGAAGAAATGGATGACCTCAACAAACCGATCACAAGTAAAGAAATTGAATCAGTCATTACAAAGCTCCCCCAAAAGAAAAGTCCAGGATCAGATGGCTTCACATATGAATTCTACCAAACATTCAAGAAAGAATTAGTACCAATCCTGCTCAAACTCTTCATAAAAATTTAAGAGGAGGGAAAGCTACGTAACTCATTCTATGAAGCCAACATCACCCTCATACCAAAGCCAGACAAAGATAATACAAAAAAAGAAAACTATAGACCAATCTCTCTAATGAATATAGATGCAAAATTCCTCAACAGAATTCTAACAAATCGAATCCAGCAGCACATTAAACGAATTATACACCATGACCAAGTAGGACTCATCCCAGATATGCAAGGATGGTTCAATGTAAGAAAATCAATTAATGTAATACACCATATCAACAAATCAAAGCAGAAAAATCACATGATCATCTTGATTGATGCAGAAAAGGTATTTGACAAAATTCAACACTCTTTCTTGTTGAAAACACTTCAAAGGATAGAAATAGAAGGGGACTTCCTTAACATGATAAAGGGAATATATGATAAACCCACAGCTAATATCATCCTCAATGGGGAAAAACTGAAAACTTTCCCCCTAAGATCAGGAACAAGGCAAGGATGTTCACTGTTATTCCACATTGTGTTGGAAATTCTACCCAATGTGTCTTTTTTCTAGACAAGAAAAAGAAACACACGGCATCAAAATTGGAAGGAGGAAGTAAAACTCTCACTGTTTGCACATGATATGATACTATATGTTGAAAACCCTGAAAAATCCACAGTGAAACTACTAGAGCTAATAAGTGAGTACAGCAAAGTGGCAGGTTTCAAGATCAACACTCAAAAATCTGTAGTGTTTCTGTACACTAGTAATGAGCAATCTGAGGGGGAAATCAAGAAAAAAATTCCATTTGCAATTGCAACCAAAAGAATAAAATATTTAGGAAGAAAATTAACTAAAAAGACAGAAGACCTAAACAAAGAAAACTACAAGAAATTCTTAAAAGAAATCACAGAATACCTAAATAAATGGAAGGGCATACCATACTCATGGATTGGAAGACTAAATATAATTAAGATGTCAATTCTACCTAAATTGATTTACAGATTCAGTGCAATACCAATTAAAATCCCAAAAACTTACTTTTCAGAAATAGGGAAACCAATAACCAAATTTATCTGGAAGGGAAGGGTGCCCCGAGTAGCTAAAAGTATTCTGAGAAAGAAAAATGAAGTCGGAGGTCTCACGCTACCTGACTTTAAGGCATATTATGAAGCTACAGTGGTCAAAACTGCATTGTACTAGCATAAAGATAGATATATTGACCAATGGAATCAAATAGAGTGTTTAGATATAGACCCTCTCATCTATGGACAATTGATCTTTGATAAGGCAGTCAAGCCAACTCACCTGGGACAGAAGAGTCTCTTCAATAAATGGTGCCTACAGAACTGGATATCCATATGCAAAAGAATGAAAGAGGACCCATATCTCACACCCTATAGAAAAGTTAACTCAAAATGGATCAAAGACCTAAACATTAGATCTAAGACCATAAAGCTGTTAGAAGGAAATGTAGGGAAATATCTTCTAAATCTTACAATAGGAGGCAGTTTCCTAGACCTTACATCCAAAGCACAAGCATTGAAGAAAGAAAGAAAGAAATGGGAACTCCTCAAAATTAAACACTTTTGCACATCAAAGAACTTTATCAAGAAAGTAAATAGACAGCCTACACAATGGGAGACAATATTTGGAAATGATATATCAGATAAAGGTCTAGTATCCAGAATATATAAAGAGATTGTTCAACTCAACAACAAAAAGACAACTCAATTACAAAATGGGCAAAACACTTGAACAGACTCTTCTCAGAAGAGGAAATGCAAATGGCCAAAAGGCACATGAAAAGATGCTCAAGTTCCCTGGTTATTAGGGAAATGCAGATCAAACCACTATGAGATATCATCTCACTCTCACCAGAATGGCCATTATCAATAAAACAGAAAACGACAAGTGCTGGAGAGGATGTGGAGAAAGAGGCACACTTATCCACTGTTGGTGGGAATGTCAAATGGTGCAACCACTGTGGAAGGCAGTTTGGCGGTTCCTCAAAAAGCTGAATATAGAATTGCCATACGACCCAGCAATACCATTGCTGGGTATCTACTCAAAGGACTTAAGGGCAAAGACACAAACGGACATTTGCACACTAATGTTTATAGCAGCGTTATTTACAATTGCAAAGAGATGGAAACAGCCAAAATGTCCATCAACAGACGAGTGGCTAAACAAACTGTGGTATATACATATGATGGAATATTATGCAGCTGTAAGACAAAATAAAGTTATGAAGTATGTAACAACGTGGATGGACCTTAAGGACATTATGCTGAGTGAGGTTAGCTAGAAACAAAAGGACAAATACTGTATGGTCTCACTGATATGAACTGACATTAGTGAATAAACTTGGAATATTTCACTGGTAACAGAAACCATCAGGAGATAGAAATAGGGTAGATATTGTGCAATTGGAGCTGAAGGGATACAGATTGTGCAACAGGACTGATTGTAAAAACTCAAAAATGGATAGCACAATGCTACCTAACTAATACAATAATGTCAGAACACTGAATGAAGCTGAAACTGAATGTGAGAATGATAGAGGGAGGAGGCCTGGGGGCACAAATGAAATCAGAAGGAAAGATAGATGATAAAGCCTGAGATGGTATAATCTAGGAATGCCTAGAGTGTATAATGATAGTGAATAAATGTACAAATTTAAAAATGTTTTTGCATCAGGAAGAACAAAGGAATGTCAATACTGCAGGCTGTTGAAAATAGATGGCAATTAATATCTTAAAATTTCAGCTTATGTGTGAGACTAAAGCAGAAAACGTTTATTTGGTACAAAGTTTGTATTTTGACTTGTGCATTTCCTGATATAACTTATGTGGACAGATTAATTGAACACCGTTAAGTACATGGAACCTTGATTAGGGTATGAGATTTGGTTGGTTTGTCCAGAGTGATGCCCCAGTAAATCCCAGGGTGATTTGAACAGTGAGTAAAAAAGTATTTGCAAAGTCCCCTTGGGGGAATGATGAGAAAGGGGGAAAATTTAACTTCCCCAAGTTGAATTCTTGATATTCTCACAAGCAGTGTGGACAACCAAAGCAATAGGCTGAGGCCCCCAATCTTGGAGTTTGTTCATATGAAACTTAACCCCGCAAAGGATAGGTCAAGCCTACTTAAAATTTTAGGCCTAAGAGTTACCCCCCAGAGAACCTCTTTTGTTGCTCAAATGTGGTTTCTCTCTCTCAGCCAACATGACAAGCAGACTCACTGCTCTCCCCCTGTCTACATGGGACATGACTCCCAGGGGTGTGGACCTTCCTGGCAACATGGGACAGAAATCCTAGAGTGAGCTGGGACTCAGCACCAAGGGATTGAGAAAACGTTCTCGACCAAAAGGGGGAAGAGAGAAATGAGACAAAATAAAGTGTCAATGGCTGAGAGATTCCAAACAGAATTGAGAGGTTATCCTGGAGGTTATTCTTATGCATTAAATAGATATCACTTTCTTAGTTTAAGGTGTAACAGAGAGGCTGGAGGGGACTCTGAAAATGTAGAGTTGTGTTCCAGTAGCCATGTTTCTTGAAGACGATTGTATATAATGATACGGCTTTCACAACGTGACTGTGTGACTGTGAAAACCTTGTGTCTGATGCTCCTTTTATCTACTCATTAACAGACAAGTAAAACATATGAAATAAAATAAATAAAAATAAATAATAGGTGAGAACAAATGTTAAAATAAATTTAGTAGTTTGAAATGCTAGTGATCAATGAAAAGGAGGGGTAATGGGTATGGTACGTATGAATTTTTTTCTGTTGTCTTTTTATTTCTTTTTCTGAATTGATGCAAATGTTCTAAGAAATGATCATGATGATGAATATGCAACTATGTGATGATATTGTGAATTACTGATTAATACAGAATGAAATGACCATATGTTAAGTATGTTTGTATTTGTTGTTATATTAAAAAAATTTTTAATTAATAATAAAAATTAAAAAAAAATGGATCTGGGCAGACCACGGTGGCTCAGCAGGCCACATTCTCACCCACCATGCCGGAGACCCGGGTTTGCTTGCTGGTGTCTGCCCATGCAAAACAAACAAACAAACAAATAAATGAAATATTTCCTCCAGTTAAGTGGGAAAGAGCGGGAGTGTGACCTGCTCGGAGTGGCGCAGCCGTGAGGGGGGAGGTGGGTGTGATGCCTGAGGGTGTCGGGAAAACCCAAATCTCAGCTTCTCACTGAGGAGCTATTTAGTGTCATTTTGACAGCACCGAAGATTGAAATACTGCGTTACTTCATCGTGCTCGTCAGTGAAGCAAAGTGGAATTTACCCCAGGAACTGAAACAGATTTTCTCAAGCTGTACTGCGCTGTTATTAGGCAGCCACACTGGACGGCTTCTGCCCACCTCCTGCAATAGCTGGCCACGCGAAAGGAGCCTTTAATTGGAAAGCAGCAACAGAAATAATCAGACATACTGAGGCCTCTGAGGATTGACTCCACTTTTAGAAGTGGTGTGGGGAGCGCATCTGCCATGCCGTTGGCACCTCGCCCTGGAGCGGCTGCCGCGGTGGGTGCTGGACACGCGGGCACAGGGTGCTGAGCCTGCACCCACCCGCAGGCCCAGAGTGGCCTCGTGGACGAGCGCCCTGGGAGACCCACCACAGGAGCAGCCCCTCCATGCCCGGTGGCCCCACGTCCTGGCCCTGGCGGGCTGTCACCTCACAGCGCGGATCATGACCTGCTGGCGTCTCTGTCCCGGCCGCGTGCCGACCAGGTGCCCGGCGTCCTCATTGGGCGACCCGGTTCCCGGCGTCCTCGTGGGGCAACCAGGTGCCCGACATCTGCATGGGGAGTCCCAGTGCCCGGCGTCCGCGTGGGGCGTCCCGGCCTCATGTGGTGGTGATCCTCACGGCTGCTGCCCCCGGAAGGGCTGGTCTGGGCAACTCGGCAGCACGGCAGAGGCGGCCGTGGGTGGCTATGTGTGGTGTCCAGGCCAGGACATGAGGGTCACCAAGGACACTGCCCGCTGTCTCCTGGACTGCCCGTGGTGGGCGAGGTCCTGGGACCTGCCTTCTCTCCACCTGCGCGGCCACGGACGGGCTTCTCATTTTAAGCTGAGTTTTGGAGTAATTTGTTCCTCTGCTGTAGCAACACAGTCTCTGCTCAGCGTATGACCCTTTACCCTCATCTGCTTCTCATCGTGATGATGACAGCTGCCCTCGGGCAGGCCACCCACGTGACAGTAACTTAGACCCCTCAGCATGGGCCCCAGCGAGGCTTGCTCAGGGCAGGTTCCTTCCCGGCCATTCCCGGCAGGGGCAGTGGGCGCCAGGACACAGGGCAGAACCAGGGCAGGCGGAACCCCCACGGGTCCCCATTTGCCCCCCAGGACCCCCTCAACAAGGGCGGAATTAGTCGCAAATACGGGACCTGCAGCAGCCAGGAGCCGTCACAGGCCGAGCATCCGGGCCTCCATCCATCCGCCCATCCGTCCCTCCATCCCACCCAGTCCAGCCCGACGTCTCCGGCAGGCAGGGCCCGGGAAGGAGGTGCCCTGCGTCAGGGTGGGGCCAGGAGTGCGGGGGGGCTGTGACCAGGCAGGCTCAGCGCGGGGGTCTGCGTGGAGGGCAGGGACAGCCCGGCCACGTCCACACAGTATGCCCAGAGAGCACAGCGAGGGGGAGTCACCAGCACCAGACGTAGGCTTCCTGTGCCCTGTCACCACGTTCAGGACCGGCAGACGATGGGGCAAAAAGAGACAGCTTGATGACCAAATCATAAAATGACTGCCCCAAGCCCCCAGAAGCAAGGCATCCATCTCCAAAACGCTGTCCTCTCCGTGCTCTGCGCAACCCGTGTCCCTGGAGCGGGGCCGGAAGTGCTGGGAGGGCTGGCCTGGGGCAGCACCCGAACCACAGCCAGGGACCCCCAGTGCCTCAGGACTTGTGAGGGTGGCTGGGGGTGGGCAGGGCGCAAAGCCAGCTCGGCCGCCTTCGTCTGGTATTCACCTCCTGGGTTAGGGCCATTTCAGCGGTGCCTTCGGGGCAGCCGCGTCCCCAGGCCGCCCCCAGCTTCCCGCGGCCCCACCTCTCTGGGAGCCTCTGCGGGACTCGGGGCTGGGAAGGGTGGAGACCCGCCCAGGGCCGGCCTGGGGAAGGTGCTCCTGCTCCCTGCAGGTGCTTGCAGGATCACAGGGTCAGGCAGCTGCCCGGCCTCTGCCCGGGGCAGGCCGAGCCCCCTTCCTGCCCTTCCGCCATGCACTGCCCAACCCTGGTTCTGGATCCTCAGGTCCCTCCTCGAATCCCGGGAACGTAAGTGTCGCCTGCTCTGGTGGCGCGCTCTTCCCGAGCCTGGCTCTGCGCTCACCCCTGCAATCTCCGCGCCCCGGGCAGTGGGTCAGGTCCCTCACCCATCTCCTGGCCGCTCCCTGCACCTCACAGCCTGGCAGCTTCTCCAGCTCAGGTACGGCAGCCCACCTCTCCTGGTGCCGGGAGCCATCCTGACGGCTCTGCCCGCAGCACTGATAGGTCACTCGTCTCGTCCACTACAACCTCCTAGCCAGCGGCGGCCATCCCCAGCCCACCGTCCCCCAGTGTGGTCTCTGGGCAGCATGTCACCGGGCTCCCACCGTCCACACCGGGCCTGGTGGACATAGAGAGCACACGGAGGGCCCTTGCGGTCAGGCCAGGCTGCTCCCCGCCACGTCTTCCTTTTCACTCGGAATGAAAGGCCGAGTCCCTACAGGGGCCACGGACCCTGCAGTCTTCTCAGATGGGGATGGGGAGCTCGGCACGGGATCTGAAAGGAGCTTTGGGTTCCAGAGCGCTGGGATGGGGCTGAGGCTCCGGCTCTCCAGCAGGCTGAGCCGTGAGATGTCTGTCCTCTTGCAGTGTGATGTCATCCACCCTGCCCTGTGATGTCACCCACCCTGCCCTGTGATGTCACCCTCCCTGCAGTATGATATCATCCCCCTGCCCTGTGATGTCACCCACCCTGCAGTATGATGTCATTTATCTTGCCCTGTGATGTCACCCTCCCTGCAGTATGATATCATCCCCCCCGCCCTGTGATGTCACCCACCCTGCCCTGTGGCCCTGTGATGTCACCCACTTTGCCTCTGTCAGCTGGGAAGGCACGTGGCTGATGTCTGGTGGTCCTTGATCCTGGTTTTTTGCCCTCAGCTTCTGTTCCCAGTGGCCTCTCTCTGTGTCCTGTGGGCTTCCATTTAGCATCTCTGGGGCATTAGTCTGTCTAAGTGTCCTGAGATCCTCTCAGCTTCTCAGGGGCAGATTCTGGATTTCATCTCTTAACTTAGCTTCTCCTAGGGAGTTTTATTTATTTATTTTTTTTGCATGGGCAGGCACCGGGAACCGAACCCAGGTATCCGGCATGGCAGGCAAGAATTCTGTCACTGAGCCACCATCACACTGCCCCCCAAGGGCGTTTTTTGTCTCCAAGTGTCTGTGCTTTCTCCAAAATGTCTCCCTCTTAAAGGACCCCAGTAAGTGGATTAACACCCACCTTGAGCTGGATGTGCCACATCTCCGTGGAAACCACCTGATTGGGAGGTCCCACTCAACCGTAGGTCTGCACCACGAGATTGGATTAAAAGAACAGGATGTTTCTGGGGGACAGCACAGAATCAGCCTACTTTCCTTCCCTGTTTTCCTGCTGAAATTCTCTTCCTAGTCCTTAGCACACAGCAGTACAGGGCCTGTCAACATGCCATTATCTGCGTGTGATTCAGCAGGTTCCTTCCGTAATAGAGATGGATTTCTGTCTCATTTGCTCCGTGCTGTGCTATGACAGAGCCTTACACATAGCTGGTGCTCTGTAAATGTGTGGGATAAACACACGAAAGCAGGACCATTGCTGTAGAGGCGGGTGGCGAGTATGGGGGTAGCACTAAGGATTCAGAGGGAGGACCGAGTCTGTGTGCGCTGAGGGCAGCCGTCCGGAGGCTGAGGGCTAAGGGCATGTGCAGTGGGCTACCGTGCTGGATTCTTCCTGCTTATGGCATCGTGCTTCCCTCTAAGAGATGGGACACACTCAGCTTATTGGATCCGATAAGTTATTTGCAATATGTAAGACTCTATTTCTAAAATGTGATGGTCTAAGATCACCAAATTGTTGTTTTCATCTCTGGATATCTTCTTAGATGTCTGGAGCTTTCTCTCTATGAACTTGAAAAGTGGGTCATCATCATCTTCAGAAATCTCATACTGATGGTGTCGAAAGGAAGTGTGAAGACCTTAAATTGCAGTTTCATTCTTTGTCCATTCTTGCTGTCCTGGTGATGGGCTTGCCTGTTGTGAAGGAATGCTCCAGGATCCTGGGAACGATAGTTTTTTGCTCTGCTTTGAGACGCTGCTTGATTTCAGCACCGCCTTGAACTGGTGCAGTGTGGTGAACTCAGTCACCCCACCTGCCTCAGGAGCGTGGGGCCGTGACCCAGTTTCCGCCCGTGCCCCTCCCTCGTCCACCCTCCACCTCCCCTCGCTCTCCCCAGGGCTGCGCCCAGGACGGGCCACACGTGTCGGACGATGGCTCATGCGGGGCGTCCCTTCCCCAGGCCCCTCCGGGTCCCGCTGCTGCCGTCTCTGGGCGAGCCTCTGGCGTGGGGTGGTATCTTCACTTCTCTGGGTCGCCCCAAGCCAGCCCCCACAGCGCAGCGGCCGGGACTTCACGGCCCGCCGGAAGGGTTTGCCACACCGACGGAACACTTGCAGCCCTGCTTTCATTTTCAGAATTTGTGTTGATGTGGAGCTGAGCTCCTCAGGGTCTGGTGGAAAGTAGACACAGAGGCCGTTTGCTCCACACAGAGCATCATCAAAAACCTGCAGCCTCTGTGCCACTCAGGTGTGGGTGTCCACCCCATTTCGGTGGACGAGAAAAGGCCAGCTTTTACCGGGAAGAGGCGTCATAGAAATCTAAATCAGTGTATTAGCTGCTTAATAAATGAGTATCCCCAAGATTAATTCCAGGTACCTAACAAATACCCAATAAATACTTAACAATTAAATTAATTAACCATAAAATTATGGCATTTAAACAGCCCTATTTATATCTTAATTGATATAAAACTAGTCACAGCATGTAGATCTGTATCTCCGGAGAAGCTTCTAGGAAAAATAGTAAACATTTTAATATAGTATTTATTTAGAATCATTTAGTATGTCAATTATAATTTGCATCTCATTTTGGGTATTATTGATAATGATTTAAATGGGCATTATATATTCTTTTGAAGATAATTTGCTGCATTAGTTAAAGTGATGTGTTGTGTGTCCTGAGACCAGAGACTGTCTAATGGCCTTAATTTCCAGTTTCACTGCATGACAGATGAGACGCAGCCTGAGGTATCGGACAGAGAGATGGGCTGTGGCTCAAAAGTCTTCATTCTTCACTCTCCCTCTTCTAGCGCAACACTGAGTAAGCTGTTTATCTCCCTAGAACTTAGGGCTTTGTCACTGTTTTAGTTTGCCAAAGCGGCCAGAATACAACACATGAGAGATGGATCAACTTTTAATAAGGGGATTTATTTAGTTAAAAACCTCTAGTTCTTCAGAGGAAAGGTAGCGAGCTTTCACCTGAGGTTTTCTGTTCCATGGGAAGGCACAAGGTGACATCTGCTGGCTTCTCTCCTGGCTCCTGCGTCCCAGTGGCTTTCCCCAGGGTGATTCCTTTCTGCATCTCCAAATGTCTGGGCTGAGCTGCTGAGCTCTCTCCTGACCTCTCTCTTTGAGCCTCCAGCTAATTAAAGTAAACCTCACTCGCTGCGGCAGGCACTGCCCTTAGCCAACTGCAGATGTCGTCACATAGATGCGTTTCACATGCTGATGACTCACGTCCACCACAGAACAGGCACCATCACCTGGCCAGGTGGACACCTGACCCTAACTCCCACACTCACCTATAAAAACAGGGACAATATGACAGGAGTGGCTGCTGCACGTATTTTCAGGTGGGGTCTGTCCTTGTAGAGCGAAAGCCCACCATAAACGTAGGCTTGCAGGAGCGATGGTGTAATGGAGAGGCTCGCACTCAACCTCAGCAGCCAGGCCCGGGGGTCCCCCCCACCGCAGCCCATGCGGCCCCTTCCACAGCCAATGGGGCCCCTCCCACAGCCCATGCGGCCTCCCCCACAGTCCATGCGGCCCCCCCCGCAGCCCATGGGCCCCCCCCGCAGCCCATGCGGCCCCCCCCACAGCCCATGCGGCCTCCCCCACAGCCCATGCGGCCCCCTGCAGCTTATGCGGCCCCCCCGCAGCCCATGGGGCCCCCCCGCAGCCTATGCGGGCCCCCCCACAGCCCATGCGGGCCCCCCACAGCCCATGGGGCCCCTCCCACAGCCCATGGGGCCCCTCCCACAGCCCATGGGGCCCCTTCCGCAGCCCATGGGGCCCCTCCCACACCACATGCGGCTCCCCCACAGCCCATGCGGCCCCCCCCCCACAGCCCATGCGGCACCCCCGCAGCCCATGCGGCCCCTTCCAGCGCTGCTCTTTTCCAGCCATCCCCTTCCCCATCGGGGGGCCTGTAGCAACCCTGATTTCCAAAGACAGCTGCTAGTAATTTACCTTTTAGTACAAAAGAGAAAGCAGGTAGGAAAAACTGCCTTGGGCATTCCTCAGGCTTTAACCTTCCCCTTTACAATTTCACGGGATCAGGCTCCATTTCCACACTGGACTTAAAACCAATTTCTGAGTGCCGCAGCCCCAGGGAGTGGGGCGTGGAGCTTCCAACAATTAGTGGCCAGGAGAAGGCCCTCTTTTCTTTTCCTTACGATGGCTCTGCTCCATGTATCACCTCGGCTTTAAACGTCAGTCACTACAAAGGCAAAAGGCATTTTATGCAACAACTTACCTACCTGTAAAATTCTATACATTCTGATTGACTCTTTAAATATTAAGTTAGACTGGAGCCAGCTATGGTTTATCACAGGACATGTGTCACTGAAATAAAAGTTTATAGTGCACCTTTATTTCAATTGGCAATAGATGGAAATTTTAATGTTCTTGACTAAGCTCAGTATAAAGGCAAGAACGACTCCAAAACCACACAAGCTCGCTTTTCAGGGAAGTATAAATGCATGGAAGGGCATTTGCACACAGTCCTGCTGGAAATGGTCACCTGCAACTTCCCGAGCTGCTCGTTGCTTGGGAACTGGTAGGTCTAGTCACCCGTTGGGGTCAGCCTTGCTTGGGGAGCCAGGTGAGCAGCAGTCTCACCTGGCCTCACCTGCAGCCAGGCCCACAGGCTGCGTGCGTGGGGTGAGACAGGAGCAGCGGCACCCTGCATGTTTAATGACTGCCTGGTGATGGAGTGGGGCCTTTGCCCAGCCCCTGGTGTAAGCACCCCAGCCATGGCACAAAGCACCAGTCTGTCACCAACCTGCTGCCCGCACCCCTGGAACTGGGACCACCTGTGAGCCAGCACAGCACAGGGCTGAGGAAGCTCCCATGAAGTCAGAGCCCCTCACCCTGCATGGAAGGTGGAGAAGCCCAGCCAAGAAGACAGGGATGTGTTCCATTTGTGGTGCTCCTAGCTGCATCACCCTTGTCCAAAATCTTCAGCAGTTTTGACATTCATCACTCTTGAATGAGCTCAGAGAGGACAATGGGGCAGTCATCATGTGGGTCACACATAGGAAAATGGTGAAAGTTTAACATGCTCAGAAATGGGAACTTAGCAGGGATGTGTTGGGTTCCTGGACTGCAACTTGCCTGCTGTGAGTTGTAACCCAGGAATTCCCAGGCCGTGCTTTGATGGAAGGCTCAGTGTTAATGGAGGGTGATTAGTGGAAGTCTGGGCTGGGGAAAGCTCTAGAGTAGAGGTCACACTCCCATGCAATGAGAAAAGGTCGCCTTGAATATATGGCCTCATTGCCTTTCATCTCCCGGTGACAGGAACAGCCAGCATGTACTGGTTGGAAATGGCCAGCCCTCAGGGTCCTGGGGGAGGGCGTGGTCTAGAGGGGGTTCCCACATGGAAACATGCCGATCTGTGAGAAGTCTTCCGTATATAATAGGAAAGACATGCTGAGCATTATTCAGGGACTCCTTAAAAGCATATTAACTTAAAGATACTCTTCATTCATAGTAAGCAGAATTTTAATTTTTACATATTTGATCCTTAATAGTGGCTGATGTGTTATCTCTGTTATATCATCATGGAAAATACAATCTTTTTTCACATTTTTTGAGATACAAGTGACATACAATAAACTGTAATGTAAGTGTACAAATAGAAGAGTTTTGACATATGTAAACAGAATTACCAGAAAGAAGAATATGCAACTTTGCTGTTACTAGTTCTAATGACCTTATTTGTATATTCTTCAGATGATCCTGTCATCTGTGAATACTCTAATTTCTTCCTGTTTAGCTGGATGCAGTCACATATCTTTCTTTTTTTTTTTGCACTGGTTGAACATCCAGTTCGATGTGGAATGAAGGTGGTGAGAATTGCCATCCTTGCCTCACTCCTGATCTTAGGTGAAAAGCTTTCAGCCTTCACCTAAAGGAGAGTTCTAGCTGTAGGTTTTATCTTAAAATGTTTGGTAAAATTCTCCAGTAAAGCCATCTGAGCCTGAAGACTTTTTTTTTTTGAAG
This sequence comes from Tamandua tetradactyla, assembly GCF_023851605.1. Lineage (NCBI taxonomy): Eukaryota > Metazoa > Chordata > Mammalia > Pilosa > Myrmecophagidae > Tamandua > Tamandua tetradactyla. Next base: position 231,986,712 of record NC_135327.1, on the reverse strand, counting down.
AATTTCAATTATAAATTCAATATCATTAATAGTTATAGAACAATTTAAATTGTCTGTTTCTTCTCAAGTGAACTTTGGTAGTTTGTGTCTTTCAACGAATATATCCATTTCATTTAAGTCATCAAAGTTTTTGACAAAGTTGTTATTATCTTTTTAATATCTACAAGACCTTCAGGGCTGCAACCTCTCTGATTTCTGCTATTGGTCGGTCAAACATTTTCTCTCTCTTTTTCCAAATTGGTGTGGCTAGAGGTTCATCAATTTTATTTATGTCTTTAACAAATAATTTTCTGCTTCCATGGAGAGTTATGATTGGGTCCTGTATTTTTATCCAGTCTGGCATTCTCTGCCTTTTAGTTGGTGTGTTTAGACCATTTATAGTTAATGTGATTATTAAAATTTTTTGGATTTTAATCCACCATCTTTCTATTTGTCTTCATATGATTGAATTTAAATCTACCATCTTGCTGTTTTTTAGTATCTGTTCCATCTGTTCTTTGTTTCTTTTCCCTCTTTTACTGCCTTCTTTTGGAACAAGTATTTTAATGATTATAAAATTTATTATATTTGATCACATTTTTGCAGATTTGAAACTGTTATGTACCTCAGAAAAGCAATGTTTTTTTAATCCAGTCTTATGGGGGCAGACTTATTATAGGGTGGGCACTCTTGATTAGGTTGTTTCCATGGAGATGTGATCCCACCCATACAAGGAGGGTCTTAATTAGCTTACTGGAGCCCTTTAAAAGGAGAACATTATGGAAAAAGCTCAAACTCAGACACTTGCAGATGCAGAGAGAGCCATTTGAAAACAGACTCCCTGAGAAAAGGACGGCAGACATTGCCATGTGCCTTCCCATGTGACATAGGTGCCTGGATGTGATTGGCCTCCTTTTGTTGATGCCTCAATTTGGACATTTTCATGGTTTTAGAATTGTACATTTTAAACCTAATAAATATCCCTTGTAAAAGCCAATCCATTTCTGGTATATTGCATTCTGGCAGCTTTAGCAAACTGAGACAACTTTTAGTAGTTTGCTAGCTACAACTCTTTCTTTTGTTTTTACTGATTGTTTTAGCTGTGCAATATATATCTTTTTCTTCTCACAGTCTACTTTCAAGTGATTTATACCACTACTGTTTTTCCCACTTGTTTTACAGTTGCCATGCATTTATTTATACAGATGTTATAAATCCCTGATACATAATGATTACATTCATAACAGCCTGTTAGCTTTAGAGAGACAGAAAAATAATAGAGTCTAACATGCATTTACATATTTTTCATATTTACATAGCTTCATTATTGGTGTAGATCTAATTTTCAGTCTGCTTTCTTTTCCTTTCTGCCTGAAGTACTTACTTTAATGTTTCCTGCAGTATGCACCTGCTGGTTATGAATTCTTTCAGCTTTTGTATGTTCAGAAAAGTAGTTACTTTACCTTCATTTTTGAAAGATTTGCTGAGTATAGGATTCTAGGTTGACTGTCCCCTGAACCCCCATTCTGTATTTTAAAGATATTGTTCTACTGCTTTGCTAGTTTGAAGACATTACCCCCAGAAAAAAACATGTTCTTTCCGTGCTGATCCAATCTTGTGGGGCCAGACCTATTGTTTAGGGTGGAAACCTTTGATTAGATTGTTTCTATGGAGACTGACCCACTCAATTATGGCCATGGCCTTTTGATTAGATTACTTCCATGGAGAGGTGGCACACCTAACTGTGGGTGTGGCTTTTTGATTATGTGGAAATGTGACTCCACCCATTCAAGGTGGGTCTTGATTTGTTTACTGGGGTCCTTTAAAAAGGGAGGCATTTTGGAGAAAATACAGTTGTTTCAGAGTCTGCACAGACAGAGACATTTAGAGATGCAAAAAGAAAATGCTGTCCAGGGACACTGTTTGAAACCAGAAGCCAAAGAGCCAGCAGATGCCAGCCATGTGCCTTCCCAGTTGACAGAGGTGTTCTGGACACCTTCAGCCTTTCTCGAGTCTCAGTGTCTTCCATGGATGCCTTGGTCTGTACATTTTTAAGGCTTGAGAACTGTGAACTTGTAACATAATAAATCCCCTTTATAAAAGCCAACCCATTTCTGATTTTTGCATTCCAGCAACTTTACAAACTAAAACAACTGCCTTCTGGCTTCCATTGTTTCCAAAAAGAAGTTTGCTGTATTCTTATCTTTGTTTTTTGTATTTTCTTACCACTTTTAAGAATTTCTCTCTATTCCTGCCTTTAAGGAATTTTTTATATGCCTTGATGTAGTTTTCTTCATGTTTTTGTGCTTTGGATTTGTTGCGCTTCTTGGGATCTGTGAATATATAGTTTTCAGTAAATTTGGAAAATTTCTACCATCATTTTTTAATTGTTTTCTTCTCTTTTTCTGGGACTATAATTATATGTATATTAGGCCATTCGTGGTTGTCTCACAGGTCACTGATTGTGTATTAATTTTTTATTCAGCCTTTTCTTAGCACTGTATTTTATTTTCCAAAGTTTCTATTGCTGTGTCTTTAAGTTTACAATTGTTCTCATCATCTTAGCTATACATCATGAGAAATTTAGTTTCCTTTACATCTAATAATTAAAATTTAAATAAATTTAAACTTTTGTATCTTTAGTATTCAAATGTGGATGGCAAATCTCCATTTACTTTGCTTTTCATGATATGTTTCATCCTGATGACTTAAAATGCAATTGCAATTCTAGTCAATTTGGTAGATAGAAGATATTTGCATTTGGCTTTTCCTTTCCTCTTTCTCCTTAGTGGAGCTTGTGAGTAAACAATTCTTCTGTTCCTTGGCCTGAAGAACTCCTATACACATGGTGCTTTGACGATTGTTGTGTTCTAATGGGATCAAATGATCTAAAGCCATGCCCTGTTGGTAGACCAGACATCCCAGATAGGAGAGGGCAGTCATGGTGTCTCGTCTCTCTTGAGAGCCTTGGGCAGGCTGCTGACCAGGCTTGATGCTGTACTGGATGCTGTGGGTCTCTGAGTGTCTCCCACCATATGGAGACAGGCAGTCTTCAGTCCAGCTAGGAAGTATCACGTCTATAAAATCTCTAGAGCTAGAGCATAGACCACTCAAGCCATGTAACATCTTAGCACAGGTCCAGGACCATGGGAGCAAGCCAGATGAGTCAGGGTTGGAAGCCCGTGTGCAGGGGAAGCCATGTTATTCCTTTGGTGGCAGGTCCGTGTATTCCCTCTGCTTCCTCCTTGAGTATTCAGCAAAGTCCTTCGACCCTTTGAGCACTTCCAGTGGGAACCACAGGAAAGTCATTTTGATTCCTATGGGCACAATCATTTAAGGAAAAAAGCCCAAGAGGAAGGTAAATTTAGGGGCTAAGTAGCGGCTTGGTTTGCCCCCTCCCTATCTTACAAAGACGACTCCTTTCAGAGTCATCTTGGAGGGTCTGAAGTTCACTAGTTGGTGAGAGGGGTGTCAGTCCCGAGGGGTGCCAGTCCCTGGCAGGACTCTGCTGCCAGCTCCCTTCCCCACACTTTCGCCATCGCCACCCTTTCCCACTGCTGCAGAGCCCCCATCACACACAGCTGGCAACTAGCTGCTAGGACAATAGCTGACAGAAGATTTAAGGGTTTTTTTTTACTCACAAGAATATTTGCATTTTAAATTAGAGCACTCAGAGTATTCTGGATATTTTGAGCCCAACTAAAGGAAATCTTAATGATGCAGCTTCAATAAAGAGCAGCCTGCTAGGGCTGGGATCCTGCCGCAGATGTGACAAAGGTTCTGGGTCCACAGAGTTTTATGCCAATATACGTCTCTCTTAACTTGGCACAATCTATTTACTTATTCATTTTTGCATAGACAGGCACCAGGAATCAAACAGGGTCTCTAGCATGGCAGGCAACAATTCTGCCACTTGAGCCGCTGTCACACCACCCAGGACAATCTATTTTTGAAATGTAATGTTTAGAATTAAAATGTAAGATTGCTGTTTGGGGGAAATTCCATGTATACACCCCAAAGTAAATTTATCAACTTAGAATTAAAAAAAACAAAAAGATGACCCATATATTCCTGGTAAGTACCTATAATGCGCGTATTTATGTGTCAATGAGTTAGAGCTGAGATTAAGGCATGTGAGTAGGTGTGCTGATGTGTTTTGTTTGTAATACTAGAATTGGTTTGTGATACGTACAAATTACAAATTCTTAAACCAATGTAATAATTCTTTGAAAACTGTGTGTTCCTAGAAACTTTGAGATGAGTGTGGTGTTTACTTCTATCTACTCCAGCTTATTTTAGATAAGATTCAGAGAGTTAAGGAGTGCTTGCTCGGCTGTGTGCGGCCCTATTTTCTGATCCCACTGACATTTAACTTTCAGGTATTCGGAAGATGAGTACCTTCAGCTGGTCACAGATGTACAGAAGTGTCCCTGGAGGCAGCAGGCAGAAGAATATGAGAATTTTAGGTAAAAAAAAAAGCATGAATACCATGAGATAAAGATGTTTTGTGTATTTGCTCTGTAAGAAAAATAGGCGCCGTGTTGTTGAGGAGAAGAGAGTGGACCCACTGGCGGTGCCCTAAAGGGGACCCCAAACGTTGTCTGGCAGCATTAGCCTCACCCGCCCGTCCCGCCACCCTCACCTCTGTAGACATTTGTAATGACATCTCTGGAATTACAAAAAATATCCCAAGCTCACATGAAAGCTTCTGTCCCATGGCTGTTGCCTGCTCTCTCCTGTGCCATTTGTACCTGCCGTGGTTGTCCCCGCAGCCCATGGGGACAAGGCAGGTCCGAGCCCGGAGGCAGGGTGCAGCGCAGAGTGGACCCAGGCCTCGGGGCTGCATGTGTCTGCCAGGAAAGGCCCTTCCCCGGCCCTGCACACAGAGGCACAGGGCTTGGCAGGGGGGTGGCGGCTTCCTGCACCCCAGGGGCCCATGCTCAGAGGGCTGCGGCCTCACTGAATCGTGTCCATCTTTGGTTGAACTCAGGAGATCTGCCCTTAGCCGGGATGCTGAGAAGCAGGGCTGCCGGTGGGGCGGGTGGGGGCAGCCCCGTCAGAGCGGCCACTGGTCCCTGCAAGCTCCACATGTGGCCCCTGGCTCAGTCAAGGGCTCCTCCCGCCCTCCCTCCCTCCCTCCCTCCCTCTTTCCTTCCTTCCTTCTTCTCTTTTATTGCCCTCCCCTCCCCTTTTCTCTTCTCTTCTCTTTTCTTTCTTCTTGACAAAAACCAGGAGTCTCTTCACACCCCAAACTTCATGGGAGCTGCAGGTGAGGATGGAGAGACACCCCATGGAAGGACACACAGACAGACAGCCAGGTTGGCTTGGTGCCATGACAGCATAAAAAACGTGTGGGAACCAGACCCGCCCCGCCAAGGCCCATCTGAGTGACCGTCTGGGGCTAGGACACTTACAGGGGCTGTCATTCATGAGGCTACTCATAGTGGCATTTATTTATTTACTTAAATATTTGCTACATTGTAATGCCCTGTTTATGGGCATACACACAACCTAAATTACGTGGGCTTTCAACAGAAGTCTGTGCAGCCACTTCATAATCAAGACTCCATTTCCCTAAATATTGGCTAATACAGCTGCCCGACTCTGAGGAGTCTCTGGCTTATTTATAAGGCCGGTCTTATAGAAATCTCCCCTGTGATAGATGACAAGCAGCCAAGTAGTTTTCCGCCTCGTTTATTTGTACGTGACCTTTAGAAAGATGATAATACTCACACAGCAGCAATCACAAATGCTGACGAGCATAGGCAGGTGAGTGTATCCTGAATCCACTTTCAGCCTGACGGACACTTCCAGCAGCTGACACCGGGGCTGTGTGAAAGTTAGGGGACCCCTGTGGTCACATGATTAAAAGTAGATCCTTTAAAGATTATTGTTTCTTTAATAAATATGCTGCTTGCTAGCAAAAGGGGTAAAACTAAAAGGCCAAGAAATCCTTGTTGATGGTTTTATAGCTTGTTGATGATGTTGCTAGCTCAGCCTGGGGGGCGGCTGCCATGGAGACAAGGGCAGGCCTGCTTGCTTCTGCAATTCCGGTTTTCTCCTCGAAGGAGAAGGAGTCAGAGACAAATGGGAAATTTCGGTCTGGTTGATTGTGCTACTGACAAAAAGAAAGATGTCAAAAGGAAATTGATCTCAAGACAATAAGGCAGTCTTGGACAGGCTGGGCTTGTGCTGACACTAGATTAAATGTAAATGCTAAGAGAAAATTGCCTCTCCCACGAAGGAAAAGCCACTGGTGTTTCTGTTTACAACTGGCTTATGTGAGAAAATATGGCCTTCTGAAAGCCTGCTTTCTCAGCAACCTCCTTCCCCTACATGATGGCATTTGTCCTCTATTTATCAACTCCTGGACTTTTCCTCATTCCGCGATTCACTGTGGATCTGGGAACGTGGAGCCTGAAGTGGAGTCCCGAGCTTATCCGTGCCCTCCTGGAAACTGGCAGCTCTAACCAGAGTCCACGCCGGTGGCTCCACGATGCCCCGAAGGGCGTGAAACTTCAGAGGGTTTTGGGGAAGAAGAGCCATAACCTTCATCAGTGTCTCAGGGCCTCTGTCCCCCCCCCCCAAGGACTGAAGTGTCTCTGAGCCCTCTGGGTCTGCAGCTGTTTGCTGGGTGGACTTGGCACCCGCCCCTGGGTATGGCCACCTGCACAGCGTGCCCCCACACCACCGCCAGGCACCCCACGCTTCAGTTGGGAACTGGGGTCTTGTGAGTCCCTAGCTGAACTAAGTAAAGGGGATTTAAGTGAGACCAAAAGACACGTAGACCCTGACTTTTTCCTCGCATCTGCTCTGTTTTGCACGGCCAGGTGTGGTGGGGAATGTTGTGCCGTCTTCTGCTTTTAGGATCATTTATTGTCTTCTGTCACCATTTCCCCCAAGCAGGGCCGCTGCATGTGCCCCACGCTGGCGGGGGGGGGGGGGTCTCCCTGAATTTCAGTCCAGAAAGTTCCTGCTCTTCGTGTTCTCGACCCCTCCTTTCAGAGGCCGAGGGGTCACCGTGTGCGTGAGGGGCCCCTGAGAGCCTTCACACCGCGCCGATGCTCACACCCCAGCCCCGCAGGGAGGGGCCCGTCCTGGCGCCCCAGCTGTCCTGAAGGCTGCTGTGCACAGGTTTGAGCTCTGCAGGTGGCGGGAGAGTCCCGAGGCCACCTGCATTGTCATCATGTATGAGCCTCCAGCGGAAGGCAATGCCACTCCTTGATGTGGCCGATTACAGAAGACTCGTCGGTCCCCGGGCCACGGCGCTTAACTTCCATATGAACTTTCACATTTCTTTTCAGAAATTCTCACTCTGCTGTTTCTTTTCTCATTTTTTTTTTTGGACCCTCTAACACCATTAGATTTCTTTAGCCATCACCAGTTTTCACAGACGTGAGCTGGAATCCAAGATGCCTGAACTAGCAATCACATATTTACTGAAAATTTAGCTGCAGTAAACAGTGCTATTAGATGAAAGCACATGCTTATTTCAAGATTCAGGCAAATGAGATACCTTTCCAAATACTTGTAAAAACCGATATTTTGTGCTTGAATTATTTGCTAGAGATAAGGACTACATGGAAACAATATTATTAAATCTCTAATTATCCCCTCCGGTTGATTAAATTAAAATGCCTTGAAAGTCATTCCTTTGTCTTCCTTCTGTGTTGGATATATATTTTTAAAGATATTGCAAAGCTGATTTAATTAATTCATTGATACTTCCAAAATAGCAGCCAGTGTGTTGCTTTCATTTTTATTTTAGCTTCTTGAACAAAATAGCATGTCACAAAATAAACTTACATACCCCACACGTGTATTGATTTCTTATTACGTGACATTTGCATTATCAAAACAACATCTTTTAATGATTTAGTTTCATGAGAGGGTATAAATTCTGTAAATAAACAGGTAAATAAGTAATTGACTTATTTTTCTAGAAATCACAGAACTGGGCAACCAAAGTTAAAACTAACCAACAATGTTTCTTCTGAAATATTTCTCCAAAAGCAACAGTTGTAACAGTCGTGGTTTGCTTTTGGCTGGCACATATCAACTTTATACTTTGTTTCATTCAGTCAACACTTATTGAACATTATTTCCCGGGTATTTTGTTCTGCAGAAGCCCAAAGCATCTGCACAGGAGCCTCTTCTGATTATCCACAGCCGTGTCTGTATTTCCAGCCACTGTTCCCTTCTCCCGGTTCTCTCAAAGTGTTTGCTCTTTCAGACCCATGCAGCTAGCTGTCCTCGTGGATGGCTTACTGAGATTCCGTTTTACTACTTTATTTTAGGAGGACCTGTGAACTTCAAACTGGGTGTTTTGGGTCATCTGGCAGGTCCGAAATCTTCTTTTCCTCGACTTCAAGACCATTTTACACTGTTTAGATCCTGTCACATCATCTTCTGTGTGCCATGACAACTGACACAGTGCGTCTGCCCATCCTGAGAAGCCACAAAACCCCACAGCATCGTTGCTGCTGCCGTGTTTCCTTCTGGAAGCCTGCTCGTGCACATCAGGACTACTTCCTCTCCCTAAGCGTCGGGATATAAACTTAGCCATAAAAATGCATCAAGCCCACATAGACTTATGGGTCTTTTAATTTTTATTTCAAAACGTGGCTCCCAAGCTGTATGCAGTGTTCTTCCGAGGCTTTGTGGTGCTTTATTTTAGAGACAAGTCAGGGAGGGTTTATTTTTATTTATTTATTTCAATTAGAGAAGTAGGTTTACAGAACAGTCATGCATAAAATACCAGGCTGCATTGCACCACCCTATTACCAACACCCTGCATGAGTGTGGGACGTTTGTGACAACTGACGACAGCACCTTTTAATCGTCTCTACTAACTATGGCCTGTGGTGTAACTTAGGGCTCACTGCGTTGTGCAGTTCTGTGTGTGTTTTAACTTTTGCATCCTGTTGCTTCTGCTCCCGTGCCGGATGCCCCCTCCGAGGCTGCCCTTCGCCCTCTGGGCCCCTCAGTCACCTGCTCAGCCCTCCCTGTGCTGCCGCTGCCTCCGCACTGGCAGCACGTCCCCCCCGCCCCCCCGCAGGCCCCTCCCCGGTGCTCCAGCGCCACTCCCGCACCTCTGGGTTTTAGGTTTTGTCGACCTCTTGTGCTCTACTTTGATAATCATGTTTCCTCATAGTTTATTTTGCCTTGATTTCAAATATATGAGCAGCTCTTTCATAAATTTCGTATTTAATTATTTCATGCATTTTCATGTTTAAAAAATACAGTGCATGCATTATCTATTAGGGGAAAACCTCAGCCAGCTGAGCGGCATTTCTGAACTTGGACTTTAGTTTGAAAGGACTTACGTAACCTGGAAAAGCCATGTTTTAATCCTAACTCGATCGTGTGGGACCAATCATCTATTTTAATCCCTATTCAGCACGCTATGTTGGGAGGTTGATCAGATTATCTCCAGGGAGCTGTGACTCACCCAATTGTGGGTGTTCACTTTTGAACAGAGAGAGATGTGGCTCCACCCATTCCAGGTGGGTCTTGATTAGTTTACTGGAATCCTTTAAAAGAGGAGACAGTTTGGAGAGAGCCACAGAGTGACGAGAACCCCGAGAGCCCACACGGCCAGAGACCTTTGGAGATGAAGAAGGAAAACGCCCCCGGGGGAGCTTCATGAAACAAGAAGCCAGGAGCGGACGCTAGCAGATGGCCATGTTCACTGTGTGTCCTTCCAGTTGAGAGGAACCCTGAACTTCGTCGGCCTTTCTTGAGTGAAGGTAACCTCTTGTTGGTGCCTTGATTTGGACATTTCTATGGACTTGCTTTAATTGGGACATTTTCTTGGCCTTGGAACTGTAAACTAGCAACTTATTAAATTCCCCCTTTTAAAAGCCGTTCTGTTTCTGATATAGTGCCTTCCGGCAGCTAGCAAACTAGGACAGCCTTTATTAATTCCCTCTCCCTAGACTGAGACTTGTGTTGACCCCATTTTGAGCAGGGATCACATATTGCTCCCAGACTTTTCTCCAGCTGCCAGATTTGAAACAGAACTTTGTGTAGGTTAAGCTACATCTTGGATCAACCCTCAGCAAAATGACCAATGTGTGAAGGGTTTGTGCATTTACTTTTTCTTGTCCATGTCCATCACAAGGCATTGAGCGTCCACCTGTCTTGGGATCTAGGGTGCTCCATCCGTCTCCCCCCTCGCCCCTCCCTGCTCCTTGCTCCCCGCCACCTGCCTCAGGGCCCAGGGACCCCATGCCATGCAAGTTTCCGTGGTCCCAAATGCTCTCTCCTCAGCCTTCCTGGAAACCCCAGCATCTGTCTGCCCAACTTCAGCCGGTTCAGATGGGAGTGATTCGTGGATGGCATGGGAAAGGAAGGAAGGAGCTAGCACATACCTAGAGCTTCTCTACGCAGGCCACCATGCCCGGTGCTTTCACGGAAAGACCTCATTTAACACGCACAGCAATCCTGAGTTTCAGATCACAATCCCCATTTCACGATGCACCAACAGAGCCAAGAGGTCAGCTATCAGCTTCTCCTGGGCTCCCCACTGGTACCTAAGAGGCCATAAGGAATGCCTGGCTTTCCTTCCAGGATCCACTGCTCCGTTCCCCAGCTCTCCAACTTGGTCGAGGTCCCATAGAGCCAGTGTCTGAGCCGGGCACTGGACGTCACCATGCCCTCTGAGCACTCCCCACTGTGGCACCATCCTCCCTCTCCCAAGCCTCTGACAACCAGTAGTCCTCCTTCTGTCTCTGCGGATTCGCATCTTCTGGTCATCTCTTGTAAAGGGAACCATGTCACGGGGCTTTGTGTGGATGGCTGCTTCCCGAAGTACCCTGTTTGCACTGCTCTTTCACACTGCAGCAGGGGCAAGACTTGATTCCTTTCGATTGCTGATCAATACTCCATTGTGTGATGGACGTGCCAGATTTCATTTATCCATCCATCCATCAACAGAATTTGCCTTCTTTCCACTTTTCAGTTATTATGAATAATCCTGTTATGGACATTGATGTTTTCATGTGAACAAGTTTTCACTTCACTTGGGCGTATGCTGGAAGTGGAATGGCTGGGGAGGTGGTGACTCCGGGTTTAACGTTTTGAAGAACCACCAACTGTTTTCCAAAGCAGCTGTACAATTTTATATCCCCACCAGCACTGCATGAGGGGACTAACTGCTCAACCTCCTTGCCAGCACTTGTTCTTGTCTGTCCTTTTTGACTATCCCAGCAGGGGTGAGGTTAGGGTTAGGGTTTGCATTTCTCTAATGACTAATGAAGTTGAGACCTTTCGATTGCTTCTTGGCTATTTAGAGAGCTGTCTATTCAGATCCTTCGCCCATTTTAAATTTGGGTTATTTTCTTTTCATTGCTGAGTTACACAGTTACTTCATACATTTGTATCTCTCAGGTGTAGGTCTGTGACCCACCTTGAACTAACCGGGGGTTTGGTGTGGGGAGACCCCCTTCATGCCTCCATGGATACCCGTGGTCCCTGCGTCACGGTTGAAGAGACTGTTCTTTCTCCAGTGAATTTCGCAGCCTTGTGGAGAGTCAATTGACCACAGATGGAGGGTGCATTTCTGGGCTCTCAGTTCTTTCCCAGTGGTGTGTCTGTCTGTCTGTCCTTATGCAGTGCCCGGCAGCCTTGATACTGTACTTTGGTGTAAGTTCTGCGGTCGGGAGGGGTGGGTCCTCCCCCATCTTACACGTTAGCCGGCCTCAGGAGGACACAGTTTTCGCAAAGCCTCAGCCCCTCCATCCCCCTCCTCCCTCCAGGCAGCGTACTCCTCCTCCTTGCTTCTCATTCTCCTTTCCTTTCAATTCGCATGTTTATTGGCCTTGTGGAGCTCTGCTCCTGCCCCCTGCTGCTGTTTGGTCCCCTTGGGCAGACTGATTTTAACAGCCTTTGCAAATCCAGACAACATATTTGGTCATTATTTAGACCTACTATTTTATAAAGTGTGAAGTCAGTGCTCACACATCTCCAATATTAGCCAGTGGGGAAGTTTTATTATTATGTGGGTGTACTGTTACATTTCTTTGGAGAGACTGGAGAAAATTGCAGGGGTTCGAAGGTGAGAGGAAGTAGCCTAAAGGAGGAAAGCATGACCCTGAGCGCCTCAAAGGAGCCAGTAGACAAGGCGCCAGGAATTTGGGGTACAGCCTTGGCTCCACCAGTGCTGGGCTACAGGCTCTGCAGGAGATCTGCTGCTGTGTCCCCTTGTGTAAGGTGAGGGGCTACAGGGAGGCGTGCTGACACCACCCACAGGGGCTGCAGTTGGATCCTCGGCTCTCAGCATGGGGGGCAGCATGGGGCCCTGTTCCCTCATCCTGAGGCAAAGGCCAGAGTACTTGCATTGAAGGCTTGGACAGGAGGGATGGGGGGCAGGAGGGGCACGGGGTGCTGGGAGGTGCTGGGGAGAGGGGCACATGGCGGGGGTATCCGCAGTTGCTGTCATCTGAGCCCTGACGCCTCCGGATGCTGCCTGCCCTTCGGGATCTCACTCGGTCCCTGCGACCAGCTCCAAGTCTGACTCTGGTGTGACGCATCCAGGCCGTCCTGCCCTCTGCACCTCATGAGAGAGCCGGGGGTCTGGAGGCTGGCCTGGGGACGGCCATGGACGAGCCAGATGGGACAGTGGTCAGCATCTTCATGCCGTCCTAGGGCATGGCACCAGCCTGGGGTCACACAAACCCAGAACAGGGCCAGTTCAGGGTGGCCGGGCTGGCTTCATTTGGGCCAGTGTGCTGCAGGAAGGTGCTGGGCCTAGCAAAGCCGTAATTCTTCTGATCTGCTGGGGCCAGAATGGGGCTCGCTGCAGATCTCAGGGCCCTGTTCTCCTAACAACACAGAGTGCTGGTGTCCTGGCGTGTGAAACGTGCCCATCGAGAGCCAGTCTGTTATAAGCCGCAGCATTTGGCACGCTGTCGTGGTTTTATTTTTCACTCTGATTCTTACACACTCAAAGGCTCCTCGGCACCAGCCAAGCCCAGCAGCCCTGCGGTTTCCCCCCACCTCCGCCCGCGCCCCCACAGCCCGGCCCCGCCCCGCCCCCTCGCTGCCTTCCCCCCCCCCTGCCCCGTCTGCGGGGCCCTGCCGCGGGGTCCCACCGCACCCCGCTCTACCGCGCGCCTCTTCCAGGGTTTGGAAACCACAGAGCGTTCCGCTTTCCTCGGAGGAGTCTGTGCTGGGTTTCGGGACCTTCCCGTGTCCGTGGCAGCTCCTTCCTCCTGGATCTCTCGCTCGCCCAGCGCGGCGGCCGGGTCGCCCTGCTCAGGCCTCTGCGGCTGGTGGCTCCCGCGGGACCCGCCCACCTCCCCGGGCCGCTGCCCTGACCGTGTCCCGGGCTCAGGGAACAACCTGCTCCCTCTCACCACGACTTCCCACGGCGGCCGGGGGGGCGCGGCTTTAAGGCCATCTGAACCGTGCAACCCCCCCATTCCTGCCCCACCCAGTTTGCCGGCCCCTGCCCCCGCTCCCCGCAGCGAGGGAAGACCTGGATCCCGCCCGTGGCTGTGGCTTCCCTCGGCTCCCCTCGGCTGGTCCAGATTCTCCCGACGTGGGCTGCTCCCTCGTCCCTGCGCGGGCCGCGCCTCCTGCTCGCCTGCCCCTGGCTCGAGGCCCTGAGCGCCGTCCCCTGTCCCCTCTCCCCCCACCTGGAGCAGCGCGCTACGGCTGACCCTAAGCGAAAGGGATCACTTAGCTCATCCGCTTGTTTAAGCTGCGATCCACGCAGTTTACAGTGGACATAATGATTGGCAAATACTTTCACAGGAGATGGTTCTGAAGGGGAGACCTGGCTAAGTTTAGGAAAGAGGGATTGGAAAGTACAGCCAGGCATCTGCAGGTAGGCTCACAGGCTCAGTGGTGGGTTGGCTTCCTCCAGGAATAAATTTTAGAACTTTCTTGTTTGCCATCCTAGTCTTTGAATTTATTTCAAGGGCTACAGTGGCTGTCATGGTCAGGTTCACGTGTCAACTTGGCCAGGTGGTGGTGTCTGTCATGTTGGGCAAGCACTGGCCTGTCTGTTACGATGAGGACATTTCATAGAATTAAATCATGATCATGTCAGCTGCATCCACAGCTGATTCCATTTGTAATCAGCCAAGGGGAGTGTCTTCTAACAATGATGATGCTCAATCTAATCACTGGAAGCCTTTTATGGAGGATTCAGAAGAGACAGCCTCTCTCTTTCTGCTTTAGCTGGTGAGCCTCTCCTGTGGAGTTCGTCCAGACCCCCCATCGGAGTCGTTGGCTTCAGTCTGCCCTGCGGATTTTGGACTGTGCATTCCCATGGTCACATGAGACACTTTTATAAATTTTATATTTGTGAGTGTTCCCTGTTGATTCTGTTTCTCTAGAGAACCCTAACTAATGCGGTGCCTCAGCAGGCAGAGTTCTCGCCTGCCATGCTGGAGACCTGGGTTCAATTCCTGGTGCCTGCCCATGCAAAATAAATAAATAAATTTATTTCAAATTAGGTCTCCGCTGAGAAGCTCGGCTCTGCCTGGAATATCTGAAAGGCACCTTCTACTCTGGCAGGAGGCCTTGGGCAGCTGGTCACTGACTCGTCCTCGGCGCGATGGGGGATGCCTGCCTCTGAGACTTCTCATCAGTATTCAAGATGCAGGATGCTCGTTGGGTCTGCTGCATGGCGAAGTGCCGACACATGAGAACCATTCTTATTGTTTTCAGTTTGCTGTCATTTTGCTAGCTTACAATTGGCATTTTACGAAGGGGCTCAGCCCTGGCACCTGGGGTAAAGCACATGCCATGCCACTGCAGTTGCAATAATGTCTCAGCTCCAGCCCTGCCTGGGGAGAGCAGCCGATACTGGGAGCCCTAGTTTGGCTCCCGTGATGTTTTACGTGGGTTCTACCTTGCGTGTGGTAAGGATCCACGCTTGCCGCTGGTTTATTCTTTGAAGGTTCTTTGATCTTTTCAAGATGGAAAACAAGTCACCAGAGCAGAAAGCCTTACGCGTCGACCTTCCAGATCACAGACCCCCGCGTTGTCTCCCGTAGCCAAGGTCTGGCGTCCAGAGCGCCTGTGGCACGTGTGCCTTCAGGGCAGTGGGTCAGCCCACGCTTGGCGGCGTGGATGGGCTGATCTTCTTGGTCGTTGGCCATCCTGCCTGTGGCAGGGAACACGGCTGCACAGCCCCCCATTCGCCCCTCCCCAGGTAGACTGGGCCTGCACAGTGGTGGCCCCGGGTGGCCCTGGGCAGTTCCTGGCTCGGGTCTGGCTGGGCAGAGCTGAAAGCCGGGACCTGGAAGGAGCCAGAGGCTGGGGCAGGCAGGCCAGTGCATGGTGCCCGACCTGGGATGGGGTTTGGGGCAGAAGACAGTGAGGGCAGCAGTGAGCTGTGGGCTTCACCCTGGGCCGCCAAGACGAGAGCCGCCGTGGGGTTCCCAGGGTATGTGGAGGGCGGAGACTGGGCCCCGAGCAGGAGTGCCCCTGCCTGTCCCTCCCTGGTGGGGCACAGGCACTGCCCACAGTGCAGACACAGCCCAGGGACACGTGCACACAGGTTTTCAGCGAAGCACAAGCTGTGCTTGGCCTGTGGGCCCTATCGTGTACCCTAAAAACTGTGTTTTAATCCTGACCTAGTATATGGGGGCAGCCATTTCGTCAATTCTGATTCAATACTGTGGAGTGAAACTTCTGATTAGATTATCTCCATGGAGCTGCAACACACCCAATTGTGAGTGTGAACTTTTGATTAGATGGAGATGTGACTCCACCCATGCAAGGTGAGTCTTGTTTAGCTTACCGGAATTCTTTAAAAGGGAAAACATTTTGGGGAAACCGGAAAAAGAAAAGAGTTACTTCAGAGCTGACAGAGACTTGGACGTTTGGAGATGCCTGGAGTGTCGACAGAGAGAGCAGATGCCTAGACGCAGGCAGAACCCAGCAGACGTCGCCATGTGCCTTCCCATGAGATGCTGACGAGCCAGAACCCAGAGTTGTGTCCTGGAGGAGCTAAGTGAAGGCCACAGATGCTTAGAGAGGAAACCACTGGCATCAGAAGCTGGAAGCAACAGAACCAGGAACAGGGACCAGCAGATGCCAGCTATGTGCCTTCCCAGCTGACAGAAGTTTTCTGGACAGCATCAGCCTTTCTTGAGAGAAGGTCACCTCTTGTGCCTTAATCTGGACATTTTCAGGGCCTTAGAATTGTAAACTTGTAACATAATAAATCCCATTTATAAAAGCCATTCCGTTTCTGATATATCGCATTCCAGCAGCTAAACACACCAGTACAGTATGCTAAGGTAGTGTCCGTGTGCTGGTGAGGCTGTTATCAGAGGAGGTGGCATAGCCACACGTCCCGGACATGGTCAGTACTGCACAACTTTGTTCTTGTGGGATCTGGGCTGTGGACTCAGGATCTCAAAAACATTGCTGGACAATGTCTGCAAAAGAAAAAATTCTTGCTCCTCCCTTTTCTTCCCCTACAAAATATCTAAGTTAAAGTATAAACTGTCAGCAAAGCTTTGGGGTAAGTGACTTCCTTACATTGTCTTCACAAAATGGACAAGAGTGGAGTGACCTGGCTCTTCTCGTCTGCACACTAAAATATATTCAGGAATCTTAGCACCTACTTAGCAGATGGTTTTGTGTGTTTAGAACTTGGTTATGTAACGTGCACTGCCTCTGAGTTAACAGTTAAAACCCCAAGGGCAGGCACACGTGGGGCCCTGTGGGGAGCCTCCACGGGCCGGGCAGTGCTCGCTCAGGCCTGGACAGCTGGCCAGGGGCCGCGGCTGCTCCCAAAGCCAGCCCTGCTGCTTTCCTTCCTCTGCGCCCAGCTCCACTGTGCCGTGGCCCATTGCACTTCAGTGTCAGCATGAGCTGGAGCCCTGCCAGGCCCACCTGTCTTGGGAAAGACCCCTGCCCAGTTCTCCTCGCAGGTGTTGGGGGGGCCGCTCCGTGTCAGACTGTTCCATGTCAGGACGCTGTAGTATCCACTCTGTGTCGGGAGGCCGGAATCCGCTCCGTGTCAGACTGTTCCATGTCAGGACGCTGTAGTATCCACTCTGTGTCGGGAGGCCGGAATCCGCTCCGTGCTGGGACTGTTCCATGTCAGGACGCGGTAGTATCCGCTCCATGTTGGGAGGCCGGAATCCGCTCCGTGTTGGGAGGCCACTGCGCCCCCAGCTGCCTACTCTGACCACACATGCTCTCTGGTCCCCCACGCTTTGTTGTTTCTCATCAGTCACCATGCATCAGCAGTTCACCTCCGAAATGCATCCACATCGATGACTTTTCTCTGACCCTGGGCCACTGGTGTCCCTTTGCCTGTGGCCTCATTTGTCCATGGCTGTGTAAGAAGCCACCCCAAAGCTTGAAGCCTTGAAGCAGGGGACCCACATCCTCGGGGCCCAGGGCCAGCTGGGCTAAGCCAGGCGGCTCTCAGGCCCTCCCTGGGGCTGCCGTCCTGGGGACCAGAGCAGCGTCCTCCAAGGGCCCAGCTGGAACACACACCCCAGTGCGTGTGCACAGCTGGCAGCACGCGGCTCTTTGCGGGAGCTCTGCTGGGGCTGCCACCACACGCCTTCCGGCAGCCTTGGCGGTGACCCAAGCTTCTCCCAGGTGGAGGTGGGTTCCCGCAGGTGTGAGCCAAGAGCAGGAGGCCCAGGCAAAGTGGCATGCTTCCTGGGACCACTTTGGAAGGCCGAGAGGACTTCTGCTGCATTGCCACTGACCAGGCCACGAGGGACTGCCCGGGTCCAGGGAGGAGTTGCAGTCACGGAGGGCACCCTGCAGGAAGCGGCCCGGTCACCACGCACCGCTGCGTGACCTGCAGGACTGACCAGCCAGTGGCCCTGGGGCTGGGCGTACCACCTGCGCACGCCACGCCACCTGACCTCCCTCAACCCTGCTTCTCGTCTCCAAAATGGGAATAAGACTGATCCTACCTCCCCTGCCCATGGTGGGAGTCAGACGAGCTCAGGTGTGGGAAAGTGCCCTGGAGAGTCGCACCGTGTGCTAGCCTGCATGGGAAGCCTTCCTGGGTGTGGGCGGCGAAACCGCCTTATGGGTGGGTGATCAGGCCTTGGGGCCATTGTGTGCTTCCTGTGGTCTCCAGCCCTTCTCACGTGAGTGGACAAACTACCATGCCTGTGAGCTGTGAGCTATGTGCTATGTGTTGTGAGCTGTGAGCGGAGAGCTGTGCTAATAGCCTAGCTGTGAGCTCTGAGCTATAAGCTGTAGTCATGAGCTGTGCACTGACTTCAGGGTCCCTAAGTGCCAGCATGGCTCCTGCC
Source organism: Tamandua tetradactyla (assembly GCF_023851605.1). Lineage (NCBI taxonomy): Eukaryota > Metazoa > Chordata > Mammalia > Pilosa > Myrmecophagidae > Tamandua > Tamandua tetradactyla. The sequence goes on along the minus strand of NC_135327.1, from coordinate 231,968,479 downwards.
TGGGGGTACGGGAAGTGAAGCCGCTGAGATGGAAATTCAGTGTTGTCTTGTTCTGTTCTGAGTAGCTCAGCTCTATACCCATCCTGGCTGCAGAGGCTTTTCCACCTAGACGAGCTGGGAAACAAGGAGGGGCTTGCATCTCTGATCTGCCACTGAGGTAGAGCTTCCGGCGTCCTGAGCACCTGTGCCGAATGGCAGGTCTCAGAAATGACGCTTCGGATGGTTGTTCTGAGACATTACCTGGGAGCCTTCTGCGTGCGTCTCTGTGTAACTTCGATTTTTGGTAGTGACCTCTTAAAACAGCATGTTCAAGCTAACCCCGTGCATCCATGAGAAGGCATACTGCTCCACCAGTGAAAAGGGGAAACGCTGATACTGCAAGGCGTTTGTGCTGCATAAAGAGCAGCCATTCTGCATGCTTCTGCTAAGGATTCTAGAGGACACAACTCTGACATGCGGTAGAGGTCATTGGGACAGCGGCCGCCTCTCAGGGAGGTAGGCACAATCGTGTGAGCCAAGTCCTACAATAAATCTCATAATATTTGCATCATATATTACATTGCATATATATCTCTCCTGTCGGTTCGGTTTCTCTGAAAGGCTGAAAGGTTTTGGCACGAAGTGTTCTGATGGGGACAGCTTTGAATTGCAACAACAGCCAAAGTGGGTGATGGGCACGTGTGCCGTGATGCAGATTCACTGGAGATTTAATAGTAGAATCCACCTGGTGATCCCTCAGCTGCTCATTGTACAGTTCTTCCGACTTTTAAAAAAAGATTGTAATAAAATAAGATTATGACTTCAGAAAATCTAATATTTCTAAAAGCACAAAGGGTACCCTGGTTTGTTTTTTTCAGTGATGTAATATTCTTTTAAGTATTGAATGTCCTTAGAGAAATTAAGTTATTTGTCAAAGGTAAAGGAGAATTTATTCATTACGTTGCCTCTTCTCAGAATGTTGGATGAGACATTTAAAATCTGTAAATCTATAACTTCTCTGTTAAAGAAAGAAAATATACATATATGAACACATAAGGGTTTCTGAGTCTGCAATCGTGTTACATGAATCGCCATCACATTCAATTTACAATTCACAACTACTTGCTATCATATTTTTGGCTACACAGTTCCTCTCGCTGAACTCCCTTCTAGAAACGGTTGGTTCTGAAGCGCAGAACGAAGTGGGGGGAGGTGACGGAGCTCGGTTAAGGCGGTTGGAGGGCTTGACGGGGAAGCTCACCGCGGCCCACGTGGCGGGAACACCCGGCTTTGGGACATCAGCCCGCCGGCGTTCCCGAGGTCTGGGACGAAGATCTGGACGCTGCCAGGCGGCCATGCCCGTGTGGATGCCTGGTTTTCAGGCCGCGGGTCCGTGGGAAGATTCCCAGAGTGACCCTTCGGGCCCAAGACCGGCCGGGACACATGGCCTGGGGTGGTGGTGGTGGTGGCTGCGGGGCCCTGACACCGCGGGGTACCTGCCTGGGCCACCGTCCACCCAGCCCCGGCTGGCACAGGGGTGATGCACGTTTTCTTGCAATGTGAAGAAATATGCAAAGACGGCCGAAGGATGCGGGGGAAGGCCTGAGAGAGTGAAGGAAATTCTCTGAGTGCAGGATGGAAGGGCAAAGCGTGACTCAATGGCTGTGCTCACTGCGTGAGGGTGGCTAAGAGGAGAGGCTATGAAAAACTCCCAAGGAAAATAGGTTTGCATTGAGATACGGCTCAGCTGTGCAGAAGAATCTCTTGGCTTCAAGGTTGAGTAAGCCCTGGAAGGGTGGAGTCTTCGTCCTGGGAGAAGGACCCAAACAAGCCAGTTTCCGAGTATCCCCCCCACCTCCCCGGAGGCTGCAGCGAGCCCTGCCCGGGGCTGCCTGGGTCTGTGCCCAGCTGTGACTCCTCGCGCCTCTGTTAGAGTTTTGAAATATAGCTTGCTACTAAATTACATTTTTCTGGGCAATCTGTATGGAATAGCAACTTAAATTGTGACACTTAAAAACTCACCATATTAAATGATTTTTCTTTTCATTGGACTGTTCCCATAAAATGCTGCTACATATTGCTTTGGTGATTACTGAAAACACTTTGTAATTAGTTCTGTAATTAATAATGTGCAATATATTATGTTATTTTTTCATTTGATGCTCAAACAATCATCAAGGTAAGTTTTTATACTGCCAGCTGTCTCCGATGAGTCCTTTTCCATGGGTGCGAGTCCCCCAGCCCCACCCCCGGCACATGGGTGTTTGCCGTTCTCTGCATGGAGTCACCCTCCCCTGTCCCAGACCCTCAGAACTTGGGGCCCTGGACACATCACCCAGGTGGGTGCCTCGCCGTCCCGGCCGCGCCCACGGGGCCCCTGTCTGTGGTTTCTGCAGGGCAGAGCTGGCATCCTGCTGTGACGCTGCGCACAACGCTGTCGTCTCCCGCGACAACACTCCTGTGGGGACGAACCTGAGCTATGAGGTGGAGACCAGGAGGGGCGTCCAGGTGGGAGAGAGCATCTTTGGCATGCTGCCCGGGGTGAGTGCGGGCCGGCACGGGAGGCGAGCGGGGCTCTGTCCCTGCGGGAGGGGGTGCCCGCCCTGTGACCTGGCTGCGGGACAGAACAAGCCCCCTGGCCCTGAAATGGGATTTGTCACTTGTCCGTTTTCCTCCTGCTCAAGTCCTCCACAAAGGACTTGGGAATTGTGGAGAATAACTCCACTCCGTCAGGCAGGGTTCTCTCTGGAGTCCTTGCTGATGTAGGTCATGCTTCCAGAAGCTTCCGGGGCTGGCGTGCACCAAGTGTGCACGTGTTAAAGGAAGAAACAAGTGACTGATGTGGCATAACCACACCTGACACCATGAGACAGGTGTGACCTTCACGCCAAGCTGAACGGGGGAATCGGTCACAATGCCCCAGGGCCCATAAACCTCCACACTCGGCATCTTTCAAATGGAATCCCACTTGGTCAGTGGTTACGGCCAAGTCGAGTAGTGGACACGGAACCAGATGGGAGATGCTTTCTTTGAAAAGAAATAATCTAACCCCAACCTTTGGCTTTTCAGTGCCCATGCTTTGAGAGCCTTGAGTGTTTGTTTTGCATGCATTCATTCTAAATTTTAGAATTTGGGGCCTTTTTAATGATTTTTCTTCCTTTTAGGTTAGTCTTAGCCAGCGATTCTGCCATGCTCTACTAGTAATATGAAAAAGTTGGAACAACCTGAATATTCATCATTGGATGATTGGTCAGAACAATGAAAAATAGCATTTAATCACATTTTGTACAAAAAAAATGAGAAAATATACAAATAAGAAGGTCAACATAATTGACTTAACAGAAACTAGAAAAGTCACGTGGAAAAATATACCCAACCACAAGTTTTCAACCATTTTTGTTTCATTTATATTTTTCCTATTACAAAGTAAACATGCTGGTCATAAGACAATCTAATTAGAAGAAAACAATAATAAGACATTTAGTCCCCTGCATGCACAGTTCCCGGTGTCAGCACGCTGGAATGGCCTTTTCACTCAGTACTTAACTGTTTTCTCCATTAGTGAGGTCACTTCATACATGAAATTGACTAATGGCAGGATGTTAGGTTCTTATAATATAATTCTCTTTGGTTGAACCTTTGATTTCTTTGAGCTGATTTATTGTCTGTCATGTAAGCTGTCCCAATATATTTTTATGGCAAACAAAGCAGAGGTAGAAGAATTTGGTGAGAATGAAAAGGAAAAAGAAAATGATAGAAAAAACAATACTGAACATTTTCTGAAAGAAAGTGGGACAGGCATTCTCACAAGTGCCCTCGCGAGACGCTCCATGGACGCTGGCTGACCAGCCCCTGCCTGGGGCACATGTACGCTGTCCCCCCCAGAGCCTCAGCCCCCAGGGCCTCACACACACACACTCACACATGCACACACGCCCAGGGCCTCACACACACGCACACACACACACACACACTCACACACTCACGCCCAGGGCCTCACACGCACACACACACACACACTCACACACGCACACACGCCCAGGGCCTCACACACACGCGCGCACACACACACTCACACACGCACACACTCACGCCCAGGGCCTCACACATGCACACACACACACACTCACACACGCACACACGCCCAGGGCCTCACACACATGCACACACACACACACTCACACACGCACACACTCACGCCCAGGGCCTCACACACATGCACACACACACATACACACACACGCCCAGGGCCTCACACACACACTCACACACGCACACACTCACGTCCAGGGCCTCACACACATGCACACACACACATACACACACACGCCCAGGGCCTCACACACACACTCACACACACACACACTCACGCCCAGGGCCTCACACATGCACACACACACACTCACGCCCAGGGCCTCACACACATGCACACACACACACACACACACCCAGGGCCTCACACACATGCACACACACACACACACACACGCCCAGGGCCTCACACATACACACATGCACACACATACACACACACACGCCCAGGGCCTCACACACACACACTCACACAGGCACACACTCACGCCCAGGGCCTCACACACATGCACACACACACACACACACGCCCAGGGCCTCACACACATGCACACACACACACACACACACACACACGCCCAGGGCCCCCCCACGTCCTTGCGGTGAGTGATGTCGGCTCGGCTGCCCTGCTCTGGGCACACCTGAGGGGGTGGCGGGTACTGGGTACCCCAGAAGGAATGAAGCACACACTGGGAGACCTGCCATTTCAGATTTACACTGATCCTCAAAACTCCGTCCTCTGACGTTGCTAAGGGACTTGAGGAGGACACAGTGAAGCTGATTCTCACTGCAGAGAGGCGGTGAGCGCTGCACCCGCTCTCCTAGAAGGTTCACCCCAGCGCCGAGATCCAGAGTGTGGGCCTGGCCTCCCGGGGGCCACGAAACCTGAGGAATTCTTCCTCGTTGGGGGCTCAGTCTGAGAGATGTTTCCCTCCGAGATCACTTCTACTCTTCCAGAAAGAACACATCTGCATTTCTCATTCCTCTCTATCGATAAATTCAGATTTATTCTCAGAACCGCTTAGCAAACGCCTCTTGAGCTAGAAGTTGGACCCGGGCTAGCGTGAGGTGCCTGGGACACGGACGCGAAGAGGCAGGCGCTCTGCAGGCCACGCGGGTGCGGGGAGGGAGACATGCGGGGAGGGGCCGGGGTGGTGCGGGAGGGCCCGGGGCAGCGTGGACTGCAGGCGTCCAGCCTGGACGAGCTGTGCACAGCCCTACTTGGGGGAACAAGCAGCCACGCAGGGAGCACGGGCGGGGTGGCAGCTGTGGCCACTCGGGGCTCTGTGGCCGCTCAGGCCCTGCCCCGGAGAGCTCTTCGGCCAGGGCAGGTGTCAGGCCCCCGCAGCCATGCGCCCGCCCCCAGCCGCCCTGCACACTGGGTGGTCCAGGTGGCCAGTGCACTCAGCACTCCCGAGCCCCCAGCCGTCGGGGCTGGAGAGAAGGAGGAGCAGTTGAGGGCCCTGAGCCCGGGAAGACCCTGGCAGCTGTGGGGGCAGAACCAGCCCTGGGGGCCGATAGGGCTGGGCGGGGCCCGGGCTGTCTCCCTCGGGACCTGACCCCACGGGACAGAACAGCGAGTTTCCAGCCCGGGCTGGGCAGGTGCTGTCCAGAAAACGGACAAGCCTGGACGTTGATTTGAAGTAGCTGGCTTGTCCACAGAAAACCTGTGCAGAATGAAGAGCGGGTCACTGCTGCTTTCCAGTTGTCTTCTCCCTGGCTGAAAATTCCTGCTTCCTGGAGAGGCACCCTGGGGGGTGTTACCGCTCCCACTTTATTTGCTTAACTATCTGGTGCAAAATGTCATTATTTTATGTTATGTGCTGCATCTGCATCATGCTCTGTATCGCACGATGTGAGCCTCCCGAGAGGGTTCCGTGACGACTTCTTTGCAGTCCGCCGGCCCCACGCCCCGCGCCCCGCCTCGGTGGGGGGGCCAGGCTGCCGCGAGGCCGTGACTGGGGGCCCTGCCCCTCCCCGCAGGTCCAGCCGTTCGGGCCCCGCCCGCTGCGCCGCTGCGCCGTGGTAGGGAACGCGGGAATCCTCAACGCGTCCCTCTGCGGGGCGGAGATCGACACTGCCGACTTCGTCTTCAGGTAAGGCCTGGGGCTCGTGCTCTCGAGGAGGGGTACGGAGACCCCGTGTAGACACTGGCTCTTAACCCCGTCGCTCAATTGTACAAATTGCGGGGCGGCCTTTCCTGGCAGGTGATGCGGATCACAAGTTTCTCAGAATGTTGGCACCAGCCAGAGAAAAGTAGGCAACGGCCAGGTCTTTCAGGAAACTTTGGGGGGAATGAGGCGGAAGGGGAGTCTGCTCTGCAGGCCTTGTCAGGGCCTTTGGGTGCCTTGGAAGACCTGCCGAGCCACACTGCGGGGCTCGCCCGGCCATGTAACCCGTTTTCTACAGAGCATTTCAATCAAGTTTTGTTCTGAGACGATACTTGGGAAAATGCTGGTCTTGGCATTTTACAGCCGTTTCTGTCTCAGAACCAGGAAAATCTGGCACAGCTTCCAAATTCTAGTCTTAAACTTTTCTGCCGCCATACCAGTCAGCTGGGAAAAGCAGGGCCAGCCAGGCCACTCTGCTGGCCCCTCCGAGGGGCCATGTCCCAGCCCCGCCTCCTCCAGGAAGTGCTGGGAAGGAGGGCGGCCTCTGAGCGCGGTTTCTCTGAAATGAACCTTTTTGAAGAGTAAACAGTAATCAGTTTCTTCCTGCTTCGGGAGCACAGCCTTCATCCATTAGAGGAGGTCCTGTGATCGCTCTCCACTTAATGCTACCCTTTTCAGCAAACTAGAAAGAAACAAGATTTTCAATGACTGTTTTTCTTTCACTTTATTCTCATTTTAAAATCTTACTCTGAAGGTAACAATGGAAGAACAATAGACCAACACTTATTGAATATGGTTTTCATGATTAATGTTTAAATGGTCAATAACTGAATGAAAAAGCCATAATGTAGATGAGTAATTTTCCTTATAATTGACGTTTTATATAGACTTAAAATTTGTGCCTAAAAAAAATGTATGCCTAAACATTTTCATTTTATTTTAGGGCAAATATTGGAAATACAATAAGTTTCATTTTAAAAACTAATAGAGATATGGGCACTATTCATTTGTAATTCTAAAATAAATATTATGCTTCTAGAATCTGTAATTGCTCATGCCAGATATTTTAATGAATGTTGAGTTCCTTTTGAAATTAACCATCCAAGCTGAAAAGCAGAAAAATGTATTTAATGTCTAAGCTGGCACTTATTTTGGTGACGCACGTTCAGAGTTTATAAAACAATCTGGAAGTTGTTTGTTATTTTCTTCTGCAGGCGGTGGGGTGGATGGGCTGGGATTTGAACCCAGGTTTCCCGCATGTCAGGCAAGAATTCCACCACAGAACTGCGAAAGTTGCTTATTATAATTGTTTTCACTTCAAACGGTCGGGGGCTGTGAACTAAGTATGTAAGGAACGAAAGCAGGCAAGGAAGGGGCCACGTGGCTGCTGCCTGTGTACACACCCAGGATTTCCCCAGGGCCCTTCGGGCTTCACAAGTGTCCAGGACTCTTCTAGAAAGTGGGATGTCCCCAGAAGCCCACTAATCAGGCCGTTTCTGTGACCTGCTGAATATGGTACTGAGTTGTTTTTCCCCAAGTGCCATGTTTAACAATTTTCAGACATGTTTTACATTGGGCAGGGAAGTTCGTGTTTCCTGGGTTTGCTTGTTTTGGAAAGGAAGGGGCAGGATCCTTTCACCTCCGTGCCCTTTCAGAAGGCGGCACCTCAACTGCCGGAGGCTGAAGGCGCCACACACGCTCCCTTCTGTGCATCGCTTTAAAGAAACGGTCCCCTTGAAATTCCGTGAGCGGCACTTAGGGAGTCAGAACCAACTTGCCCTTCCTTCTGATGGGAAGATAAATTACTAAAGTTTACAGTTCTTAATTTGTTTTCCAGTTTAATGACAAATTAGCACTCACAGGAGAATGAGAACATCACCATGAAGCCATCATTGTCGGGACGTCAGGGCTTTACTTATTAGCGGTGTAACTGGTGGGAAGGATGTCCACGTGAGAATCAGGAGACTCAGTATCTTGTGTAGGCAGTCTTCACTTCTGGGAGACTCTGTAGCTTCTTCACAAACCTCAGTATTTTCCATCCGTAAATGACCGTGGTGGCCCTGTGGGAATGCAATCCAGTAAAAGCAGCAGTGCTGATAAAGGGTTATACACGCTTCACCAGCCAGGCGGGGTGTTGGTGTCATCTCAGGCTCTGGCCTTATAAAGTTGTCGATGCTGCAGGGGTGTGTCCTGTGCCCTGCAAGACTGTCCTGCGAGGGGGTCAGTGGTCTGCAGCTTCAGCCAGAAGGCAGGTGGCTGAGGGCAGTGGTCATGCGAGTGCATGCTTGTGTTTTCACGAGTGCGTTTAGAAAGTGGTTCCCACCCGCTCCAGGTGCAACCTGCCCCCGACGGCGGGGGGCGTCGGCCGTGACGTGGGCAGCAAGACCAGCCTGGTGACGGTCAACCCCAGCATCATCATGCTGCGGTGAGTCCTCCACGCCCGGGAGAGCAGGCGGCCACGCCTGCAATGGCAGTGCCCCTCCGGGGTGGTGCTCCCTCAGGCAGGGTGCTCCCTCAGGGGTGGTGCTCCCTCAGGCAGGATACTCCCTCAGATAGGATGCTCTCTCAGGGGTGCTGCTCCCTCGGGGTGGTGCTCCCAGGACCGAGCTAAGGGCAGGTGGTGAGGTGGGAGTAGACTTTTCTCCTCTCTCTTCAACAATAGTGAATTACTTTCCGTCAATTTTCATTCAGTTTGACATTGAAAGCCCGTTAAAAAAAAAAGCAACTTAATCTCTTTATACACCTCAGAATTAGTCCTAGAAGAACCTGCAAAATGCAGTTTTCATTTTAAACAGCTTGTTACTAAAACAAATTATTATAGTGTTTTAGGTTCTTAGGTGTAATTGCTAGGAAACGTAGGTTGATTAGTAAACTTTTCACACATAGTTTCACTCCACTGTTTTCATCAAAAGTGACTAATTTTGTTATGAATTGACTATGGCCCTATAATTACTTCAGTTAGTCTCTTGAGAAATAATAAAACATCATATCTGCCTCCCTAAAACTCACTTTCTCAACACACACACACAAAATAGTTTTTGTGCTTACAGGTATATTTACTAAGATTCCATTTAAATCATATATATGAAGATATCACAATGCAGGGAGGAATTTAAAATACATCTATATATTTTTTTTTTTTTTTTTTTTTAAAGAGAGAGGGAGGAAGGGAAGGAAAGACAGAGAGAAGGAAGGAAGGATGGAAGGAAGGAAGGAAGAAAGGGAAACATCTTTAAACACTTTCTTGTTTTATTGTATTTTGTTTGTTTGTTTGTTTTTTACATGGGCCGGGGCCGGGAATCGAACCGAGGTCCTCCGGCATGGCAGGCAAGCACCTTGCCCGCTGAGCCACCGCGGCCCGCCCTACATCTATATTTTATAGATATATTTTATTGTATACCTATATATCATATTTGCATATAGATATATTTTAAGTTTTCTAAAGAAAACTTTATGACATACTTGCAAAAGGAGCACAAATGACAAGGGTACAGCCCAACGAATTCTTAAAAATGGATATAGATATTTTGAGGTGTGCTGTTTGAGAAAACATTTTATCATTATAAATTTGGACGGTGTTTCAGCATCAAAAAGCAACCTTAGAAAAAATGACTGAGTTGGAAGATGAAACAGTGTAAGGAATGTCCGCCCATGAGCAGAAGTCGAGCAGCGAGGTAGAGGTGGGGAGGACAGGTGTGTGCAGCAAGGTAGAGGTGGGGAAGACGGGTGTGTGCAGCGAGGTAGAGGTGGGGAGGACGGGTGTGTGCAGCGAGGTAGAGGTGGGGAGGACGGGTGTGTGCAGCGAGGTAGAGGTGGGGAGGACGGGTGTGTGCAGCGAGGTAGAGGTGGGGAGGACGGGTGTGAGCAGCGAGGTAGAGGTGGGGAAGACGGGTGTGAGCAGCGAGGTAGAGGTGGGGAGGACGGGTGTGTGCAGCGAGGTAGAGGTGGGGAAGACGGGTGTGAGCAGCAAGGTAGAGGTGGGGAGGACAGGTGTGTGCAGCGAGGTAGAGGTGGGGAGTACAGGTGTGTGCAGCCAGGTAGAGGTGGGGAGGACAGGTGTGTGCAGCGAGGTAGAGGTGGGGAGGACGGGTGTGTGCAGCGAGGTAGAGGTGGGGAGGACGGGTGTGTGCAGCGAGGTAGAGGTGGGGAGGACGGGTGTGTGCAGCCAGGTAGAGGTGGGGAGGACGGGTGTGTGCAGCGAGGTAGAGGTGGGGAGGACGGGTGTGTGCAGCGAGGTAGAGGTGGGGAGGACGGGTGTGAGCAGCGAGGTAGAGGTGGGGAGGACGGGTGTGTGCAGCGAGGTAGAGGTGGGGAGGACGGGTGTGAGCAGCGAGGTAGAGGTGGGGAGGACGGGTGTGAGCAGCGAGGTAGAGGTGGGGAGGACGGGTGTGAGCAGCGAGGTAGAGGTGGGGAGGACGGGTGTGTGCAACGAGGTAGAGGTGGGGAGGACGGGTGTGTGCAGCGAGGTAGAGGTGGGGAGGACGGGTGTGTGCAGCGAGGTAGAGGTGGGGAGGATGGGTGTGTGCAGCGAGGTAGAGGTGGGGAGGACGGGTGTGTGCAGCGAGGTAGAGGTGGGGAGGACAGGCTCGGGGGAGGGGCCGGGGCCCGGCTGGGGCGCGGTGAGGGTCCTGCTGGGATGAGTTTCGCTGAACCCGCTTTGCCTCTTTCGCACGCAGAAAGGTCAACAGCTCCCTTTTGACCAGTGGTGGTCATAAGTCCAGTGTCATGTTTCCATCGCCACGACTCTGATCGTTGTGACGGCTCGTCACTGAGGTTGTTGTTGCATTTGGCAGATACGGAAACTTGAAGGAGAAGAAGGCAGCCTTCCTGGAGGACGTGGCCGCGTACGGCGACGCCTTCCTCCTCCTGCCCGCCTTCTCCTTCAGAGCCAACACGGGCACCTCCCTGAAGGTCTACCGGACCCTGGAGAAGGCCAGCGCCAGGCAGAAGGTCCTCTTCTTCCACCCCACGTACCTCCGGCGCCTCGCCCGGTTCTGGCGGACGCGCGGTGTGACGGCCTACCGCCTGTCCTCGGGCCTGATGGTGGCGAGCGTGGCCTTGGAGCTGTGTGAGCACGTGCGCGTGTACGGCTTCTGGCCCTTCTCGAAAACGGTGGGGAACTCCCCGGTCAGCCACCACTACTACGACAACCAGCCCCCCAAGCGGGGCTTCCACGCCATGCCCGAGGAGTACCGCCAGGTCCTCCGGCTGCACGTCAAGGGGGTTCTCCAGCTGCAGCTTGGCAAATGCGGCGCGGCCGCGGCGAGGGCCTCGGGTGGCAACACGAGCGTGATGCGGGAGTGACGCTGTTTGCAGGCGCCGAGGCTGGGGTGCCGGGGTGCAGTGGGAGGAGCCGAGCCTTGGCATGACCGAAGCTGGTCCCCCGAGTCGCTCAGTTGTTCCAATCATCTTCCCTGGGAGATGGGGACCCTGCGCGCCACCTCATAGAAATGAGGATGACCATCCAGGAGATCCCTGGGAGAGTTTGGGCAGGGGTGGGAACTGAGGGAACCTTTCCTCGGTAGGACTCACAGGGCCGTTTTCACCCTGGCCGGGCTGCTTCTAAATGGTGCACGGCCTTGGAGACCCTCTCTGAAGAGAGCCACTGACCTGCCGATGGGATTAGGGATTGGGGATTCGCCCCTGGGGGGCCGCTGTCTCACCCGTAATGTCCTTCGTGTGCTTCTTGCCCCTTGGGGAGGGCACCCAGGAGAGCTCTGAGACAAGGACCTGCCCTGTGACGTGCGCCTGTGGTGGCAGCTGCGGTGACAATGGGCTGCTCTGGGGCCATTTCTTTCCCCCCCTTGTCTACACTTTTCTCCACCACTCTTTTGTACTTTTATATTAGCTTCCCGCCTCACCCTTAAACATTTTTTTGCACTGACAGCATCTCCTTCAAGGGCAGGAGCCTCGGCGCCTGTTTCCCATGGGTGGCTCTGCGGCTTGTTCGAGAACCTCAGGCGCAGCCGGCCCCGCGGCACCCGCCCTGCGCCCGGGTGGTCAACGCGCGTCTTGCACGGCCCTGAGTGTCACAGTCACAAACGCGGTGAAGCAAGAGGAGGAGGCGTGGAGAGTAGCGGCAGGAGAATTCAGAAGACGGGGGCACCTCGGGGGGGGGGGGTGACTTCTGAACCAGACCTAGGAAATGAGAAGCGCCCAGGCGAGGGGCGGCGAGCAGACCTGGCGGGTTCAGACCCGTCCAGACAGGGCGTCTGAAGGTGGGCGTGGCTCTGCCCCGAGAAATGCCCCCGGAGGCCGGGTGCAGCGGGGGCTGGGGGCTGGGCGCTGGGGTGGGGGCTGGGGTGGGGGTGGCTCGGCAGCTGGGGTCGCGGTGCGCAGCCGTGCCCTGGAATGGCACCAGCCTGACTGCTTTCCAGGAAGGCTGTCGGGGTGAAAACATGCAGGAAAGGCGACAGCGTCCGTGGGAAGTGAAGCTGCTCACCCAGGCATCAGGAAATCGAGTCCCGGGCAGGCACTGGCACCGGCTCCCACGCCTCTCGCTTGCGCGCCGCAGCGCCGCTTCTCGCAGGTGGCCCGGCACTCCTGGCCCCGGTGGCTGCGGGGACACTTTCCCATGACCGCTGGGCCGCCCCGAGGGGGATGGACGCGGAGGGGAGCAGACGGCTCCGCACGGGGACACAACTGTGAGCCACCTTTGCCGGTCCTTCTCTCGGCCAGTTACCGTGTCGCGCGCCTGTTCGCCCCGAGGACGCGTCGCTGCCAGTGGCTCGTTTGGCGGAAGCACAACTCTAATTACAGCCGATATTGTGCTGTTCCTTTAGTTCCCACTCTTATCTTTTCTTTTATAGAAATTGAAACCTATTAGCTTCATAAATCAATTAAAGGTTCATCTATAAATACTTTCCAAAGGAAGAACTGCTTTCTGTTACATAACATTTTATTTACTGTCTTTCCTTTTGAGGTGGTGAACAGGCGGTTATGCTGTACCGCTCCTAAAGGATTTAATTAGTTTTGAATAATCTGGTAACTCTACTGATAGTATCTCAATCACATTACTAGCAATGGGTTGCTAAAAATAGATCAAAACATCCTACTATCTTATACTTAGTAAAATGTTTCCCTCACAATGTTTTATGGCAACTGGAAACAAACTTTTCTTTTTTATGACATTGTAAAAAAAGGAATAAAAATAATATACTGAAATATATCATTAAATATTCAATATGGGTGTGAAGTATATGTTATTAAAATAAAAATTACCTATGATTAGAACATTGAAGCTTCCTGAAGTGTTTCCCATACACATCCATAGATGCTTTCGGTAGGGACCCCCGGCGGGCTGCAGCTGTGAGTGTCTCTGCCGCGGGGCGGGACCCTGCGCTCCTCACATGTGCAGAAGAAAAGGTTTGGGTTGCACCACACCTGTGCACCCAGGTGGAGCACGGTCCCTGGAGGGTTTGTCGTGCTGTGCCAATAATGTCCTTTTGTTCCAAAACAGAAAATTTTTATAATGTTCTAAAATATAACACAACATGGATTTTTGATTATACAGCCGATTGGCCCTTAACTCGTCAGACGTCAATCACAGTTGTTTTTGTCCTGTGTTGGTGAACTGTCACACATTTTCCACCAAGGTCAAAGCGAAAGGCAATGCTGGGACTGCACGGGGTGGCTTTGCAGCTGGCCGAGTCCTGCCAAGGCGCTCTCGGGGCCTCCGGGTGTGCGGGCTCTGCCGAGGTCCACCGGCCCCTCTGCTCCCAGCCACGGGTCCTGGGCACTGGGAGGGAACAGCGCGGGCACGAGGCGCCTTCGTGGTCTGCTTTGGACTCCCTCCCAGGGGCACCTGTGGCCTGTGGCCCGGGAAACCCTGACAGGAGGCCCCATGGCACTGGGCAAGGTTGAGACAGAACAACAAGATTTTAAAACAAGTTGCAGGTGTTTGTGCAAGCGTGGGGCCCCGTGGAGGGCTGGCATGTGCACACCAGTCCTTGGAGTCTCTGATGTTTTTTCCCCTCCTAACAAAGGATAAAGGCAAATAGATTATGCCTTTCATGAAAATGTCTCATTCTGCATGCAAACTCCAACTCAGAAAATATGGGGGCTCTCAGCCAATCAGGCAGTGACATTTTTTGAGGACATTTTTTTCTATGTACGGAATACTGAATTAGTTGTAAGTCAGGACTGTTTTGGGCTCGATCTTTCCTTGCTCACCACAAATGTACCAGTTAAGTAGTATACCAAGTACACGAGTCACTCCCTGAACGTGGGAAGTTTTAGAAAAGTTGGGAAACTTTTGGATAACAGCTCCACAAACATCCTAAATAGCTGCCACATAAGTATAGATAAATCACAATACGTTATAGGATCAAAACATGCGAAGTGCTTTGTGTATGTCGTGAGATGTGGAATTGCTCTGCTCCCAGTCACGTAAAAATCTGCGGAAATTCACATCCTGCACGGCGGCACGTGGCCTGTTGAGTCCGCCTCTTCCTTTCTGCGTGATTGAAGCCACCACCTGAAGTCACTGGTGTCCAGTGTCCTGCAGGGTCAGGGGGCTGGTGCCTCCTGAGGGGGACGGGAGGAACAGAGGGATATTTCTTTTGCCCTTTCTCACTCTGGGCCTTCACTCTTCCAAAGACATTCTGCTTTTTATCAAAAGAAATGTGAGTGGTACAGGACAAAGACATACGCTGATGTAAAGGGGAAAGGACAAGCTCTTTAAAAGACACTATTGGAGCACTGGCTTATGATATGGAGGAAAATAAATCATTACATTATACTATCTGTGAAGTTGGACTTCAGGTAGATTAAAAGTGAATTAAAAGGTAGAACTATAAATCTAATAGGAGAATATGTCTGGGCTCTAGATGAAGGACTGAACTTCTTAAACACAATCCTAAAGTAAATGTATTTAATTACGTTAAAGAAATGAAGGTGATGGCTATATCTAAATAAAGGAGTTCTAGTGAGTGAATGACACCTGAAACAAAGTCAACAGACTGGGGACTGGAATAACTTTTAGTACTGAATAAAGCTGGTAAGACATTAACAGAGACATTTCAAGGAACTGTAAATTAACACGTCAAAGACTGGAAACCTAAACCAAAAGTGAGCAGTGGAAGAGAACACGAGATACCCAGGGAAGAGTGAATGGCTGGTGGAAACAGGAAGACACTGAAACGTAGCAGTAGTCTGAGAAATGAAACAAACTGAGGCGCCATATCCATCATGTTGGCTGAAACGAGGTGGTTAATTCCACGTGTCAAGGATGTGGGAAGCACCCACTGGCTCTGCCCCTTTGGAAAGTCGTCGGAGCACTTGGGGAAAGGGGCCCGTGGTCCTCACTGTCAGACCACCTTCCCCCATGGTGCTGGCAGGACGGTGGTCCACTGTCCATCTCACGCGGAGTGGGCGGGCGGCTCTGGACCCTTGGTGTCCTGCTTTCCTGGGGCTGCATAACATGGTCTCACAGACTGGGCGGCTTGAAACATAGGCGTGCATTGTCTCACAGGCCTGGCGGTCAGACGGCCCAATCCAAAGTGTGGCAGGGCAGCGCTCCCGCTGAACAGGGGAGGGCTGGCGGTGGCCTGCGGCCCAGCCCAGTCTCTGCCTCCAGCACTTGGCCGTCTTCTCGCTCCCACTGCCTGTGTCCCCATGTCCACCTGTTATAACGATGCCTGTCATATTCAGTTAAGGCCCATTCGAATCCTGTTTGGCCTCATCTTAACAAGTAATATGTTCAAAGATCGAATTTCCAAATAGGACCTTGGAGGGACCAGACGTTAGATCTCAAACAGTTCAATCCATAACACGTGGTGCGAAGTACCACACAGCAATAGAAGCAACTTACGGGATGTGCAGACAACCTTATAATAGAGTATAAGAGGAAAATGAGAACAATAGCACAATGCCATTTGTGCTGGTTTAAACTGTTGTGTACCCCAGAAAAGCCATGTTCTTTATCCTAATCCAATCTTGTGACAGAACAATTGTGGGTAGAGTCATTGTTATAAAGTTGTTTCCATGGAGATGCGACCCTCCAATTGTGGGTGGGACCCTTTGATTAGGTTGTTTCCATGGAGATGTGTCTCCACCCATTCAAGGTAGGTCCAAATCCATCTTTCTGGAGTTCTCTAAGAGGGAACCATTTTGGAAAAAGTTCAGAGCCAACACAGGCAGAAACATTTGGAGATGCAGGAAGAAAACACCTGAGAAAGCTGTTTGAAACCAGAAGGGTCAAGGACTAGCAGATGCCAGCCATATGCCTTCCCAGCTGACAGAAGTATTCCAGATACCATCAGCCTTTCTTGAATCAAGTTATCTTTCTCTGGATGCCTTAATTTGGATATTTTTAAGGCCTTAGAATTGTAAACTTATAATTTAATACATTCTCTTTATAAAAGCTGATCTATTTCTGGCATATTGCATTCCAAGCTAAAACACCATTTATTTGCATTAAAACATATGAATACATATATACATGCATATTCAAAAATCTTTATCAAAAACAAAAGTGGAGAGAAGAGTTTGTACCAGTTTGAAACTGTTGTATACCCCAGAAAAGCCGTGTTCTTTAATCCTTATTCAATATTGTAGGGTTTGATGTGGCATGTTCATTGTGGGTCTGACCTTTTGGGTAGATTACTTCCATGGAAATGTGACTCCACATCCAAGGTGGGTCTTGATTATTTACTGGAGTCCTTTAAAAGTAGAAACATTTTGAAGAAACCTCACATGTAGACTCTTGGTGAACAGTTGTTTCAGAGCTGACAGAGACAAGGAGGTTTGGAGATGTGTGGAGTGCCCAACAGAGATCAGGTACTTAGATATGGACAGAGCACCTCAGAGGTCGCCATGTGCAGAAAATGTCCCTGGGGAAGTTGTTTGAAACCAGAAGCTGAAGGACCAGCACACACCAGACACGTGCCTTCCCAGCTGACAGAGGTGTTTTGGGCACCATCAGCTCTTCCTGAGTCAAGGTATTTGTCATGGTCAGGTTCGTGTGTCAACTTGGCCAGGTGGTGGTGCCCGGTCATCTGGTCAGGCAAGTGCTGGCCTGTCTGTTACTATGATGACATTTCGTGGACTTAAATCATGATTATGTCAGCTACATTCACAGTTCATTGTGTTTGTAATCAGCTAAGAGGAGTATCTTCTGCAATGGGTAATACTTAACCTAATCACCAGAAGGCTTATAAGGAAGATTCAGAAGAGACAGTCCTTCTTCCTGCTTCAGCAGTCAGCCTCTCCTGTGGAGTTCATCCAGACACTTCATCTGAGTTACCACCTTGCAATCTGCCCTACAGACCTTGGACTCTACGTTCCCACGGTTACATGAGACACTTATAAATTTTATATCTATGGATATCAGCTGCTGATGCTGTTTCTCTAGAGAACCCCAGCTAATACAGCTTGGTACCAAGAGTGGTTCTTAAGAAACAGAATCTTAAAAATGGGTTTTTATGAATGGTTTTCTACTCTGACTGGACGCCAAGGCACTAAGGACTCTGGTTCCCATAATTAGAATGACACTCCCAATCCATCATTGGATTGGTGAGTTGGCAAACAGATAGTCAAAATATCACCATTCGATTCTTCTAATGCTTCGCTTGCATGAAGTCAGGCTCTAGGGGATAATTTTTTTTACACCTTTATGGAGTTTTGTGGAAACAGGAAGTATACAGATGTTGGCTGGTTGTTGTTACACTGTTTACATTAATGAGTGAAAGGGATGGGCTAAAGGCTTCAAACGAGAAGCTTAAGCACTGTCTGACAGATACAGATGTTTCTGTGAGTGTCCTGAAGGAAAATCTTATTTCCTGTTGCAGAGTCAAAATCCCTGAAAATCAGACTCAGAATCTTATTTTTAGAGTAGCAACTTTACAACGTAAACTGAAATCTCAATGTTGGATGGTATCTGCCGTTAAAGTGAGGGCACTGATTGGAAAGGAGTGGGACCCTGAAAAATGGGTTGGTGACATATGGATGGCTAATGATGTCGGGGGTCATGCTTGTAACCCTAGGTCATGCTGAGTCATCTCTAGATAACCCTGTAATAGTCTGCCCTGAGGACACAGCTGCCCCACCTCCAGTCTGCCTTAAGGAGTTGGCCACCCAACCTCCACCAGCAGGGATTAGCCCCAGAGTGATTAATCCTGTTTAATCACTGCAATGAATGCCCTGAAGCAAATAGCTGGGAAGATGTTTCTAATTCTTTTCATGACCCACCCCCACCACCCCTCATTTCTTCCAGACCTATAACTAGACTAAAGTCCCAACAGGCCCCTAAAGGTGAGGTGCAAAGTATCACACATGAGGAGGTACATTATACTCCAAAAGAACTGTGTGAGTTTTCCGATTTATATAGACAGAGGGGAATATGTGTGGCAATGGATTTTAAGGGTGTGGGATAATGGTGGGAGAAATATAAGGCTGGATCAGGCTGAATTTATTGATAGGGGTTCACTAAGCAGAGATTCTGCATTCAATGTTATAGCTCGAGTGGTTAGAAAAGGTGTTAACAGTTTGTTTGGATGGTTGGTTGAAACATGGATCAAAAGGTCGCTGACATTACCTGAGGATGAAATGCCAGAACTGCTCTGGTATAATGTAGATGAGGGGATCCAGAGGCTTAGAGAGATTGGAATGTTAGAGTGGATTTATCATGCAAAGCCTGCTCTTATACCCCAGGAATGTCCAGAGGATGCACCTTTTACCAGAACAGTGAGAAATAAGTTTGTGAGACTAGCACCATCATCCCTCAAGAGCTCTGTGGTTGCACTTCTCTGTAGGTCAGATATTACTGTAGGAACTGCTGTCACTGAGCTGGAATCCTTAAACACAATGGGGATGACAGGATCCCGAGTTGGCAGAAGCCAGGTGGCAGCACTTAATCGCCAAAGACAGGGTGGACGTGGCTGTCATAATGGGCAGCAGACTCAAAGCAGGAGTCAAATAATCTTGACTCACAGAGACTTGTGGCATTGGCTAGTAGATAATGGGATCCATAGAAGTACAATAGAAGGGCAGTCTAGTACATTCTTATTTGAGCTGTAAAAGCAGAAGAGTTCTAGGTCAAGTGAACAGAAGTCTAACCTAAATTACAAAAACAGAGAGTCACTGTCTCTTAATCAATTTCCAGACTTGAGGCAAGTTACAAACCAAGGGCCCCTTGAATGAGGGGGAGGCCAGGTCCCGTTGGAGGAGAACCCTGTTACACTGCTACAAATCTATATGTTAATTTTCTTCTAAGCCTTCCCCAAGGAGACCGACGGCCTTTTACCAGGGTAACTGTGCACTGGAGAAAAGGAAATGATCAGATATTTCAGGGATTATTAGACACTGGTTCAGAAGTGACATTAATTCCAGGGGACCCAAAACGTCACTCTGGTCCAACAGTCAGAGTGGGGGCTTATGGAGGCCAGGTGATCAATGGAGTTTTAGCTCAGGTCTGTCTCACAGTGGGTCCAGTAGGCCCCCCGACTCATCCTGTAGTTATTTCCCCAGTTCCGGAATGTATAATTGGCATAGACATACTGAGCAACTGGCAGAATCCCCACATTGGCTCTCTAACTCGTGCAGTGAGGGCTATTATGGTGGGAAAGGCCAAGTGGAAGCCACTAGAACTGCCCCTACCTAGCAAAATAGTAAATCAGAAGCAATACTGGATTCCTGGAGGGATTACAGAGATTACTGCCACTCTCAAGGACTTGGAGGATGCAGGGGTGATGATTCCCACCACATCCCCGTTCAACTCTCCTATTTCGCCTGTGCAGAAAACAGACGGGTCTTGGAGGATGACAGTGGATTATCGTAAGCTCAACCACGTGGTAACTCTAATTGCAACTGCTATTCCAGATGTGATATCATTGCTTGAGCAAATCAATACATCCCCTGGCACCTGGTATGCTGCTATTGATCTAGCAAATGTTTTTTCTCAATAGCTGTTAGTAAGGACCACCAGAAATAGTTTGCTTTCAGCTGGCAAGGTCAGCAACATGCTTTCACTTTCCTACCTTGGGGGTATATCAACTCTCCAGCCCTATGTCATAATCTTGTCCGCAGGGACCTTGAACATTTCTCTCTTCCACGAGATATCACACTGGTCCATTATATTGATGATGTCATGTTGATTGGACCTAGTGAACAAGAAGTAGCAACTACTCTGGATTTATCGATGAGGCATTTGTGTGTAGGAGGATGGGAGATAAAACCCACAAAAATACAGGGGCTTTCCACCTCACTGAAATTTCTAGGTGTCCAGTGGTGTGGGGCATGTCCGGATATCCCAGGTCCAGGCTGCTGAACAACCTGCTCTGCCACTTGGGCCATATGATCCAGCAGATCCAATGGTGTTGGAAGTGTCGGTGGCAAATAGAGATGCTGTCTGGAGCCTTTGGCAGGCCCCTGTAGGAGAATCACAATGCAGACCCTTAGGATTTTGGAGCAAAGCCTTGCCATCTGCTGCAGATAACTACTCTCCTTTTGAGAAACAGCTTTTGGCCTACTGGCCCAAATGTGGGAATGGGCGCATGCTCATGGAATTCTCTGGTCTTACCATGTTCGCCATCATCCAGAAGCAGCTGGATTGGTAGAACGGTGGAATGGCCTTTTGAAAGTTCAATTACAGTGTCAATTAGGTGTCAACTCCTTGCAGGGTTGGGGTGATGTTCTCCAGAAGGCCGTGTGTGCTCTGAATCAGCGTCCACTGTATGGTGCTGTTTCTCCTATAGCCAGGATCCATGGGTCCAGGAACAAAGGGGCGGAAATGGGAGTGGCACCACTCTCTATTATCCCTAGCAACCCATTAGGAAAATGTTTGCTTCCTGTCCCTGAGACCTTGAGCTCTGCTGATCTACAGGTTTTAATTCCAGGAGAAGCAACAATGATTCCATTGACCTGGAATCTAAGAGTGCCACCTGGTCACTTTGGGCTACTCATGCCCCTGGATCAACAAGACAAGAAGGGGATTACATTACTGGCTGACTATCAGGGGGAAGTAGGACTGCAACTACACGATGGAGGTAAAGAAGAGTTTTCCTGGAATACAGGAGATCCCCTAGGGCGTCTTTTAGTACTACGATGCCCTGTGATTAAAATCAATGGAAAACTGCAAAAACCCATTCCAGGCAGGACTACCAATGGCTCTGAAACAGGAATGAAGTTTTGGGTCACCCCACCAGGCAAAGAACCACGGCCAGCTGAAGTGCTTGCTGAGGGTAAAGGGAACATGGAATGGGTAGTGGAATTTCATATTATCACTAAGTGTGATAAATATGAACTTCAACCACGTGATCAGTTACAGAAACGAGGACTGTAATGCTGTTTGTTCACGTTATACTGTTTAAGTTGTAAGATATCAAGTTTAAGAATGAATATTACCCAAGGACTTGCACCCTATTCTTGGGAAATTTAATGCACGTTTGGTTGTAAGCAGACAGTTGAGTCATGTTAGACAAGGAAAAAAATGTGTCTGTTATTGTTTTCTATTAGAGATTAAGTATGGTTTAAGGTGATGTGTATAGCTGCCAGGCTGACAAGGGGTGGGCTGTCATGGTCAGTTTCATGTGTCCACTTGTCCAGGTGGTGGTACCCATTTGTCTGGTTGGGCAAGTGCTGGCCTGTCTGATGCTATGAAGACATTTCATAGAATTAAATCATGATCACATCGGCTGCATCTACAGCAGATTGCAATTGTAATCAGCCAAGGGTAGTGTCTTCTGCAATGAGTGATACTTAATCTGATCAGTGGAAGGCTTTTAAGGAAGATTCAGAAGAGACAGTCCCTCTTCTTGCTTCAGCCAGTGAGCCTCTCCTGTGAAGTTCATCCAGACCCATCATTGAAGTCATCAGCTTTACAGCCTGCCCAACAGATTTGGATCTTCCATCCCCAAGTTTGTCCAGCCAACCTCTCCTGAGATTTCACTGCGAACTTCATCAGAGTTAACAGCTTGCAGCCTGCCCTACAGATGTTGGACTCTATGTTTCCATGCTTACATGAGACACTTTAATAAGTTTTATATCTGTGAATATTTCCTGATGATTCTGCTTCTCTAGAATCATCTTTAAAAATGTTTGGAATTGGGTGACTCTAAACTGTAAGAGATTTTTTCTTCAATATTAAAAAGTAAGAGTCCAAATTAGACCAAATTATTTGCAAGAGATGAACAAGAGGAGCTACAAGGAGGGAACTCAGTGCTTACTATTAAATTTGCCTTGATAGGAGATCCGTGATGTGTTTTTTGCCAAACAACCAGACATAGTTCAACTCCTGGAATTTCAGGGTAAGGAAGTTCTGTTAGAAAGCAGCCTTTGTCTATCAAGAACATATTCTTCCATTTCCTTTCAGCTTGGCTTCTGAACTGGGTTTAGCTTGTGGGTCTCAGTGGGATAGAAAACAAAGTTTTAAATCTTGCACTTATTTTCACGTGAAGACCGGTGTCCCTTTCATTAATTCTGCAGCCTGAAGAGAGTCTGTGGCGGGCTGGTTGCCAGCGATATGGAAAAGGGCAGTTTGCCCTTGAGGAAGGCAGAGTCGGGTCGGGACAGCAGGCCAAGGAATCATAGCATGAGGGCAGAGGACGTGCGGGTGACTGTGGACACACAGGAGGCACCCCAGCTGCCCACTCGCTGGCCAGGGGGTGCCCCATCCCTCTAAAGGCAGACACCCTGTGGCAGGCAGGGAGGGCAGCCTCCCCCCAACAATTTCACTTCCTGAACACTGTCAGCATGGGTGCGGCATGTCTTTCAAGACTGGGATTGATGTTAACTCTCCCCCTCAAATGGAGACACCGGCTGAGCCCCCTGAATGCCTCCTCTCCTCCCTCTGCCTGAGCCCCAGTTCCCGCCCTGGCAATGCGAGGAGAATGTGAGTGAGGACCCCCACATCTGCCGTGGAGGCTGTGCACTGCCCAGCTGCAGGCGCACCACGTACACAGCCCACACTCTGTGTGGCGCCCCCTGGAGGTGTGCAGCTTTATTAGCACTCTCTACCCAGGGGGTAGCACGGAGCACAGAGGCCCCCTGAATGTGGTAAAGGCAAAGGGCTCCATGGAGGTTCACTGACACTGTTATTAATTATAACTATTTTCTCACACCCATTCTTTTAATATCCTTTTAAAATGTGGAACAGAGATGAGCCCATGAGAAAATCCCAAAAGCTAATGAGATGCAAATGTAGCTTCTAGTGAAAGAAAGACCGTATTATATATTTAAAGGGACTTCTCTGCAATTACAGTTACACTATTTCTAATCAATGCAACATTGTAAAGCATCTTATACTTTTTTTCTCTTGCTGTATGTAAAGTATTGGCAGTCTGTGACATTTTATTTCTAAAGAGGAATTTTTAGTAGGTTCCCGATATTGTTTTTCTTATGGTAATAGACTCTATAACTGCAGCTTCCCAAAGGTTTTGGAAATCTATACTTGAATGAAGTTATGTTCCAATATAAATTAATTGTATCCAGCTTCAAAGATATATTAGAGTGACTGGATTTTTTAAATGTTAATATTGGGAAGAGGCAAAATTAATGTGTTTGTGCTTGCTTTTGAAGTATAAATCAAATATTGTTAAGACAGTCGGTAACTATTTTTAGTTCTCAAATCTTTTCAAAATGCATCTGATTCATTTTGGTCATTTCCTTCAACCTCTGTACCTATTATTAGTGTTTCATCTTTATGCTTCATAATGATAAGATGTGCTGGCATATTTTTGTGCTTTTATTGATGTAAATTCTAAAACAGAGTATTTTTCTAACTACTTTTTCTGGCATTTAATTTCATGGACTATTGCAGGATGGAACATACCCCCTTAACATTTGCGTTTCTGGAAATTTCTGAAATGCAGCACAATCACTCTTAGCAGAATATTATATCAAAAAGTTAAATGAACGGAAAATGTTAAATGTATGGTTGAGAATGAGATGAGCTGGCATCCCCATAAACCTCAGGCCGTGGGTGTTGATGATTCCGTCTCATTCCTGTAAAGTCAGCGACAGGTACTCCAATGGGTGGGCAGCTGGCCATGAGGCAGTGGCACCAGGGCTCCGACAGGAGCGTCCTGCGGTGCCTCAACCTGTGATTTCTGCTTCCCCCCCAGCCCCGCGCGCTGGCCCAGGCAGCAAGCATGGGCAGCCCGTGTGAGCGGGTTTGTATGGGTCAGGCCTGGGTGGCGCCAGCCCCTCTGCATACCTGCCACCAGCATGGCCCCTGGGTCACCCTCTCTGCACACGGCAAGGCCGGCAGGTGCAGGAAGGAAAAGGAGCAGGTGCTGGGCAGCTGGGGGTCTTCTCTGCACAGATAACTGCTCTCCCCGGCTGCCCCGGCATGCAGCCCCACATCCCGTGCAGTTCTGAACCAGAGCTCCAGGGCCTCTGGGGGTGCGCGGTTTCTCCGGCCATCGGTTTGGGGCCCCCAGTCTTCTTGGGATCTCTGAATGAAGGACGCCATCTGTCCCTCCCCATGGGGAACAAGATGACCACATGGGTAAGGGCAGGCGAGCAGGCGCCTACCCTCCAACACTGTGCGATCCTGGGCGCGGCAGGGGCTCTTTCCTGCAGGCAGGACGCTGTGTGCTGGTTGGGGCCCCTCGTCCTGGGGGCTCCCCTCCTCCATGGTCTTCCACGGAAGCCTGCAGCCGGCAGCTAGGGGAGCAGGCCCTCTCTGGGAGGTGAGCTGGGGTGATGAAGGGCCGTCTGCAGGAGGGCCCCGGGGAGGCAGGTTTTTATTCCAGGCTCATGGTTTCCTCGGCGACATGACTCCTTCCAACCTCAAGCAGCTCCTGAAGGCCCTGCGCCCAGACAGCACGCCCTGCTAGATGCCTGCATCGAAGTTTTTTCCCGTGACAATCATCGAGACCAGTGACCCTTGGGACGCTGGGCGGGCGCAGGAGTCACTTTCCAGGCTCCAGCTCCAGGCTGAGAACGTGGGAACCAACGGGCGGAGGGAGGCTCCGCTGTCATCAGCCACCGCGGGCCACAGGTTACCAAAAGCAGGCGAGCGGGCACGGGAGGAGGCGGGTTGGGTACCATCACCATAGACACAACCACACACACAACACACACATGCACACTCACAAACAACCTCACACATACACAAACACACACAACCACAAACTCCCTGCCACACACATGCGCACATACACATTCACATGTAACGACACACAACCACACACATATACCACTATACACAGCCACACATAACACATGCATATACACTCATATGCAATCCCAAACACCCAACCACACACACAACCATACACACATAGCCGCACTCAGATAAAGACTTACAACCACAACCACCGACCCACACAATCTCACACACATGCAACCACACACGTGCACGAGCCCACTTAAACAGGAGCCTGTGGCCCACTGCCAGAGTCTTTGGGGAAAGGGGCAAAGAACTCCATGTCTGGACTCCAGGAAAGCATATTAGCATAAATTATAATAATTATGTTTTCTACCAATAGAGTTTTTCTCTATAAACTGAACATACTTTAAAATCGCTCTCTAAGTTGGCCTTTACTGAACATGTATTCCCACTGTAGTCATAGAAAAAATGACAGGTAGCAATAGCTGCTATTTATTGACTAATCGAGCTGGCATCTTGCATGCTGTATCATCCAACTTTATTTTTCCTGTAGTGGATCTCATTTTCTGTTAATACAGGATTCATTTCAGTCAATCCTAAACAGAAGGGGAATTACTAAAAGCGTGGGCTCTTCTTCCTCTGGAGTGTGGGGCTCAGCGGGACGCCAGACCCCCGTTCTGTGCCGCCTCCCCCACTGCACCCCGGGAGGCCGCAGACCCTCGCCGGGCGCTGGCCCTGGGCTCTCCTCGGTGGCCTGACCTTCTCGCCTCTCGCCACACTCGCCATCTGTGTCCAGCCCCACAGAGGCTGGAGCCCTGGCAGCATCGGGGGGTAGCAGGAAGGGACGCCTGGCCTGGGCTCAGGCCCTTGGGACACTTGCGGCTTCCAAGGCCAGCCGAAGTCAGAGGGGGTGCCGCGCTCAGGGGGCGCCACTGTGGCGAGGTCAACACCCCCCAAAAAACGCAAACTGTCCGCACTTTAGAATGAAGAAATGGAGGCAAGGGGGAGGTGAATAATTTAGCCCAAGCCGCGCCCAAGTCAGGGCCAGCAGGGCTCAGCAGGTCTGCGTGAGTCCCCTGCCTGTCGCTTCAACGTCCTGGCCGGTGGAGTGGCTGTGTTCACGTGCGTGTGAATCCTAAACAAGTGGAAACCATTACCACCGTAAACTAGTTAAAGGTTTTACTAAATGGTCCGTAAACCAGTCTTTTTCTTTGGGATTTTGACAACCCTAGCACTCACTGAAGGGAAAAGCAAGATTCAAATGCCTTTCTGTGGATTTATTTTCCTGTTAAGTCCAGTGGATTTTCCAGAAATCAGATTCCTCTAAATGTTGCTGTCACTGGAATACAGGAGGGCGAGCACACTGGCAGGTGGGATGACTCCCAGAGACCACCCCTTCTGGTTCTCCTTTACGCCTCCCACCCCACCCCACGAAGGGACACTGGACACCCGTGCTCTGCAGGGTGCAAAGGTGAGCCCACGGTGGGGTACTCACTGCCACCCAGAACAACGATTTTAGGATTCTGGGAAACAAAAGGCCATCGGGGGCAGGTGGCTGTGGGGCTCTGTGAAAAGGGTCTCACTTTCCGACTTCCAAGGAAGAGAGGAGCAATTCCGCTCGGGGGTCCTGGACCCTCTGATGGGGATGGCTGTCATGAAGCCGCTGGAGCTCGGAGTATGGCCTCTGCTGTGGCCTGCAGTGCTGGAGGCCGATGTAGGGACCGACCACAGCCTCCGAGTTGCACAGCGCCACCTCCCGCAGGCCAGAGCCAAGGGACAGTGCCCCAGGCCACGCCGTGGACCAGCCCTATGTGGCCGCCAGGGTTTTTCTCCAATCTTCGTTTTCCCGGCGCAGAGCACAGGTTTGCAGGAGGATGGATTACATCAGGATTGCTATGTCTTCGCTTCCAGGAGCTGTGCAAGCTCCTAAGTCTCAGACTTACCACCATCGCCTAAGAACTGGCCCCTCAGCGGCTGCAGACAGGCTCCCTGCGAGACCACGGGATCGAGGAACTGCGGGTGCTGGCGGGGCGACGGGATCCCAGCGCCTATTTTCCGCAGAGAGGACAGGGGACAGGAGTGTTCAGCCGGTGCGGGATGCGGAGAGCCACGTGGACACAGGCGGGGCCCCTCCATGCGTGGAGAGCGCCATGGGGGCCACCTGGACCCGCGGCGGCTGCACCGGCCCCAGCGTCCTGCGAGCTCCCGGAGGTGGCTGCGCGCACAGGCCGCCCCGCCTCGGCAGCTCGGGCTCCTCTGGCTCCTACGGCTCCGCCGCAGAGAAGATGAAAGGCCTGTGCCGCGTGCCGGCCAATTTGCACCTCAGAAGAGCGCCCGTCGAGAGGGTGAGCCCCTGCCCGTTCCCTGCACCGCGGGCGGCGTGGAAACTGCCGCCTGCACCTCCCCACGCAGTGAGGCGCCAGGGTCAGAAATGCGTCGGTGGGAGCCAGAGGCGGTTACTGGTCCATAATCCATCCCGACACGTGGGAAACGCAAGGACAGGTGTTTTTTTTTTTTAATAAAAGAAACCCAAACATTCAGGTCTTCTTTTCTCCTTCCCCAAGGTAAGACAAGACTCTGGCCCTAAAAGAAGGCCGCTCCTTTTTCCCCTTTTAAGCACAAGCCTGCGCCAAGTGGCCGCCTGTGTCTGAACTGGTTCCGGCAGAGGCTGGCGGACCGCTTACAAGGGCCACTGTGACCGTTTGACCCCAGATTGCAGAACAGACCTGGCCACCACCCCTCAGTTCTCTCCACCAGGCCTCCGGGTGGCCGCTCCTACCAGGAGTTAAAAGCGACACACTCCATTTTCTGTTTCAAGGGGAAAAACAACTTTGCGCCCTGACCCGGCTCACCGGTATGACCAGGAGGCCTGTGGAGAGGCGGCCGCGCCGAGGGTCCCGGGGCGGCGCCGGCCTTCTCGGGCCTTTCCTGCGGGACCTCAACCTTGCGAGGCTGGAGGAGAATTGAAACACTTCGCCCCCACGGTCCGCGCCTCGGCCGGCTCTGGACGCACAGCGGAGGGGCGCGCGCTGAGCTGCTCTCCCCAGCCGGGACGGAACTGCGCGCGCTGTTGTGGCGCTCAGCCGGGCTGGGCCGGGCCTCCCGGAGCCGCCGCCTGCTGCCCGCGGGCCCGGCAAGGAGAGCGGGGGCCCTCCGAGCCCGCCGCCCGCGCCAAGGGATGGGCCAGCGGCACGGGGTTCTGAGCATCCCGGGGGGCCCCCAAAGGCCCCTTTCCCTTCCAAGCCGGCGCGGGTGCGGCCTGTGCTCGCGGGCGGGCGGCCCCGTAGGGAAGCTGGGGCGCAGCCAGGTCTCTCCAAAGAGGCTGCAGTCCCTGCCATGGGCTACAGGGACAGCGCCAAGGTCTCCCACCTCCCCACCCTCCAACGAGCCACCTCAGCTCCAGGGTCCGCACCCCCGAGACTGTGCTGGGGCCAGGCTGGGGCCTGAGGTCTCCTTCTGGCGCCTCCCTCCCCCTGGCCCATCCCCTCCCAGGGCTCAGCCCAATAGACGCCAGGGGACAGGGGCGGTGGCTGGCCTCTGTGAGCTGAAGGTGAGTGAGCAAGGTCACCTGGGCTCACTTAGAGGAGGGATGCAAAGAGACAGCAGAGGAGGGCTCACCATGAGAGGCTGCGGAGTGGGGAGAGGGTGGGGGTGGGGAGAGGCTGGGGGGGTAGAGGCTGGGGGTGGGGAGAGGCTGGAGGGGAGAGGCTGGGGGAGGGGAGAGGCTGGGGGTGGGGAGAGGCTGGGGGTGGGGAGAGGCTGGGGGTGGGGAGAGGCTGGGGGGAGAGGCTGGGGGTAGGGAGAGGCTGGGGGGTGGGGAGAGGCTGGGGGTGGGGAGAGGCTGGGGTTGGAGAGTCTGGCTTGGGCGAGGGTGGGGGTGGGGCAGCTGAGACAACAGGAGGGAAATGGCCACCAGGGGCTCAGCCTGGGAGAAGAGAAGCCTCTGGTGTCTGGCACACACCGGGCACAAATTCTGAAACCTTTACTGGCTTGCAGAGCCCTGCAGCGGCCAAGGGGGCTGGGGGAAGTGCGGGGAACCCTGAACTCTCAGGCTCCCCTCAGGGGCCCCCACCTGACAGGAGGCCGCCTTCTCTCCTCCCTCGCTCCCTCCTCGCTCTCTCTCCCCTACTTTTCTTGCATCAGGTACCTTACCCAATTCCCTTATTAATCTGTTAACTAGGGAATTTTAATTTTATCTGATATACAACCTTAGCAGCAAAACCACTTTCTCTCTTCTTTTCAAATACCTTACTATTTTTTTTCTGATCTTATTGTATTTACCAGAACTTCCAAAGCAGCATTCCATAGTAATGACAAATAGTAAAACATCCTTGAGTTTCTGAAATGAGCCTTACTTGTTTCTAGAAGATTATTCCTTCAGTTTGTTGCTAGATTCTATTTTCTAATAGAATGTTTTCCATCTATATTTATGTGATATTGATCTATACTTCTTTTTCCTTTTCTGCCAGCTTTATCAGTATTTTAAATTAAAAAAAGGCTTTATAGGATGAAAGCTTTAAAATAAAGGTGAAGCCATTATGTTGGCTTCAAAAAGTGAATTTAGAAGTTTTAAATCGTTTCTCATGATCTAAAATCGTTTAAATAATAGCAAAATTAGCCCTTTAATAGTTAGAACCTAGCAGTGAAAATATTTACTACTGTTGTCTTTTTAAGTGGTAGATATTTAAGCATCTTTCCAATCTCTTCTATGGTAATATGTTTTATCAAGTTTTTTGCTTCTTCTGGGATCAAATTTAACAGTTTATAGCTTGTTCAAAGAGTGTACATTCCCTCTATAAGTGTGAATTTTATTGCTCTAAATTGCATCTAGGATTCTCTCAAGATGGAAGTCTTCCTTATCTGTCATCTTTTCGTTTTCATTCCTAATCTTGAATCTTTTACTTCTCTTTCTTTTTTTAAAGGGAATTTTTTTTTTTTTTGCATGGGGAGGCACCGGGAATCAAACCCTGGTCTCCAGCATGGCAGGCAAGAACTCTGCCTGCTGAGCCACCGTGGCCCCGTTCTCTTCCTTGATCAAGTTCATGAGAGTTTGTCTTTTGAAAGAAATGGCTTTGGGATGTATTTAACCTATTGTAGCATTTTCTGTTTTTATTATCTTAATCCCACTTTCTATTTTTCTTTGTTCTTTTCTGATTTCTTAAAATAAACATTACATTTATTTAATTTAGAATTTCTTCCTTAATCATGAAGGCATTCAGGATTATAATTTTCCCCTACATACAGTTTTCACTGACTCATATGTTTTAAGATGAAATGGCTTCTTTTCATTGCTTTCTCTATAGTTCGTGATTTCAGTTTTCATTTTCTCTTGCTTCCAACATTTATTTAGAGGTGGATTTCTTATTTTCAGTGCACTGGAGGCATCTTTTAAATTTTGGTCTAATTTTATTGGGTAATCAGAGAATGTGGACTTTAAAATTTCAACTTTTGAAAATGGGTTAGAATGTTTTTTCTTTTTATGAACAAGTACACTAATAATCAAGTATCGTTTCTGTTCTGCTACATGAAGAGAAAATCTATACCCTCACATGTCAGATCCCCTTTTCCGGCACCAGGGCGAGGACGCAGGAAGAAGATGGTCCCTTTTGCGTGGCGCCCACACCCCCCGCACCCCTAGACTTTGCTGCCCGGGCACCTGTCCGTGCGCACGGCTCTTGGCCTTGCCCTCGGCATGTGGAAGGAGCCTGGCGCTGTGTGGGGCCGGGTCGGTCGGGAGCCTCGAGGTCCCAGTCCGGCTGTTCGGGGGAGACTGCTAAGATGCTCCCTGGAAACCAGGGGTACCCACCAACCACGGGGGCTCTCTGCCCGGGCTCACCCCTGAGGGGCAGGTCGCCTGGCTTGAGACTGATGAGTTAAGGTCCAGCTGAAAGGAGCAAAACCCTCCTCCTCCAGCGACTGTGTCCGGGCGGGGAGGCTCACAGCTGCCCTCGCAGGCCGCCCCCTTCTCCTCCTGCTGCTGGCCGGCCTGAGGACAGGGCCCGGGACCCCAAGGGTCCGCCCCATCCGGCGGGTTCCTGCCCCGTTTTCTGGCTGGTGTGCGTCCCCTCTCTTTGTGTCAGGCGCCCACCCTGCGGGCCTCCAGACTTGACCTTCCTCAGCCTTCCCATCGTTATTGTGCACGGAAAGCCTTGAGCACTCACAGCTTTAAGATTCGGCTTCTCTCAAGGCTTCTTCTCATCAAGTCAAATTGTAAATCAGACTTCTTTCACCAAGTTCAGTCTGTTAAATTAAAGCCTTTAATTTCTAATCTTCATAAGGACTACTGTTCATTTAGATAAAACAATGTATCAGTTTCAAGGCTCACTGGTGGCCACGGATGTTTTCTTTCCTTTCATCTTTAAGTTTTCTTAGAGATTTCTCTAAGAGCCTTCTCTGCTCTGAGTATTTTGTTTGGTTCAAGTTCTTTCCTTGACTGTTTTCCTTGGATGAGGCTCGCCAGGTGCATATTCCTGAATCCATGAATGTTTGTGTCTTTCCTTCCCCAGGGGGTGAATGGCAGCTCGGCTGAAGGCAGCTTCCTGGACTGTGGGGCCACTTTCCTCCCTCTGCGTCGGTAAATGTCCTTCCTTCCTCTTCTCGCTCCTTCTGCAGGTGAACTTGAACCTGTCTGGTACGCGTGTGTGTGCACGCGTGTGCATTTTCTGTTTGGAAACACGTGAAAACTTACTTTTAATATTAGAATTCAGGAATCTTGACCAGATGTGCTTGGGGTGCCCGGAAGCTCCCGCTGCTGAGGCCCGCTCAGTGGTGTGGTCGGTGGGGGGCACGGCCCCAAGGCACCCAACCTGCAGGCCTGGAATTGGGGGTCGTGACGCTGCAGGGGGTAGACGCGGCAGGTGCCCTTGGGATGGGACACCACCCTGGATTCTCCGGGTGGGCCCCACCCATCGAGGGAAGAGGGGCCGGTGGTTCAGAGCTGCAGAGAGGGCGACAGAACCCTTGGGGGGGAACCTGGGGGGGCTGCACTGTGACCGAGGCGATGGGGGGCAGGGGACACGTGCCTCAGGCTGGGGGGGCCTCTGGAAGCTGGGAAGGAGGACGGATTTCTCCCCTGTGGCCTCTGAGGGTGCATGGAGCCCACCAACATGCTGAGCTTGGCCCTGACAGCCGCAGGGACTCGGCCGCCAGCAGCGGGTGGTGGAGGTGTGGCCCCCCGCTGCTCTGTCCCCGCCACCGTGGGCAGTGGGTGCAGCGGGCTTGGCATCGGGAGGGGCCCGGCGCCTCAGGCCAGCTGGGGATGGAGGCCGGAGCCCTAGCTGGGACCACGTGCCACAGCCCAGAGGCGGGTGAAGGGGTTGGGACTTACTGGCTAATCAGAAGCTTTGCTCTGACCGGACAGTTATAAATGCAGTAATCTCTTTTTAATGAGGGACATGCACTCTCAACCACAATTCTTCATCAAAATCATGCATCACCAGGGACAAGGAGAGAGATGGTCTCGGATGTTCAGGAAATAACATATGGGGGCTGGTGCATAGAAAGACAGGTGGCCACCAGACTGGCTAAGACAGGAAGGCCTGGAGGTCCTGCCCAGCTCCGAGACGGGTCAGCAGATGGGGCCACAAGCTACAGTCCATGTGCTCGCTGCTGTCAGCAGAGCGGGTCGCAACCCACCTACCCGTGGCCCAGGCACCTGCAGCTCAGGTACCCACGGCCCACCCACACACCCACAGCCCAGCCACACAGCCCACCGGGATGGGGCATTCACTCGTGGCCTGCGCAGAGGGGCTGCCCTGCTGAGAGTCCCTGGAGAAACGGGCACGAACGTGAGGTGTGGGCCCTCTTTTGCTGAGGTAGGGTGCAGTCCCAGCTCGGGTCCTTAGAGCTGCAGCTGTGAAGCAGAGGTGCCCCCTGCAGCCTCCAGAGAGCTGTCTCTGTCCTTTCTCAAGAAAACAAGTTGACCCCGCTTCTCCAGACAGGCCTGAACTTCCTCAACATTTTAACTTGTGGGTCCCCCAGGCCGCCGCCCGCCGCCCTCCCCACCAGATCTCAGCCCCGGCTTCCCCCAGGTCAGCTGGACAGGTCCAGCAGGACGTGACGAGTCCCGGTGCCCTGAAGTTGCTCCGGCCCCTCCCTGGACGGGCGGGTGGTGGGGACCGGCTGGGGGCACAGGGGGCCGGGATTTCAAGGGCCCCTTGTCTGGCTGGGCAGAGGCTGAGGGAGTCCTGCTCTCCCTTGAGCTGAGTCTGGGTGGGGGAGGAAATGAGGGGGGAGCCAAGGACCTCCCCCACTGCCCGTGCGCAGCTGGGAAGGTGCTGAGAGAGGCTCCTGGGGAGAGACACTTTGGGACAGAACAGTGTTACAGGTGCTGCCCTAGAGCTGGGCCCAGGCCAAACAAGCTTCAGTCAAAGCACCTGGTCATCGGCTGCAAGCCCAGACCCTCGGCCCCAGGGGGTTCGGAAGGGCACTCCCGTCTCGGCTCAGCTCCGTGGAGCCAGGACCCCCTGCGTGACCACAGGTGTCTCCCCAGGGCTCACAGCACGGGGGGGGGGAGGTTAACTCCCTGCAGTGACCTTGACGCTGCCGCAATGGCCATTTCAGCAGGCGAGCTGTGCTTGTCCAGCCGCCGGCTTGTGGTGGTCTCAACCCTGTGGGGAAGGGGTCAGACCTCATCTGCAAGAGACCAGCCTCCTCCACGATGACTTGACCAAAACCTTCCTTAGACTCGAGGCCAGCACGCACTTGTATTTTGGGGGCTTATTTTGGAAGTGCACCTGGCAACCCTGCCTTCACCACCTAAGCTCGCTGAGGGCTTTCTCCAGATCTTAGACTAATGCCCAGGGCACAGCAGGGGCCAAGCATTTAAAAATTTTTCCTCTTTTGGATTTTTTATTCTTATGTCCTTGTCCCTCCAACTCTTCGAGCCAAATATTTGGAACGTCCTTCTGCAGCCACCGAGAACTCTTTCCTGGACGTTAATGTGCATAGCAAGTTTTAGATGCTCACAAAACAAGAAAGGATAAGTAGCTTTATGTATATTTGATTTCTCAAGAAAGCTTTCATTTTCTTCTCTTTATTACATTTCACCTTATTTTTATTCATTTTGCTTTATAAATTCAACATATCATTTCTAGTGTTTAATTTCACATGAGACCATGAAGTTTGGGTAATCACTGCTTATTTGGGGAAATTTCGACATTCTTCTTAATTTAGTGGACCTAAAAACGAATTTCCCCAGGCTCCCAAGCCATCTTCACCATGCCCCATTTTTCGCTCTTTAACAAAAAATAGAAACACAAAAGTGGCATCTGTAATGAGATGAGTGTTTTAAGATGATTGTGGTCCTGTGTGTTTGATAACACAATGGTACAGACTTCCTGGTTTTTGTTTGTTTTTTGTTTTAGGTGCATGATCTGAGAATTGAACCCGTTCTCCCACTCGGAAGGCGAGCCTTCTGCCACTGAACCGCCCGGGCACCTGCCTTCCTGCTTTAACCTTCCTGTGAGAGGACGTAACATGCAAGACGTGGGTGCCCAGAACTTGCTCTGCGGGAGACGCAGCCGGGGCTCTGCGGGACACCGTGGGCAGAGCGTGTGCCCTCAACCCGAGAGGACAGCGGGCAGGACAGGCATCAGAGACAGGCAGAGACACACCTGGGAGGAGTGCAACTCACTCTGGGAGCAGCACGTGGGCGAGGCCTCGGGTCAGTCAGGAGCAGAGCCAAGGGCCAGAGGGTCGCAGCAGTGAGTCGGACACCTCAGGCTGCACAGGATAAAAATTCTCTCCTGTCGTGCAGGGGCTGTGTGTGTGCAGTGCTGTGTGTCTAGTGAGGGACGGTCATGGGGTGACTTTTCTTTGAGTTGTGCTGCTGGATTATCTCCACGTTTGCTCTTTTTGGGGCTCAAGACAAAGTGGGGACTTGTGTCCTATGAAGACCCTGGGCTTTCTCCAACTGCAGAACGAGGCACTGCAGGAATGTCTGCTTGTCTCACTCAGACCTTGATTGTTAAGGAAAAACTTCAAATTTAGAAGTCCTCACTGTAAATGGAAATGGAACTCAAGGCTAAGGAAGCAGTGAGAGGGTTTGGAGGAGAGCAGGAAATGGCTGTTTGGCCTGAGTAGTTTCTTTCCGCGCAATGCTATGATTTGGACTTAGCCCTCTGGCAGTGAGGTTGAGTGTGCTACGCTTTAGGGCTCTCCAAAAATAGTGGGTGTTTTTATGGAGTGCTTGAGGTGCTGACGGTGAACGACACTGTGGTAAGCAGGTTTTATGTCTCAGGTTAAAATGAAACACTTTTATTCCTGAAGAAAACAAACGGAGCACGTGAACACCCCTTTGCCTTTTCACGAGGCCGGTCCCATCACCGAGGTGCGCCCTGGCATTCCGCACCGCAGCGCTGGCTGTGGGCGCCTCTGCCTGCACCGGGGGCAGCGCGACCTCGAGGGGGAGTCAAGGCTGGCAGCGCCGTGGCGGCATCGGGTGGGGCCCGCCACCCCTCCCCGCAGCCCGGCGGGTCCGCGTCCACAGGCATGCAGCGAGAAAGGCCCAGCGAGTCTGTGTGCCTGCGCATCGCCGCCCGCGCAGGTGTGCACCCCGTCATCGCGTGCGCGCCTTCTGTGCCTCAACCCTGGGCGCTGGGGTGCAGGCGGAGCATGCCACCAGCCCCCCCGACCGCCATCCCCTGCCACGCCGCCGCCCTCCCCACCTCCGCGGCTGCCTGGGGTGAGAAGATCGCATGGAGGGGTGGACCTCGCACAGGGGGGTGGACCTCGCATGGGGGGGTGGGCCCTGCATGGGGTGTCGACTTTGAGTCCACCCGGCCTGTTCCACTCCACGCACTGATGGACGCTGCAGCGGTGTGCAGGTCACTCACGGGACCACTCAGCTGGAGAGCCGCAGGGGCGGGAGACCCGGAGGGCTGGGCCAATCTGACAATTTCCATGGAAAACACCCGGAACCTGAGCATGTCTGTGGCTCTGGATGTTGGGCTGAAGTTTCGGGTTTGAGAAGCAGCGCCGCTGGGGAAGCATCGTGCTACAGGAGCCCTTGGCCACTCTTCAGGTCCTCCCAGATGGGAACTCATCATAATCAGCGGTCTCTGGAGCACCCACAGCTCTTTAAACTGCAAAGGAGCTGTCCGGAGGCAGCTTCATGTGGGAGTGTGGCAGCACAGTTTTCTGATTTTCAGTCTCTGCATGGGCCAGTGGGGGCCGCTAACAAGACTGCACCCCCGTGCAACCCGCTTCCCCCTCCCTGGACCCCCAGCCACCCCTTCCTCTCGGCGGCATCTCCTGCCCACAGTTTAGAAGAGATGCAGGGCCCTCGCTCACACTCACACACAGCCCGGGTCACAAATGCGGCAGGCTGAGGGGTAACCCACGACCCCCCCGCCCCTACGCCCAGCACCGACTTAAAAAAAGTTCTGGAGATTAAGGCTGAGGGAGATGAACGCTCAGACTGCTTCCTTCTTCCAAACGCGTAGGTGGTTAGTGCATCGTGCGTGCTCCTCTACAAAGCCTCCACAGGGAGGACTCTCCTGTGCTTTGGTTTTATCTGCAGTACCACGTGCCACAGAACCCACATCTTGATATCAATTCATAGGAAACGTCGCTCCATCCTGGTGCATCCCGGAGTCCGCAGAGCAAAGCAAAAGTAAAACGCAGGAGGTGGCCGAGGAAAGGCCTCGTGTCCACACCGTCCCGATGCCTGCGGACCGAAACCTCCGAAGCTGACCTTGGCACCAGCAGGTCGGCATGGTCACCACATTCCTGGTTTAAAGAGGGAGGACAGGGAAGGATTCAGACGAAGAATGGCTTGTTCGTTCGTCAAGACACGCAACTTTTTTTCTATCTTATTATCCGTTCTGGAAATCTGCAGCAGAACTTTTCTTCACAGTGATCATTCCCTTCTGATACAATCCTTTTCCAGGAACCATGACATGAAATATTCAAGCCCATGAAATCCAGAGATGGGCTTTTTTCCCACTCTCTGATTAAATCATAGGATTTACCCTCCTGCTACCTAAGGGGGCCAAATCCACTGTACACTGCCCTGGGCCGGCCCTTGGCTCCAGCGCTTCCTCGCACAAGAGAAGGGCCAGGGGACAAGGAAGGTTGCTAGAAGCCGCCAGCGTGCAAAACACCTGCCTGAGCGTGCACCTCGGCTCTTCTGCACGGATGGGGAAGGACGGAATCTGGGAGAAACTTCTCTTATATTCATCCCCTCCCTAAGACAGAATTTCTTCTTAGACCACGAATGGTCCTTAAAATGCCCCCTCCCGGAGGCCACAGGACATTTTTAAGTGTTGCATGTTTTCCCTTTCTCTTTTCCAGGTAGTTCACACCTGACCTCCGGGAAGCGTAGCCCCTCGTGTCGGAAGCTCGGTGGTTTTCCCGGTGTGGATCTCATGGGGCCAGTCACAGCCAGGCCGGCTTCCGGGCATCGCGGAGAGGGCGGGAGGATAAGGTGACGGCCGCTGTAAATGTTGGGAGTGACGGCTGCTGCTTCACCCCTTTCCCGCCTCTCGTGCCGCCTCCTGTAAACTGCACAGCTTCAAACCGGGGCTCGGCCCGTGTCCACTCAGCCCCTCCCGGGAGGCCAGCTGGGGGTGGAAGAGCTGAAGGCGCGAAGGGAAAGGCCGCCCGACGCCAGCTCCAGCCGTCGGAACTGTGGAAGTTACTGGAATGCTGTGGAAGCTGGAGGCCAGTTCTGGGCAGCAGCCGTGGAACCGGGCAGCAGGGCAGCCGGGCAGCTGCTCCTGGGACCCCCCTCGGCCCCACCTGCAGGCCCCAGCCCCTGCCACCCCTCCTTCCCCAGAAGATTAAAGTCGAGGCGAGAGGCCCCGTCCCTGGTCACCCTCCTCCCCAGGCCCCTGGGGCAGAACTGGCTTTCATCTTTTCTTTTTTTTTGTACCATTTTTATTGTGAGATGTAACGTATATATGAAAAAACAATAAATATTTAAAGTACGTTTTAACAAGTAGTTACGGAACAGATTTCAGAGTTTGGTATGGGCTACAGTTGTGCAATTTCAGGCTTTCCCTTCTGGCTGGTGACCATGGAGACTAAAAGAAATACCAATATAGTGATTCAGCAGTCATCTGAGTCCTCGAATCCTAACTTCTCTCTCTAACTCCTCCTCCCGTTTGATCCTTCTCCCACCCTTAGAGGTATCTGGGCTCTGCCTAGTCTAACTTTTTCTTGCTAAGAGTGGTGTCAACAATATGGGGCAGGGAGATGGAACCAGCGGATGTCCTGGAGAGGCTGGGCCCCCTGGGTTTCAGGGCTTATCTGCCCTAGGACCCATCTGGAAGTTGTAGGTTTCTGGAAAGTTACCCTAGTGCATGGAGCCTTTGTCGAACCTCGGATAGAGTCCTCGGTGTGCTTTAGGGTTGACAGGAATGCTTTCTGTTGGGATTTGGCAAACCATGGCAATTAGCAAGACCTAGCTGAAGCTTGCGTAAGTGTGACCTCCAGAGTAGCCTCTCGAGCGTCTGAACTCCCACAGCCGCCGACACCTTCTTTTGTTGCGTTTCTTTCCCCCTTTTGGTCAGGAAGGCGTTGTCGATCCCATGGTGCCAGGGCCGGGCTCCCTGGGCTCCTCCTGAGGGTCTCGTCCCATGCCACCAGGGAGACTTTCACCCCTGGATCAGAACCTGCTTTGGACCCGAGCCCTGGGGTGTGCCCGCCCAGGGGAAGGTGTGTGGCCCTCCCAACACAGCTCACCCTGCTGAGGGCCCGCTCACCCCCCGCCCTCCAGCCCGGGGTCGAGGACCAGCGGGAAGCATGGCCTCTGCACCAGGCGCCCGGCTCTGGAACCGTCCCACCGGGCAGCCGCCTGGGAACTTGCAGACGTGGCAGAGTGAGGGCAGCGGGGCTGCCTGTGGGGAGAGGCCTGGTTCCCGCCCAGCTGCCCCCCCCCCCCATCTCCCAAGGACAGCGCCTTCGCCTCCCAGCTGTGTCCCTTCCCCTGCTGGACATGCCCGATGTGGGACTGCACCAGTGCCCACCACACGGGAGAAGGCTTCGGGGACACCAGAGACTGAGACTCAGCCCTGGTGGTAGGTTAGGTCCACGTAACACAGTGTGCTGGGCTCTGCCCGCTGGACTCCAAGCCTGGGCGCCCTCATGTTGTGGACCTGGGAGCTCCACGCGGCGGATGTTGGGGCCCGCGTCACCACGGCCTGCGCCTTCCTCCCCCGGCGCTCAGGCGGGAGAACTGGCCTTCCGTGCATTTTCACTGGGTGGAAGCATCTCCTGAGACAAAATCTCCAAGTGCTGACCCAAAAGCAGAGTGTCGCCTCCCTCCCTCCGTCTCTCATTTTCCCTCTTTCTCGCTCCCTCTCCCTGTGTACTCCTCTTCCCCTCCTGCTCCCTGTCTCTCACATGCGCACCCCCACTTCTCTTTTGTATGTTGTATGGCAGGGTCACTTTTCATCCTTTTTCCATGTATGTCCCATTATTGCAGCACCATTTGTTGAATTTTGTTTGTTTTTGTTGGTTTCTTTGTTTGTTTGGGAAGTGCATGGGCCAGGAATTGAAGCCAGGTCTCCCGCACAGCAGGCAAGAATTCTACCACTGAACTCCCCTCGCACCCCAACACACCCCCACTTTTATGGGAAAGATTCAGGCTTTCCTCCCACAGAAATCCATCCAGAGAGATGCCAGGAAAAGACACCCAGAGATGCATTTTGTCGCTCACTGGGCCGGCAGACTCGCCTGATCCCCTCTCCTCTCCAGCAATTAAGCATCTGGCACCAGGCTGAGAATGGTTATTTGACGAGGAGTCAGCAGGACGGATGGTCCTCCCAGCACTTTTCCAGCACTGGCTTGGCCGAGACGGTAGCCACCTACCACAGCATTATTTATTTCTCAAATTATATTTCGTAGGCAGACATCTTCCAAGCCCTGCCTGCTGCAGAGCTTTAGTAAACATGTGGGAAGGCTGAATAATGCATCAGGTTAACCAAAGGCTGGAATTTAAGTTGACTTCAGATGCTTGGCATTGGTTTGTGCAGCTTTCTGGTGCCCCTGCCCACAATGGATGTCCAGATAACGATTAGACTTTTCCCAGTCAAAGCGTCTCCATGTTTCCTTTCCAGAATGTTCTGCTGCCTTTTTTTCCTTTCACTTTTGCTTTAGATTAACCACACAAAATCACTTGACAAATATTAAAGAGATGAAGCTTCCCCGATAAGGGAGGGTATTAGCAGCTTCTTGGTGAGGGAAAAAATCCTGGCAGGGATTAAATAAGAGAAGCATTTTCTGAGTCATTAGATGCCACACAGGTTAAAATGCCAGAAAAAGGAACCTGGTGTTTGATTTGGCATGAGGTAGTGACTTCATGCTTCTCCAGATTTCAGGCCCCTGGAGGACATTTAGTCCCTTCTGAGACCTGGGCAGTGAGCCGTTGGCTTCCAAGGGGAAGGCCCGATGGCTCTGGGGCCGCCCGGGGGCCCGCTGTATGACCTGGCATGAGCCAGGTGGGCGCTGAGCAGCAGGACGTCCAGGAAGCTGCGCTGGCGCTGGTTCGGGGCTTCTCACAACCTCGCCCCCAGTTGCTATGACCCTCTGGTCAGTTTTGTGTCTCGTGTTGCCGGTGTCCTGCAGCAGCCAGGGCACACATTTTGGAATTGGGCTCAAATCCCACTTCATCGTTTCCTAGCTGGATGGGAATGTTACTTGTGTTCTACAAGCCTCAGTTTCCTCTCCTGAGAAATGGGGGTTTCAAAGGTTGACTCACAGGGCCAGCATGAGGTCTCCGCAGTGGAAGGAGAACCGCCCGGCCACCCGCCCGGGGCCCAGGTCTGCGCGGTGGGCACCTGGCCTGCCCACTGGCACGTGGGCACTGAAAACCGAGCATGTGAGCGAGGCAAGGGGCCCCCTGCACCTTTGGGACACGGCAGGAAATCAGCCAGAAAACAAGCAGGCGGAGAGAGAGTGGGGAGTGCAGTGGGGAAAACAAGGCCGCAAAGGGGTTGGGAAGCTAAGAAGGGCACCAGCTGGGGGTCTGGGGCGGCAGCACTGAGGGAAATTGGTGGCTCCAGGATCTGAGCTGGTCCTTGGCGCAGAAGGGCCAGCAGGGGACGAAGTGAGATGGGTTTCTCTGTCCAGGGCAGCCTGGGCCAGGCGCTGCCTGAAGGATTGCACTGCCCACCAGGACGCTGCCCTCGGGGGCAGGCCAGATCGTGGCAAGGTCTGCAGTCTGAGCATGGACAAGCCTTGCTGCTCGCCACGGACGATGGAGCCCGTGGGCAGCGCTCGCCATTCCTGCACAAAACCCCACCACCCTGCACAGCTGTAATGGAGCCATAAAGTGTCATCGATGCACCAGAAGTACCTGCTGGGGCACTCAAGAGCATGAGTCCCCGCTGGGAGCGAGACTGGCCGAGGCCTGAGGGTGTCCCCTCCGCGAGGGCCACAGACTGCTGCTGCCCTGCGAGCTCGGTGCTCCGCATCGCTGCCAGTTTGGAGCAAGAGAGCCCAAGCAGTCACTCACAGGCTGGAGGGTTACAGTTCAGGACAGCGAGGACAGGCGCGCAGGATGCGGCAGCCGGACCGATCCGCAGGGAGGAATGCTTGGGAATGTGACCTTCCCCGAGCTGAGCCCACCATCTCCTGTCGTCTCATCCACTGCCTGGGAACAGCATGCACAGATTCATCGTTTTTTGTTCCGGTGTTTCCCTCACAGTAAACCAACTTGCGATGTTGCTGGTGAGGAGAGCCCGTGGTCCCGACGGAGGGCATTTGTCACCCCTATTTAGTGGGAATGAAAGATGGGCTTTGTGGGAGGGTTCAAATGTGCAGCAGAGGCTAAGAGAGAGGCCTTCAGATCAACACAGGGTCCTGGAGTCAGCCCTGCACCACGCATGGATACAAAATATATTGTGTTCCTAGACAGGGAGCAGTAGGCACGAGATTCAAGTTTTGTCAAGCCCTGGACATGAAGAC
Source organism: Tamandua tetradactyla (assembly GCF_023851605.1). Classification (NCBI taxonomy): domain Eukaryota; kingdom Metazoa; phylum Chordata; class Mammalia; order Pilosa; family Myrmecophagidae; genus Tamandua; species Tamandua tetradactyla. The sequence goes on along the minus strand of NC_135327.1, from coordinate 231,926,335 downwards.
GTCACGCATCCTGTTTCCCCACAGGGAAGCTGGCATGGCTTCACGGTCAGGAAGAAAGTGACCAGAAAGACAAGCAGCGTTTGCAGATAAGACGTTTTCCCTCTTCCTCACCACTCTCCCCCTCCATCCGACCCTCATCGGGCGGTGCAGTCCCGGGGTGGGGGGGTCCTGACAGCCCACTCCTCTCCACCCGAAGGGAGGGTGCGGTCCCCACTTGCCTTGTCTCCTGACGTTTGCCCTAGTTTCTCATGGCCACCCTTTATCAAGTTCAGCAAGGTCCTTTACATTTCCACTTTCTCAGAGTTTTCCAAAATGATCAGATGTTGAATTTTATGGAATTTTTTTCTGCATCCATATGCTTTTTCCTTTAATCTGTCAAAGTGGTTGTGCCAGTTTGAAAGGATTATGGGCTCTAGAAAAGCCACATTTTAATCCTGATCCATCTCCTGGGGTCCGCGTTTCTTTTATTCCCTGTTCAGTACTGTAAATTGGAAGCTTGATTAGGTTATCTCCACAGAGATGTGACTCGCCCAATTGTGGGTATTAACCTTGGATTAGAGGGAGATGTGACTCCACCCATTCCAGGTGGGTCTTGATTAGTTTACTGCAATCCTTTAAAAGAGAGCAAAACAGGTGACAAGACCGTGAGACCACACAGCCTGAGACCTTTGGAGATGAACAAGGAAAATGTCTCCCAGGGAGCTCCAGGAAACAGAAAGCCTGGAGAGAAAGCCAGCAGAAGACGCTGTGTTCACCATGTGCCCTTCCAGCTGAGAGGAACCCTGAATGTCATTGGCCTTTCTTGGGTGAAGGTAACCTCTTATTGGTGCCTTAATTTGGACACATTCATAGCCTTGCCTTAATTTGAATATTTTCACAGCATTAGAACTGCAAATTTGCAACTTAATAAATTCCCCTTTTAAAAAGCCATTCCATTTCTGGTGTATTGCATTCCAGCCGCTTGCAAACTAGAATAGTGGTAAATTGCATTAATCAAATGATTATTAAAATAATTTTGCATACCCAGCAAGCATATAACCTTTTATATAACAACACAAACATGTTTAAAAATACACTGCTGGGTTTGGGTGGTGGCCACGGTGCAGCCCTCCGACCTCCCGCTCCAGGGGCGACTTGACTCATCAAGGCTCATTGCAGACACACTGCCCCTGGCCTGCCCCCCCAGCGTCCGAGCAGGTGAGGACAGCACCCCTCCCCATCCAGGTGGGCCAAGTGGGTGAGAACGTCACGGCCAGTCCACTGCGCGCTTGGCTCTGCCCTGCAGCCTGGGCCCCCCTCCCCCCTCCCCCCCCCACACCTTCTCCTTCTTGAGGCAACTTCCCCCCTCCACAAGCTGCTGTGGGGCTGATCCCAGGCGCCACTGCTCAAAGACCCTGGCAGGGTGAATTCCTAAGATTCACGAATGTTTCCTTAGGATATTTGCATCTGGCTGGGTAAGATGGTCCTGCTGTTTTCATCTCCTATTGTGCTTTGGAATTGGGGTTAATTCTTATCATCAGTTAGACAATGGTCCCTCACTTTTATTATCTGGAAGTGCTTAGATGATTTTGTATTTATACATCTGATGTTTGGTAGAACTCAACTGCTAGGCCATCTGCTCTGACTGTTCTTCACAGAAAAGATTTTAAATTACTGGCTACTCAGGTCTGCCGTATCTTCTTGAGTCCGTTTTGCTTGGAGTTTCCGGTTCCAGCCCTGGAAGAGCAGCTCACATCACTGACAGGCTGAGACTTGCAGACACAGTCGTCCCACCGTCCCGTGCCCTCTCTGGGCCCAAGGGGGCTCTGTGGCCGGTGGGATGGGCGATGGCTGCGGTCACCTGGCCGAGCTGCTTCCAGGCACAGCCGCTGACCTGAGTGTCCGCTCCCTGCCTTCTGGAGGAGGCCTGCTGCCTTGTGCCCACCCTGTTGTGAGAAGTCCACTCCCCGGGGAGGGAGAGAAGCCCAGGGGCCCTGAGGCAGGGGATCCGGGAATGAAGACACCATCTGGGCCATCTCCCGGACAACCCCCAGCCTTGGAAGGGCTGTGGCTCCACTGCCACCCCACTCCACTGCCACCCCACTACAAGGGCGCCAGGGACGCGAAGCCAGAGTCTCCACCTTCCCAGGACCCTCGCCCACAGCCCACAGGGCCGCTCCACACCACTGGGTGCGGGGTTGACTGTTTCGTAGCCGTGACCTGGCACAGACAGCCAAGCCACTGGAATGCACACGTGCGTGCACACACACGTGCACCTTGTTTGAATGTATTTGAGAAAAACTGAGCCAAACCTCATGGCCACCTGGAAGCCGCGGGTCAGTGTTCCTGGGCCTCGCGGGGCGACGCAGTGTCCGGAAGGAAGACGGGTGTGGGGGGTGCAACTGCCGCCGAGCGGCGCGGGCCGCTCCCTGAAAGCTGGCCTCCCGGGCTGAAGCCCTGCAGCCCCGCGAGGGGAGTGGGGTGCGCAGGGGGCCCAGGAGGGACCAGAGCCCCGCCCCTGCCCGCTGCCGCCTGCCGCCCGCCCGCTCTTTTGTGTCTTTTCAGTAAGAAAGAGCCAAATCCCAGAGGAAAAGCGAGGGCCCGGTGGAGCCTGAGGCCCCTGGAGCAGAGGGCGGGGTAGAAACCCAAGAGCAGAGAGGCCGGGGGCTGGGGACACAGGGCCGGGGGCAGAAGGGAGAAGACAGAACCCAAACCAGTGAGAGCTGCAGACATTGCTGGGGGCCCAGGGGGGAGGAAACGCTGACTGACACGTAATGGGGGGTGGGGGGCTTGGCACCTTGGAGGAACCTCAGGAGAAGCCCTTTCCATGAAGGGGGACACTGCTGATAAACCCCAAACTGCCCTAGCAAGCCAGGGGAGCTGTGGAGGTAGATGCAGGAAAATCTACAGCTTCTGCCCACCACCTCCATCCGCAGGCCAGGGTAAAGATAGTAGAGAACCGGGGACTGGAGAGGCCCAGGGACCCACCCAGCCAGGGCAGCTGCGGGCTCCGGCCTCGGCCTCAGTCACTGGCTGACTGTTCTTCCCCCAGACGGCAACCCACGCCCACCGGAGTCCTCTGGGCTGACCCCTCACCCCATCCCTCCATGATTCAGAACCTGTCCAGCATTTTTTTCTTTTTTTTTTTTTGCATAGACAGGCACTGGGAATCGAACCTGTGTCTCCAGCACAGCAGGTGAGAACTCTGCCACTGTGCCACCATTGCCTACCCCCCTGAACCTGTCCAGTTTTGCAACCTGATTACCAGGTCATAACCTCATCTCCCCAGGAGAAAAGGAAAGGAATTTCCCAAACACGAAGTCCTTAAGATGGACAGAGAGACGACCAGTACACAGACAGACTTGGATTTCTCATCTGGACAGATACACAGCCAGCAGGGCGGGCCTGCTTCAGCCATTTGAACACAGTCGTACTGCATTTCTCTGCACCCTGCTGGGGAAGCCCACCCCCCACCCCCCCCATCCCCCTACCTCAGCCAGCTCTCAGCTTTCACTCCCAGGGCGCAGCGCGTGCGTGCCAGTGCCGCACTTCAACAGGAAAAAGGTCTCATCTTAGTAAAAACTTCTAGTCAGAGGAATCTGTTTGTTAGAACTGAAATTATACATGCACATGGAGCTGGCCAAATTCATTTTATGAAAAGACGTATCATCACTTTTGCATGTTTTACACAGCATTTACTCACACATTTAAGAAAACCACTTAACTGAAAAGTAGCAGGACTAACTAAAAAGACTAAATTAATGACTCCTCCATAAGTTCAAATAATTTTAATGTATCTAGTTAAGCTAAACTTAATCTGAGTGGTAAATTAATCAACAGGACCAAAAACTAACTAAAGCATACATCTCACGAAGCTTAGGGAATTATTTATTTTAATAATTTATAAATAAATAATACACCACATGAGTTTTTCCAAAGATTTATTGAAGCAGAAAAGTTGGTCAGATAATTGCTGGAAAAAAAGCTGTTTTAATGGTATTCAAAATACTGGTGAAAAAGTTTTCTAGCACAAGACTTCTTGGTAAACTAGATTATGTTGTAAACTCTTTTCTAAACCTTTTAGGAGTGTAGTTTCTTAAGAACTAGAGCTCATTCCTATTCTGAATCTATCTTGCACTCCTGAAAAACTGCAGAAAGGCACTTGAAAGCTGTTTCTTTAAGGTAGGAATTTCGTTTTTATTCTTGCTGGTAATATATTGCTGCACTGAGTGTGGGCAATTTTCACTCAAGATCATCATGATGTTGAGAAGTTTCGTTGATAACCTGTTGAAAAAACAAAACTCAAATATAATATGACATTCAAAAAATCAAATGATCCCAAAAGCACCACAAAGAAAAGTCCTGCTAGGCGTCATTGTTGGGTGTGAAATTCGGGCGGCTAAATCACTTCTGCTTGGCAAAGGTGACAGCCAGGAGAGGAGGCACCTGCGAGGCCTTTTCGGTTCTGGGCCCCATCAGGACTTAATGGAATGCTATGACTTTCAAAAGACTTTTTAAAAATGCTCTTTCCGAGGGTACTTTGATAATCCTATGCAGCAGAGTTTAAAAGACTTAAGATGTGCAGCAAATACTTGCAAAATTATAAGCTAAATTTATGTGCAAAGGAAGATTCCGTGAAGATTAAAATAAAATCTCATCCATCTCCTTCCTGCAGTAGAGTGTAAACAAGGACCTAACAGCACCCACAGCCGTTGTCCAGTATCAGGTGGAAGGGCTGGGAGTGGAGGTGAGCAGGGAGGGCCGCCTGTCCCAGATGGGAGCGTTCCTAAGACTGCGCCGTCCAGGAAGTTACCGGCATTTCTAATTCGGCACCACAGCAAAGGCCCATCCTGGACGCTAGCTCACTTTGTCACCTGGGGGCCTGGTAATTAGTCGGCTGTGGATGGTGGGGAGAAGAGGGCTGTCACTGTTTTAGGAGGCATGGATGAAACTGAGACCTCCAAAATTAGTTAGCCGTGCCTGATTTACTGATTGAAAAGGATATTAATTCCTGGCTGAGATGACTCCACCTTTTATTTAAAAGAAACCAACCTGCCCATCTCTAGTTTCAACCGTCTTAATCAGGAGCGTCCTCTTGGAGTGGGTATCGACGAGAGGGAGTGACTCCAGGTTGGTTTCTGAATAAAGAAACAGGCCAAAAATGAGGGGAAACGGATGGAAGTTAAATACAAGTAGATATTTTACTCAAAGCATTATGACTTCCTGTGTGATTACTGAAAATGCTTCTTTAAAGTGCTCCACAATAATGCTAAAGAATTCTAGAGAATTCTAAATAATGTGACCGAGTTGAAAGTCCAGAGTCTGGCAGGCTGTCCCGTCAGGACGAGAGGCACTGCTCCAGCGAGCACTCCATCCGGAAGAATTAAATGGGGTTTAAACTTAACTCTAAACATCAAATGTGAAATAGTTTGAAAATTATAGATGTTCCATAGAATTTTAATAGAATTCTCTTGCATTTTTCAAGTTATCATTAAAAAAATAGTGCTTTCCCACACAGATGGTCATAAACTGTGAAGTTTTTCATAAAAGAAAATAAAATGCTTACCCCTCAGGTTCAGAGAAGCGAAGTTTGGAAGAGGCAGAGAAATCCTATAGAAGATAAAGTAAAACAGTCAAATTTTTGGAAAACAACCTGATCGACAAGAAGCAGATAGTGGCAACTTTTGTTTTAATCAAATAAAAAAATTACTTGTACAATTTCTAAGTTAGCAAATTTGCTTCAAAAGTATCACTCTTTAAACAGCTTATAAGCACATCTAAACCCTTTTACTGCCAGTGTTTCCTCCCCAGGAGAGAGAAAGTTTTCTTCCCGGGGAGAATGTCGGGGAGGCACGTGGGGCACAGCAAGGGAGGCCCAGGACAGACAGCTGCGGGCTGAAGTCCCCGCGCGGCCGGCCACCGGCTCGGCCTGGGCAAGCTGCCACCCGCGAGCCGCGGGTCCCGGTGCACGGAGTGGGGGCGTCAGGTGCAGACACGTGCCAGGGGACCAGACCCGTGGCCGGGCAGGTGGTCACTCGCGCAGTGCGCTACCTGCTCTCCTCGCCCTCCAGCAGCTTCCGGTAGGTGGCGATCTCGATGTCCAGAGCCATCTTGACGTTGAGCAGGTCCTGGTACTCGCGGAGGTGGCGCGCCATCTCCTCCTTCATGTTCTGGATCTCATCCTGCAGGCGCCCGATGGTGTCCTGGTAGTTGCCAGCTTCCACTGCGAAGTTCTCTTCCATCTCGCGCATCTGGCGCTCCAGAGACTCGTTCTGCAGGAGGCAGGGAAGACGTCCAACGTCACCTCCCAGGGAAACCCGGCCACGCCCGGCACCGTGCATGCACCGATGCCACGTGTCCTTAGGGCCAAAGGGTGAAAACCTAACTCTAAGAGGAAAGCACAAGTCCCGAGTCCCTTCTGAGCAGAACCACTACTCTATTTAAGCTAAAACCTTCTGATTTCAGTCTCGTGCTTTTGGAGTCTATTCTGGCAACCAGTTTTCCTCGGATTAAGATCTAGGCTTTTCCTCATTTGAAGCTGTGCTGGGTAGAGGGACAGGTCAGGGCCAGCTGCCCCCCATCCCATGGCGGTACTCACGGTGCCTTTGAGTGCGTCCACCTCGCAGGTGAGGGACTGCACCTGCCTCCGGTACTCGTTCGACTCCTGCTTTGCCTGGCGCAGGGCATCATTGTTCCTGTTGGCAGCCTCGGACAGGTCAGCGAACTGCCAGGAAGAAATCCAGAGTACAGGTCACGCACGGAGGCGTCCGACTCTCCGCGGGGAACAGCCCTAGCCTGCCTCTGCGTCCCTGCATGAGTGTCAGTCCATCATTTGTGACTGAACAGGCGATCAGTGACATACAGAGCCACAAGGCTTCTGGAAATGCCACCCTCCCTGGACAGATGAGGACGCTTCGACATATTAAAAATAAGGCATGATGCCCACCAAGCGTTATATCTTAAGTTCAAATCTCAGCGTTCTACAGAATACTCTAAATTTCTATTCTCAAGTAGAAATCACCACATTCCTCCATTTGATAAAGGTGAAGGTCAAGGGCGTTAAGATTTACGTGGAAGTGAGGTGAGTGAGGACTAGGGGAAGGGAATCCGCGGCTGGAGAGGCGGTGGGGTGAGGGTGGGGGCTGCAGCCACAAGGGGGCCTGGAGGAGGAGCCGGCTGCAGGAACCACAGACGAGGTGGGCTGCTCCGGCCGAAATGCGGTCCCTGCGTCCCACCCGGCTGCCTGGCCCGTACCTTGGACTTGTACCATTCCTCGGCCTCCTGCAGGTTCTTGGCGGCCACGCTCTCGTACTGCTGGCGCACGTCACGCAGCGCGGCCGTCAGGTCCGGCTTGGACACGTCCATGTCGATCTGGACGTGCTGCTCCTGGATCTGCGCCTGCAGCTCCTGGATCTCCTGCGGCAAAGGGAAGGGGAGGGTCAGCCCACCAGGACCCCTGCTTCCCCACAGCCTCTCCCCAAAGAGGCTCCCCTCACCTCGTCGTGAATCTTCTTCAAGAAGACAATCTCTTCCTGCAAGGTCTCGACTTTGCGCTCGAGGTCGAGGCGCGCCAAGGAAGCGTTGTCAACGTCCTGTTTTGAAGAGAGAAAAGAACAGACGTGGACGTGCTGGAATCTAAGGCATGGCTCAAGCGTTCATTTAACCCCAGGCACTGCAGCTGGCCGCCCGAGAAGGGGATTGAGAAATTCCATGACCCCTGACCGAGTTTGTAAATCTTAGTGCTGTGTATGCTTTCTTCTCTTCATTAATAAATGTGAGTTGTGGTCCCATATGCTGTGTCAAGTTTGGCCAATAGACAATTTTTAAATAAATTAACCTATATCAACATGGCAAACTGCACTAGGTCAATTATTATGAGATAAAGATACTACCAGTGATGTTTTAAATTTCCTTCTTAAATATAAAAAGTTAATGCCACAGTGTTTTAAAAGTGTGTGCATGTGTGTCCCGTAGCGTAAGGGAATACAGGCAGGACAGGCCCAACTGGGTTGCAAAACTTCATTTATACATGAGTGCATGTAAAACAGAAACTCATGCTCCCAAAGTGTCGATGCATACCAAGCTGTCTTTTACTCTTCTCAGATTGTCCGGAAATTATCCGTAGGTATCACCACCTGGCAGCCACATCACCAGCCAGGTTTCAATCAAGCAGCAACTAGATACATCTAGGGTGTGCAAAGATGCGGCTCCAGCAAATACCGAAACAAAGGTGACCATGTGTGCTGTGCCTTCCTGGGGAGACTAGCCTTGTGACCCGGCTGGTGGGTGTGGCCCCCTCCCTGACTCGGTCAGTTCTGTCACTTGCCTTTATCATAGTGACCCGTTACAATCCCCGCCACCACGAGGCCCTGCAAGGACTCTTGCTCACCTCACTATCCTCCTGTGTTGCCACCCTCTGTAAGCTGCTACATTCCACATCAGAGCCCATTCAATTAAGACTGTACTTCCTCTGAAGTGAGTGTCCCAGGATTTCTAAACCTCTTATCTTGTGAGCAATTTACATCTGTCGTGCAGTCTGACCCCATCTCATCTGCATCCCTCTCACAGGAAAGTAAGTGAAGAATGGGTAATAATAAAAACATCAGATTTGGAAAAAAAATTCATTTTGCTTGCTACTAAGCCCTTAAAAAGATTTAAAATCATTTTACTAACCTCTCAAAATGCTCAACATGTTAGCTGCTTCCTTGAAGAGAATGCAAGGAACTTTGCCTCATCCCTAAACAGAGGCCCTTTTACATGAAAGCTGCTTTCTATTAACTCAGTGCCCTGCACGCTACATTACATAATCTTAAATACTTAGTGACTCAAGCGAACCACACATTGCTGCATTTAAATTAATGTGGCAAATGTCTTTCAGCTTCAAGATGTTATCCTCAACTGTACACCTAAGTGCTTTTACAGCCAGTACAGTAAGTGCGCGAGAGAAGAAATCTACACTGCGAAACCTTCCTGCTTTCTATTGTAAGTTTAAAATCCTTTGAGTGAGCTAAGATTTGTAGGAAAAAAACCCAAAAACCTCTACTTAAAGTTCAGCTCTTTGGCCCTCGCATCTTCTTTACCCACGAGGGCAGTTGAGAGGCCAGTCCAAGGTGCCCTGTGGCTTTAAGAGCTGTTCCCATCACGTACTTCCCAAGCCTGGGCCAGATATTAGATAACGGATGTGAAGATGTTAGCAAATACTTGTGTCCAATGAGAGCTCTGCTTACATCATGACAGACTGAATAAGAATGCCGCCTGCTGCACAGCCCTGCGGGGAGCACAAAGACTGCCATTATGTCTGCCCAGCGCCACCACATTTGCCAGAACGTCTGTATCTGCATTCCATAGTGAATCCCATAGAAACCATTAATTCCCTTCCAGCAAGGGGCCAGATGGCCCCTTTCCCCCTTATTAGATCACAAAGTCCTGGGCAGGGCTGGACTTCTAACTTTAATGCCACAGTGGAACTTGCAGAAAAGAAAAGAAACTGGCTGGCTTGATTCCAACTAGCCTAAGTTTCTTATCCTGCAACTCATTTTACAATTTAAACTACTCTGAGCCTCACTGCTTTTTGTGACCTTGTATGAGTTAGCCAACTCCACCGTAGCAAACCGCAAGCTAAGTCAAACTGTAACTGTTCAAAGGCGGAATGCCAATGTGTTACAAAAGTGAAACGGGCTTATTTTTTGGGAAAAAAAACCTTGAAACAAAGTTTAAAAAAGCCAAAGCCTTTTTCCCACCGTCCCCAGGAAAGTCGCCGCGGGGTTTGGGCCCGAGACGCGGTCTCTGCGCTGGGCCGGAGGCTCCGCACCCCTGGGACCGAGGCTCGCCGACCTCGAGGCCAGCCCGCGGGCCGCTTGGGTGGGGCCGGGGCAACGCACGCGCGCGCGCGGGTAGGTCACACACCTGTCGGAACGACTGCAGGGTGCTCTCGGCTTCCTCCCTCTGAATCATCTCGTCCTGCAACCTGAAAGAGGCGCCCGTTACCCCAAGGCGACGCGGAGCGCGCGGGGCCGCACGGCCACACCCAGCTCCCACGTCGCGGCTGCCGCCCCCTCGGTCTGCCGGGGCGCAGCTGGCAGTCCGCCCGGGGCCGGGAGCCTTCCCCCAAGCGCGGGCGTATCCCTCTGCTCTTTCCCAGGGCCTCTCAGCGCAGCCCGGGCGGCAGGCTTAGAAACCTGCCATTTGGGCACTGCGTGGGCCGAGGGGAAATGCTCCCCGCCAGGTCCCGAGGTAGGGCGGGGCCCGCCCCTCCGCCCCCGGGGCCAGCGCGCGACCAGGTCCCTCTGGCGGCCCCGCCCACCCCCCCCGGCCCCGCGGCTCCCTCCTCACTTCTCCCGCAGTCGCTGGATGTCCTCAGCCAGGTTGTCGCGCTCCACCTCGACGCGCGCCTTGTCGTTGGTGACCTGGTCCAGCTGGCGGCGCAGCTCGCGCATCTCCTCCTCGTAGAGGTCGCCCAGGCGCGACTTGCCCTGGCCTTTGAGCTGCTCGAGCTCGGCCAGCAGGATCTTGTTCTGCTGCTCCAGGAAGCGCACCTTGTCGATGTAGTTGGCGAAGCGGTCGTTGAGCTCCTGCAGCTCCACCTTCTCGTTGGTGCGCGTGTTCCTGAACTCGGTGTTGATGGCGTCGGCCAGCGAGAAGTCCACGGCGTCGTGCAGGAGCCGCGGGCCCGACCCGGCGCTCCGCACGCGCACGGCGGAGGTGCGCGTTGTGTAGGCGCCGGGGGACGCGCCGTAGAGGCTGCGGCTGGTGCTGGGGCGCAGGGCGCTGCCCAGGCTGTAGGTGCGCGTGGACGTGGTCACGTAGCTGCGGCTCGAGCTGGGGCGGCTCGCGGTGCCGGGGCCGCCAAACATCCTGCGGTAGGACGAGGAGGACACGGAGCGGGTGGACATGGCTGCGGCGGGTGGCGGACGGCGGGGCGCGAGCGCAGGACCGGAGCGGGAACGGCAGAGGACGCCCGGAGTCCGGGCGCGGCTTTTATCCGCGCAGGGAGGCAGGGCCCCCTCCTCTCGGCGGCCGCGGCGCAAGCGCCAGCCAATGGGACCTTCCGAAGGAGAGGAGGGGGGCGCCCGCGGGGTCCCCCCCTTCCGTCCGGCCCGGCAGTCCCGTTACTTCTGGGGCGGGGCAGGCACTGTCGGGGCTTCCTGGGCTGGCTCTGCTCAGCCCCGGGGCTGGTAAAGGCGGGGCACTGGGCGAGGGGGACCCGCCCGGAGTGGGGGAGAGGGGCCCCGTGAGGCGCCCAGGGCCGGGGGAGGGGCGTGCGGGTAGCAAGCGGGGCTGAGCGGGAGGTACCCGCCGAGAGCTGGAGGAGAGGGGGCCCGCGCCGTGCTCAGGGGGGCGCGGGGAAAGGGCCGCCGGGACGGGAGGAGAGGGGTTGGGGGCGCGGCGCCCAGGGTCGGGGGTGAGGGGCGCGGGGGAGGGGTCTTCTCGTAGCTGGAGGAGAGGGGCTCGGCGCCGCGCCCATTCAGGAGGGTGGGGGGCGCGGAGCGGGGACCCGCCTCCGCTAGAGAAGAGAGGCCTCGAACCGCGCTCCACAGTCTTGGATTGGTGGAGAGCGAAGGGTGGGGATCCGCCCAGGGCTGGAGGAAAGGGATTTGGGGTGCGGCGCCCAGGGATGGGGAGGGGGCGCGGGGTAGGAGCGGGGGAGGAACCCTCCGTGGCTGGAGGAGAAGGGCCGGGAGCCGCGCCCAGGGTCGGGAGGGGCCGCGGGGGGCGCTAGGAACTCGGTGACCGGGGTGGGGCGTGAGGGCCCCGCCTGAGGGAGGTGCAAGGGTGACACAAAGAACGCCGAGATTGGAGCGCAGGGTGGGCGCGCGGCGGGACCGGGACCTTGGTCTCGCTCCCCTCCCCCGCCCCCGCGCCTGACCCACTGGGCTGGGAGCGCGCGGGCCTGCCCCGTTCGACCTCCTGTCTCGGGGGTCCCGTCCGGGACCCGAGGGCTGGGTCCGGCGGCCAAGGAAAGCCGGGGGACGGGGCGCGGTGGCTGAGTCACGGCGGTGGGTGACTCAGGGCGCCTGCGGTCCCCGGGGGGAGGGCGCCTAGCGGTTCGCGGGAGACCGTTAGACGAGGCGGACTCGCGCTTTGTCCTAGGTCTTCGCCAACTTAGAAGGCCGCCGCCGCGCTGTTGCGGGGCACAGGGGCGCCCCGAAGTTCTTAAGAACTCGCCAGGGCCTGAGCGGACCCGGCCGCGCGCGCTTCTCACCGGAAAGGCCCTTCGGCGCGCGCGACTCGGTCCGCCCCGTGCAGGCCCAGCCCCCTCCGGCCGCCCGCGCCGTCCCCACTCCCCCAGGGCGCCACGCCCGGCTTTTAGAAAGATCTGAAAGTTCTGGGTAAAAGAGGAAACCCCGCCCGCGGTTTCACAATCTCGCAGAGGGCCCCTGGCGCTGCTGCCTCCACCGAAGGCCTTAAAGGCACAATCCGAGCCAAAGCGGGAATTACTGGGTGTCGCTTGGAATCCCCAGTCTGATGAATGAGCCTGGCCAAAGGCCGCTGACGGAAGGCTGGGGAGCAGGCTGGTGTGTTCATGTCAGGACCGAGCGCGCACGCTGGCTCCTGGGACTTTGCTGGACGTGCCCCAGCTCCGCGGGGCCTGGCCGAGAGGAGTGGGGGCGGCAGGCGTACACAGGGCCACCACTGCCCCCTTTCTGGGTGCTCCACTCACCTCCAGGGGCTGCTGTCTCCCTGTCAGCTACAGCGAGACCAGGCCACACAGGAAGGGACCCAGCAGGGAGCGGCCTTCCCGTGATGGGGCCCTGGAGACGTGCTTTCTGGGGGAGTCCAGAGGGCTGACTTCAGACCCGCCTGGGCAGGGGCAGCATCCAGCCCTCGCTCTTGGGTCCTGGCCGGCACCTGGCATTTAGGGAGGCGGCTTAGGGCCGAATGCAGGGTTTATTTGGCCTAGGGACAGCCTCCTTTTGGAAGTGTTTCCCTGCCCTGGCCGGACTCCCCATCCCGGGGGCAGTGGGCAAGGCCGCTGCTGCAGGGGCTGGGATCCGTGGGGGACATTCCTGGGCTCCGCCCTCGCCTTGCTCTCTAAGAGCCTCTGTTCAGGCCCAGCTCAGCAAAGGTCCCCATTGTGAGTCCCTGGAAGCCTCGGCCTGAGCGATGCCTCGGCTTGTGGGCTCTACAGAGAGCAGTCCAGGGCCTCACTCGGAAGGGGGGTCTGGGCCTGCGGGGGTGGGGCAGCGTGTCTTCCTCCCGGTGGGACTCTGCCCCCCTCGGCGTCAGGATGTCTCCCTTCTCCTGCAAACGTGCCCTCTTGCTGTATCCTCAGGCCTGGGGTAGTCTACTCTTGCCAGGACTGACGAGCTCACTCGCCTCATGTATACACACCTGTGTGTGTGTGGGGGGGTGTGTCTATATGTGCATATATTGTATATGCATGTGCATGCATACATGTATATAAACACACCTGTGTAACTGTCTCTATATGAGTGTATATGACGTGTGTGTACAGTGTGTTTATATATGCATGTGTGTATATGTGTGATTTTAGGTGTGCATGTGTGTATTTGTGCATAGCATGTGTATCTATGTATATTCATGTGTTTCTGTGTATATGTATGTATGTATATGTGTGCATGTTTGTATAATGTGTTGTGTGTTCGTGTGTGTATAAATATATGTATGCATGCTTAAATGTATATGTTTGTGTGTATATTATGCATTTTTGTATTGTTTGTATGTACATGGGTGTTTGTACGTCTAGGTGTATAGATACATATGTGTATGCGTGCATGTGTATGTAAGTGTGCATGACAATATGTGTATGTATACATATATACATGTGTATAATGTATATGCTGTTTGTGTGTATGCATATATGTGTCCGTTTGTGTAAATGTGTGTATATCTGTGTTTATGCATATGTACACTTATAATGTATGTGTTTACATGTATATGTATACATGTATGTATAATTATGTATATGCATACATGCATGTTTTGTGTATTTGTATGTGTGTATATGTGTGAATGTGTCCATATGTATGTAGGCATGTTGCCTCTGTGTATCCAAATATGTGCATATAAATAAGTGTGTTTGTTTATATGTATGTATATATGTATATATGTACGTGCACATTTGTGTGTATTCACATATGTGTGCAGATGTGTGCAATGCCTGAGACTTTGGAAAGAATGGCGTTCCCTCTGAGGTGAGCCCAGTGCCAGCTGGGTGTTACTGAGGCTGGGAGACAGGCGTCAGGGAGGGGCGGTGGCCGGAGCTGGCGCCCTCGCTGCCTCCTCCCTGCGTCTTCAGGGCCTCTTGGAAGCTGGCAGCGCAGACACAGTGTTCTCAGTTGTGTTTATTTTTTGACTCTGTGAAAACCCACCTCAGGTGCTCTGTAAACGCTGAGCTCTTTGCCATCTGCATCTGCAGTGTGGGCAGTGCCCTAGCCAGGCCCCAGGGGTGCAGGCCAGGCCACCCTGCTGACCCCAGGTGCCGCGCAGGATTTGGGATTTGCAGGCTGTGGCCCTGTCTGCCGAGTTCAGTTATTTGCACCGACTTACCAGCCGGTGGCAGATGGGAGCTGCGCCCCGGGCTTGGAGAAGCTGGTAGGACCCAGGACAGCAGTGGGGGTGGGGTGTCAGGACGGGCAAGAGGGGAAGGGGGCAGGCAGGAGGGGAAGGGGGCAGGCAGGCTTGCACAGCTGAGGAGGCAGGGCGCCGGGGGGAGGGGGCGGTACAATAACCTGGGTGTTGGGGGGGGTGGTACAATAACCTGGGTGTTGGGGGCGGCAGTACAATAACCTGGGTGTCGGGGGGCTTTGCTTATGTTGAAGGTAAGAGGGGGCCCTTGCAGCACCTGTGAGGTGGAGCTGACACCGTCTTTCAGGTGGGGTCGCTGGGGTAGGGGTGGCGAAGGGGGGCCTTTGTGTCCCCGAATGTGCGTGCCTATTCTCCTGGTCCGTGACTGAACCTTGTCCGCTGTCAGCCAGTGTAGCTCACAGATATTAATCAGGCTCCAGGAGCTGCAGAGGAAAGGGCCTTTAGCACCTGTGGAGATGCAGGTTCCTGGAAGAGCTTGGCGAGCCCCTGACTCTAGGGCTCCCCTTCATTCGGTGAGGAACAGGAGCTCAGAATCCTTCTCTCACCTGGGAGTTGCACGTTTTCCCCTATGTTCCTTCCCCTCCTTCCAGGGCATCATAACTGTGATAGTTAGAGTCAGGTGTCAACTTGGCCAGATGAAGGCACCTAGTTCTGTTGCTGTGGACATGAGCCAGTTGTATGTGAACCTCACCTGTTCCTGATTATATCTGCAGTCGGCTAGGAGGCGTGCCTGCTGCAATGAATGATGTTTGACTTAATTGGCTGGTGCTTAAATGGGAGACGCAACGCAGCACAACCCAAGCAGCTCAGCATACCTCATCTCAGCACTCAGAGCTCAGCTCAGGCCTTTGGAGATGCAGAAAGGAATCACCCCGGGAAAGTTGTTGGAACCCAGAGGCCGGGAGAGAAGGCCAGCAGAGATCGCCCTGTGCCTTCCCACGTAAGAAAGAACAGCAGTTGAAAGTTAGCTGCCTTTCCTCTGAAGAACTAACAAAATAAATCCCTTTTATTAAAAGCCAGTCTGTCTCTGGTGTGTTGCATTCCGGCAGCTAGCAAACTAGAACAATAGCCAAAAGAGAACCGAGCCCATTGCCCGCCTGAACCCCACCACCATGCCTGCTTCCCCGCTACCAGGGCAGGGCAGCCAGCCAACCTCGCTGGAAATGCCATCGCTGCTTCTGGGTTCTCCATCGTGCAGCCCCCATGGGGCTCTGCCGCTCACCCCCCAACCCACCGCTTCATGCCTCCACCCCACCATGCCCAGATCAAGTCCTACAGGCACTTCTCCCCATGGACTCTCCTCCCCATGGCTCTCCTCCCCGTGGCTCTCCTCCCTGTGGACTCTCCTCCCCGTGGACTCTCCTCCCCATGGCTCTCCTCCCCGTGGGCTCTCCTCCCCGTGGACTCTCCTCCCCATGGACTCTCCTCCCCGTGGACTCTCCTCCCCGTGGACTCTCCTCCCCGTGGACTCTCTTCCCCGTGGCTCTCCTCCCCGTCGACTCTCTTCCCCGTGGACTCTCCTCCCCGTGGCTCTCCTCCCCGTGGACTCTCCTCCCCGTGGCTCTCCTCCCCGTGGACTCTCCTCCCCGTGGCTCTCCTCCCCGTGGACTCTCCTCCCCGTGGACTCTCCTCCCCGTGGACTCTCCTCCCCGTGGACTCTCCTCCCCGTGGACTCTCCTCTCTGTGGACTCTCCTCCCCATGGCTCTCCTCCCCGTGGGCTCTCCTCCCGGTGGACTCTCCTCCCCATGGCTCTCCTCCCCGTGGGCTCTCCTCCCCATGGCTCTCCTCCCCGTGGGCTCTCCTCCCCATGGACTCTCCTCCCCGTGGGCTCTCCTCCCCGTGGCTCTCCTCCCCGTGGCTCTCCCCATGGACTCTCTTCCCCATGGGTTCTCCTCCCCGTGGACTCTCCTCCCCGTGGCTCTCCTCCCCGTGGCTCTCCTCCCCGTGGCTCTCCCCATGGACTCTCCTCCCCATGGGCTCTCCTCCCCGTGGCTCTCCTCCCCGTGGGCTCTCCTCCCCGTGGCTCTCCTCCCTGTGGGCTCTCCTTGCTGGGGCTCTCCTCCCCATGGCTCTCCCCATGGACTCTCCTCCCCGTGGGCTCTCCTCCCCATGGACTCTCTTCCCCGTGGACTCTCCTCCCCGTGGCTCTCCTCCCCGTGGACTCTCCTCCCCGGGGCTCTCCTCCCCGTGGCTCTCCTCCCCGTGGCTCTCCTCCCCGGGGCTCTCCTCCTCGTGGGCTCTCCTCCCCATGGACTCTCCTCCCCGTGGACTCTCCTCCCCGTGGACTCTTCTCCCCGTGGACTCTCCTCCCCGTGGCTCTCCTCCCTGTGGCTCTCCTCCCCATGGACTCTCCTCCCCGTGGCTCTCCTCCCCGGGGCTCTCCTCCCCGTGGACTGGGCTCTCCTCCCTCTGAGCTCTCCTCCCCGTGGCTCTCCTCCCCGTGAACTCTCCTCCCCGTGGACTCTCCGCCCCATGGACTCTCCTCCCCGTGGCTCTCCTCCCCGTGGACTCCCCTCCCCGTGGACTCTCCTCCCCATGGACTCTCCTCCCCGTGGACTCTCCTCCCCGGGGCTCTCCTCCCCGGGGACTCTCCTCCCCGTGACTCTCCTCCCCGTGGACTCTCCTCCCCATGGACTCTCCTCCCTGTGGCTCTCCTCCCCGTGGGCTCTCCTCCCCGTGGACTCTCCTCCCCGTGGCTCTCCTCCCCGTGGCTCTCCTCCCTGTGGCTCTATTCCCCGTGGACTCTCTTCCCCGTGGACTCTCCTCCCCGTGGACTCTCCTCCCCGTGGCTCTCCTCCCCGCGGACTCTCCTCCCCGTGGACTCTCTTCCCCGTGGACTCACCTCCCCATGGACTCTCCTCCCTGTGGCTCTCTTCCCCGTGGACTCTCCTCCCCGTGGGCTCTCCTCCCCGTGAACTCTCCTCCCCGTGGCTCTCCTCCCCGTGGACTCTCCTCCCCGTGGCTCTCCTCCCCGTGGGCTCTCCTCCCCGCGGACTCTCCTCCCCGTGGACTCTCTTCCCCATGGACTCGCCTCCCCATGGACTCTCCTCCCTGTGGCTCTCTTCCCCGTGGACTCTCTTCCCCGTGGACTCTCCTCCCCGTGGCTCTCCTCCCCGTGGACTCTCCTCCCCGTGGACTCTCTTCCCCATGGACTCGCCTCCCCGTGGACTCTCCTCCCCGTGGCTCTCCTCCCCGTGGGCTCTCCTCCCCGTGACTCTCCTCCCTGTGGCTCTCCTCCCCGCGGACTCTCCTCCCCATGAGCACTTGTGAGGCCCAATGCTGCTTCTCGCCCTAGAACGGGAGCTGTGCTGGGCAGCGGCTGCAGGGCACCGGGCACATTTGCCAGCTGTCTGAGTTAATGAATGAGGGGTCATTAAAGGAGGGCAGAGGGCTGTGCCCACCAGCGAGGCTGGTCGCTCTCCCCGTGCTGTTGCGTCTGATGGTGCAGGTGCTGGCAGCTGCAACTTCCCCTGGCTCCCGTCCCACCTCAGGGCCGTGGCACGCCCCGTGCTGGGGGGAAAACAAGCAGGTATTTGCCCAGAAGACTCAGAGGCTGTCTTTAGCAGTTTTTAGGATGAGAAGAAGGGTCAGGCTGAGCTAGAAAATTCCCTAAGGGCACAGGCATCTGGGATTTACTCCTCCTGGGGCATCTTGCCCCGAGTCGGGGGCCATGGATCTAATGAGAATAGCTTTGTGTAACAGCACAGGTTTTTTTTTCCCTAAAAATCTGAAGACATTTTAATAAATAATTTGGTTCATCTTTCTGGTAACTTGTGAAGTTGCAAAAGGGGCACTGATATCTCCATAGCTTTAATTACGTTCCTGTACTTTTGGGAAAAAGAGGTCCATGCTACTTATCCCAAAACTCATCACTGAACTCACTGGTCTTCTAAGGCGGCCAGTCTGGACATGCTTTATCTCTGTTCCATCACATTCCTCCAGCCAGTGCAATAATCTCCCCCAGAATCTTGCATATTAAATTTCCTTCTGAATATGTCTGATAAGCTCAGGCTTCCAAACATGCCCCATCAAAGTTTGGTCTCCACATGCTGACAAAGATCAATATGAGCTGCAGGGCTTAGAAATGAAAATCAAAAGGCAAAGAAATGCTAGAACAACAAACACATAAATCAGAGCAACCGTAAGTGAAGCCATATGGCAAATAGAAGGAAATATAAAACAACATAATGATAAAAGTATGCAAGCCAAAAGGATTTTGAATTCCCTTAAAATCGCAGTAAGGGAGAAGTAAGGAAAGGCGGTCAGGAGGCACTGCAGCGCCCCGCGGTTCTGCTGAGGCGCCCTCGGAAGTTCTGCTCGAGGTGTTGGGCTCCCCGTGGCCATGCCCTGGAGCCCTGGCAGACGCGTGGGCCTGGAGCGTCCTGTGGGGGCAGCACGTCTGCGCCTGACAAGTGATGAAGACCTTGTTCTGAGAACAGCCTGAGCTTTGCTCCAAGGCGTTTCGAGGACCAGGAGGCCGGGGTGGGGCCTAGTGTGGGGCAGGGCTGTCCCCTGGGGGGCATCTGGAGGGAAGGCTGTGGCGGCCGGGGTATTTGCCCCCCAGGCCCTTGGTCTTCCTCAGCCCGGGCTGCGGCCCGCCGGGGACAGCAGCTCAGGGCACCGGGCGGCAGGTGACCGCAGGCCCCGGGACGCCGCGCTCTGACATCCTGGGACGCCCTGCATTCTTGTCCCCGTGTCCTCTCTCTCCCGTTCTGATACGGCAGCAGGAGCTGCGCGGGTTCCGAGGGGACATGCCCGTCGTGAATCACCAGGTCGTCGGCGGACGCTCTCGGGGACTTTCTGTGGGGAACTCTTCCTCCAACTCCGCCCAGCAGGAAGGGGCAGCGCGGCCTCCGGCCCCTGCTCGCGGTCCAGGGAGGGAAGAGGCTGAACTGCATTGGCTGTTGGAAAAGAAAGAAACCGGCCACACTCTGGGGACCCATTACTTCTGTAAAGAAGAGCCACTTCTCTCCTGGAACGGCTCCACTCTCTCTCTGTTCCAGTTTGAGGGAGACGCATTACCTTCCCTCCGGGCACCAGTGGTGTGCGGCCCAGGACAGCAGGCGCCTGTGGGAGGCGGGGAGCCGGCGGCAAGGGGCCCAGGCCGGCCCCCAGGGGCGCCCCGCTGGCTCCCCGGCCCCCGCTTGCCCGTGTCCCCACGCCAGGGTCCTCAGTGAGCTCACAGGCACGGCCCCTCCCCAAACCGGAGCCCCTGACGGGCTCCCCTACCCCGGCACGGGCCCCCCCTCTGCCGGGCACTGGGCTCCCCGGGCACGAGGGTCTGCAAAGCGCCGGCCGACTGACCACCCTCTGCGCAGTCACGTCACCCCAGAGTCCCAGTGCCCTGGTGAGGGGACATCTACTCCGAAACCCAAGGGAAAGTAAAGCTCAGGGCACTGAGCTCCGGGAGGATTGTCTCGTGGTTCTGGTTGGCGGGTCACTACAGAACACACGGGCCCCAGGCTGCGGCCAGGCAGGGCAGCTCGCAGTGAAGGCAAGGAAGTGACTGGTGGGTTTGGAAACCGCACGGGGCCGAGTCCTTGTGAGCAGAGCGGGGCATCCGTGTCGCCAGGCTACGATCACTAAGGAAGTCCCAGGGTGACTCACGCTCACACAGGATGACTTGTTTCAAAATCTGCGGATTCAGTAATCCGGCCACTCAGCTTGTTTTCCGTTCCTTTGGGCAGTGGCAGAGCTTTATTCCTTGGTGGGGTCTGGCCCCTTGGCTGGCCCGTGTTTTGAAATTTAATCAACTCATGGTGATCAATAAAGAGCAGTAGCTCCTGCGACCTATTGGTATACTAAAGGTAGGATGAACAGCTTATTCTCTCAGCAGAAGGGTTATCTCCTTTAACACTGTAACACTTCTCAGCAATTACTTCTTGTTCAATATAATGGTGTGGTAGCAAATACTATTCCCACTTTTAATTAAAATCGAATACCAAAGAGCATCTACCTTAACATAAGATGCCTTATTTTCCCCCCAAACAGATGAAATATGGAATTAAATGTCCATTATAAGTTACCTTGGGATGGTAATTGCAAAACTAAAGGGCACCTCTTTGCCTGCTTGTCTCTTCAAATTTTCAGTCTATGGCATTGGCTTATTGACAATAGATCCTTTTTCCTGTTGTAGGAAAAGCTACACAATTGAAAGGGTTACAGGTTGTTAGTGTGTGTGGAGTAGTGCTCTGTGGAGGAACTTCACACTGGTGGATAAAGAAAGCCAGCAGGCACAGATTTGTGCTGGTGTCTGTGGCACCTGGCTGGTCTGTGGCCTGGGCTGATGGAGAGCTGAGGCAGAGCTGCAGGTAGAGCTGAGGCAGAGCTGAAGGCAGAGATGAAATGGAGCTGCAAATAGAACTGCAGGCAGAGCTGAGGCAGGGATGAGGCTGAGCTGCAGGGGTGCTGCAGGAAGAGCTGAGGCAGGGATGGGGCTGCGCTGCAGGGGTGCTGCAGGAAGAGCCGCAGGCAGGGATGGGGCTGAGCTGCAGGGGTGCTGCAGGAAGAGCCGCAGGCAGGGATGGGGCTGAGCTGCAGGGGTGCTGCAGGAAGAGCTGAGGCAGGGATGGGGCTGAGCTGCAGGGGTGCTGCAGGAAGAGCTGAGGTGGAGCTATGGCAAGGCCAAGTGGAGACATGGTCACTCTGGACCTCCCTGAACTGCTGCCACACCCTTGGCCTGACTTCAGCAATCAGGCCAGAATCCTCAACATTTAGACGTTGTATTTTTAGCTGCTTTTCAGCTTGTTTTCGGTTTATTCCTTTTCTGTTTTTAGTTTTGCAGCTGGAAAAGCTTGAAAAAGGCCAAGATTCACGACAACCCTCCTTTCTCCCTCTGGAAGCTGCCACACTGAGGCCCTGTGCCCCGCAGCCGCGCGCTCTTCTGGGGCCCTTTGGGGACCGTGGGGAGCGGAGCTATGGTGGCTGCGGGCGTGGCCCCGGCCAGCTGCGCCCTGGGAAGGCTGGAGAAGCCTCGGGCCGCACCCCAACCCCTGAAGCAGAGGGGCGGGGGGCCCAGCGAGCCCTCCAGGGTGTGGGGCTGCTCGGGAGGGCGCTGCGCTGGCAGCCGCATGGGGTGAGGGGTGCAAAGTGGCGGGTGGGCGGTGAGGCTTCACCTGGGGGGGAGTGAGGAAGGGAAACTGCTTTAACTCCCGCATGCCAAAGACAGACAGCATGAAACATCTGGAATTAGTGTAGTGTGCAGAGCTCAGCGCTGGCTGTCCTAGCGAGGGGCGCTCTGATGAGCGGGCCACTGTGAAATGTGGTGGCCGGGTCCCAGAAATCTAGAACAATCGCCCCATTGAGAGGTGGTGTGCCTTTCCATATTAGGACATAAATTCAACTCAGCTTTGTAAAATCCTATAAGATTCTCATATTCCACTGACTCAGCCAGGGAGGTCTCGGGAGGCCTTCTCCGCATCTGAAACCCACATGCCTTGCTGCTTGCTATGAGTTACCTCGGTGGAATGGGGGGTTCACAAGCGTCAGGGAATTTCTGAGGCATTTTTGATGACTGAGAAATGCAGGGCATAAAGGTCTGGACTGGCTGATGTAAAACACTGGTGGTGAAGAGGCTATGTAAAGTTGATGCAAATACGAGTCGGTTATTTCAACTTCCCTTCCATCTAGGCCCACTTGAGGCAAGGCGCATGTGTTAGCCATTTGGTTTTAGACAAATTGCAATCACTTTAAGCTTTTAATCTTAGGTTCTTCCTCCAAACTATAATATTAAAGATGTGGGCCACGGGATTGTTATGAGAATGAAATTGGATTGCGGTGTGAAAATGCTTGTTTTAAAGGTCAGAGGTTACAATTTTTAAGTATGGTGACGGTGATTGCTATTTTGTGTTTTATTTTATTGAGGGGTTTTGTGGTTGTTGACATAATGACATCAGCCAGGAGTTTAGAATAAGTGGGTACCTCAGCAGATTTGATGGTTATAAAAAATAACTGTGTTTACTTCCCTGGCGTTCTCCTGCAGTGGAATGTTTCCATTTTCTCAAGGAATGAGGAGTCGCCGCGTGTTACTGTAAAGAGAGCAGGTCTGGTGTTTCCTGTCGTTGGGATGGGGAGACCTTGCCTCACTCCTTCTTCTGTGAAAAGTGGGGGTCGTGAGTGGGGTGCCCTCGGTTAGGGGCCCTGCCTATTGTATGAAACGGGGCAACTAAGAGAGGAGGGCACATAACCACACAGCACACAGCCGCACAGCACACAAGCAGAGCACACAAGCACACAGCACGCAACTGCACAGCAGGCAAGCACAGAGCACACAACCACACAGCACACAAACACAGAGCACACAACCGCACAGCACGCAACCACACAGCACACAACCACACAGCACACAAACACAGAGCACACAACCACACAGCACGCAACTGCACAGCAGGCAAGCACAGAGCACACAACCGCACAGCACACAACCACACAGTACACAATCACACAGCACACAACTGCACAGCACACAAGCACAGAGCACACAACCATACAGCACACAAACACTGAGCACACAACCACACAGCACACAACCGCACAGCACACAAGCAGAGCACACAACCACACAGCACGCAACCACACAGCATGCAGCCACACAGCACACAAACACACAGCACACAAACACAGAGCACACAACCACACAGCACACAAACACAGAGCACACAAACACACAGCACACAAACACAGAGCACGCAACCACACAGCACACAAGCACAGAGCACACAACCACACAGCACACAAGCAGAGCACACAAGCACACAGCACGCAACTGCACAGCACACAAGCACACAGCACACAAGCAGAGAGCACACAACCGCACAGCACACAAGCACACAGCACACAAGCACAGAGCACACAACCGCACAGCACACAACCACACAGCACACAACCACACAGCACACAACTGCACAGCAGGCAAGCACAGAGCACACAACCACACAGCATGCAACCGCACAGCACAAAAACACAGAGCACAAAACTGCACAGCAAGCAAGCACAGAGCACACAAGCACACAGCACACAACCACACAGCACACAACCGCACAGCACACAAACACTGAGCACACAAGCACACAGCACACAACCACACAGCACACCAGTACAGAGCACACAACTGCACAGCACACAACCGCACAGTACACAATCACACAGCACACAACCGCACAGCACACAACCACAGTGCACACAACCACAGTCTACACAACTGCACAGCACACAGGCATGGCTCTGGCACAGCCGCAGCCCTCAGACCCGGCCAGTAACAACACTGGATTGTTGCTGTTGTTGTTGAAACTGTAGCACTGAGAGGGAGGAAGAAGAGCTGTTTCCCCAGGTCCAGGGCAGGGAAGAGGACAGCTGAGAAAATGGCCACTTGACAAATGAAAATTCGAACAGTTCCCATGACTTTTTAGGTTGCTTTGTAGAGCCAGCAATCGTCTGATCACGTGACTTAGAAAGCCCATAGCTGTCGTTTGTCCATGCCCAGGGGCTGGTCGCACTTTCAGGGTCGCTCTTAAGTTACCCTGTGCACCTGCCAGCCTGGTGTGCTGGGGGCAGAAAGCCCCGGAAAGGGCGTCTGGCCTCTGCGCCCCCTCACGCCCGCCCCTCCTCCCTGCCCCCACCCACCCCTACACCCCCGCTCACCCCTCCTCCCTGCCCCCTGCACCCCTCACATGGCAGGCTTCTGCCTTCAGGGCCCCTTCGCTCTCTTCCAGGGCTCGGGCTGGTGCAAGGGAAATGCCCTCCTCCTGAAACCCAGGGTCCTGGGGACCCCGTTCTAAGCTCTCTGAGTCCCGAAGCTCCTGCCTTGGGTTCAGGGCTCGGGGCAGCCCACCCACCCGCAGCTCTCCCAGTCCTTCCTTCACCCTCGAAGGGCGTGCAGTGGGAGGAGTTGGGTGATCGCTTCTGGAACCTGCCTTTGAAAAATCGAGCCATGCTGTTCTCTTTGAGTTCAGAATGTGTGATTTAATCCAATGTCCACCGTAAGGTCCTGTTAAGGGCAAAAGGGGTGAGGATTACCTTGGGGTGCTCTGACCTCAAGGAACACATGCATGGGGGCTGCTGAGAAGAAGGTGGGATGTGGGTGCGTGTGTCTCTCTACAGCCGACCCTGCTCACAAGACCACGCTTTCAGTGTGAGTGCTGGCAGTGGTTTTCTTAAATTCGTATTTAATCTTTACCTCATTGTTGGCAGATATTTTTTTCCTTTTTCTAAAAAGGAGTGCTGATTTTGGGAAGGATGCTATATAATAATTACATACATTATTGTATAGGAGTTAAAATGTGTTTAAAAACTAGTGTCTAGAGGAAGTTCAACTGCTAACTTTTTCCCGTTCCAAGCTAATCCTCAATTGCCATGTATGTTAAAATAGTCTTGAAGTGAATTAAACAAAATGTATTATGTATTGGGTTTGCATGATTATAGTTTTGCATTTCAGGCATAACGCTTTCTGAATGTGAAGACTCACATACAGGTATGCCACTCTGAGCCCATTCTGAAAATAGTGGTGACTCGCGTGCCCACTTGCAGAAGGGGGTATCTGAGTGTTGGGTGGTTTGGAGCGGCGGGTGCCCCAGGAAAACAGGTTCTTACAGCAAATCCACTGCTGTGGGTGGGGTCCCCTTGTAGGTGGGACCTTTTGCTGAGGTTGGTCCAGTAACGTGTGTCCCACCTGAGTTAGGATGGGTCTTAATCCCATTACAGGGGTCCTTTATGAGACAGTGAAATTCAGAGAGAGGGAAGCCAAGGGCGGGGTGGGGGGTCAGCCCGGAGCTGGAATCAGTGGAACCCGGAAGAGAAGGGGGAGGCCAGGAGAGGCGGCCGTGCCCCGTCATGTGGCAGGCGAAGGACACAGGGTGGCCCGCAGCCAGCCAGGACGCTGCCGTCCCGGGAGAACGCGTGGCCTTGAGCACCCCTTGGTGTGGACCTGCGTTTAGCCTCAAAACTGAGGGAATAAATTCCCACTGCCCAGGCTGACCATTGCAAGGTGTGTGCTTGCACAGCCGCGGGAGTGAATACAGCGTGTGATGGGAACGTGAAAGCACACGTGGTGTGTGATGCCTTGGGGTGGGTGTGAGCCTCCTGTGGGTGATCTTGGTCTGGTGGACCCCAGACACAGTCGTGAAAATTATATACACCTGTGCAAGCTTACTTGCTGGGAATTTGGAAATTTGATATATCAAGCACATTTCCCTAACATAATACTTTTTTTAAAAAAGATTCTTTATTGGGAAAAAAAACAGTTCAACATTATATAAATGCAATTTAAATATTTCTTTAAAAATATGTACCAGTTAGCAATTTATCTGAGGTGCGCCTACACATTGCAAACAATGGCTCAGTTGTAAAACACTGATATCTGACCTGGATAGCCATTTTACGTTAATACTTCAAAACTAATACAGAAAATACTTCAGGTGGCACTTGATAAAAATATAAATATCTGTTCCTTCTATACATAAACTCAACTTCACATAGTTAAATATCAATAAATTGATAATCATTAAAATAGCGTCCTACCGCTCATCCTTTTAGCCCTGTATAGAGAACAGCAGAAGTTCTCTGCTGGGGGGAGGGACGCCCACACGGAGCCCTGACCTTGGCTGCTCCGGCTGCTCCATTCCACGGGCCTCTGGCCGGGCGCGGCGAGCCTTCTCCAGGCCGTGCAGGGTGACGCGGGCTGTTTGTCCTCCAGCCTGCAGGCTGTGGCGTTTGCCACTGGGCCAGGCTGGCTACTTCTGGGTTCGTTATCTTTTGCTTCAGCATCTAGACCTGGTACCCAGCTGCACGCTTTCCATCTTTTCCTTCTAGCCCAGAATCCTCCAGGTACTCCGGGAAGATCAGGCAGTTTCCTTCCACCCAGGGGGAAGCTCCCACCCTTCCTGGCATGGCGGGAAGGCTCAGGGGTTTTCTGCCGTGCCTTGGGTGCTTGCCCGCCGTTCTGGGCACGGATCTCCTCTTGCAGTTCAGAGACATTGCCGAGGGCATACCATGAGTTCTTCAGCTCGGTGTGGAGAAGCGAGCGGTGGTTTGTGAGGGGTGACCTCGTCTCTGGAATGTTCCCTGAGGAGAGCCGGGGTGGGGAATCTTAGCCAGCACCAGGCGCGGCGCCGGGGGGAGACCGCGTGGCCGCGGGTGCTTGTGGGCTCGGAGCTCCCAGGCGGGCCTCTGGATGGCAGGCGGGTCCCGGGTCCTGCTGGGCTGCGGGCAGACCACATGAGAGAATTCTTGATGTCAGTTTGATTATGTTTTCAAGCATGCTCAACTGGCTTGCTGGATTTGGGGGAGTAAAACGCTGAGATAATGACTAAATATTTCTGCATGTGTCCATCTGCCCGTCTGTCCATCCACCCATCCATGACCCACTTGTCCACTCATCCTTACACTCATCCGCCCACTCAGCTCCCCGTTAATCCATCTGCCCAACCCATGCACCCATCAGGGGCTCCTGAAAAGTCAGAGTTTAGTACCAAAATTGCCCATAATTAACAGTATATAATAAAATAACAATAATAACAAACATTGGCACTAATTTTAATTTAAAAATAAAGCTAGGTATGTATTTTGGCTCATAAGGATGAAAAACTATAGAAATGTGTATTTT
This sequence comes from Tamandua tetradactyla, assembly GCF_023851605.1. Lineage (NCBI taxonomy): Eukaryota > Metazoa > Chordata > Mammalia > Pilosa > Myrmecophagidae > Tamandua > Tamandua tetradactyla. The sequence continues at coordinate 231,899,207 of NC_135327.1, read as the reverse complement.
TAAAATATTGAAATGCAGTCTCTTTTCTTGTTATTTTTATAAGTATATGGAGACAACATTGGCGAGGTCAGATGGCTTGTACTCTAGTGTTCTTTTGTTTTTTTTGTCTCCCGTCTGCTCACGTCCCCTCTCCCCTCTCCTCTCTCCTCTCCTTCCTTCCCCACCCCTCTCCTTCCTTCCCCACCCCTCTCGTTCCCTCCCCACCCCTCCCCTCCTCCTTTGCAGGTAGCCTGATCAGCTCAGGTGAGTAGGCTGTTTCTTGCAAAAATGATCTTAATCTGTCAACTTTGAGACAGTGCAAGGGCCAGAAAAAAATAAGAAGAAATGGATGCTTCTAAACCTTTGTACAACACTGTAATTAAATAGGATTTCGTATGACCGCACAAAGTATGGTTCATCAAAGTTGGTGAAAAGATGGTGAGAAAATACACAATAAATACTCACATTAAAACATGGTTTGGGAGGCTTGCTGGCATCAACATGGACTTTAAAAGGCTCTAAACCAACAGTTCTAAACTGACCCGACGTCACGCTGCCGAAAGGTAAAACCTGGGGAATACAATCAAGGGTGCCTAGATTTGGATCTCCTACAGGCTTCTCCACTAAAAGGAACTGGGGGCGGCGCTGGGGCTGTAATTGGCACCAAATCTTAGGGAAACATCAAAGTGATCTTAGAATGTTTGCAAAAGAAGAGGGACTGGGGGATTCCTGCCAGGAGTGACCATGTATTATAAAGTCCCAGTAATTAAAAGCGTGGCTGGCTGGCCAGAATCACAGACATGGCAAAAGAAGGGGGGCTCCCAGTGGCAGGAGGGGTAGAGAGAGGACGAGGGGGAAGGGGGCAAGAGGGGCATGCCATACCTCGGTGTGCCAGCGAAAGCAACGTGTTTGGAGAAAAATTCCACTTACAGCCTCCCCTTGTATTATATACTTAAGCAAAAATTTAAAAAGGAAACAAAGAAGAAAAGAGCATATAGATGAACTCATCTCATTTTATCTAAGAAAAGCACTTGTGAAGCTTTAAAAGCAATGGGGTAAAGCCCAAAGGAAAAATATGTACATGGGGCTTCAGAGAATTACAACTTCTGTGTCACAAAATATTATTAACCTAATTAAATGGAAAATGATGAACTGGGAAACAATTGTATGACATCCATGACTGACACTACAGCAAACCAGAAAAATAAGATTTCGATGATTCAATGAGAAAAAAGGAAAACTATTGCAACCAATTCACAAGCGAAAACATTTCCGCTGACCAGCAGCAGGTAACCGAGCAGCCTCGACGCTGACCAAAGCAGGGCACGTGAGAACGCCGTCGCCGGGCCCTGGGGGACCCACAGACAGGAGAGCAAACCGGAATCAAGGTTACAGAAGAATGTGTCCTTTTATTTTATACATTTTTTTGTAATGTATCTTACCCCTCAAAATCAGTAGATATTGTTTATAAAGTCAAGGAAAAAAACAATGATAGCAATGAAAAATGGATTGTCCTTCTCTTTGATACATTCATGAAACTGCAGAACTGAAAATGATAAAAGATTGGGGAAAAAAATCATGGCGTTAAATATATATGCAATAAGATTCTGCTTTTGGAAAAGTGTAATTAGCTCAAAGACTATAGAGAGAAACAACAAAATGCTGTCTCTGCTTATCTCTTGTGAACTTTACATTTTGTTGTTACATGTTTCTGTTTTCCCAAATTTTGTGCAATGGGCGTAACTGTTTTATTGGTGGTAACAGAGAAGGAATGTTCAGGAGAGAGGAACTTGCCCTTTGCGTGCTCTTTTCATTCCTACGGTTTGTCTGTTGGGTCCGTCGTACTTGGGATGATAATCAGGCATTTGTTTTTCAAATGTCTGATCCCGATAGAGAAGAACACTTCATACGATGAAACTGCAACCCCAAGGCTTGGGATTTTTTTTTTTAAATGTGAGCTCTGCAAGGATACATAAATAGGGCTCCATGTTGCATTCTTTTCCCACCCTATTCCAGGGTTTAGTTCTAAAATGAAAGGAGTAAAAACGGGTACAACATGTACATGCCAGACATTCTTTCCCAACCAGGGTGATTTTTAACTCCTAGCATGAAATTCTCCTTCAAAACATAGCAACTCCCTTCTTTTGTTTATTATTTGACGCCTTCCAGACTTTGTTTCTTAAACTGGTGCTATCTGCTAATTTCCCTTCTTTTACGAATGTGACTCTGTGAGCTGTAGATAAACCTGTCAAGCTGGAGAATATTGGGTTACATGACCCTAAGCAAATCACATGGGCCTTTTCCTCCTTTTTATTCTTTGCAAAAAAATTGAAAAAGAAAAATAGGCAGGTCTGAGATGGATTAATAAGCATTTTCAATGTTTATAAAGGTCTTTGAAATTTATTGGTCTCTATTATTTTTTATTATTGATATTATCCTATTATTAAAACTTACTTTTGCCATCTACTGAAATATGGTCTGTTTTAGTCACTCGGTATTCTCTGAATGACTAAATATAATGAGGGGCCCCTGGGATCTGTGCTATGTGTTTTAACTTAGAAGTAATTACCCTAGATGGAAATCAAACCCCACAGTCTAGGTTGGTGGAAATAAGTTTAATTTTATGAAAAAAGAAGCATTCCCGTGCCCTGGCACATTCCAAATGGGAGTGGGGAGCTTGGCGGTGAGGGGGGGGGGAGACTGTTTTGTATTGAAAGGGACTTTGAAAGCTGAAAGGTACACATTTTGCCAGAAAAATTTTAAAATTTTAAATAAATACAATTTTTTCCTGTAGAGTGAATAGTTATAGTGATGGCAGTGGGTGGAACATTTTCATTTCAATTATTTTTTTTATCACCTATGAATCATATGAGAAAGGTTCCAAGTGACACTACTGTGTAGCCTTTTAAAGGTCAAATTAAAAATCTTCCTGTGTAATTTTCCTCTGGATTTCAGCTTCATCCAGCATTTAAAAAAATAAAAAACCATGAAGGGGAATAGTGTGTGTATGAGGGCACACATATGTCTGTGCGCCTGTGTGTCTGGGTACACAAATGTGTATGCACATTTGCATGTGTCTCTGTGTATGAGTGTGGGCATGTCCATGTGTCTGTGCGTGTGCATGTACCTAGATGCGTATGCACAAATGCTTATGTGTCTTGTATGCGTGCGTGAACCTATGCCTGTGTGTGTTTGTATGTGTGTGTGTGCATCTCTGTGTGTGCACGTGCCTCTGGGTGTGTGTGTGTCCATGTCTGTGTGTGCATAAACACATATGCACTTGTCTGTATCTCTGTGTGTGTGTGTGTGTGTGTGTGTGTGTGTGTGTCCCTTTCCTGGCATTCCTGGTCTGGCTTTGTGTGACCTCATGACCTGGGCACGGACGGAATGCTCAGGTGAGTTATGGAGGACAGGGGCAAAGTGCTGACCGCCTGGAGGGCGCGGCACCTAGACTCCTTCTCCGAGAACCAGAAGGAAAGGCAGCTTCTAAATGACACGCGATTTAACTCTTGGCAAAGCACAGTTTGAAAAGGCACTGGGATGTAATCCTCTCTCTGTTCCTGGTGGAGGAGGGCGGGCTGCATCCTACTGTGATGAAGCCGATCAGAAATGGGGGAAAAGCAGGGGTGCTGGTTTGGGCAGGTGCCGAGTTCTTTCACATGTCTGGTCAGGGGTGGGGCTCTCAACACCGCCTCGTCTTCCCTGCTCCACAGACGGAGGAAGTGGGGATTAGGCAGGCGCGCCCCAACCCTGCCGTGGCCAAGGCATGCCCCGCATTCTCAGGGGAGCAGTTGTGTGTGTGCCGGTGGGTGCAGGGTTCTCTGGGGATCAGTTGCATGTGTTGGTGTGCACAGGGTTCTCGGGGGAGCAGTTGTGTGTGCCGGTGTGCACAGGGACTGCCTGTGGGCTCCCCATCACCCTCGTGACGCGTGCCTTCCCCGCTGAGCGCTCCGACACCCCTCCTAAGCTGCCTCTGCTCCTGGGCCACCTGCCCCGCCAGGGGCCCTGCCAGCTGAGCCGCCCGGTGCGGGGTTTGCGCACGTGTGTGGGGCAGCCCTGCAAACTCCAGAGGCGGGGCCCCTGGTCTCCTCCTGGCTGTGGGGCTGAGACCAGGCGAGCCCCCTGGGCCTCTGCCCCTTCATCTTTGGGAAGGAGGGGGTCGGAGGAAATCGGGGTTCTCAGACCATGACCCACAGGTCCCCAGTGCAGCCCTGCATTCGGGGGCACTCGGGGTGGGGGTGATGTGTGGCACCTTCTGGGGTTGCCTGGTGTCTCAACAGGACAGCTGAGTGTGTGTGTGTGCCAGTGTGCACATGTGTTCTGTGTTCCCCTTTGTATTGTGTCTGTGTGCATGCACGTGTTCTGTTTTTTGTATGTGTTGTTTCCCTTTGTTGTGTGTGAATGTGCCTGTGTGTACTCAGTATGTGTGTTTTGTGTGTGCTGTGTGTATTCTGAGTGTATACCACTGTGTGTGCTGTGTGTGTTCTCTGTGTGCTATGTGTTCGTGTGTGTGCTGTGTACATGCTGTGTGTAGCTGATATGTGCTCTGTGTGTATTCTGTGGGTGTGTGCTGTGTGTGTTCTCTGGGTGTGTATGTGTTCTGTACATATGCTGTGTTTGTGTGCTGTGTGTACTTGGTATGTGTGTGCTGTGTTCTGTACATGTGTATTGTGCATTCACTGTGCGTGTGCAGTGCACACACACACACACACACACACATGCTCTCTCTCCTTCTGTCCCTGCTTCTACATGAGACTGTCCTTGCAGCAACCTTTCCATCTTTAAAATTACTTTAGGAACTGCTGGACTAGATAGTTCTCAAGTCGCTGATCGCTCTGGCTTTCCAGGGGTTTATGAAAAAACAGTTTTAAAGACAGATCTTGAACTGAAATATCTTCAAAACTTCCTGCAAAGCATTTAAATGAGCAATTCAGCTACCACTTCCAGGAGAAAAATCAGTGTCCAAGTCTAACACTGGGTACCCTGAAATGGAAAGTCATAAGGGAGGCAACACGTTCTCTCTGTTTTTAAGAGGAAACTATAACCGCATTTCATTTCGAATGCTGTTTTGCAGGCGTGTTCAGTCCTCTTCGTCTGGGGCAGGCAGCCGTCTTTCCAGCAGGCGTCACTGGGATGCGCGACCACGGCGCCCGGCCGTGTTTTCCAACTGTTCTTTCTTGGGTGAGAGTTCGGCACGGTGGTCACACGACAACCTGCCGCCTGTTCCCTTTCACTCGTGACAGTCCTCGGGTGCGCGGCTCCGGAGGGACAGGAGGGCTCCGGCCGGGTCTGCTTCGTCCGGACTTCCTTCCACGCGTGCTCCCGGCACGCGCTCTCACCCACGGCCCGGAGCGCAGCGCCCTCGAGCGCGCTCGTCGCCGTCGGGTTGCCCGCGAACGGGGGCCGCGAGAGCCCCGCCTGTCCGGTCCCGTCGGCGGGTCAGCAGGCCGCGGCGGATGGCTCCGGGGCCGCTGACCCCCCGGCCTGTCCGGTCCTGTCCCGGCGCAGCGGCTGCGCGAGGACCTTTCGGGACGCAGCCCCTGCGCGAGGGTGCCCGCGCGGGGCGGCCAGGCCACGGGCAGCGGCCGTGCAGAAGACCCGCCGGGGCGGCCGGAGCCGAAGCCACGGAAGCGGCCGAGGAGGCCCAGCGGACGCGGCGGGACCCGCGCCGAGCCCCCGCCCCAGACCCGCGCCGCGCAGGAGCCCGGGCGGGCGGCCCCGAGGGGCGCGCAGCCGGGGTCGCGGAACCTCGGGGCCGCGGAACCTCGACGCGGCGGAACCCGGCGCGCGGCACCCCGGGCGCGGCGGGCGGGCGGCCGGGAGCACCGAGCGGAAGCGGCCGAGGCGGCGGCGGGGCGGCATGGCGGCCGCGCGGCGGGCGGAGCCCCTGCGGGTGCTGGAGCTGTACAGCGGCGTGGGCGGCCTGCACCAGGCGCTGCGAGGTGGGCGCCGCCCGCGCGGGAGGGCCTCGCCCGGCACCCGCGCCTCGGGCCTGACACCCCCGTCCCCACCCCCGACCGGTCCTCCCGGGATGACTGTGAGTCAGGAGAGGCCGCCCACGCCGGCTCGGGGGCGGGGCGCGGGGACCGGGGCGGGGCGCGGGGACCGGGGATTCGGGGGTTGGGGGCCGGGGAGGGGCGCGGGGACCGGGAGTCGGGGACCGGGGGTCGGGGGCCGGGGACCGGGGAGGGGCGCGGGCGCCCGGGAGGAGCGCGGGGACCGGGGTAGGGCGCGGCTACCGGGGAGGAGCGCGGGGACCGGGGGTCGGGGGCCGGGGACCGGGGAGGGGCGCGGGGATTAGATTGTTTCCCACTTTTTTGCAAGGATAAATGTGCATAGATCTTGATTTTCTCCTTAGGAGAGTTTCCTAAATATCAAATTAATTCACTCAATAATAAATAGCATATTACTGTATGCTAGTTACTAAGTCAAAGTTATAAAAAAAATTTCAAGGCTTTTGATTGTCAAATAGCAAATTGCTGTACAGACCCAGTGGTTTATGAATGCTGGTTTATGAGTGCCTTCCGTTTATCAAGATTGTGCATTGTCTGTTTTTAACCTTTGCTGACTTGAAGGGGAAATTGTGTTTTGATCTCCTTTTTTTATTAATATGAAGTTAAGTAATTTCTCCTGTTTTCAGTAGCCAGTGAAGCTTGATTCTGTACACAATTTTTGATTGCCTCTGCTACTATGCTGAATCCTAGCTACTGCCATCACTTGCCTAAATTCTTAAAACTTCCTCCACTGGGGTGACTGTACGACCTGAGGGGACGGCCAGGCTGTCTGCTACCACCCCATTGTGGGTCCTCAGTGCTGGTTTTAAGGCCCATCTGGAGGTCATGGCCACCTCTGCTTTCTGCATCTTGCTGGCGTTTCTGTAAGAAGGAATTCATCCTGAAAAGAAAAACTGAGCCAATTAAAATGTATCAAAATTGAGACAACAAACACTTACTAAATCAGAGCCCTAACAGAAAATGATGAGGAGCTCTCCCCCGTGAGTGGGAAGGGGATGCTTACATAGGGCAGACTTGGAGCCAAGTGAGGATATGTTCGGATTGGTTGTCTAAACTATTGGTTTTGGGGCTGTTTCTAGTAAGAAGCCCTTTCTTTAGGTGTCTGTGTTTGATTGATGTGCATGAAATTGGCATTTTTTAGAAAGGCAGTTGTTTAAGGGAAACATACTGCAGGTGTTTAAAGGAAAGCCTACTTCTAAGTTTTGTTGTTGGTCATGGTTTGGCCAAGGCTAGTCACTCACCTCTAAGTCCTCTACTGAAGTTTATTTTCACAAGCCCAGCTGGAAGGCACCATTATTGGGGGGTGTCTGCACACCGCCTTTTACATTGAAGACCAGGAGTCACTCTTCTACTAGCCTTGAGGAATGAAAATATGCAATTACTCCCTCGGCCCAAGGGTTTGAGAAGACGTGGCTGAGCGGGTGGTGGAGAGTGCAGAATCTGTGTACCATACAGGCAATGCAGCCGAGTCCCCTTACTCTTTTCAAATACAGATATTGTAGCGTTTCCTCACCATTCCCCTGTGCTTTATCCCAAAGCTTTGAGAAATTAACACTTATAGTACAATAAAGAACTGGTTTTTGTCCTGTTTTATCCTTGGACTTTCCCATTATGGGAGTCTCTTGTCATTTACTGTGAGTCACAGACCTTACCTGATAGTTCATATGCTGCGGACATGGCGGGTGTGTGGGCAGCCACGTCAGACTGAACAGCCGTGTGGATAGTGGGTTGGGATGTCGAGCCAAGACCTCCGTGACTTCTGGGGAGAGAAGAGAGGATGGAGAATGTGTTCATACACAGGGACGTTGATTCAATCAAACTTGCCTACAGAATGAAACCCCATATAAAATCTGGACACTTAAACAACTTGGGTGAGTTTCCATGGTTGAGAAGATACATTGCTCTGCTGAGAGTGTAAATTTGTTTCGTCTCGGCATGGAAAGGACATAAAAGCTTGCATTGAAACCCTCCCACACCACACCTTACATGTCTCTTTGGTTTCTTCCATATTCTCTCCCACACCACACCTTACAGGTCTCTTCTTTGGTTTCTTCTGTATTCTTTGACAGTAATAAGATATCTGAACTCTAATAAAAGAAAAAATGCCTCCTACTGTTCCCCTTGGTTCCACTCTTCATCCTTTCCCTCTACCCTCTATACAGCAGGCAGAGTGACTCTACACATAGCAGACCAGGTCCTGTCCTCTCTGCTCGGATGTCTTCCCTTGGAGGTTGGAATCACAGCTCCACCTGCTTACCAGGTCTTTGGGATCTGACTTCTGCCTGCCTCTTCATCCTCATCTGTCACTCTCTTGGTTCTCTTTTCCAAGCTCACTGGGCTTTCTCTCTGTTCCTCAAGCCCTCCCAGTTCCTTCTACCTCTGGCCTTTGCATTTGCTATTGTCTCTACCCAGAGAGCTCTAATCCCTGATTTTCCCATTCCAGCTTCTTTTCATCTTTGTTGTTTTTGTTTATATATGAGCGCTTCAGAGACACTTTCCCTGGCTGACCCCTTGATCCAAAGCAGCTTTCTTGTTTTCTCCTTACCTCCTCAAGCAATCTTTTGGTTTGAGGTCTAAATACTAAAGGCAAAGGCTCAATCATATTTGATGCAAAGGTTTTCCCCATGCTTGTTTGTCTCCCATTCTTCATTTTTTAAATGTACTACAGATTTAAATATTTCTGTAATGAAATTCATTGCAGTTTTCCATGTGGTTTTTAAATGATACAGGTAATAATTGGAAGCTAGCTTCAACACTGATGAAGGACTTTCTACATTAGGCCTTGTTTGATGTAAATTAGTGAGTGGTGGAGCCTGGTTTCTAACCTAGGTCTGTTTTAAGGGCTGGATTGTGTGGCTTAAACAAATAAGTTGAAGTTCTAACCCTCATACCTATGAATGGGCCTTATTTGGAAATAGGGCCTATGATAGATTGAATTATATATCTCAGAAGAAATGTGTTTTTAATCTTAATCCACATTCCTGTAGGTGTGAATGCATTGTAGAAGGACTTCTTAAAGATGTCATTTGTAGTCACGGCACGACCCCAGTTAACCAGGGTGGGTCTTAATCTGAACGACTGGAGGCTTTATAAAGAGGACCAGGAAGGCACAGGAGCCCGGAAGAAGAGGGCATCACCAAATGATGGGAGGCAGAAATATAATACATTCTGGTATAACATGCTCAAATATTTCATAAAGTTTTGGCTAATGAGAATCTTCGAAGTGAAATATCTCCTTTCAGAAAACTGAAAGAAATGGTGATGTGGGTTATTTATGATTGAAACTTGCAAGCCACCTGCAAATATGAATAGGTAGGTAATAAGATTCAGTACTTTTCTTATTTTAAAATACAATCACACGGGAATGAAATAAATAAACAGAGCCTGAGGAACCTGTGGGATACCACCAAGCATACCAATATACACGTCATAGGAACCCCAAAATGTGAAGAGAGGGATAAAGAGACAGAAAAAGTATTCAAAGAAATGGCTGAAAATTTTCCAAATGCGATGAAAAGTATGACTCTACAAATCCAAGAAATTCAGCAAACACTGAGCAAGAGGACCCCAAAGAGCTCTACACCGAGACACAAAATCCAACTGTCAGATGACGAGGACAAAGACAGAATCTTGAAAAGAAAAAGAGAAAAGTGATGTATACAACGGACCCTTAGTAAGAATAACACGTGCTTCCTCGTTAGAGACCAGAGGCTAGAAGGCAATGGGATGACATGTTTAAAGTGTTGAAAGAAACAGATTGTTGCTCAAGAATAACATAGCTGGCAAATGTGTCTTTCAAAAATGAGGGAAAAATTAAGACATTTCCAGGTGAACAAAAGCTTCAGGAATTCATTGCCACTACACCTGCCTTTCAAGAAATGCTAAAGAGGGTCTTTGATGTTGAAAGGAAAGGACAGTAGACAGTAACTGGAAGCTATATGAAGAAATAAAGACTCTGGCATAAGTAGTTCTATGGGTAAAGGTAAATGCCAGCATTATTGCATGCTTCATTTATAATGCTCTCTTTTATGTCTTACATGGCTTGATTTTCAAATGCATAAGGAATAAGTACAAACCCTTGTTACTAGACACTCAATGTGTGAAGATTTAATTTATAATATGAGCTACATAAAAGAAAGATTCAGAGGGATATAGGAAAACAGAGCATGTATAGGCTATTGAAGTTAAGTTGGTATCAATAGAAACCAAATTGTAATAAATTTAGGATGTTAGATGTCCTCATGGTGACCATAAAGAAGATATCTAAAAAAATTAATATATGTAGACATGCGAAGAAATTCAGTATCGATCATTATAAAAGGTTGTCTAAACACTATAGTAATGGAAGACAGGAGGAACAAAAAAGTTAATAAGGCCTACAAAGAGCAGTTTGCAGAATAGCAGAAGTAAGTCTTGCCTTATCAGCACTTTAAATATAAGTGAATTAAACTCTCCAATTAAAAGGCAGAGATTGGTAGAATGGATAAAGAAGCATGACCCAACTGTATGCTGTTTACAGAAGACTAATGTGAGATCCAAAGACACAAAAAGATTCAAAGTGAAAGAATAGAAAAAAATTCTTCATGCAAATAGTAATAAAGAGAGGTGGGGTGAGGGTGCAAAGTAGTTCAGTGGTAGAATTCTTACCTGCCATGTGGGAGACCCAGGTTTGATTCCCAGCCCATGCACTTCCCAGAAAAACAAGCGAACAAACACAAACGAAAAACCAAATAAACAAAAATTCAGCAAATGGTGCTGCAACAAGGGGATATTCACATGGAACAGTAATTAAATGTGACCCCCATCATATAGCATAAAAAAAAAAGAGGTGGGGTGACATCTCAGACAAAATAAACTTTAAATAAAAACTGTTACAAGAGACAAAAAAAAGATGTATACTGATAGAAGGGTCAATTCAACAAGAAAATATAACAATTATAAATTAAATGCACCTAAAAATAGGGCCCCAAAGTATATGAAGCAAATTTTGGCAGAATTGAAGGGAAAAAGAGATAATCCAACAGTAGTTGCTGGAGATTTTAATACATTCTTTCAGTACTGCATAGAATGCCTATAAGGATGGTCAAAAAGGAAATAAAGGACCCGAGCAATGCTATAAAACGAGATCTGACAGACATATATAGAACACTTAACCCAACGACTGCAGAATCATTCTTTTCAAGTACACATGGGTCATTTTCCAGGGTAGGCCATATGTTAGGAAACGAGAGGTCTCGGTAAATTTAAAAATATTGTACTCATGCAAAATAACTTGTCTGAACAAAATGGCGTAAAGCTAGAAATAGAAGGAAAACTGGAAAATTTACAAATATTTGGGAATTAAACAGCACACTTTTCTGTAACCAATGGGTTAAAGATGAAATTACAAATGAAGTTAGAATGTCCTTAGAGATGAATGAAGATAAAGACCCAACATGCAGTGAAGGCAGTCCTCACAAGGTAATTTATAACTATGATCCCTTATATTAAAAAAGAAGAAAGATCCCAAATTAGTAACCTAACTTTACAAAAAGAAAAAGTAAACCCAAAGTTAGTGGAAGGAAGGAAAATTGAGGTTAGAGCAGAATTAATGAAATACAGAATAGAAAAACAATTGAGAGAATTAAAACAAAAAGTTGAAAAACCCAATAAAATTGACAAGCATTTAGCCAGACTGGCTGAAAAAAAGTCCCAGGCAACTAAAATCAGAAATGAAAACGTGGTGTCACTGCTGACCCTACGGAAATAAAAGGGTTATATGGGAATACTATAAACAACTATATACCAACAAATTAGTTAATCTCAAAATTGAGAAATTCCTAGATGCACACAATTTACTGCAAGAAGTAATTGACTGAAGAAGAAATAGAGAACCTCAACAAACGGCAAGTACAGAGATTGAATCAATAGTTGAAAAGCTTCTGCAAAGAAAAGTCTAGGACCAGAGGATTTCACTAGTGAATTCTACCAAACCTTTAGAGAAGAATTACAACCAACCTTATCAAAGTCTTCAAAAGAATTCAAGAGGAAAGAACACTTGCTAATTCATTCTACGAGGCCAGCATTACCTTGATACCAAAGCCTAATGAAGATATCACAAGGAAAGAATATTGCAGTTTCCCTTATGAAAAGCCTCAACAAAAAACTAGGAAACCAAATCTCAACAGTATATTAAAAGAAGTATTCACTGTGATCAGATGGGATTTATCCCAGCAATCTAAGTGTGGTTCAATAATATTAATTAATTTAATAATAAATAGAGTAAAAGGAAAAAATGATTATCTTAATAAACACACAAAAGACGTTTGACAAAATCCAGTACCATTTCTTCATGGAAACACTCAGAACTCTAGAAATAGAATGAAATTTTCTTAAAATGATAAAAGACATATGAAAATCCCACAGCTCATATCATACTCAGTGATGAAAGACTTATAGCTTTCCCCTTAAGGTGAGGAACAAGATAAGGATGCCAGCTTTCACCCCTGCTTCTCAGTATTATAGTAGAAGTTCCAGCCAAAGCAGTTAAACAAGAAAAAGAAATAAACATTACCAAAATTGGCAAATAAGAATGATACTGTATTTGTAGCTGATAGGATTTTACAAATAGAAAGTCCAAAGAAATCCATAACAAAAATGCTAGCGCTAATAAACAATTTCAGCAAAGTGGCAGGGTGCAAGGTCAGCATGTGTTTCAGTTTGCTAGCACTGCTGGAATGCAATAAACCAGAATGGATTGTTTTTTTCCCTGTGTTTTTATTATGTTACAAATTTAAAGTTCTAAGGCCATGAAAATGCCCAGATTAAGAAATCAAGAGGAAGATACCTTCTCAGGAAAGGCTGCTGGCATCTTGGGTTCCTCTGTCACAAGGGAAGGTACGTGGCAATGTTTGCTGATCTTTCTCTCCTGGATTTTGGTTTCAAAATGGCTCTCTCAACTCCGTGGGTCCTTCTGGCTTCTCCTGGGGCATTTTCTTTGTGTAAGCTCTCTCTGTGAGCTCTCTTAAAGGACTCCAGCAAGGGGATTAAAAGCCACTTTGAATGGGCTGAGTCACATCTCCATGGAAACAACTTAAAAGGTTCCACCCAACAGTAGGTGTGCCCCTACAGGGGTGGATTAAGAGAACATGACTTTTTATGGGGTACATAACAGATTGTTTAGATGTCGAAACTACCCAAAGTGATCAAGGAATTCAGTGCAATCCCTCTCACAATTCATTTGCAGGAATCCTCAAATTCATATGGAAAAGCAAGGGGTCCTGAATGGCCAAACATCTTTGAAAAAAAAGTATCAAGTTAGAGGACTCACTGAGTTCACATCGAAGCTTCAGTAATCAAGAGTGGGATATTTTGCATAAAGATAGACATATAGACCAATAGAACATAGTTAAAAGCCCAGAAATCAACCCACACGTCTATGGCCAGTTTATTTTCAACATGGCTGCTAAGTACATGTGATAGAGAAAAAAATAGTCTCCTCCACAAATGATTGGGGTAATTGGATGTCAATATATAAAATAATGACATTAAACTCCTTCCTCATACCAGCTACCAAAATTAACTTAAAGTGGATCAGGGGCCTACACATTAGAGCTAAAACTGTAAAACTCTTAGAAGATAGCATAGGGGCAAATCTTCATGACCAGTTATTTGTTAATGGATTCTTAGATATGATGCCAAAAGCACAAGCCACAAAAGAAAAAACCTGATAAATTCCACTTTGTCAAAATTAAAAACTTTAGTGCATCAAAGGATATTATCAAAAAATTGAAAGAAATTACAGAATGAAGCAATATGGTTGTAAATCATATATCGGTGTATTAGTCAGGATTTGTAGGGAAACAGAACCAACAGGAGAGATCTGTAACTATGAGATTTTATAAAAGTGCCTCATGCAACTGTGGAGTTGCATGAATCCAAATTCCTTTGGGCAGGCTGTGGGCTGACAGCTCCCATGGTCTTCAATGAATCCCACAGGAGAGGCAGGCTGGCTGAAGCAGGAAGAGACATCTCTCTGCTGACTTCTTCTGTAAAGCCTTCATTGATGACATTAAATGTCACGAATTGCGGAAGACACTCCCCTTGGCTGACTGCAGATGGAATCAGCCACGGACGCAGTCAGCATCCTGATGATTTAATAGACCAGACTTCTGGTTTATTAGCCAGCCACGAACTGTCCCAGCAGTAACAGTTAGGCCTTGCTTGCTTGACCAGACAATTGGGTACCATCACCTGGCCACATTAAGACATGAACCTAACCATAACAATAGGGTAAGGGCTTAATATCCAGACTTTTAATATGAAGAACTTTTACAGCACAACAACAAAAAGATAACCCAGCTATAAAATGGACAGGGACTTGAAGAGACATTTTTGCAAAGAAGATACAAAAATGGCCAATAAGCATGTGAAAAGATGCTCACCATCAGTAGCTATCAGGCAGATGCAAGTCACAACCCCAGTGTAATACCATGTTACATCCACTGGGATGGCTATTATTTTAAGAAAATGGAAAATAATAAGTGATGGAAAAGATGCAGAGATATTGGAACTCTAGTGCTTTGTTGTGGGGAATATAAAATGTTGCAGCTGCTGTGGAAAGCAGTATGGCTATTCCTCAAAAAGTTAAATACAGAATTACAATGTGACCTGGCAACTCTACTTCTTTGTGTAAACCCAAAGAAAGTGAAAACTGGGTCTCAGACGCTTACTCGTACATTAGTGTTGATAACAGCATTATTCACAATAGACAAAAGGTGAAAATAACCCAAGTGTCCATCAAGAAAAGAAATGGGTAGCAAAATGTGGTGCATACACACAATGGAATATTATTTGGCCGTAAGAAAGAATGAAGTTTGGAGACAACTGAAACATGGAATAACCTTGACAACACTATGCTGAGGGAAATAAGATACATAAGGACATGATAGTTATAAGAAATGTCTAGAAATAGCACATTTGCAGAGACAAATTACCTTAGTCGTTGCCAGGGCATGGGGGTCAGGAGGAAGGGAGCATGCCTGTTTGATGGATATGCTGATTCAAAGCTGTTGTGTACCCCAGAAAAGCCATGTTCTTTCAATCCGAATCCACGCCTGTGGGGCAGACCTATTGTTTAGGGTAGAAGCTTTGGTTAGATTGTTTTCATGCAGTTGTGACGCACCCACAGCCATTTTGGAAAAAGCTTCAGAGCCAGCACAGAGTTTGGGGTGCAGAAAGAAAATGCTCCCAGGAAAGGTGTTTGAAGCTAGAGGCCCTAGTGCCAGCAGAGCTGTGCCTTCCCAGTTGCCAGAGGTGTTTCAGATGCCATCAGCTTCTTTTGAGTCGAGGTATCTTTCTCTAAATGCCTTCGTTTGGACATTTTTAAGGCCTTAGAACTATAAATTTGTGACTTGATAAATCTCCTTTATAAAAGCCATTCCGTTTCTGGTCTATTGCATTCTGGCAGCCTTAGCAAACTAAACAGTGAATGTGGAGTGTTTTAAAGTAAACTATGAAAATACATAACAGTATGGTGTTTCGGTTTGCTAAGCTGTGGAAATGCAATATACTAAAAATGGATTGGATTTCACAAAAGGGGTTTGTTAAGTTATGAATGTCAATTCTAAGGCCATAAAAATGACCAAATTAAGACATAAATAAGAGGATACCTTTACTCAAGGAAGGCTGATTGCGTCTGGGCTCCTCTGTCACCTGGGAAGGTGCACGGGCGTCTGCCGGCCCTTCTCTCCTGGCCTCCTTCAGAATGGCTGTCTCAGCTCCTCTGAGTCCTGGCTTCTGCTGGGGCATTTTCTTTCTCTAGGCCTCTTTGCTTTCTCCAGAGTGTCTCCCTCTTACAGGACTGCGGTAAACATATTAGGGCCTGCCTTGAACAGGCAGGGTCACATTCGCACAGAAACTACGTCATCTGCAGGTCCCACCCAGCAACAGGTCAGCCCCTGCAAGGCTGGGTCAAAAGAACATGGCTTTTCTGGGACGTATAACAGTTTCAGACCAGCACACAGGGGAAAAGTGAAGTGTGATTTGAGGTGGTTTATTAGGAAAGTAGATGAGTGTTTTCCACATAGTCAAATATTGGAGAATAGGCATGCCCAACCAAATAATTTTTTCTTTTTGTATGCTGTGTGGTGGGGGTCACATTTCATTCTTTTCATGTGATCCTGTTATTGCAGCACCATTTACGACTTTTTTTTAGGAAGTGCATGGGCTGGGAATTAAACCCGGGTCTCCTGTGTGGCAGGTGAGCATTCTACCACAGAACTACACTTCCACCCTCCCCACCCCCATCAATAGTCATTAAAGGTCTTCCAAGGTGTTGTTTTGAATTTTAGCCTTATAATATCTAATCATATTTAGCGAGAATTACTCAGCCTTATTATTTTCTGTTAAAACATTAAGCTTCTCATTTGTTACTTGTTATTAATTTTATGAATCTCTTGTCTTTTTTCCTCAATAGTTTAATGCCCACTCAGTGCTGTGTACTCTGTGTACTTTGTATTTTCACCTTGCAATTAGTTCTGTTGTAATTGGTGTTTATAACTGAGCCATGGCAGTACACTGAGAGGAAGTCTGTTTGCATATAGCTATGAATATCATTGAGGGATATTTTTGGAAAATTGGTTGTAAGCAATTAGAGTTTGAACTG
Source organism: Tamandua tetradactyla (assembly GCF_023851605.1). Taxonomy (NCBI): domain Eukaryota; kingdom Metazoa; phylum Chordata; class Mammalia; order Pilosa; family Myrmecophagidae; genus Tamandua; species Tamandua tetradactyla. The sequence continues at coordinate 231,882,569 of NC_135327.1, read as the reverse complement.
CTTAAGGTTTTTTTTTTTTTTTTTTTTTTTTGCATGGACAGTCACCGGGAATCGAACCCAGGTGGCCAGCACGGCAGGTGAGAACTCTGCCACTGAGCCACCGTGGCCTGCCCGAAGTGCTTAAGGTTTTTATGTTTGCATGTAGGTTTGCAAAATTTTCCTCTTTGTGCCTGTAACTGTGAGTAACTATGGAATTACTCTTACGTGACTTGTTGCCAGATTTAGAGTGACGCAAGAGAAAAACCTGATGCATTTAAGATATTTATACTTTTGTTCTCTTTTATCGTTGTACATTAGCAGATTCTTTTATCCAAACTTGAAATAAAAGGAGGAAAAAAGTAAGATAAATTTTGTGTATTCAGTAAAAGAGAATCCTAACTTCCCATTGGATAATTTAATTACCAATCCTATGTAACAAATAATGAGAGCTTACTTCACTGCAGAATATTTATCACTGTATTCTACAATTCAAATTACTTCTCCAATGCTAATGAATGGATGACAATTTAGTTTGTTTTCAGACCTATTGGGATTTTTAGGGGACCCAATAAATAGTACCCATCTTCCCAGTTCTGACTAAACTGAGAAATGAACGTGTAAGAGAAATGAGAAAAATCTACATCTTGATTCCTAACAAAGGTGGCGTTTGAGGAGGGGCTTAGTGTTCGGGACGGTGGGTGGGCTGTGGTGCGCATGCTGGGGGCACCCAGGGGAAGAAGCCCTGCTCCCGGTGGCAGTTTATTCCCCAGAGGAGGCAGGCTGGAGCCGAGCACGCATGCCGGGTTTCTTCTCTCAGGCTAGCCTTTTGGGGAAGTCCCCCCTTCCCATGGAGCGCAAGGAGAGCATTTGGGGGCTGGGGTCGGGGCCGGCAGGAGGATAAAATGAATGCTGACCACTCGCTGGGCGGAAGCATCAGGGCTGAGAGGGAAGGATGCATTATTTCTCACACTGTTCCCCACCCTCTTTGCACACGTGTATGCACAAGCACACACGTGCACGCCATGCTTTACCTTTCCCTTCCCGGATGCTGTAGGAATCCTACAGGTCTAATGGTCCTTCTGTTTTGTAAATTTGGTGATTGTTTAGAAGTTTGAAACGTGGAGCATCTCTGAATAATTTGGCAGTGTCAGGGTCCGGCAGCTTGGCCTTAGGTCACCACGCCTGATGGTGTCATGGTGGAAGTCTCACGTGGGTGGTGTCGGGGAGGGGGGAGCCCTGTGGACAGCACCTCCTGCAGTGAGACGCCTGCGTCCAGCCTGGACACCGTCACCTCCTTGCTGCCGGCCTCGGCCAAAGACTCAGTTTTCCGCCTCTGTTTCCTCTGAAAATGGAAACAATCCTGGTACCTCCTCAAAGGGAAGTTGTGAAGGTTATGAATTCATAAAAAGAAAGCGTCTAAATAGTACTGCTGCTGAAATAAACACTGCTGAAGGCTTTAGATTATATTTTTCAATCTTTATTCAGCATCTGGCCATGAACCTTAGATTAAATTATAGCTTTCTTTTTCACTTAGGATGTCTTGAATATTTTCCCTTGCCATTAAATATATTTGTAAACTTGGTTTTTAAAGGTTGGGTGATATTCCATTTTATGGTAGTGCCGTCATACTTGTTTGAACTAATCCAAATCCAAAATTTTTGGATATTTATATTGTTTATAATTTCTCACTATTTTACATAAATAGCATGATCTATTTTAGATACACATTTTTCATTATATCACTGCTTATCACCTTGTGCATCAGTTTCCTGTGGCTGCTCCCACAAAAACCACAAACTTAGTGACTTAGAACCATACAGCTTTATTATCTCATAGCTCTGGAGGTCAGAAGCCATGCATTCCTTGGCTCGTGGCTCCTTCCTCCATCTTCAGAGCCAAGTGGCTTCTCTGGCTGCTTCTACCATCACAGCTTCCCTGGCTCAGCCTTCCGCCTCCCTCTCGTGATTACTTTAGGCCCCTGTGTAATCGAGGATGATCTCCTCCATCTCCTCCGTCTCCTCCGTCTCCTCCGTCTCCTCCATCTCCTCCATCTCCTCCATCTCCATTTCCTCCGTCTCCTCCATCTCCTCCATCTCCATCTCCTCCACCTCCTCCACCTCTTCCATCATCTCTTCCATCTCCTCCATCTGTACAGTCCTGTTTCTCTGTGGCCTCCTGGACAGGTGCAGTGTTGGCCCTGGCTCCCGGGGGAGCCTCTAGGTCCTTGAGATTTCCAGGGACAGGAGGGCCTGGTTGCTGGGGCACCCCTTGTGGTTTAGGCTAAGGAGGCCCAGGGGTGGGGGCAGCCCCACAGGCAGTCTTAGGGTGGGTGCACTGGACAGCCTGCCATGAGGGGTTTGGCTGCAGCAGGGCCATCAGCCTGACCTCGCGACCTCCACGAGAAGAAGGTGCAAGTTGATTGTGGCCTCAGGAGAGCGGGTCCACCGGTCGGGTGTGCAGTGTGGGACCCCTCGGGATCTGGGGCACGGAGGCTTGGACAGCGTCCAGGATGGCTGAGACGCGTCGCTGTGCAGGGAGGGCAGGGCGGGCGTGAGAGCTCTGTGTCTGAGACCCTCCCAGGCCCCCTCCACGTGCTCATCGTTTTGATTTTTATCTTTTTGTGTCTTTAAATTAGAACTGTGAATACAGCGCTTTCCTGAGGACTGCGAGTTGTTCTCGTGAGGGGCAGTGGAGTCTCTGAGTCGGCGCGTGGCTGGTCTGGGACCCCTGCACTTGGGGCTGGTGTCTCAGTGAGGTGGTCTCGCGGGGACGGGCAGCCTGGCCCACCTGGTGGTCAGGGCCCGTGCTGCCTGGGGTCAGACGCTACCACCCCATGGTTTTACGGCCCCTCCACCCGCTGAGACGGGCGTCCCTGGGGTGACAGCTCCCCTGCTCATCCTCTCTGTCATTCAGGGTTCTCGTAAAGTCTCTGCACTTTTGATGGCTGTAATAGTGAGCTGTTTTTCAGCGGGTACTTAGGTTGGTGCCAGTCTAAGAGCTTCATAGTATTTGCACATTTAAGTTTCAGAAGCCATATGACAAAGGCACATTTTTACTCTGTAGAGAGACAAAGGCAAGGAAGCTTACAGAGGGAATGGGTGTGGGGGAGGGTGATGAGGGGAGGGAGGGGCGAAGGAGTTGGGGGAGGGAAGGAGAGAGGCAGCAAGGGAGGGGGAGGGAGGCGGGTGGAGGGAGAAAGTCAGAGAAGGGGAGGGAGAGAGGGGGACCAAGGGGGAGGGAAACAGGGGGAGGCAGATGGGCAGAGATGGGGAGGGGGAGAGGGAGGGAGAGGGGTTGGGAGAGAGGGCGAGAGTAAGTCTTTGTTCCTGAGAATGTGAGTGCCTCAGTGCACACACAGGCACACACACACTGAATAGAGCTTTGCAAGGCTGCATCCTGACAGCCTTCCTAAAAGGACGGCAGCATCACTCCTGTCTGCGGAGTGCTATGCGGCCTGGTGGGAAAGGTTTGCAGAGAGTTACCGAGTCATGGGGGGAGAGGAGAATGCTTTTGGAATCGAGCAACTGAAGTGTGTACTGCAAAACTGTGAAACTTAATTCTTCCTTTAAAAGTACCTGTAGCAGAAATTATGCTCATAGCATTTTCAGGACAGGGTTTAAGACTTTATAAGGCCAATAATGATGAAACATAACATTTTTCCACCTAAAGTATAAGTATTAAGCAAGGAGGGTCTCCAAATGGTAGGACAAATTTAGAGAGAATTTTTTTTAGTTTAATCTTACAGATCTTTGCAAGTGATAACATAAATATATATATATATATATTTTTTTTAACGTGGGCAGGCACCGGGAATCGAACCCGGGTCCTCTGGCATAGCAGGCGAGCATTCTTGCCTGCTGAGCCACCGTGGCCCACCCCATAATTATATATTTTTGCAATGTATGGTTAACAGGATACAGATTACTAAAACATGTCACTTCTTCATTGACTTTTCCACAAATATGTCAGAAATTGTCACCTTTTAAATTATGAGAAACTGTCACACACATTTTAAGCGTTTCGCAATGATGTGCCCTTCCCGACACGCTCCGCGCCTAGCGGTTTACGTGGCATAAGCTCTGGGTCTTTGCTGTCCACACCGTCACCGGCCGCGTCACCTGGGCTGCAGTGGTCACTTCTTTACACATGACAGCGTCCTTAAGAGGAAGGTCTGAGGTTTCAGGGGAAAGTGGAGAAGACAGATTCATATTCTTTTATTCTACAAGTATATAAGTAGTTAGTTTTTAGTGCTTGGTTTTGGGTCATGTGTTAATTCACTGTTGATCTTTAGAGACGCCTACAATGTGATTTAATTTTTGATTTTTCTTCTTTTGACTCTCGTGAGTTTGTGGGATAAAATAAAGCAGTAAGACATAACTGTTTCCTCTGTGGGTGACTGCATGTGTGTGTGTGGGTATGTGAGCACGTGTGAGTGTGAACGTGAGTGTGTGTGTGAGCATGTAAGCGTGTGGTCACAGCCCCATTCGCGTGTGTTGAGAATGTAAGCAAACCTTTCTTGCTTTCTTGTCTAGACTTGATGCTTTCTTATTTTCTTGTGATTGGTTTTAGGTCAAGAAAAGTATTGAATTTTTTTGTTCCCAGATAGAAATAGTTTTTGTTTGTTTGCCCTCTGTTGTTTGCCCTCTAAAAAAGTAGAGCATTGTCATTGTAAAAAAAAAAACCAAATAATCCAAAAAAATTAAAAGGAGGAAATAAGAATTATTCCCAAATTCTACCACTAAAAGATAGCCTATGATTTGCTGGGTTTTCCCTGTGTATACATGTACATTCACATATACTTTTAGAATCTTGGATCATTATTCAATAGCATATTTTATAAGTTGCTTTTTGTACTCATAATATGGATCTCACTTCATGTCATGAAATATAGGTTATTATCACTATCACATGTCTATTCTCATGCATGTATGTAGTCTTACATTTATATTTTTACACATTTCTTCAAATGGTTCCTTAGTGTGAATTTCTAGAAATGGAGTAGCCCAACTGAATATCAGAAGTCTCTTTTGGCTATTATACGACAGCCAACATGAAGAAGGACAAATTTTCTCAAACACTTGTTGGCAGTAGAGAAGGGGCAGCTTATTAAACGCTTGCCCGTCTGATAGCTAAAGTTAATTAAGGGGTTTTCTGTTGTTATTGGTAACTTCACAGCACCCTGTGTGCATCCTTTTCTATGATGATTGATCATTTAAAATTCTTTCTATTGTAATGCCTATCGTTGAAATTTCTGTTTTAGCTGTTTATTTTCAGAACTTGAATTCTGTGAAGTTGAGTCTGCACAACTGGAAACAGTATGTGCTCCCAAAAGACATTGGAGATGCAGTTTACAAGCAGCCCTCACCTCGTTGGTGTTTTAGTGTCCACATATAGGAATCGGTGGTTGGGTGCCCCTGGGGAGGTCCTAGCTCTCCACGTTGGGGCCTCCTGCCCTCTTCCTTCGATGAGGCACTTGCGTGGCGTTGGACTGAGAGCAGGGCTTCTGTGTCAGATGCGCGGTAGTCCTCGGGGCTCAGGACTGTGCGCTTCGCGGGCCTGTTGGGTTCGGTGGCTCCACCACCGTGCTGGGTTTAGGACGCAGCTCCTCATGGGGACACCTGTTAAGTGCTGTGCTCATGCTAATGCCTCATGGAACTATCATTTGCCGGGGATAGAAAACTCAACCCAAATTGGGTTCCACAGAAGTTGTAAATGTGGACTCGTTTAATGGCCAGGTCCACGTGTGGGTCCGATTTCAAGAAAAAGCGTGAAGAGGAAGCTCAAGCCATGTCTCCAAGAAGCAGTCTTTTTCTCTGTGTCTGCTTTGTCTCTTCTGAGTGGACTTTTAGGTGCCCTCTCCTCTGTCTTCTGAACTTCGTCCTACAGGGTTAAACTCAGCAAGGCGGAGGTAGCGACCCCTGCTTCCTGGGGGAGGCCAGTCCCCTCTTGCTCACCTGGTGACTTTTCTGGAGTTGGGAGTCTGTCGTTAGGCCACCCGAAGGCCTTTCACATGCTCTTCTGGGAACTGGGAGTGAGGCGAGAACCCCAAAGGGCAACCCGGCCCCTGGCCAGGGGAGGGGCTGGGAGCAGGTGCAACGCAGACACACGCACGCCATGGCTTGTCTTCCCAGGTGGGCACTCCAGGTGCTCACAGTGTCGGGGCAGCCCTGTAGGGTGGCAGCTTCTGCAGGGCAGCCTGGGAGCAACACTGCAGTTGTTTTCCAGGTAAAATTAGATCTAAATGTCAAACACTCTATCTGAAATGAACCCAGAGACACATTCATAGACACACGGCAGAGGCTCATGCAACACCTTGCAGGCCAGTTCTGTTCTCAGGAAGGACAGGGAAGAGTGCGAGCCTCGGGAGGAGCACACTGCAGAAATCACAGCTCATGCATGCTCATGGTCTGGTTGTTGGCACACACTCGTCTAGGCCATCACCCCCAGGAAGGGTGGGGGGGGCCCGGGGGCCCAGGATGCTCTGACAGGGGTGGGACAAAAGGGCCATGTGGCCACAGGGCTGGGTGGATGCTCTGACGGGGACCCCAGAGGGACATGGGGGCCTGGGGACTGGGTGGATGCTCTGATAGGGCTCCCCGAGGGTCATGGAGGCCTCAGGGCTGGGTGGGTGTTCTGGTAGGGCTCCCTGAGGGACATGGGCACCCACCTGCCCAGCCTCTGTTGTAGACTGGTTGGCCTAGAGAAGCCCCTGGAGGAGGGGGTGCCTGTCCGAGCTGGTCCTGAGGGACCCAGAGGCATGGCTGGGACGGCGGGAGAGTACCCAGATCTTCCACGTGTGCAGAGGGCTGGAAGTTGTGAGGCCGCTGTGCTTGGGGCTCTCTAAGCAGTTTGGTGCCTGAGGGAGAAGTGTGCATGTGCGTGTGTGGCAGATGTGAGTTGGCAGGAAATTCCAGTGGGGTGGTGACAACTCTGAGCAAGACTAGACAGTTCCAGGTCCAGGCCACCCTTGGCAGTTTGCATGATCAGTGGACAGTGGTCACCATGGAAAGCTTTCAGTGGTGGCATGATTGGGCTAGCACCTAGAAAGGCCCAGGGGACCCATGCGTGTGTTCAGAAGAAAGAGCATGTGATGCTATCGTTTATTATTAAAAATAATTTATTTTTTATTGTAAAATATTCATAACATAAAATCATTTTAACCATTTTAAGTGGACAGTTCTTTGACGTTGAGTACAGTGTTAGCACTATAACCTTCCCCTCTGTTTTCAGACTACGTTTATCATCCCAAACCAAGACTCATATGCATTTGGCAGTAAGTTGCTGTTGCCCCTGCCCGTGGTCATTGGTAGCCACTATTCTGCTTTCTGTCTCTTTGAATTTGCTGATTCTAAGTATTTCATACAAGAGAAATCATACAATATTAGTTGTTATTTCATTCAATATGATGTCTTTAAGATTCATCCATATTGTAGCATATGACAGCACTTCACTTTTTTTATAACTGAATAATGTTCCATTGTATACCATGTTTTATTTATCCATTCATCCATGAATCCTTATGTGGTAACTGCGCTGGTTTAAAGGATTATGTACCCTAGAAAATCCTTGTTTTAATCCTGATCCAACTTGTAGAGGCAGGTGTTGCTTTTAGTTCCTATTCAGCACTGTAGGTTGGAAACTTGATTAGCTGATCTCCACGGAGAAGCGAATACCCAAATGGATATTAACCTTTGATTAGAAGGAGATGTGACTCCACGCATTCCAGATGGGTATTGATTAGTTTACTGGAATCTTTTAAAAGAGGAAACAATTTAAAGAAAGCTGAGAACCAGGAGAGCCCATGTAGCCAGGGACTTTGGAGATGAAAAAAAGAAAACATCCCTGGGGGAACTTCATGAAACAAGAAGCCAGGAAGGAAAGCTAGCAGATGTCACCATGTGCCCTTCCAGCTGAGAGAAAAGTCATTGGCCTTCTTGAACCAAGGTATCTTTCTCAGGATGCCATAGATTGGACATTTCTATAGACTTGTTTTAATTTGGGCTTTTTTATAGACTTGCCTAATGGGGATATTTTCATGGCCTTAGAACTGTAAACTTACAACTTAATAAATTCCCCATTTTAAAAGCAATTCTGTTTCTGGTATATTGCATTCTGGCAGCTTTCAAACAAGTACAGTAACAAATTAGAAAACTTAGATGAAATGGGTTTCATCTAATCTAATGCAAGAAGAAATAGAAAATCTCAACAGACTTTTAAGAAGTAGAGATTTAATCAGTGTGATGTTAGGTTCTGGTGTCAACTTGGCTACATGATTATGCCCAGTTGTCTAGTCAGGAAAGCACTGGCCTGACCATTGCTGCAAGGATATTTTGTGGCTGGTTGATTAAATCACCAGTCAGTTGACTGCATCTGTAGCTGATTACGTCTGAGATCAGGTGTGTCTCCCAGGAGGTGATAATTTAATTAGTTGACGGTTGTTAAGGAAGAAGAGAGACTCTTTCACTACCTTTTCAGCTAGTGAGCCTCTCCTGTGGAGTTCATCCAGACCCTTCATAGGAGCTGCCAGCCTCACAGCCTGCCCTGAGGATTTTGGACTCTTCTGTTCCCACGGTTGTGTGAGACACCTTCATAAATCTCAAATTTACAGATCTATCCTATTGTTCTGTTTCTCTCGAGAACCCTAACACAATCAGTAGTAAAAAATCTCCCAATAGAGAAAAGCTCAGTAGCAGATGTTTTCACTGCTGAGTTCTGCCAAACATAAAAAAAGATATAGTAGTTGGGGGTGGGGTGCAAAGGTATTCAGTGGTAGAATTCTCAACTGTCATGTGGGAGACCAGGTTCGATTCCCAACTCACACACTTCCCCCCAAAATAAACAAACAAAAAACCAAAGAAACAAAAGTTTAACAAAGGGTGCTGTAATAACAGGGTACTCACATGGAAAAAGAATGAAATATGACCCCTGTCATATGGGATACAAAGGAAAAAGACATAATACCAATTCTTCTTCAACTTTCCCCAAAAAATAGAAGAGGAAGGATTATCTCATAATTCATTCTATGAGGCCAGCATTACCCTGATACTAAAGCTAGATAAAGACAGGCATGAAAAGAAAATTTCAAATCAATATCCCACATGAATATAAAGTTAAATATATGTCTAGAAATTGGATTGCTGGATCATATGATAATTCTGTATTTAACTTTCTGAGGAATGCTAAACTCTTCCCCAGTGGCTGTATCATTTTAAGTTATCGGCAACAATGAGTAAGTATTCCTATTTATCTGCATCCTCTCCAACACTTGTAATTCTTTGTTTCCTTAATAGTAGCCGTTCTAGTGGGTATGGAATGATATCTCATTGTGGTTTTTGATTAGCACTTCCCTAAACACTAATGATGTTGAGTATCTTTTCTTGTGCTTTTTGGCCAGTTTATATCTTCTTTGGAGAACTGTCTATTCAAGTCTTTGGTCCATTTTTTAATTGGGTTGTTTATTGTTTTGTTGTTGAGTGTGTTCTTTATATATTCTGAATATTAAATCCTTATCATATATATGGTTTTCAAATATTTTCTTCCATTGAGTAGCTTTTCTTTTCACTTTTGTGATAAAGGCCTTTTGTGCTGGTTTTGAAAGGATGTATGTCCCGTGGAAAAATCATGCTTTAATGCTAATCCCATTTTGTAAAGGCAGACATTTCTTCTACTCCCTATTCAGCACTGCATGTTTGAAACTGTAATTAGATCATCTCCCTGGAGATGTGATTTAATCGAGAGTGGTTGTTAAACTGGATTAGGTGGAGGCATGTCTCCACCCATTCGGATGGGTCTTGATTAGTTTACTGGAATCCTGTAAAAGAAGAAACATTTTGGAGAATGAGAGATTCAGAGAGAGCAGAGAATGCTGCAGCACCATGAAGCAGAGTCCACCAGCCAGCGACCTTTGGAGATGAAGAAGGAAAACAGTTCCCGGGGAGCTTCATGAAACTGGAAGCCAGGAAAGAAAGCTAGCAGATGACACCATGTTCGCCATGTGCCCTTCTAGCTGAAGGAGAAGCCCTGACTATGTTTGCCACGTGCCTTTCCACTTGGGAGAGAAACCCTGACCGTGTTTGCCATGTGCCTTCTCACTTGAGAAACAAACCTTGAACTTCATCCGCCTTCTTGAACCAGGGTATCTTTCCCTGGATGCCTTAGAGTGGACATTTCTATAGACTTGTTTTAATTGGAACATTTTCTCAGCCTTAGAACTGTAAACTAGCAACTTACTAAATTTCTGTTTTAAAAATCATTCCATTTCTGGTATATTGCATTCTGGCTGCTAGCAAACTAGAAACCGTTGAAGCATAAATTTTTTAAATTTTTAATAGGCCCTATTTACCTATTCTTTTTTCTTTTCTTACTTGTGCTTTGGGTGTAAAGTCTCAGAAACATTGCCTAACACAAGATCCTGAAGATATTTCACTACATTTTCTTCTAAGAGTTTTATACTCCTAATTCTTATATCTAGGTTTTTAATCCATTTTGAATTTTTGTAGGTAGTATGCGATAGGGGTCTTCATTGTTTTGCAGATAGATGTCCAGTTCTCTCAGCACCATTTGTTGAAGAGACTGTTCTTTCCCAGTTGAGTGGACTTGGCAGCCTTGTGAAGTCAGTTGGCCATGGTTGTAAGGGTCTATTTCTGAACATATAGTTTGATTCTGTTGCTTTATATGTCAGTCCTTGTGCCATTACCATGCTGTTTTGACCACTGGATCTTTGTGATTAGCTTTAAAGTCAGGAAGTGTGAGTTCTCCAACTTCGTTCTTCTTTTTCAGTATGTTTTTGGCTATTGGGGGCTCCTTACCCTTCCAAATAAATTTGATAATTGGCATTCCATTTCTGCAAAGTAGGCTGTTAAAATTTTGATGGGGATTATGTTGAATCAGTAAATCATTTTGGGTAGAACTGACATCTTAGCAGTCTTCTAATCCATGAAGACGAAATGTCCTTCCATTATTTAGATCCTCTTTGATTTGTTTTAGGGCAGTTTTGTAGTTTTCCATGTGTAATTTCCATGTATAAGTCCTTTACATCCTTGGTTTAGTTTATTTCTAGATACGTTCTGTGTGTTATGATTCCTCATAAGTTGGGTGAGGGAGTAGGATGATCAAAGGTTTTGTAACAGAGTTTACATTCATAGGGTTTCTCTCCAGAGTGTGTTACCATGTGTCTTTGAACGATTGAGGGATAAATGAAGGGCTTTCCACACTCATTATATGTCTCTGACCTCCCTCCTGTGTGAGTTCTCGTGTGTCTGGTAAGACCTGAGAACCCCCTGAAGGCTTCCCCCTTTTCCTTGCATTCGTTGGTTTCTCTGCATTTTGAGTCTTCATATGTTGAATGAAGGGATAGGAATGAGGAAAGGTTTTCCCACAGAATTTAAATTCACAGGGTCTCTCCCCACTGTAAGTTCTCTTATGTTTCTAGGTGTGAGGGACAACTGCAGGCACGCTCACATTCATCACGTTGATAGTGTTTCTGTCCAGTGTGAGAGCTGATGTACCTCATAACGGATAAATAATGCATGCAATCTTTATTGCACTCAGTGTGTTCATACGATTTTACTACCAGTAGTTTGTTTTCTTATTACAGCTTAAGAATTGGGATCTGACTGAAAGTGTTTCTACATTGGTCATCTTTGTAATTTTCACAGTCTCCACTGTGTGATTCTCCAATGTCTTTTCTCATCTTTGTGTTGGTTTTCAGTCATATGGTTTTCCTGTTTTTTTTCTAAGGAGTACATCCAGGAATCATTTCTTGTGAACTTTGCCATTTTCTGTTCCTTGGATATTTTCCCCTGGTACATATCTTGCTGAGAAACTGACCTATTGGCTTTAAATTGAGTCTTATCACCTTGTGGAGAACAAGCTGGTCCCTGTAAGGACTTAGCACTTTGGCCTTGACTCTGCATGACTGGAGCTAACCGTGCAGCTCTGAAGGTCCCTCAGGTATATTGTTCTAGGGAGCAGACAAAGAAGCTGGGAGCTGTGTGTGAGGAGTTTATAGCCATTGTCATATGAGAAGGTGGTTGCAGCTCCACCCTGGTCTTCACAGAACTGTTACGCAGGGCTTGCAACTTCATTATAACTGGAAGTGGGATCTGCAAAATTTCCATCTCCAGACCTTGTGGTGTCTCCAGGATGTTCTAAAGGTAGCCTCTGTGGCCCACACAATCTCACTCTTTTTTTGAAGTACAGTTTTGCCAGATAAAGAATTTTGGCTGGCAGATTTTCTCTTTCAGTACCTTAAATATATCATACTACTGCCCTCTTGCCTCCTTGATTTCTGATGAGAATTGGTACTTAGTCTTATCGAGGATTCCTTGTATTGATGAATCACTTTTCTCTTGAGGTTTTCACAATTCTGTCATTATCTATGGCATTTGACTTTCTGATTATCCTGTGTCCTGGAGTTTGTCTATTAGGATTTATTCTGTTTGGAATATCTTGTGCTTCTTAGTCATGTATATTTATGTCTTTCATAAGAGTTGGGAAATATTTAGCCATTATTTTCTTTAATATTCTTTCTGCCCCTTTTCTCTCCTCTTTCTGGGAGACCCATGATGCATGTTTTGCTCTTTGTGCCGTCACTCAAATCCCTGTGGCACTGCTCAGATTTTTCTCTTCTTTATCTCTTCTTCTGTGTGATTTTGATTGTCCTGTCTTCTAGTTCACTGATTCTTTCTTGTGCCTGTTCTAATGTGCTGTTGTTATGCCTCTGGTATATTTTTAATCTCTACTATTGGGTCTTTCATGTCCATAATTTGTTTCTTTTTAAAGTTTTAATTTCTTCATGTTCACATATTGTCTTCATAATATCCTTTAGCTCTATATCCATATTTTGCTTCCTCTCCCTGAATTGATATGAGATATGTTTGAACTTCTTTGATTGAGTTGTTCCATATTCTGTGTCTCTTCTGAAGTTTTAATTTGTTCTCTTAACTGAGCCATACCTACCTGTTTCTTAGTATGGCTTGTAATTTTTTGCTGATATCTGGGCATCTGATTATTTTGATGTGTTAACTCTGAAGGTCAGTTTCTCTCTCTTGTCTAGGGTTTTGTGGTTGACTGGCTTTGTGTTGAGGCTCTTTTTTGATTCTTGGTTCAACTTATTCTGTACTTTTAGAGTAGCCCGTGCTTAACTGATCAGATGAAGCTTTTCTTTATCTGAGTCTTTCCCTGGATATGTGTTATAATTTTTAAGATTGTACTTTTTGTGCAATTGTTTCACCTTCAGAAGAAAGCTTCCTCTCCTGTGTTGCTTTTTTGGGAATCTTGGTCTGTTCAGTTTGTTTTGTGTAGAATTTTCTCCCCAGCACTTATGATTTGTTTAAATTATCTCCCTTGCTCAGTAACCCCTTTCTTAACAGTTTTCAGTTCTGGGACCTATCCTTGCATCCTTGTCTTGCAGCAGTTCAGTCACCCACCTCCCCCTCCTTTTTTTTTTTTTTTTTTTTCTTCTGAGGCTTTTCTGCCTCCAGTTTCTTCCCAATTAGGGTTTCCTACCTATGAGACTGGATGGGGTCAATACAGTTCAGACAGTCCAGAAAGGTCTCTTTTCTGTCTAGGAAGCCCAGCAAACAGAGACTGGATTGAGTGTACATACTTGCCAGCAGTTCTGCTGTGGGTTTCTCCCCTCCCCATGGGGCACTCCTCAGTAACTTGAATTCCACCCTGGGTCTCTGTGGATTTGCGTCCCGTGCCTGGATGTGCCTGGGACTGTAACTCCTTGCTGTGAGTGGCTCTAGAGTCTGTACCCATAGCAGGAGGGACTGGGCTGTGTGGCCTCTAGGGGCATGTGCCCAAGTGAGGGGGAGGGGCTGGACTGGTGGGCCTGGGACAGAACTCTCCTACTTGACTTTGGAGATATTTATTTTTCTTCAGTTCAGTCTTTCTCCAGCCTCTCTTGTCCTCCAGAGGTCTAAACACATGGAATTTAACCTTTTATTTATTTATTTCGAGGAAAGTTTTTTCCAGGGTATATCTTACGTCGCCATGTTGATGAAGTCACTCAAGGACTTTTCATTTTAAGATAGCCTATTTGTCATTACAGAAAGCTGTGTACCTGCACAAGTGGTGGCCGCCATCGATGTAAATACTGTCGCTAATGAAGTGTACAAGTATAACTTTCCTCACACACCACTACTGGCCAAGACAATCGAAGTGAGTGATGAGCCTTGTTTCAGTAAGTGTACAGTAGAGGAAGTGTGATTGAGAAACATGGGAAAATACTGGGTTCTGGAGTCTTAATTATAGGATAAGATCACATAAAAATAAAAAATTTTAGGAAAGGAGAGTTAATGCTTTATAGTCTCTCATGCGACGGTTTGGAGTATCCAGTTGTTGGGTCAAGCATGCCCTGGCTGGGTTGTTACCATGAGGGCATTTTCTGGGTTTAAGTCATCAGTCAGTTGATTGCATCTGAGGGTGATTACATGTCTAATCAACAAGAGAGATTGCCTTCATCAATAGCAGTGAGGGAAGGCTCATGCACTCAATCGAAGGCCTTATTTTTGTGGCTGAATACCTAGAAGTAAAATTGCTGGATCATATGGTAAGTTTCTTTAACTTGCTGAGAAAATGCAAACTGTTTTCCAGAGGGTTTGTACCACATTATAGCTTTACTAGCAGTGTTTAAGTGCTTCAGTTGATCCAGTTTTTCACCAACACTTGCTATTGTTGGTGTTTTTAATTTTAGCCATTCTCTTAAGTATGTGGTCATATTTATTTGTGATTTTGTTTTGTTCCTGATGAGTAATTATATTGAGTTTCTTCATGTGTTTATTGGCCATTTGTATGTCTTCATTTGTTAAGAAATTCTTTCCCCACTTTTTATTTTGGGTGGTTGTATTATTTAGTTGTAAAATTGTTTATCAAATCAATTGTCAGATATGTTTTATAAATAACTTCTGCAAGTCTGTAGGTTGCCTTTTCATTTTTTAACCTGTCAAAATACAGAGGTTATCTTTCATTGAATTCATTCCTGTTTATGTATTGTCTTTTGTCCTCTGTCTACATTTAAAATATTCTCTTTGTCACTTGTTTTCAGAAATGTTATGATGATGTGCATTTATACTGCTTTGACATTGTTTTACTTTCTTCATTTATAATTTTCATCAAATTTGGCAAAGCTTTGGCCATTATTTCCTCAAATGTTTCCTCTGTCCCTAGCTTCACTTCACCTCCCATTATACATATATTATATCTTTGGTCCTGGGCACTGGGAGTGCCCAGTTTTGGTCCATCTCTGTCTGTGTGCTTCAGTCTGGATAGTGCCCATTTCTGTCTTTCAGATTCCTGGATCTTTTTTTAATTTTTTTTATTTTTAGCAAGGGTGTATTTTTTTTCTTTTCATCTTGGATATTGTCATTTCAATTCCAGAAGTTTCAATGAACTCTTTTTTATGTCTTTGGTTTCTTTCATCCTTTTGTTTTTGTTTGCCTTTAAATTTTTGAACAAATTTATGGTATTTATGATAACTGTTTTTAAATGATTGTCTGCTAATTCCTGCACTCTTTCATTACTGGGTGTCCTTCTATTGATTGACCGTCTCCTTTTTTTATGGTTCACATTATCCTGCTTCTTAACATGACTAATAATTTCTATTAGGAGCCTGACATTGTAGATTTTACATTTTCAAGTCCTGCAATACTTTAAAGAATGTTTGAGTCTGTTCTCATAAGCAATTAATTGCTTATTAGGTTGATTCTTTTAAGGCTTGTTTTTACATTTTTAGAGTGGGTCTTGAGTAGCGTTTACTCTCAGGATCATCTGCTAATCCCTTTCTGAGCTCTCTGTTGAGTGTGTCACATATTCAACCAGGTGTCTCTATTTTAGGTGGTGGTAACTCATGTGATTCTTAGCCCTCTGTGAGTTTGGGGAATGTTTTGGCTTACAACTTCCCAATAATTGCTCTTGCCCTAGCAGTTGTTCTTTGCCCTACCTCATAAGGTTTTACTCAGTGCATGCACACATTAATATTCAGCAAAAGACTCAAAAGGACTCCTATGCATCTTTTTGTATCTTGACTCTGTATAGATTCCTTTAGTCTGATGCCCTGTCCTGTAATTCCAAATCACTTTGACCTCCCTGAGCTCCAGTCTCTCTCTGACTCACGTAGATTACCCGATCCTCTGTGGTCTGGAAGTTGTTTCCAAGCAGAAATCTGGAGCAGTCTTGAGATTCAGCTTGTTTTTTTCCTTTCTCAGAGTTACTGGTCCAGTATCTGCAGTAGTTGTTACTTACATTTATTCCGGTTTTCTGTTTTTTACAGTGGGAAGGTAAGTGCCTTAGAATTTACTGCCTCGTGGACAGAAGCAAAAGTATCACAAATTTGTGAGAGTTTTTTGTATTTTTAAAAATTTAGATATGACTCATGTACCATAAATGACTGTTTTAAAGTATGCAATTCAGCAGTTTTTTGCTTATTTACAAGGTTGTGTAACCATCACCACTTTCTAATTCCAGAAAGAATATTTCCATTATCCAAAAAAGTAACCCTGAGCCCGTTGAGCAGTCACTCCCCATTTCTCCTTCCCCCCTCCCTCCTGTGAAGTGCTACCCTGCTTTCTGCACTGCACCCTGATGTTTCCTCTGTAATCCCCTCGGCCCTGTTCTTCGCCTTCACCCCCGATGCGGAAGCAGGGCGTCGTGTCTGGCGCTTGTGCCGGGCCCCAAGCCGAGGGCCGTAGCTGCGGGAGGTGCCCACAGGCTGCAGGAGCTGGGCGAGCCGTGTCCTCTCTCAGGGCTCCCGTCTGCCGCCCCACTGCTTGCCTCTTGTTTGGAAAATGCAATTTAACCAAAGTTGTCTTGAAAAGTATTAAGTAATCCTTAAACTGCTGTGCGTTTCGTTGTGTTTAGTGAGTTATAACTACTTGGCATTTTCCTTTCTTCCCCAGCCCACCCATATTTCCACATTCTTCCGTTCTCTAGGGCATTCCCGTAGAAGAGTTCGACAGGTGGTCCTTCAATACGATCCTGATGAGCCCCCCATGCCAGCCGTTCACGAGGTAACCCAGCGCGGGTACTCCTCCGGTGGGAAGGAGCGCTCTGAGGGCCCGTTAAATCCACCCATGCTGTGGTCCAAGCGTGCGCACTGCAGGAGGTGTCAGCTGCGCCCTGCGCGTTCTCCTGCTTGTACCTATAATTCAGCTGTAGCTGTGAAGGAGATGGCAAATGCTGCCAAACCAACAAAGTGATTTGGTCAATGGTTGACATCCAGAGACTAAAAGGAACCTCTTTTAACCCTACCCAAGATACATTTATTTCTGGCCCAAGCTGCCTTAAATTATTCAGGCTAATGAGCACTCAGGAATATCTTTCTAACACTGTTTAATTGAAGTGGCTTTCCATAATAAATCTATTCAAGTTCTAAATTGCTTTATTGTAAAATTTAAAGCTAGCCAAATATACATGTGTGAATTTTATATTTCTTAAAATTGGTATGTGCATTTAATAATTCTGACTTTGTATAACTATGCTGCAATTTCTTTTAAAACCTGTATTATTTGGGTATGTGTTCCCGCATGTGTGTACTGTGTGTGTCTTGTGCGTGTGTGTGTGTTCATGTCCTTACTAGACGAAGTGATCCAAGACGGTGATTGCATTTATTCTTTGTTGACGTTTTGTTTCTCTTTGCTTCATGTATGTCATTTGGCATATTTTTTTGGTAAAAATAAATTTTAAGTGACTCGTTAGATGTGCAAGGATTTTTCCTTTTAGTCAGATAAATATATGCATATTTTATCTATGGGAACAAAGATGATCATATTATTCATGAGGCCAGATTATTTTAATAATCTTGCTTTTGATTGTGTTAAAGTCATCTGTTGTCTCTATATGCGATTCTAGATCTACTTATGTGTGCTTTCCTCTGCTGCTTTAGGATTGGTCTGCAGGGTGATGTGACAGATCCACGGACGAATAGCTTTTTGTATTTTCTAGATGTTCTCCCAAGGTAAAGACTTTGATTCTTGCACTTCCTTAAATGTAAGGCACTGGATCCTGGAGAATGTGCTGTGCGTCATTTTATAGAGAGGAGCCGCTCAGATGTTCCCCTTAGATCCCATACGTGACTAATGGGATAACTGAGGACGTCTCATGATGTCCTGTTGTCCCCACGTGAGGACAGGGCCACAGGCCTGAATGTCAAGTCCTATGGCGTCTGCTTAGACTGTCCGAGCAGGTGGCGCTGAGCGGACGAGCCTTGGTGCTGTGTTCTGGCCCCTCCGGTCCCTCAGGGCCCCTGCTGTATGGGGAAGGCAGCCCCCCATGCCAGGCAGCACGGTCTCTGTGCAGTGCACGTCATGGGGTGAACTTCAGTGGGCACTCACAGAGCGGATGTTAGTGCTAAAAGGGGTGCAATGCTTATGAAAAGAGAGTGTTCAAAAAGTACCTGCCTCATGCCCACACAAGTATGGTTTTCCTCTTATTTTCTTTTTCAGGTTGCAAAAATTGCCGAAGTATATTCTTTTAGAAAATGTCAAAGGTTTTGAAGTGTCTTCAACAAGGTAAAACATGTGTTTGTTGTGCCTGCTTTGGTGTGTGTGCCGGTTTGAAAATATTATGTACCCCAGAGGAGCCGTGTTTTAATTCTGATCCAGTCTTGTGGGGGCAGCCGTTTCTTTTAATTCTGATTCAATACTGTAGGATGGAAACTTCTGATTAAATTATGTCCACAGAAATGTGGCATACCCAGTTGTGGGTGCAGCCTTTTATTAGATGGAGACGTAACTCCATCCATTCAGGGTGGGTCTTGATTAGCTTACTAGAGTCTTTGAAAGAAGAAGTATCTTGGAGAAACCTCAAAAATGACAGAGCTGATAGAAACTTGAGAGCAGAGCTGACACAGATGCTAACACTTAGAGAAGAGTTACACAGATGTCTGGAGATGCTTGGAGCCCAGCAGATGTCATCATGAGAAGTTAAGAAAGCCAGAACTGGTGAGAGCCAGGGGAAGCCACGAGATGGAAGTCAGCCCTGGAGAAGCAAAGTGAGGAATCCCCACAGGAACAGAGGCTGAAAGCAACAGAGCCCAGGAGCAAGGGACCAGCAGATGCCAGCCATGTGGCTTCCCTGGTGACAGAGGGGCTCCTGACTCACCAGCCTTCCTTGAATTAAAGTATCTTTCTCTGGATGCCTTAGTTTGGACATTTTCATAGGCTTAGAATTGTACACTTGTAATTTTTAAAAGTCATTCCAGTTCAGTTATACTGTGTTCCAGCAGCTCACAAACTAAAACATGGTGCTTTATAATAGGAACTGTTGTGAAATAAATATATGCATTCTGACATTTTATATACATTATGTGTTTTCTTCCTCGTTTTTGTTTCCTGATCTACTGAAAGCAAATACCATAAAATGTGTTGGCTTTAACAGTGGAATTTATTAGCTTACAGTTTTGAGGCTGAGGAAAATGTCCAGATCAAGCCGCTGTCTTCCCAACGCCCAGCTGCCAGCAATCCTTGGTCCCCTTGCCACGTGACAAGCCTCACGGCAGCCTCTGCTAGTCTCTCCCTTCTTTTCCACATTTTGTTTGGCTTCTGTGGCTTTTTCTCTCTTTTGCTGAATTGCATTCTCATATAAAGGACCCCAACAAGATGATAAAGACCTGCCCTGGCCCTCACCTCACTGTAAACAATGGGTCTACACCCGTGTGAATGGGTTAGCTTTAAGAACATGATTTTTCTGGGGTGCATGCAGTTCCAGACCACCATGTTCCTCAATAAGGTTTTTACTGATAAGTAATGTAAATTATTACCAAGTTTGGGTCAACCAATATTCTCCCATTTTGAAATGTTTGATTTTTTCCAGAATAAGCATTCATTTAGTGAGAATTGTGTTTCTCAATTTTAGTTGCTTCCGTTGTTGCCTGGCGTGCCCCGCAGGCTGGCAGTCTGCCCCACGTGTGGACGGGTGGAGTACCCAGTGGCAGGGCCCCGTCCGCCCGTAGATCCGGCGGCTCTGTGACTGAGCTCCCCTCTCATCTGCACGTGAGGATGCAGGCCCAGCCCTCACAGCAGGGCGGTCAGCAGTGGCTGAGAGGTTCTCCCTGCCATCAGCGGGATACGGGCTCTGTGGTAGAGCATTACTTGTACCTTTTCTTTAGATGTGAGTTCTGAGGCTCTGGAGTTAGTGAAGACCTCGGATCACTCTCTTTCTAGACAGCTTCAGTGAAGATTCAGTTTTCACTTAAAATGATGTTTTATATCTGGTCTTTTATATAGAATAAGCCCATTTTCAGGTCTATGGTAAAAACTTTTCTTTTCTCTCTCCTTTCTAGAGACCTGATGGTGCAAACAATAGAAAAATGTGGCTTTCAGTACCAAGAATTTCTGTTATCTCCAACCTCTGTAGGTACCACAGTTATAAACCATATATATATATATATATACATATATATATATATATATATGAATATATATATGTATTTTTTCATATGGGCAGGCACCGGGAATCCAACCCGGGTCTCTAGCGTGGCAGACGAGACTCTGCCTGCTGAGCCACCGTGGCCTGCCCTAGTATATTATAATTCAAAGGGAATTTGACTCAGTAAGTAGAATGGATCTATTTTGGGTCATATTCTAGGTATATCCTGAAATTTGTTCAGACATGGATTTAACTTACTAAGGAATATGCCTGTGGAGTTATTTATACATAATTTATGAAAAGTTGTACCATATAACTTGATGCTCATAGAGTATATATTTTTCCTTTCACATGGAAAATAAAGAATAGTGTCATTTTGAAAATATATGGTTTGGCATTTCCGAAATAGGTGTTTTATAGTTTAATAGTGCTTCAAAATAATCCAAAATAGAAAACAAAATGAATATATGTTTTTTATTTTAAAAAAATGAATATATGATAATTTCTAATAACTTTTTTTCTGACATTACATTAAAATGCAAGCATTACTTCCATTTCATGGGTAAGAAATCAAATTGGTTATGAGAAAATGTTTGGCAGGTCTTTGATTTTGCGAATGTCAGTGTCTATTTTTTCTTTTGCCATTGTTATTGTTAGCTCCTTATCAACTTTATTCATATTATACAGTTCTTTGCCCTGAAGCCAAGAGAAAACCCATTTCAAAAATTAGATATAGGGGGTACAAGGGTAGTTCAGTGGTAGAATTCTTGCCTGCCATGCAGGAGACCCGGGTTCCATTCCTGGCCCATGTACTTCCAAACAAACGAACAAACAAGCAAGCAAACAAAAGAAAAACCAGACAAACAAAAATTCAGCAAATGGTGCTACAATAAGGGGATACTCGCATGGAAAAAGAATGAAATGTGACCCCCGCCATACAGCATACCAAAAAAAAAAAAATTAAATATAAAAGCTGCAGAAATTTGCAATATATCTGATCTATTTAAATTTATATCACATTTGTTACCTTTTAATTTCTAAATTTTAGTGAATCTTTTTTTAATAGAGTGAAATAGTAAGTAGCCAAGAATAGTTGTATTTGAATTTCATTTTCTCATGATTACTGTATTATCAGTAAAGGTTTCAGAAATGCTTATATAAATTCTTACCTAGGAAATATAAAATGAAAGTGATTCAGATAAATGATTCATTAGATTCAATCTTTATCTCATTTAAGTAAATGTACAAAGCAACAGTTTAAAAAGTTTAAGAATTTGCTGCAAAGAAGAGTTCCACAAATCAACAGCAGAGTTGGCCCTGGAGGGAGCTAAATGTAAACCTGGACGCGTTATTCCTACGTGGCTGTAGTTGGGGTCGATCTCTCTAACTTCCCGCCATAACTAGTGCTGTGTTTGACTTGCAGCTTGGCATTCCAAACTCGAGGCTGCGGTATTTCCTTATTGCAAAACTTCAGTCAGAGCCGTTACCTTTTCAAGTCCCTGGACAGGTATTGTTATGTATTGATTTATAGCAGATACATTGCAGTCTGCTAATTTGTTTTCAAGAACTGCTTTGGGTAACTTAATGTGTGTCCTCCAGAGTCCACAGAGGAGACCCTGACCCACTCTTTTTCCTTTCCTCATGCCACTTCTATTGCTTTAAGCAAACCAAGAACAAAACAGAAAACCAAAGCTTTTATTTCATTGTTAGAAAATCAACCAGTTAAAATTAAAAGTACGATTAGTGCTGCTACTCACCCCCTACCCCCAGATTTCCCCTATAATTGACTATTTTGTATTTATTCTTTTTTCTCCAGTAGAAGTCATTGGCTGCTTTTGATAAAATTTAATGTACACTCTTGGTTGCATTTTCTTTGCGATCATGTACGGTGGTGATCATTGCAGCAGGATGAAGTGCCCGAGTGCCGTAGAGCGCTCCCTGGTCTCGGGAACAGTTGTGTGCCTCAGTCAGAGAAAGGCTTTGAACACAGTCAGCCTCCAGGGTGCAGCCAGCCTGAGCCTCCCAGGGGCCGATGGGGCTTTTCCTGAAAGGTGGGTGGTGTCGTGAAGCCCCTAGAATGCCATGCCACCTTTCCCTCTCTCCAGGGTAGGCAGTTCCAAAAGTGAAGTAGATCATATTTTAATACAGACATCATCACGGAAATTCTGGAACTGCTTTTCTTTTACAGAGTGAGACTTTATCATGGTTATGGGTTTTGCTGAGACAACTTTTCCCTAAGGGACTCATGAGTAGAAATAACTTCAGTATAAAAAGCACTTTTCTTTTTTTGGCACTGTTTTTCCTTTAGACCATGAATATGACTCAGTTTTTCCTTTTTAATGAAGCACCATGGCAAACTTTAATCCAAAAACGTTTTCAGGAAATGTTAACGTTGCTTTCTAAATTTCTTTTCCAAATACGTTGCTTATCTATGTGCAACATGCTTCTGGTTATTTTGTTGAATGTCTCATTAATAAATTTGGAAAATGGTAATCCCATGAAATAAGTGAGCGGTAGCCTGGTGACATCATAGCTGTGTGATGAACAACCTGGAATAAGTTGTGTAAATACAAGCAGACCACATTTTCTGTGGTTTTAATGACACTCTGATAAAAGCTAAAGAAACTTTTGCATATATTGACTACGTGCTATAACTTTGTCTTTTATTTTTAATAAACCATTTGACACTTTGTGTATTTTGCTTAATGCCAGGTACTAATGGAGTTCCCCAAGATTGGATCTGAAAAGCCACAAAAATGTGCAATAGTTACAGAAAAGAAAATAGAAGAAAAGAAAATTGAACCTAATATTTTATGTGATGGCAGCCCACAGTGTCCTGGAAAAAAGGCCGTACTTTTTAAGCTTGAAACTGCAGAAGAGATTGGCAGGAAATGTCAACAGGACAGCGACCCCTCTGTCCAAATGCTGAAGGATTTTCTGGAAGATGATGTTGACAAGAAGCAGTACTTCTTGTCCCCGAGGTCGTTGCTGCGATACGCGCTTCTCCTGGACATCGTCACGCCCGCGTGCAGGAGGTCCACGTGCTTCACGAAAGGGTGGGTCCCAGAGGGGCGCTGCTCACGCCTCTTCCAAATAACTGTTCTCGCAGGGATCGCTTCTTTTCCTTCTTCGCAGAACAGGGAGCATTTTATAAAATGTTTTGCTGGAATCATTTTTTTTTTTTTGCCCTTAATTCCCTGCTATTTGCTCCAGTGGAATGTAGGAGTGAAAATGCCTACTGGCAGCACTGTGCGTGCCCAGCCTCGGAGGCCGTGCCCCATGTGTGGTGCCCGCACAGCTTCCTCTCCCGCCCTGGTGTCATCTCCACACACGGCCAACCTTCCCTGGCCTTGGGCTCCTCACCAGCAGTGGAGAAGGAGACATTAAATCTTTATCTAAATAATTGATTCATCTGGAACATG
The DNA here is from genome assembly GCF_023851605.1 of Tamandua tetradactyla. Lineage (NCBI taxonomy): Eukaryota > Metazoa > Chordata > Mammalia > Pilosa > Myrmecophagidae > Tamandua > Tamandua tetradactyla. The sequence goes on along the minus strand of NC_135327.1, from coordinate 231,858,798 downwards.
TTAAACAGTATTTTTTTATTCCCTTATATGCTGTGTGACAGGGTCACATTTCATTATTTTTCCATGTGAGTATCCTGTTATTGCAGCACCATTTGTTGAATTTTTTTGTACTCCTTGTTTTTTAGTTTGTTTGTTTTTGGGAAATGCATGGACCAGGAATCAAACCCGGGTCTCCCACGTGGCAGGTGAGAATTCTACCACTGAACTACCCTCACACCCCAACATTACAGTATTTTTTAATTTAAATTTTATTCAGTTTTTTAAAATAAGTACTGCATTTCCATGATTCAAAATTCAGAAGGTACAAAGGTTGTAAGAGCCCTTGCGCTCTGTCCCCTAGTCGTCCCATCTCAACCAGTGGTCCCAGCTGGCTGAAATGTGGCGAGGTTGTGTGTGTGTGTGTGTGTGTGTGTGTGTTTGAATGTGCATGTATTTCTGTGCCCCTTGAAATTGTAGCACACTCTGTGTTCTTCCAGGTCTGTTTGTACTGCGTAATGTAAATTAGTGTTATTGCATATCAGAATAAAGAACTTTTCTATTCTCATGGTATAACAATATCAGAATTTATTTAGGTTGTCAAAAGAACCTCTTCTGCAGCTAGAAAGAAGGGCACTTCATTAGCAGTAGAGCAGTTCATGGCTTGGGCAGAGTAAAACAGGTGTTCCAGAGTGTTCTGTTGGTGGGCATTTAGGTAGTTTCCTTATTCAGGAAATACGTTGAATGTTACATTAGTCTTTTAAACCTAGAAAGAAGGGGAGAATTGGGCCCTTCCGGAAACATTATGTAAATGATCCCTGTCCCTGCTTTGTGAGTGCCACTCAACCTCTCTCTCTGGTCCAGTTGGAATCCATAACCTTTCTTATCTACAGCTGCCTTGGAGAAGGCTGTGCGCCGCTCTGACCGCCCCACACTCACTCTGACACCATCACACTCTGCCCCCGTGCCTTGTGCTTCCCGAGGAAAGGGCTCGCTGCACCCACCACCTTAAAAGACTCTTGTTGGGTCTATTATCAAGTCCGACAGGTTCCGTTTAGAACTCACAGCACAATTTAGCAATTTCGTAATAAAAAACAACCTTGAAATTCTTCCATAATTATAAAGATGGTATAAAAGAAGCCTTAGTGGAGACATCTGTTTTAGGGTAGATAACACATACACATGTCACACATTTATGTCTAGATAATATATATGAGAACACAGTATTAAATTATTTTTCCCTTATGTGACAGTCCAGTTGTCACATGAAAACAGTAATAAAAAAATCCTGTTTTCCAGTGAGAGACAGACCCAGGCTCAGTTTTTCTTGGAAGAGGGTTGCTGGCTGTTCTAGTTTGCTAGCTACTGGAATGTAATATACCAGAAACAGAATGGCTTTTAAAAAGCAGAATTTGGTTCTAAGGCCGAGAAAATGTCCTGATTATAACAAGATTATAGAAATGTCCAAACAAAGACAACCAGGAAAGATGAAGTTCAGGGTTTCTCTCTCAAATGAGGAGGCACATGGCAAACACAGTCAGTTTTTCTCTCATCTGGAACGTCACATGGTGAGCACAGCGCCATCTGCTAGCTTTCTCTCCTGGCTTCCTGTTTCATGAAATCCCCTGGGAGACATTTTCCTTCTTCATCTCCAAAGGTCGCTGGCTGGTGGACTCTGCTTCTCATGGCTGTGTCATTCTGCTCTGCTCTTTCTGAATCTCTTTCATTCTCCAAAACGCTTCCTCTTTTATAGGACTCTAGAAACTAATCAAGATCCACCCAAATGGGTGGAGACACACCTCCAGTTAATCCGGTTTAACAACCACTCTTGATTAAATCACATCTCTGGGAGATGATCTGATTACAGTCTCAAACATAAAATACTGGAATAGGGATTAAAAGAAATAACTGCCTTTACAAAATGGGATTAGGATTAAAACATGGCTTTTCTAGGGTACATACATCCTTTCAAACCAGCACACTGGCCCCTGAGAAGAAATGACAGCACAGGCATTAGGAAACCAGAAACAATTTATTTCCATCCCTGTAACATTTGGCATAATGTGGTAAGGTTGCCAATATTGGATAGCAATCTAGTGCTATTCACTTTCTAGAAATGACAATTAATGATACCTAATTAAATGGTGTTTATGGACTCAAAAAAATTGTGCCAAGTTCAGTTTCTGAGCAGCTTAAATAGAAAAATCTTATGTCTTTTACCTAGTAATTTTCAAATTACAAAGCATATTTATGTGATATTATTCAGGATATTTCAGAAAAATGTAAGTATAGATTGATTAATTCATTCAAGAATTTTTTTTAATTAACATTAACAAATACATTAGGTGCTATGTAATTATTTTGTTAATTTTCCAGTTATGGAAACTACATAGAAGGGACAGGATCTGTGCTACAAACTGCAGAGGATGTGCAGGTACTTTTAAATAAAATTATGTTTAATACTAATTTTAAAATGTTAAAATAATTCTACATGTTTACCTGAGAATGAATATATATACATAATAATTTACTATAGAATCAATCTTTTCTCTTCTTATTGCTGAAGAGTTTATTCACATATAGGTATTATGTTTTTCTTTTTCTTTTTCTTATTCTTCTACTTTCTTTTTATTCCATAAATAGTAAATTAAAATTCAATTCAATAGTTAATGTTCTCTAAAATTATATACAAGAGCCTTAATATTGCTGCCTTCCTTTGGGCACATACTATAAAAGCTGACTTTTGGGGGAGAAAATCTCTATTTTAGCAATGTCCTTTTTTTAAAAAAAAGTTTTTTATTGTTAAGTATAACATTTATATATATATATATATATATATATATACACAAAGAAAGAAAGAAAAAGCAATGATTTTCAAAGTACACTTCAGTAAATAGTTACCGAAGAGATTTTAGAATTTGCTGTGGGCTGCCATTCCACAGCAATGACCTTTTCAAACTTTAGAGGTAACCCTTTATAATGTCATGGCTGAATATAAACCTGATATATCACAAGTTTTATGTAGTCTTGAATAGTTTCGAGTAAGGTTATGTTATCGTCTTTTATACTGTTTTAAAACTCTTACTATTAACAAAATTTGCCCTTGCTAAAAATCTTATCATAGACAAATAAATATCTGGATTTGAGAAATTAGAGTTATTTAATATATTTTATCATTTTAATAAAGTACTTTAATTTGGTGAAATTGATTATACATAATGAAAGTTATGATCTATTTAATGTAAAGTAAAATTGACTTCATCAGTCTGCCAAGTTTGTATCTTTCACTGTATTTCTTTTATATTGTATTGTCACTTATTGTTTATATTCTTCTAATTTAATTTTTTGGAGGGATCAAAATGAGAAATACACTGAGAAGTATCCTATCTGTTCAACCTTAAGCTTTTTTAAAGCTTATATTGACATTAGTGAGCTAATTATTGTTTTATTGCCCAGAAATGTTTTGCCCTGTGGAGTGCATTTTGCTACTGTGTGTTGTACCAGCCTTATGTGTCTGTCATTTAAACTCTCATGTTGGTGATTTCATCTTAAGAAATCTACTTGCACCCTACTTTATAATTTATCTGGGATGTTTTCTTACAGATTGAGACTATCTACAAATCCCTCACCAACCTGTCGCAAGAAGAAAAGATAACGAAATTGTTAATGCTTAAGCTGCGCTATTTTACACCGAGAGAAATAGCAAATCTCCTGGGATTTCCTCCAGAGTTTGGTAAGTGGGGGTGCCACAGACCCCAGCTTTGGTTTGTCACAGGCCCCGAGCTGAAGGGACCCACCTGTGTGTGTGCCTAGCCCTGGGCTGGCCAGGTGGGGGGAGCAGCGCCTTCCTTTCTGCCGCCTCTGGCACCCTCCCCGCCTCCCTGCCACTCCCGTGCGCCCCCAGCCTGTCTCCTTGAGGTTCACCTCCCCTCCTCAGCACCCCAGGGGCACCCCGGCCAGCCTCCCGCACCACCGCAGACCCCTCCCCAGCAGCCTTCCTGCTTCCAGGCCCCATCCCTCTAGATCTCACGACAGAGCCCCAGGGGTCGTCTGTCTTTAGGAAGATGCGAAAAGGCAGCGAGGGATTTTTTGGTGAGGTGTATTTGTGTTTGCTGTCCCCAGACTCATTCTTATTGCTTGTGCCTCGGGCCTTCCTGTGGGTGTAAGTGGAGGAAAGAGAAGCTGCAGCGTGGGCTGGCCAGGAGCTTTCCTCCTGGAAGGAAAGGGGCCTCTGGATTGAAAACAGATGGGAGCCCGAGGAACGAAGCCAGAGTAGAACCGTAGAGAGAGGAAGACAAGTCCTGGCTCCACTTGTGTCCAGAAACCCCGGGGTTATCGCCCCTAAGAGCCTTCTGCGACCAGTACACCCGGCACCCCCAGCTCCCCTCCAGGGGAGGGAGAGGCCGCCGCCCTGGCTCTCTTCCCAGCAGGGGCAGGAGGGGCGGTGACGGACCAGGCCCAGTGCTGTGCCCTCCGTGCTAGTCCCGACGGCTCCTGGGCTGAGCAGAGTGAGCTGCAGATCTGCATGGCACTGTACCCTGGGGGCCCAGGCTGGGGGCCGCCCCCTTGGGGGGCTGTGCTGCCTCGTCACTGTGTTCCCTGCTCCTTCTTGATGGTCTCATCCAGGCCCACATATCCTGGGTAGTGTTTTTTTTTTTTTAAGAAAAACACAGGCTTTCCTGTTTTAGTTTAAGTCACAAAGTGAGTGAGAACATTACAAAACAAATGAAGAGCTGAGAATTGGACTCAGAAACTGTAACCCCCAGTCGTTTTCCCTGTTACTATTTTTATCTCTGCTTTGGATGAGCAGCACTAGAGAGCAAAGAGTTGTCCTGGGCTAAGTTTAGTCACAGCTGTGGTTTCACAGGCCCCTTTGGTGGTGCAGAAGCTTGGTGAGGAGTATGAACCCCAGAGCCAGGCTGAATGCAAATCCCCGCCCTCCGCCTCAGTTTCCTCGTCTGTAAAATGGGGATGATGGCAGCACCTACTTCATAGGGTGGCAGAGACAATTAAATGAGTTGCTATGTGTAAAATGCTTAGACTGTGTCTTCTATGCAGCAGAAAATAGCGATTTAGAAAGGATATTTATTTGCTTTTGTACCCTTTACTTGATAAATACTTTTTCTTGTTATTTTTAAATTTTAGATGGTCAAAATGGAATTTTTCTTAGCTCTTTGAATATATATATGAAAATATATAGACATGAGCCTTTTACCTTTTTTTTTTTTTACATGGACAGGCACCAGAAACCGAACCCGGGTCTCTGGCGTGGCAGGCAGGAACTCTGCCTGCTGAGCTACTGTGTTCTGTCCTAGATGTGAGCCTTTTAAATTGCCTACATTTCTTGCCAAATGTCCGCCCCTTTAGCCTGGTGGAGATTGCCCCAGGGGATCCCGGCACCCCGACAGCGTGGCCCCCCATGGGGTCCCCCAGCGTTTGAGTTGCTGGGCCCCTGGCAGGGCGGTTTGCGTTGAGCCGCCCGTGTGTTTCCCTGGCTCTGTGCTCTGGCTTCCACCCGACGGCAGGGACAGAGGGACACTGGGCGAAACTTACTGGACGAAACTTGCTAATTCTGTTTCTTTGTTTTTGAGGGTTTTGTTATTGTTAATTTTAATGCATCCACATTTTTAAAATCACCTCTTCACTTAAAAAAATTATGAATTTTTTTCCCCATAAGCTAGTTCAGATTTTAAGATATATAAAGCTTACATATTATCTTTGTAATGTAAAAGCTATTCCTGGGACATTCTTAAGGCCCATTCATAGCTACATTTGAAGCTGTGACTACATTGAATTAAAGATTGTTTGAGCTAACACTAAGATAAGTAAGGTGCTTGCTTAGGAGACACGCTTTTTAGAATAGCACTTTCATGCTCGTGTCCAACTGTAGATACGGGTTTATTGTGTTTATCGATGTTCTTGGATTACAGGGCTGTAATGTCAGGTCTAACGAAGCAGCTTCACCAGCTCGGCCTGCTGACCCTTACAAGTGTATGAAATCTTGCCCTTTTAAACGTTCATCACTTTATTAATCCCAGAGGGTATTGAGCATGAAATCCTTACTGTGTAATTAGCATTATAGTTTAAAGTTGCATGCATGGTCCATTTTTGATGCAAATATCAGCAGAACTTTTTTCAGCAAATGTATTTGTTGGCTATTTTATTTTGAAAGAGAATATGACGTAAGAAGTCCAAGATGAGAAAGTCAACTTGTAGAAGCAGAGCATTAAAAACAACCGCGAGGGCTTGCGTTCAGAATATATAAAGAACACTTAACAACTCAACAATAAAAATATTCCAATTAAATAATGGGCAAAGGTTTTGAGTCGACGTTCTCCAAAGATAAACAAGTGACCAATAAGCATGTGGAAAGACGCTCAGCATCGTTAGTCAATAAGGAAATGCAAATTAAAACCTCAGTGAGGTACCACGTCACATCCACTAAGAGGGCTAAAATAAAAAAGAGGATAATAGGTGTTGACAAAGATGTGTAGAAATTGGAACCTTTGTACACTACTGGTGGAAATTTGAAATGGTGTGGCCACTTTGGAAAATAGTCTGGTAATTCCTCAAAAGGTTAAACATGAAGTTGCCATCTGAACTGCGGACTTTAAAAGGGTGGACTTCATGGCATGTGAATTATTGCTCAATAAAGTTGTTCTAAAAGCAGAAACTAAAATGAGGGTAGCGGCTGCTTTTCCTGCTGTGCACTGACTGGCGGGTTTCCAGGAACCCTGCGGGTGGCGTGTGCACGTGCGCTGGAGACAGCGTCGTGCTGTGAGGTCAGCGTGCTGTGTGGTCAGTGTGCTGTGAGGTCAGCGTGCTGTGAGGTCAGCGTGCTGTGTGGTCAGTGTGCTGTGTAGTCGGTGTGATGTAGCGGAAACGTCTGGGCCGCAGTTCTCACCTGTTAATCGGGTGCTCATGGAGACCTCAGGACCTCCTTGCCCACCCTTACTCCAACAGAAGGACACATCCTTTACCTCTGGAAGTTAATGTTGTAAATGAAGGTGTTATGAATTGTTCTGTCTCTTCTAGGATTTCCTGAGAATGTAACAGTGAAGCAGCGTTATCGCCTGCTTGGAAATAGTCTCAACGTGCGTGTGGTTGCTAAACTAATCAGAATCCTGTGCGAGTGATCGCGACGTAACTCTGGGAGACGGGCACGGTGGCCTCTCAGGTCCAGATGATAAGTCTCAAGTCCTACTTTGAATTAATTTTGACTAAATTAGACTTAAATGTTATAGGCTTTCTTATTAAAGAATTTGGAATTTATCACAGAAATGTTATCACTTTGTTGCCTTAAATATTTATTACTATATTTTTAAAAATGTGAATTATTGTTATACTTTATGGATACCATATTTTCATATGAAATTATTAAATATATACATAAAATACTCTATTATATATGGTATAGAGTATTTTCTAAAATGTCATACCAGGCATAGTGTAACTAACCCAAAAAAGTATATATTTTTGTATGTTAATGAAAGAGGTCATTTTATCAAGCCTGTCATCTTTTTTGTTAGATGATTATTCCTAATTCTAAGGTTTTAGCTCTCATTCTAGCCTGTTTCGAATATTTAATGTTTTGCTTAATTCCAGTCCTCTTCACTTGCATTTATTTATGTAATTGAATCATCATCATTCGAGTTACACAATAGTCTGAGGACTGTGTCAGAAAGGGTTGTGAGTCACTGAGCTTCTCTCAGGAGGGCAGAGAACGCAGTCACTCGTGACGTGACGGATGCTCCTCCTGCGTTCAGCTCATGCGCAGAGCCCATCTGTGCCTCCGTCCCTGTGCCTGGCTGTGGCCAGAGCTTGCCCTTGTCTTCTTCCACCTCGCATGTAAACCGCGTTGCCACCACACTCCGCCAAGACTAGCAGGGCACAGAGAGCTCAGGGGCCCTGACTCTGCTCCGTTCCATTTGGCTGCTGTCTGTGAATCAACTTTATACCTTTAACTTTCTCTCTCTGCTGTCAATAAACTTCTTGGAACGAGGGTTTCTAATCAGACTAAACCTTACACCATGTATCCTGTGGTTTTGATTTCAGTGATAAAAGCAAGTGACTAAGAAGAGAAATATGAAGAAACAAGACAAGAGATTGCATCACAACATTATAATTCATATTTTTATTCTTAGTAAATAAGCAGATCCCTCTCCCATGTTTTCAGAAGAGCTTGTGGATGCCTACGGGCTCGGAGGGTGTGGGCCCATGTGGGGCACAGCCCCTACCCCGGCCTGGGTGAGAGGTGTGGCAGACAGCCCCACGCCAGCCCGTGACGCTGAGTGTGCAGGCTCTGAAATCACTCTGGCACATTTTCCTGCCTTTCTCTTCATGCTGGAAGATTCTCAGTCAGGAACAAGGCTCAGAGTTTAGCTGGAGACCATGTGTTCTAGTTTGCTAGCTGCCGAAATACAATATACCAAGAATGGAATGGCTTTTTAAAAGGGGAATTTAATGAGTTGCTAGTTTACAGTTCTAAGGCCAAGAAAATGTCCCAATTAAAACAAGTCTGTAGAAATATCCAATCAAAGGCATCCAGGGAAAGATACCTTGGTTCAAGAAGGCCAATGAAGTTCAGGGTTTCTCTCTCAGCTGGAAGGGCACATGGTGAATATGGCGTCATCTGCTAGCTTCCTCTCCTGGCTTCCAGTTTCATGAAGCTCCACGGGAGGCGTTTTCATTCTTCATTTCCAAAGGTCTCTGGCTGGTGGACTCGCTGCTCTGTGGTGCTGGAGCATTCTCTGCTCTCTCTGAATCTCCCATTCTCCAGAATGTTTCCTCTTTTATAGGACTCCAATAAACCAATCAAGACCCACCCAAATGGGTGGAAACATGTCGTCCCTTAACCCAGTTTAACAACCACTCTTGACTAAATGACATCATCCAGGGAGATGATCTGATTACAATTTCAAACATACAGTATTGAATAGAGATTATTCTACCTTTATGAAATATTTTGATTAAAACATGGCTTTTCTAGGGGGCATACATCCTTTCAAACCAGCACACCATGATTATAATCCTGCTATAGTTACGGTGTCCTACCCTCCACTGGGAAATGCTGAACAAAAGTGCAGGGTTGCAGTGCAGCACCTCCAGACACCCGGAAGGCAAAAGAGCATCACAAGATGTGCTCAGCACCCAAGTTTTCTCAGAGGCGCTTGGGGCCTTAATTCATAGTTGAAAATATGCTTCAGCATGAAACTGACATCTTAATGAAGAAATATTGGCCAGAATGTCATCTAATTGGCATGTATGCATTCCTAATTAATTTGGAAAATGCCATTTTATTTGCTTGTGCACTATATATTATTGGTAATGAATATGCCTAAAACCTGCCTGGGAATTTATTTTTTCTGACATTTAGATCTATTGTTAATTTATTCAGTTTTCTGGAAAATATAACCTTTCCTTTTAAAGAGAACTGTAAGTAATTAAACCTGTGCCATAGCTGATGGTAAATTGTCTTTTTATTCTCCTTTTCTGCACCATCTTTGCTCTTTTAAATAGCTTGCCAGATAATTTTAAGATATTTATTATCTTGCCCCTTATTTTTAGTACATTTTCAGGACCCCCCCAAAAATGAGTAAAGAAATGATCAAATGACTTAATACAAGCAGAAAGAGGTAGGTTGGAAATGGTTTTGAAGAGGAAATGGGTGGTGACTGTAGGAGGAAGGTCGGAGCTGTTGCCGGTGATCCCCACCTGTCTGTGTGGAGGCCAGGACGGGGTGGGCACGTGCCTGTCCCTGCAGCCGTCAGCGCCTGCCCCGTCAGACCCACTCGTGCCGCCACTCTGTGCCCTGAGAAGGAAAGGGCTCCGGCCCCCAGCCACCATGCACCACTCACAAGAAATGTCAGCAGCTGAACTTGTGAGAGGTGAGGGACTGCCCAGTACCTTCTTTTTCAGCTTGAGGGTGAACTTTTACTTGCAGTGATCCAGCTGAGCTTATTGGTGGTGGGGCTTCGAAACCGCCCGCCAGGCCATGGCGCCGGCGCTGGGAGTGGGGAAGGATGTGTCGGAGGCGAGCGTGGGCCACTCCGCACCCCGGCGAGGGACAGGGTTCCTCGGCAGAAATCACAGCTGGTGCGGGTCAGAAGCTGCCAAGACCGAGACTCCTGAGGCTGGATCAGCAGAGCTGCCTGCAGCCTGGCTGTCAGAGGGGCATGAGGACACGCGAGTGCCCCAGTCACCACCCAGCGAGAGGGTGCGTCCCCCGGGCCAGTGCAGGGGTCCACGCCTGGCTGCGTGCGCATCTTCACAGATTCTACCCAGCCCAGGCCGGTGGGCTTCAGCGCATGTGGACACGTCTGAGGGGCGCTGTCCTGGTTCCGTCACGGTGTCTTCATCTGGAGTCGGTGATACTAAGGTTATGAGGTGGAGGACTTTGAAATTGACGGGGTCTGCAGTCTCAGTGGTTTCCTCATGGCTCATGAGGGAACTCAGTTTATACAAACTTTTAAAAAAGTGTATAATATGACATACATACAGAGGAAAGAAAGAGAAAAAGCAATAATTTTCAAAATACTCATCAACAAGTAGTCACAGAACAGATCCCCAAGTTTGTCATGGGCTGCCATTCCACCATCTCGGATTTTTCCTTGTAGCTGCTCCAGAACACTGGAGGCTGGAAGGAATATATGTATGTATTTTATCTTCACAGTCGACTTTTTTTTTTCTTTTATGTGCAATAAATTTCAAAGCACATTCCCAACAATTTGTTGTAGAACAGATTTCAGAGTTTGGTATGGGTTACAATTCCACCATTTTAGGTTTTCACTTCTAGCTGTTCTAAGAAACTGGAGACGAAAAGAAATATCAATATGATGATTCAGTAGTCATACTCATTTGTTAAACCTTACCTTCTCTGTATACCTTCTCCTTCACCTTTGACCTTTTTGTCCCACTCTTTAGGGGTATTTGGGCTCTGCCCATTGTAACTTTTTCATGTTGGAAGGGGCTGTCGATAATATGGGATGGGGGATGGAACCATCTGATGCTCTGGAGAGGCTGGCCCTCTGCATTTCAAGATTGATCTGGTCTAGAGGCCCATCGGGAGGCTGTAGGTTCCTGGAAAGTTACCCTAGTGCACGGAACATTTGTAGAATCTGACATATTGCTCTAGATGTTCTTAAGCATCGGCTAAAATGGTTTTGGTTGGGTTTTGGCAAGTTATGGTAGGTAGCAATGTCTAACTGAAGCTTGCATTTAAGAGTGGCCTCCAGAGTAGCCTCTCGACTCTATTTGAACTCTCTCAGCCACTGATACCTTGTTTGTTCCACTTCTTTTCCCCCTTCTGGTCAGGATGGCATTGTTGATCCCACAGTGCCAGGGCCAGAGGCATCTTCCACCCTACCAGGGAGACTCGCCCCTGGATGTCATGTCCCATGTAGGTGGGAGGGCAGTGATTCCACTTGCAGAGTTGGGCTGAGAGAGAGAGAGAGAGCCCACATCTGAGCAACAAAAGAGCTCCTCTGAAAGTAGCTCCTCGGCATGCCTGCAGGCTAAGCTTCTCCACCATCCACATAAGCTTCATAAGACAAGCCTAAATATTTGGGTGTCCCTAATGTTTGATACAGTATCGGGTTTCCCCAGGGGTAAAGTTTAACAGCTCCATTTTTTTTTTTCCTTGAGGGATGGGGGGAAAAGGTTTTGTAAGCTTTTGAGACAGCCTTTGGACTTTGCTGTTACTGGTTAATCTCTTCCTCACAACTTCTAAATGCCCAAGTATGCCACACACAGCGATTATGTCAACCCTCGAACATGCTTCCTTTCCAGTCCGCCTCCAGTCCAGCCTCTTTCTTCACTCACCAGAATGTCCAGTTGTGCTTGCAATGTTTCTTTTGGCAGTCTCCCTGGGCATACGGTTTTAAAGGTAATAAGTATCCCACACTTGCTCTTGAAAGTCAGTTTGTATCAGTTGGTCTGTCTGCATCATTTTATCACCCCTGTTATTTTCCTCTTTGCTAATACTAAAACCTCAGTGTTTCTTTTTAACTCTTTTCCCAGCCTCCTTGCATTTCTCTTTGAGACTTACAGAATATTTCACACTTAAGATGCTCTTCAAATTCTCCCACAACCACAACCTAAGATTTGTCAGAAACCATTTGTTTCACTTCGCGGGTTTATTCCTTCTTAAATTTATTTATTCAAAAATATAAACACCTTCAAAATACATTTGCTGGCTTCCTACTGCCGGAGCTCTGAGATGAATTTGTCTTACATTTACCAAAACCAAGTCATAGTCTGAACCACACCCAGCACCTAAAACTCTCTCGCGAGTGCCCCATAACTGATCCCTAGAATCTGTCTTTTTGACTAATACAAGACTAGAAATGCTCACAAAAGCTAGAAGATTAGAAGTTAATTTTCCCATAGAATCCATTATAACCTCAGGATGTTCTCATTTCTCTGCCACATGTAATACGGTTTTGCTGTTTCCTTCAGGCATCTGCTCTGTATTTTATTTGCGGGCATTTTATGACTGTTCATATCAGGGCAGGGTGAAATCCTAGGTGCATCAGTAGGGAACATGTTTCTTTAGCCACGCTGGCTCTAAGACCAGGTGGGACCACAGGGAGTCAAGAGGAGTGGGCGGGTGGGGTTGGAGCTGCGCTGTCCGCTCCCGGAGGCTCAGTCCTCAGCTCTCTCCGCTTCGCTGTCAATGTCCTTTTTTCTAGGAGAGCTCACATTTTCGTACAGTTTCCACTTCTTTTTGTTGTTGTTGCTGTAGATCTAGTTTTTTTCCTGAACTCTATTCTAGAATTTTTGTGTTTGAACATTTAACCTGGATGGCCTGCTGTCACATCAAATGTAGCATATCCTAAAACAGACTATTCCTGCATTCTGAAATCACATCTACGCATGATTTCAGTATCTCTGCCATTGCCCCGAATCCTCAAGCTCAAGGCCCGCCCCCAGGCTGTCCTCGCTTTCGTCCCCTCTGAATTCCACTTGCCAGTTTCTCTTAGTCTAGTGGCCTCAGCTGTGGCACAGCAAAATGGATATTTTTTAAAATTGCCTTAAGAATCTCAGAACATGCATACATATTCACAACTAGATAGTGTGCTTGGCTAACGAAGATGGATATTTCACAGATTTCAGCTTTCTGAATTTAATTTAGCATGAGTCAATTTTACTAAAACAGTTGTTCCTTCGTTTGCTCAGCTAGTTTATTATACAGGTACAGTTCAATTTCACACATGAAAAATGCCTGAAAATACCTTTCTCCTCGTGTAGTAGATATGAGCTGAGTGCGCTATTTGAGAGCTGGTTTTATGAATGAATGTATGTGCTATAAGCTAGATAATTGGTATAATTTCAACTATTTTTTTTTAATGAAAAATATTCCAGCTTTTAAGAATGTAAACTTCCACTGGGTTGGGGATTGGCTTTTTTTTCACTGCTACATTTCCAGTGCCTAAAACAGTACCTGGCCCAATGCAAGCACTCAGTAAATAGTTGTTCTGTGAGTGCCTCTGTGATCAAGCTAGAAGTGATATAGAAGCCATCCCATAATGGAGCTTGAGCTGTGTCACTTGCTGGTTGCTGCCAGTTCTTTCACACTGAGGGGAACAGCCAAATTGTACAAGTGATTTTTTTTTTTTTTGCCTGGGAGGAACCGGGAATTGAACCCAGGTCTCCAGCACGGCACTGGAAACGTCTGCCTGCTGCACAAACGATCTTAATAATAATTCTTCTAGGGAAGAGCTTGAGCTTTTGAGAAAATGTGCAGAGAGAAATAAAAAATATTCTGATTTCAGATCTGTACAGGAGGGTGTTCATGTCTCCCTGCTGCTTTCTGATAAGTACAACTCCTAACTCGGGACAGTACAGAGGGACTAGAAGGAGGACCCCGAATGGGGGAAAGACGGAAGGCACATTCCTGCCGCGGGTGGAAGGGAGTCCTGCCAGTGCCACAGGGGCGCTGGCCTCGCCATCATGGGGACAGCTGTGCTCACCGACCAGCACCTGGGGAAGGAATGGGCTGCCTGCCAGGCGAGCGTTCTCGCTCATCGAGAGTCACCACGGGAGGAACCAGCACCAGCGCCCTGCCTGGAGCTGCCTCGTCTTCAGGAGACGGAACTCCGCAAGCCCTGAGACACTGGGCAGCTACATGCACTGGCAGGAGAGTCCCGCCACAGAAGTTCCAGGTCCAGAAAGCCTTTTCAGCACCGTGATGGCTGGAGATTCCTCCTCCCCACCTGCAGACAGCCGGTGACCTGGTCTGCATCAGCAGGACCATCGGGAGCCCAGAGGCACCCGCTATACCAGCCAGACCAAAAGCTCACTGTGACAGCCTGCGAAGGAAACTGACCTTGGAAGCCCAGCCCCTCGCGCAGGCCAGGCCTGCCTGCTAAACACGCAGAGTGGCTCCCTGATGAAACAAGACTAAAACAGGGCCCAGGTATTCTAACATGATGGACACGACGTCCAAAAACAGTAAAAGAGCACCCGTCATACCAAGAAACAGGAAAATCGCAACTGGAATGAGAAAAGACAGTTGGCAGATGCCAGCACAGAGAAAACAGATATTGGAATTATCTGACGAGGACTTTAAAGCAGCAAAAAAATTCTTCAACAAGTAATTGTAAATTCTCTTGAAACAAACAAAAAAACAGAAAATTTCAGAAGCTAAAAAAAATCGTTATGAATTGTAGGTCAAAACCAAACAAACAGCCATTATATAATTGGGAAATACAATAACTGAAATTTAAAAAGTCATTGGATGGGGTCAACAGTAGAGTGAAACCGACAGGAAAGAATCTCTGAATTGAGGACAGATCAATAGCAGAGTAAATAGACTGATAAAATTTGGAACAGTGCCGCAAAGACCAGTGGGACATTAACAAAAACCATAGTATTCATGTCCTCAGTCCTGGAAGTAGAGGAAAAAAACGAATAGTGCTGAAAGAGTATTCAGGGAAATAATGACAAAACTTCCAAGAAGACGTAAATGTACACAGATTCAAGAAGCTGAGTAAACTCCAAACTGGATAAACTCAAGTCCATTCCAAGATACACCATAGACTAAATTTCTGAAAAGTGAAGACCGAGATCTGGAAAGCAGCCAGAGGGAAATGATACTTTACAACAGGTGTCCCCCATTTGAAGGGCCACAGATTTCCCACAGAAGCCATGGGGGTCGGAGGGAGTGCCACAACAGTAGGTGAATCCTGAGAGAAAAGGACTGTCAATGGTGAATTGTATATCCAGTGAAAATATCCATCGGGAATGAAGGGGATGTAAAGATGTCCTCAGACAAAGCCGAACTAAAGGCGTTTGTTGCTGGGAAACCCACCTTAAAGGATGGTGAACAGAAGTTCTTGTAAAGCACATTTGACTGAAACAAAAAGTATTGGCACCACCTGGTACTCAAGACAGTGATACTTACAGGTGGGGAAGGCAGAAGGTAGCTGGAAGTGAGGGTTCCACACGTCACTTAAAATGGGGAAATGTTGACCCCAGTAGGCGGGTTGCAGGTGTGTGCTGAGGCCCGGAGCAGCCAGGACAAAGACCACTCAGAGACACTACAAGCACTTCATGGTAATCAAGATAGGACCTCAACAAATGTTCTCATAGCCCACAGGAGGCAAGGAAAGAGGAACACAGGAAAGAAACAAAACCAGTAATTCAATGGCAGAGTAAGTTCTAACCTATCAATAATGACTTCAAACGTAATTGGTCAGAATTCACTGCTTGGAAGACAGAGCTGCAGAATGATAAAAATACATGCTCCAGATGCACACTGCTCAGCTGAAACTCACTGAAAAGGTGATGACAGGCAATGAACGTAAAGGACAGCGGAAACACCACCCCAAGGGGGGCCCGCGTTAGTTACATCATCCAAAGGCTGGCGGTTTTGGAAGGAAGACACTCATAGCAAAATTAGAAACGAGTCAAATGCCCTACATTAGGACAGTGGTGAATTAAGTGACTGTGAAACCACTCAGTAAAATTATGCAGTGATGCAGCCACTTTGGAAAACAGTCTGACAGTTCCTCCAAAGGCTGCATTACATAAGACCCAACAATTTCACTCCTAGATGCACATCCGAGAGAACTGAGAGCACGTCCATGCCAAAACTTTCACAGGGAAATGCACAGCCGTATTCATAAAGCCAAAATAGGGAAGCAGCTCATATGCCCAGCTGCTGATGAACGGATAAACACAATGTGCATAGCCATCCACATTTTAATATTATTCAGTCATGAAAAGGAATGAAAACTGACACAAACTGCAGCGTGGGTGACTTGAGAACACGCTGAGTGAAAGAAGTCAGGCTCAAAGTGCCACATACTGGATGGTTCCATTTATATAAAATATAAAAACAGGAGACTCATGGAGAAGGAAAGTTGACTAGTGGTTGCCAGGGGAACGGGGAGACAGAATTGGGAGGTACAGGGTTTCTTTATCATGGGCTCATGAAGATGTTCGGGAATTAGATATTGGAGATAGTTATGTTTATAAAACGTTTTTACAGTTAGGAAGAACAGGTGGTGACATGGAATTAGGCTTATGTGACAAAAATGGGAGGAGGAAATACGGTTTTTTATATATATATGTTCTGTGATATAACTATGTAAATTTATACACCCAAAAATAGATTGGAATGAAATAATAATAGATACGAGGTGTATATTAATTTGTTAAGCAGCCAGAATGCAACATACTGGAAATAGAACGTCTGTTAAAAGGGGGATTGAATAAATTACAAGTTTACAGTTCTGAGACCATGATAATGTCCAAATTAAAGCCAACAAGAGGCCACGTTCTCTCAAGCAAGGCTCATGCTGTCCAGATCTCCTGTTTCCTGTAGGTTCCTCTCCAAGCATCTGAGGGCCTTTACTTAGCTGCTCTGGGACTCAACTCTGGGTTTCATCTCTTAGGTTAGCATCTGCCGGGGCTGGAGATTTCTTCTCTTCAGGTTCTGGCTGTTTCTGTGAGTCCCTGCTTAGCACTGGGATTTTCCTGTCTCACTCTCTAGCTGTCTCACTTCTGCTGGCTGCCAGAATGCAATATACCAGAAACAGAATGACTGAAAAAGGGGAATTTAGTAAGTTGCTAGTTTACAGTTCTAAGGCCAAGAAAATGTCCCAATTAAACAAATCTATAGAAATGTCCAATCAAGGGCATCCAGGGGAAGATACCTTGATTCAAGAAGGCCGATGAAGTTCAGGGTTCTTCTCTCACCTGGAAGGGCACGGCGTCATCTGCTAGCTTCTTCTCCTGGCTTCCTATTTCATGAAGCTCCCTGGGAGGTGTTTTCCTTCTTCACCTCCAAAGGTCGCTGGCTCGTGGACTCTCTGCTTCATGGTGCTGCAGCATTCTCTGCTCTCTCCGAATCTTCTTCATTCTCCAAAATGTTTCCTCTTTTATAGGACTCCAGAAACTTATCAAGACCCACCCAAATGGGTGGAGACATGTCGTCACCTAATCCAGCTTAACAACCACTCTTGATTAAATCACATCTCCAGGGAGATGATCTGATTACAGTTTCAAACATACAGCATTGAATAGGGATTATTCTGCCTTTATGAGATGGGATTTAGATTAAAACATGGCTTTTCTAGGGGACATACATCCCTTCGAACCAGCACACTCTCCCAACATCCATACTGGCTCTCTCTGTTGGGACTTGAAGCATCTCCAAGCTTCTCTGTCAGCTGTGCTCTGCTCTCTCCAAAATGTGTTCCCTTTTAAAGGACTCCAGTAAACCAATCAAGGCACACTTTGAATGGGTGGAGTCACATCTCCATGTAATCAAAAGGTCACACCCACAGCTGGGCGTGCCACATGTCCATGGAGATAATCCAATCGAAAGGGTTTCCACCCTACAGTACTGAATCAGGATTAAAGAACACGGCTTTTCTGGGGCACATCATAGTTTCAAGCCAGCATAAGGTGTGTTAGAGTAACAGAGTTATAATCTTGTTTCTATCCTTCAAACTGAATGTAGTATAGCCACCTTCTTCCAAGGCAAATGCTCCGTCCCAAGTCTGCCTGTGCCACGGAGGCTGATCCTTGCGAACCGGCTTCTAACCGCCTCCACCTGTGCCGTCTGGTGGCGTGTGGGCACTCGGCTGGGCTCCCTCCTGCAGGCCCGGGGCTGTGGCTCAGCAGCTCGTGCCGTTAGCCCCTCGCCCAGGCCGGCCAGCGTGGGCCCCTGACAGGTCGTGGCCGCGGCCTCACATGGCATGGTGGCGTGCACTGTTGCGGCAGAATCACAGACAGCCCTGAGGTCACTGGGAGCTGCCTGAACACCTTATCAGTCAATGGAAACAGACACACATGAGATGTCATATAAAAAAATATTTCATGCGCTAATCGTGTGTTACTGCTAGGAGACTGATTATGCCTCCTCTAAACACCGTCTAGGGATTGTTGACAAAGCCAGATTTAGCAGCACTTTGTGATGAATGTAGTCCAAGCACTGCCAGGAAAGCATAGAAAGGAACAGAGGCTTTGGTTTTCATGGATCTTAGAATCATGGCACTGAGAAAGCCTGGGGTGGGGCTGTCTCCCCGTCCTGTCCCGGGTGACGCCACCCAACTCCCCATGGTCCCTGGGGGGCCTGCCGGCAGAAGTCAGCCCTGCCGAGACCCCCGGCCACCGCAGCCCTGCGTTTCCCTGCACAAGATAAAAGTGCTTCTATTTGGGTCTTCCCGATGAAAGGTTTAAGAGGCCACGCTCTGGAGAGCACAAGCCTCATTCCCGCCGCTGCAGGAGCCCCCGCGCCTGCTCCCTTCTGCTCCCCTCCACTGCCAGGGCGCCCCTTTCCCTCCGAGGACAGGCAGCGGTCCCCCCCGCACAGGTCCCGCCGGCCGCCCATGCTGACCTGGAAGGGCCCCTCCACCTTGGGCCTCAGGATGGCCCGGCCTGGAGCCGCTGCGCGGACTGGAGGAGGCTGGTGGGTTCCTCACTGGCTTTGGGGCCCAAGACGGGGCTAGGAGCCGGGAGAAGGTCACAGGCCATGGCCCGCCAGCGGCCCCCCCGCCAGGCAGAGCGTCCGAGGCGGTGACTGCCCCTGGAGGACCCCGCACACTGGGGCGCACTCTCTTCTCCAGATCGCGGGGAAGAAGAATGAACCTTGGCATGTTAACCCCCCATGTGGGCATTACGTTACCGTAGCGTTGAGATGCTCGACGAGAATCCGGAGAGAGATGGGAAAAGGGAACTCAATAAAGTCTAAACTCTTGGGGACAAAGGCTCCGGCGGCCTTTCCTGGCCGGGCAGAAGGCAGGAGGCAGCGAACGCCCCTGGGGAGCACCCCAGAAATGGAACTGTCTTTTCTCCAAAACCTTTTCCATCCTTTCCCAGCTTGGATGCGTTACCTGGTTTTCCAGGCCAGAAGCTGAGCCACCGTGCCCGCTGCCCAGGCTGTGCCTGCTGGCCCTGCCCGGGCCTCTGCCTGCCACCCCCACCTCACCACTGTAGCCCCACAGTGGTCCTCCGGGGAGCCACACACGGCCCTGTTCGCCGCCTAAAATGCCACAGTCCCCCTTGTTTGAAAAGAGTGCACTACCCAAGCTCATTGGAATGGCATGCCAGGCCCTACCGCATGCACACGCTCCTCTCGCCATGCCGAACCACACGCTTCCCTTCCTTGCACACTCCTCTTCTGGGACAGCCAGGCCCGTGGCTTCACGCAGAGCCTGCTTGTTCTCCATGATGCGTGGCCTCTGTCGTGCTGACCTGGCAGCTGCGCATGTCCCCTCCTTAGCCAGGGGGCCCCTCGTGAATTCCGTGCATGACAACTCACTTCCACCTACACCTCTGACGACTGCGAGGATTTCCCTTTGCAGATCATGAGGCTCTGTGAATTTCGTTGGTGACATGCGTTGAGATTATTAAACAGGAGGCACCGAGGGTTTGAATAGACTGTACGGAAGGAGCAGGTGTCTTGGGAAGGTTAAGAGGTAGAAAGGAGAGGGTCGCTCCGTTTCTCATGGCCGCATACTGGGGAGAAGAGAGCTGAGACTTCAGGGGACAATGGTCCCAGCCCCCAGACTGGGACACCTGTGGAAGCCGTGCCCAAGATGCGAGAGCAGGGCTGGGGAGTGGCCTCTGGACCACGCAACCCTCACCAACCTAAGGCCAGCAGATGGCATGCTGCTGCCGGGCCTGGCCTGCCGGTGCCCCTTGGGGAGGGTGAGCCTGTGTCAGGGGCCGTCCCCCCAAGACAGGTCCAGCGGCCAGCACCCACAGCGGCCCCTGTCCCCTGCCCATCGCCTCCACCTTGGGACACGCTGCCTCTTTGTGTTGCTTGCTCTGGGGGCCCCTTGGGTTTGAATCTAACCTTGTCCTCCCCCCTGCCCCTGTGAAGTTGCTTCCTGGGGCCACCTGCCTGGCTCCCAGGCCTCAGTTTACCTTTCCCCACAGCCCTGTCTCCACCTCCCCACTCTGCCCCAGGGCATGTCTCTGCTCCATAACTGCCTCTTCTAAGCAGGAGGTCAGGACACAACCCTCCTTGTTCCCAAGCTGTTAAGTCCACTGTGAATTCCGTATTTCCTGGTTTTAAGGATCCCACACACAAGTGGTAGCGGCAGGCTGAGGGATTGCTGGTTCTCCCTTCCACATCGTGGGGAGCCAGGGCCAGGCACCCCCGCAATCTGGGAAATCCACATGCAATCTAGCAGAGAAGATGCCAGAACTTTTTATTATAAAACTTGGGTTCTATATGCATATATTTTATGCACTTTTGAGTTTAAACTTTTTCTGTGTCATCTGCTGGCCTTGGTGTGCTGTCGCAGCTTCAGCAACACTCCCCCAGTTCCCTGTGCTGACCTGTGACATGTCAGAAGCACAATGGGGAGAGCGGCGATGTAAACGGGATAATGTCCATTTTGTATATAGTCATTTCATAAACTGAAGCTTATGTTTAGTGACCCCTGACTTGTGCAGACCAGATAGCTAGCATCTTTCTGCTGCTGATGAAACAAGGTCACAAGTCAGGAGGGGATGGAGCTGGGACTGAGCTGGGTTGCTAAGCTCAGAGCTGAAAGCTTCAGAGTTAAGAGCTGAGAGAGGAGCTGAAAGCTGGGGGCTGGGCGCTGGATGCTGGGAGCTGGAGGCTGGGGTTTGGGGGCTGGGGGCTGGAGGCTGGGGGCTGGGCACTGGGCGCTGGATGCTGGGAGCTGGGGGCTGGGGGCTGGGGGCTGGAGGCTGGGGGCTGGGGGCTAGATGCTGGGGACTAGGGGCAGGGTGGTGCGGGGGCTGGGCACGGGGGCTAGGTGCTAGGTGCTGGGGATAGGGGCTGGGCACTGGGTGTTGGACACTGGGAGCTGGGTGCTGGGGGCTGGGCACTGGGCATGGGGGGATGAGGGATGGGAGCTGGGGGCTGGGCGCTGGAGGCTGGGGGGGCTGGGGGCTGGGAGCTGGATGCTGGGGGCTGAGGGGTGGGATCTGGGGGCTGGAGGCTGGGAGTTGGGGGCTGGGAGCTGGATGCTGGGAGCTGGGCACTGCACGCTGGGAGCTGGAAGCTGGGGGCTGGGGGCTGGATGCTGCGAGCTGGGTACTGCACGCTGGGAGCTGGAAGCTGGGGGCTGGTGCTCTGAGCCCTGCAGCATCAGGGCTTCCGGGCCAGGGCCTGGGGGGAGAGCCTGCCTTGCCCTCCTCTGCTCTCCTGTCTCGGGGTAGAGCTGCAGAAGGCTCGGGTAGGCCCCTTGCCACGGGCCTTGCGGGGAGGTGGGGAGGTGGGTGCTGCTTCCATGGGGGCTGCTTCCCCTGGCATGTGCCAGGTTCACTCACCCCTACGTCTGAGGGTCATGGATTCTGAAACTATCTTATTTTGTCTCTGCTGAAGAAAATCTGCATAAGGCAAGAGAACAGCGCGCGTGGTCTGCTGTGGGGGCCGCATGAGCTCTTGTCTTGTGCTGGCAGCCCAATGTGGCTAGCTGTGGGTCTGAGCTGGGGCTGCAGAGGAGCTGGCTTCCTTCCTCGTTCCTTCCCTCCTTCCTTCCCTTCCTTTCTCCCTCCCTCCCTCCCTTCCTCCCTTCCTTTCTTCCAGAAGGTTCCATCCCACTTGGTTTTCTACTTGAGTGAGGTGGTCTGAGAGCCACAATGCCAGGAGGGGCATGGCCTGAGGGCGCCTTAAAGAAACCACCCCTGAAGCCATCTGTTGTATTAGATCCACTTCCTCTAAACAACAAAAAAATGCAGATAATTCATTTCCCAACCTCAGTATCAGACTAGGAAGCCAACAGGTGGCTTTGCTGCCTCAGCTGAGTGAAGCAGGTGTGAACCAGGTGTGAGGCGGGTGTGAAGCAGGTGTAAATCAGGTGTGAAACCGGCATGAAATGGGTGTGAAGTGGGCATGAATTGAATGAAGCAAATGTGAAACAGGCATGAAGCAAGTGTGAAGCAGGTGTGAAGTGGGAGTGAAACAGGAGTGAAGTGGGAATGAAGCAATTGTGAAGTGAGTGTGAAGCAGGCATGAAATGGGCGTGATGTGGGTGTAAATCAAGTGTGCAGCAGGTGTGAAGCAGTTGTGAAGTGGTTGTAAACCAAGTGTCAAACAGGCATGAAGTAGGTGTGAAGTGGGTGTAAACCAAGTGTGCAGCAGGTGTGAAGCAGTTGTGAAGTGGTTGTAAATCAAGTGTGAAACAGGCATGAAGTAAGTGTGAAGTGGGTGTAAACCAAGTGTGCAGCAGGTGTGAAGCTGTTGTGAAGTGGATGTAAATAAAGTGTGAAGCAGGCATGAAGTGGGTGTGAATGGCTGTAAATTGCGTAAAGTGCATGTGAAGCAGTTGTAAATCAATGTGAAGTGGGTGTGAAGGCTGTAAATTGAGTGTGTAGTGGATGTGAATGGCTGTAAATCAAGTTGAAGCAGGTGTGAGGCAGGTGTGAGCGGGGTCTGAGGCTGGGGTGCTGTCCCCAGGGCACCCTACCGCACAGCATGGTTTCGGGCAGGCCAATGGGTGCAGGTGTCCCCGGCTGACCTCTGAGGTGCTGCACCCAGTGAGGCCCAACGTGCTGTCCGCTCGGGTGCTCGCCCCCCCTTGGCACCTCCGGCCAGCCACACTGCTGAGCAGGTAGGCGAGCTCTGCAGGAGGTGCTGGCGGCCGGTCCAAAGGTCACAGTAATGTTTAAGCCAAGCGTCTCCAAGGTGGCTTTTGCCCTCGGCCAGGCCGAGGAGTCCTGGAGACGCAGCAGGACAGGCGGTGGCAGGGCCTACGGGGACTGAGCGCTCTGCCAGGGGCCGGGGCCATGGTCTCGCCTTCCCTCTGGGCCTTGGTGACCCTCCTGGCCATCGCAGCACCAGGCGGGCAGGCCGGGAGCCCTGGGCCGGCGCCGCGGGGGAGCAGCGCCGACCCCCAACAGTGAGTAGCGGAGGGCTTCGGTTCCCGGGGCTTGGTGGGCACCGGGAAGCGGGTGTCGCAGGGTGGGGCCCGCCCGGGGCCTGGACGTCACATGGTCACCGCAGCCAGGCCCAGCGCTCCAGGCAGGGGCAGCCGAGGGCGGCCGGCGAGGGGGTCAGCATGGGAAGGTGGACGCACCTCCCCCGCCTGCTCCGCCGCCCTTGCAGGCTGCAGGTGACCTCCGAGAGCGGGAACCTGGTGTTCCTGGCTGGCTCCTCCCGCGACATCGAATTCCGAGCTGGGACCCAGGGAAGAGTCAAGGTCAACCATGAGGACCTCGGCGACTGTTTGCAGCAGGTAGCACGGGGCGCCCGCGGGATCCCTCGCAGCGGCCCCGGGCCCCAAAGGGACGGGCTACCAACCGCTCTGACCTCTGGAAGAGGTCAAGTGGACACTCTTGTTCTTCCAACTGGACAGTTAATTCCCAAATTTTTGCCCTTTCTTCTTTTTTGATATAGGCATTTAGGGCAATAAATTTCCCTCTTAGCACTGCCTTTGCTGTGTCCCATAGGTTTTGATATGTTGTGTTTTCATTTTCATTTGCCTCGAGATATTTACTAATTTCTCTTGTAATTTCTTCCTTGACCCACTAGTTGTTTAAGAGTATGTTGTTGAGCCTCCAAGTATTTGTGAATTTTCTGGCACTCTGTCTATTATTGATTTCCAACTTCATTCCTTTATGATCTGAGAAAGTGTTGTGTATGATTTCAATCTTTTAAAATTTGTTGAGACTCGCTTTGTGACCCAGCATACGGTCTATCTTTGAGAATGATCCATGAGCACTTGAGAAAAAGGTGTATCCTGTTGTGGGGTGTAATGTCCTATAAATGTCTGTTAAGTCTAGCTCATTTATTGTAATATTCAAATTCTCTGTTTCTTTATTGATCCTCTGTCTAGATGTTCTGTCCATTGATGAGAGTGGTGAGTTGAAGTCTCCAACTATTATGGTATATGAGTCTATTTCCCTTTTCAGTATTTGCAGTGTATGCCTCACATATTTTGGGGCATTCTGGTTTGGTGCATAAATATTTATGATTGTTATGTCTTCTTGTTTAATTGTTCCTTTTATTAGTATATAGTGTCCTTCTTTGTCTCTTTTAACTGTTTTACATTTGTAGTCTAATTTGTTGGATATTAGTATAGCTACTCCTGCTCTTTTCTGGTTGTTATTTGCATGAAATATCTTTTCCCAACCTTTCACTTTCAACCTATGTTTATCTTTGGGTCTAAGATGTGTTTCCTGTAGACAGCATATAGAATGATCCTGTGTTTTAATCCATTCTGCCAGTCTATGTCTTTTGATTGGGGAATTCAGTCCATTAACATTTAGAGTTATTACTATTTGGATAATATTTTCCTCTACCATTTTGCCTTTTGTATTATATATATCATATCTGACTTTCCTTCTTTCTACACTCTTCTCCATACCTCTTTCTTCTGTCTTTTCGTATCTGACTCTAGTGCTCCCTTTAGTATTTCTTGCAGAGCTGGTCTCTTGGTCACAAATTCCCTCAGTGATTTTTTGTTTAAAAATGTTTTAATTTCTCCCGCATTTTTTGAAGGACAATTTTGCTGGATATAGAATTCCTGGTTGACAGTTTTTCTCTTTTAGTAATTTAAATATATCATTCCACTGTCTTCTTGCCTCCATGGTTTCTGCTGAGAAATCTACACATAGTCTTATTGGGTTTCCCTTGTATGTGATGGATTGCTTTTCTCTTGCTGCTTTCAAGATCCTCTCTTTCTCTTTGACCTCTGACATTCTAACTAGTAAGTGTCTTGGAGAACGTCTATTTGGATCTATTCTCTTTGGGGTGCGCTGCACTTCTTGGATCTGTAATTTTAGGTCTTTCATAAGAGTTGGGAAATTTTCAGTGATAATTTCTTCCATTAGTTTTTCTCCTCCTTTTCCCTTCTCTTTTCCTTCTGGGACACCCACAACATGTATATTTGTGCGCTTCATATTTTCATTCAATTCCCTGAGCCCCTGCTCAAAATATTCCATTCTTTTCCCTATAGTTTCTGTTTTGTTTTTGGATTTCAGATGTTCCATCCTCCAGTTCACTAATTCTAACCTCTGTCTCTTGAAATCTACCATTGTAGGTTTCCATTGTTTTTTTCATCTCTTCTATGTATCTTTCATTCCCATAAGCTCTGTGATTTGTTTTTTCAGACTTTCCATTTCTTCTTTTTGTTCATTCTTTGCCTTCTTCATGTCCTCCCTCAACTTATTGATTTGGTTTTTGAAGAGTTTTTCCATGTCTGTTCGTCTAGTCTGAATTAGTTGTCTCAGCTCCTGTATCTCATTTGAACTATTGGTTTGTTCCTTTGACTGGGCCATATCTTCAATTTTCCTGGTGTGATTTGTTATTTTTTGCTGGCGTCTGGACATTTAATTACCTTAATTAGTTTATTCTGGAGATTGCTTTCACTTATCTTACCTAGGGTTTTCTTGCTAGATGAGTTTGTTGTCTATCTGTTCATTGACCTTCAGTTCAGCTTTTTCTGGGCCTCTAGCTTAAGTTTTGTTTAACAGAGGGTAGTTTTTCAGTTCTTGTTTTCTTGTTTCTTGTCCTGCTTGTAAGGTGCCTTTTCCCTCCCTACCCTTAGGAGGGTCTACATAGGTATTACAGACTCCAGCCGGGTTTTCCCGGACTAAGCTGGCCTCCTTTCGGGGGGATGGAATCACCGGCGTCAGTTTTCCCTGAGTGTGAGACCCAGCAGGTTGAAAGACTTTCCTGTGAAGTCTCTGGGCTCTGTTTTTCTTATCTTGCCCAGTATGTGGTGCTTGTCTGTTTGCAGGTCCCCCCAGCAAAAGATGTTGTGGCTCCTTTAACTGTGGCAGACTCTCCCTGCTGGGGGCGTGGTGGAGACAGAGGAAAGGTTGTAGGCTGGTTTTAATGGCTTCAAATTGCGAAGCCCTGGGGTCTGAATTCCTTGAGAGAGGGATTCCAGCTGAGTTGCGTTTCACCCCTCCCGTGGGGAAGGTTCAGGTGGGAGACAGCCCTGAAAGCAGCCTGTTTCTGCATTTGGGGCAGTTGCAGCCTGTATAATCCTGCTGCTGAATCCAGAGGCAGCCAAGCCTCTGTAGAAACAGCCTCAGAAGGCTCTGCTTCGTCCCCTTTCCTCTTTTTCAGTTAGCCCAATAGGCGACCTCCGCCTTGACCAGTTTCGCCTGAGCTGGGGGCCTATTTTTAGTAGTCAGAATTTGTTTATTAATGCCACTATTGGTGTTTGGTTGGACTCAATCCCTGCTACTGTTAGAGACTCTTTCCTTTCCCTCCGGGAAGCCGCCTGTGGGGGAGGGGTGCTGGGCGCCGGCCGCCGCGGCTTGGGGAACTCGCTGTTCCGGAGACTCGCAGCCAGTCCAGCTGGTCCAGACTGGGGTACGCTGTGTGTCCGGTCACTGTTGTGGCTCCGGGAGCTGTTCTGTACTGGTTCTGGCTATTTAGTAGTTGCTCTGGAGGACGAACTAAAACGCACGCACATTACTAAGCCACCATCTTGGCCCCCCCGATCTTGTCTGTCGGCCACCTTTTGATCCATGTTTCAGCCAACCATCCAAACAAACTGTTAATGCCTTTTCTAACCCCTTAGGCTGTAACACTGAAAGCAAAACCTCTGCTTAGTGGGCCCATGTTGATAAATTAAGCCTGATCCAGCCTTATATTCCTCCCACCATTATCCCATACCCTTAAATATCCATTCCCACAAATATTCCCAATTTCTGCTTATATAGATTGGAAAACTCATGCAGGTCTTTTAGAGTATAGCGTACCTTCTCATGGGTCACACTTTGTATCTCAGATTTCGGGGCCTGTTGGGACTTCAGTCTATTTGTAGGCCTTGAAAAAAAGGGGTTGTGGGGTGGGTCATGAAAAGAAATAGAAGTGTCTTTCAAGTGAATTACCTTAGGGCATTTCGTTGCAGTTTCATCTGGTGAAACAGGATTCACTGCTCCAGACAGAGGAGGAGGGCTGTTTCCCCAGGGGAGGTGGTTACGGGGTTAGCAGGCACTGAAGGGTTAATCTCGGTAGGTGGAGATTGGAATCAGACTCCTCTGGGGAGACTGGGGGCTGGAAGCTGTTTCCTCAGGCCCATCCATCACAGGTCTACCTGGCAAAGGCTCAGAGGGATCCAGGGTTTCCACATCCCCAACACTGTCATTGCCAACCCACAGGCATCTTCTCTTATCCAGGGTCCCGTTCTTTTCCAATCAGTGCCTCTACTTTAACAGCAGACACCCGGCAAGATTGAGAATGTAATTTACATTATAAACCTGCTACTCACACAGTGAGACTCTGGGTCTGGTTTTCAGAGACCTCAACTCTGCAACCACAGGAAATAAGATTTTCTTTCAGGGCACACATAGAAACTTTTATTTTGGGCAGGTACCAGGAATCAAACCTGGGTCTCTGGCATGGCAGGCAAGAACTCTGCCACTGAGCCACCGTGGCCCGCCCTACACAGAAACTATTACATCTTTCATATGGTGCATAAGTTGCAAATTTGAAGCTTACACCTCATCTCTTTCTCGTATAACTGTATCCAGCATATCTGAGATCAAGCAGCCAACATTATTATATCTTTTAATTAAACAAACTCTGTTAAGGTGTCAATAACACTGTCACCCAGAGCCTCATCTCGTATAAGCACACAATTAGCAGAATCAGTTGGTTATTCTGCGTATCTGTGTTGCCCACTCATACCATGAACTGTGCCACCTTGATTCTGGAAACAGAGTCTAATCAGAGTAGAAAACCAATAGCAAAAACCCATCTCTGAGATTCTGCTTCTCACGAACCATTCCTGTACCCAGCTGTATAAGGGTTCTCTAGCAATGGGAGATATCTGTAAATGAGATAAAATATGAGATTTTATAAAAGTGCCTCATGCAACTGTGGGGATCCATGAGTCCAAATTCCATAGGGCAGGCTGTGGGCTGGCAGCTCCCAGGAAGATCTTCAGTGAATCCCCCAGGAGAGGTGGGCTGGGTAGTGTGCAGCAGGGAGTCTCTCTTACAACTTGTCCTTTAAAGCCTCCGGCTGATTAAATTAAACGTCACTAACTGTTGAGTGATTCCAACTGCAGACGGAATCAGCCATGGATGGGGTCAACATGCTGATGATTTAATAAATGATCTGGTTTATTAACCAGCCATGAAATGTCCTTGCAGTAACGGCTAGGCCATGCTTGCTTGACCAGACAACGGGGCACCATCACCTGGCCGCGCTGACACATGAGTCTGACCATAATAGCTTCCTACAGAGACTTTTTCAGTACGGGCCCACTGTGTGGAATGGGGCAGCTGCCATATTGTTATCTGCACATCCTGTGGTCAAGGGGACTGACCAGGCCAGTGCCCTTCCCTGCAACCCACAGCGCTCATTGCAAAATCCAAACTCCGAAAAAAAAAAATCCAAACTCTGTAAGACACCATGAGTGTCTGCTCCCTGAGAGGTCTCCCATGCCCGCAGGGCCAGGCCACGACCCCTGTGTGGCTCCTCCCTTCTCCCCTCCCTTCTCCCCTCCCCTAGCCCCCCGACTGTCTTCCCAACTGAGACAGGGCCCCGGCTCTGGCACCCCCCTCCATCTGGCTCTGACCTGCCTGCACTAAGCACCATTTCCAGAGGCCGCAGTGCACGCCTACGTGCTCCTTCTGCGCTGATCCTGCGTGCTCCGTCTGCATTGATCCTGCGTGCTCCCTCTGCGCGTTCCCTCTCATAGAACCTGAGCCTTCTCTTCACCCACCACCTATAAGGAAAGGTATAATTACATAATTACTTGTATGAATATTAGTTCACAACCATTAGACTACGCTGCAGCTTGGAGAGGGCAGGAGCAGGTGTGTTCTGTTTAAAACAGTATATGCACAATTAGCTGTAATGTCTGTGGGCAATAAACAGAAAATTGATCAAGAAATATTTATTTAAAAATTAGTTTAGGGAAGCCATTGGCATGTTAAAATTAAAATTGTATTTACTTATTTATTTAATACATGTAGATGATTTCAATACCACAAAAGGGTATTGAAAAGTAAGTCTACAGCTTGTATCCCCAGAGGCAACCTCTACGGCTTTCCTTACCTACTTTTCCAGGGATAATCTGTGACTATAAACCACACACATCACATACAGTCAATATACATCCTTTAGATGAAGGAAGCAGCGAATCACTCCTATTGTCACAAACCACGTGGAAGCTTTAAGTTGGCAACTGGGCGACAGGCTTCATCTGTGCATGAAGCCGCGGAGAGTCAGCCTTCCCCAGGCAACAAGAAAAATGACAGTTTCACAAAAACCTTTCCACGTTGATTCTTTCTGTCTTTGTTTCTATCTCTCTGTCAGAAAACAAACATCAATACAGACTGTCACCCACCACCTATAAGGAAACGAGACTTCTTTAATGAAAAGAAATTCCTCTACTCCAAAAAGGATAATTCCATGTCTAGCTTTTGCTATAGCAATAGCAGTCCCCTGATGAAATGGGGATGTCTGGGGTTGTTCACTGGGGAACCCGCTACATGTTCAGAAAGGGGGTGTGGTACACTCCCAGGTGTTCAGGCAACCTACCAGCCAGGCCGACACGGCCCCCACAGCCCCGCAGCCCCCTCCCATCAGCATGGACCATAACCGGTACCTGCCCTCCACACACCTGCACCTGCCCTCCACACACCTGCACCTGCCCTCCACACACCTGCACCTGCCCTCCACACACCTGCACCTGCCCTCCACACACCTGCACCTGCCATCCACACACCTGCACCTGCCCTCCACACACCTGCACCTGCCCTCCACACACCTGCACCTGCCCTCCACACACCTGCACCTGCCATCCACACACCTGCACCTGCCCTCCACACACCTGCACCTGCCCTCCACACACCTGCACCTGCCCTCCACACACCTGCACCTCTGCCTTCCATAAACCTACACTCACCTACATAAACCCTCCACACACCTGTAGCTGCCCCCCACACACCTGTACCTGCCCTCCACACACCTGGACCTGCCCTCCACACACCTGCACCTGCCCTCCACACACCTGCACCTCTGCCTTCCATAAACCTACACTCACCTACATAAACCCTCCACACACCTGCAGCTGCCCCGCACACACCTGCACCTGCCCTCCACACACCTGTAGCTGCCCTCCACACACCTGCACCTGCCCTCCACACACCTGCAACTGCCCTCCACACACCTGTAGCTGCCCTCCACACACCTGCACCTGCCCTCCACACACCTGCACCTCTGCCTTCCATAAACCTACACTCACCTACATAAACCCTCCACACACCTGCACCTGCCCTCCACACACCTGCACCTGCCCTCCACACACCTGCACCTCTGCCTTCCATAAACCTACACTCACCTACATAAACCCTCCACACACCTGCAGCTGCCCCACACACACCTGCACCTGCCCTCCACACACCTGCACCTGCCCTCCATACACCTGCACCTGCCCTCCACACACCTGCACCTGCCCTCCATACACCTGCACCTGCCCTCCACACACCTGCACCTCTGCCTTCCATAAACCTACACTCACCTACATAAACCCTCCACACCCCTGCACCTGCCCTCCACATAACTACCATTCCAAGAGCCACTCTCCCCATGTCTGCATTTTAGCAGCTCAGGTGTTATTTTATTGCTCCTCACCCAGATCCTTTCCATTGCTGATCCTAACAACACCCTGTGGTTGCGGAGTGGGTCGGGGAAAGTGCTCTCCAGGATGCCTCTTGCGTGGGCCTGCATCTCCTGCTGCTCTCCCTGCAGCACCCTAATACATGGCTCACTGTTGGTATCTCGGACAGAGGGGCAAACGTGGCTGTCACCAGAGACCTAGCCACGCACCCAGTGTTGGTGGAAGCTGCAAGATAGCAGGAGACACTGGATGGGAGGCCCTGGGTGTGGGAGACCCTGATGGTGGGACAGTCTGGGAGTGGGGAGTCTAGGGGACAGGAGACACTGGTGAGGGAAATCCTGAGAGGCAGGAGATGTGGGTGGTGGGAGAGCCGGGTGGTGAGCGGTCCTGGTGGCTGCAGACAGGAGTGGTGGGAGTTTCTTGGTGAAATGAGCAGATGCCCGTGGGGAAGAGCCCGGGTGCTGGGAGCTCCCAGGTAGTGGTAGACTCGGGTGAGGGGCTGGCCATTTGGGTGGTAGGAGATCCTGATGGCGGGAACATCGGACTGTGGGAGAGCCTGAGTTTGGGGAGATCCCAGGTGGGCACAGACTTTGGGTGCTGGGAGACCACTGTAAGAGAAGGGTCTGGGTGCTGGGGGCCTGTGCTGGTAGGAGAGTCTGGGTGGGGCCCTCGGGAGCCTCACGGGCAGAGCTGCTTTTGCCACTTCCAGGTGATCATGTGTGGAGAGTCTTTCAGCCTGATGGTGAAGATGGCACCACAGGAGACAAGTGGGTCTGCGAAGACACAGGCCCAGGAGGATGGGCAGACGTGAGGACGTGGGGACATGGGGACAGGGGGATGTGGGGAAGTGAGGACCTGGGGATGTGGGGATGTGGGGACATGGAGATGTGGGGACCTGGGGACATGGGGACCTGGGGATGTGGGGACACGGGGACATGAGGACGTGGGGACGTGGGGACGTGAGGATGTGAGTCCCGTGAGGGTGCTAGTCTACGCTGGTGAGATGCTGAACTGTGCCCAGTGGACACTGTGCTGGCCTCAGGGCTCCTCCCGTGACTCAAGCCCCCGAGGCTTTATAGTACGCTTGGATCTTAACTGCGTGAGCACTTCTGGGCCGCACACCACACTATGTCACAGTACACAGAGGATCACTTTGAGAAGCATCTAATATTTTCTGATTACCAAAGTATGCATTTCCATCATAGAAAGTAAAATAAAAGACCCTAACCCACCAGACAGAGGTCATTTTATCAGCCTTAAGGAAAATTCCTACTTAATTTTCCTGAGCATCTGGGCGTCAAACGCAGTTTCCTGAGCGCCGGGAGGGGTCTGATCTCACGCCCTGCCCTGGCCCTGCGGCCACGTCCTGGCAGCCCCGCCGTGGGCAGCTCTCGCTCCTCTCCACTCGCGTAAGTTCCTCCACAGAACCCAAGAGAGAAAACTCTGGGCCACAGACAGTGACGTGAAGGTTTTGTCATGCACTGCCAAACTGCTCCACCTTTCTGGGGGGAAATTTATGTTCCCAGTAGAAGCAGGACAGAGTTTATGTGCAGCACTTAATTCTGCTTTAAAACCGTTTACAGAGCCAGCCCACCCACCCTCCTCTCCCTCTTTGTCCGCCGGCCCAGCGCACGGCACCCACGCCCCGCCAGCCAGCCAGCCTACCCGCCCTCCTCTCCCTCTTCCCCCTTCTTCTCTGGCGGCGCTCCATCCGCCATCTTATCCTTCCCTTTCTCCTCCTGCTCCGGCGGCTCTCCAACCACCACCATGCCCTCTTCCGCCTTCACCAGCTCCTCCGCCACCAGCCTTGACAGCCTTGCCACACTCACCTTTCTTCCTCCAGAACAGCTACTGGGGGAGTGGAGACAATACAGAGCAGCTCCCGGAACCACGACGGAGATCAAAGGGACGGCATACCCCATCCTGGAACGGCTGACTGTCTGGGAGAACCAGCTCCGGTGAGATCGCCAAGGGGCACGGGCTTTCCCGGGTGGGACGGCAAGCGGCCGGAATCCCTCCCTTCCTCCTTCCCAGGCCAGCTGGCAGAATTGGGCAGGCGGTCTCCTTGGGCCGCGGCGGCTGGCGCCCCCACCACGCAAGGCCCCCCGGACCAACTGAGAGAGTTGGGTCGGAAATCCCCAGACCGCGGAGAACGGTGACCGGGGGGGTCCCTTCCAAACACGTGACTCCCCGGTCCGGCTGGGAACAGTGCACTCTCCCGGGCTGCGGCGGCTGGCACCCTCCCGCCACGCTAGGCACCCCAGACCGACTAGGAAATTCGGTCGGGCGCTCTCCCATGCTGCGGAGGCTGGAGACCCTCCCTGCGTTCGGACCCCCGGGCCGGCTGGCACTCTTCCAAGACGCTTTGGATGCCGAACCTCCGCTACGGCGAGAATTTTCCAGAGTTAAAGGACCCACAGCAACTTTTACTGGTGGGAACCACAGACAAATGTGTGCCACGAGCGCCACCTACTGGGCAGGATAAGAAAAACAGAACCCAGAGATTTCACAGAAAAATCTTTCAACCTGTTGGGTCCAACACGCAGGGAAATCTGACTAAATGCCCAGATGCCAGCAGAAGATAACGGATCACGCTCAGAAAATTGAAAATATGGCCCAGTCAAAGGAACAAACCAATAGTTCAAATGAGATACAGGAGCTGAAACAACTAATGCTGAATATACGAACAGAAATAGAAAACCTCTTCAAAAACGAAATCGATAAATTGAGGGAGGACATGAAGAAGACATGGGCTGAACAAAAAGAAGAAATAGAAAAACTGAAAAAACAAATCACAGAGCTTATGGAAGTGAAGGATAAAGTAGAAAAGATGGAAAAAACAATGGATACCTACAATGATAGATTTAAAGAGACAGAAGATAGAATTAGTGATTTGGAGGATGGAACATCTGAATTCCAAAAAGAAACAGAAACTATCGGGAAAAGAATGGAAAAATTTGAACAGGGTATCAGGGAACTCAAGGACAATATGAACCGCACAAATATACGTGTTGTGGGTATCCCAGAAGGAGAAGAGAAGGGAAAAGGAGGAGAAAAACTAATGGAAGAAATTATCACTAAAAATTTCCCAACTCCTATGAAAGACCTAAAATTACAGATCCAAGAAGTGCAGCGCACCCCAAAGAGATTAGACCCAAATAGGCATTCCCCAAGACACTTACTAGTTAGAATGTCAGAGGTCAAAGACAAAGAGAGGATCTTGAAAGCAGCAAGAGAAAAACAATCCATCACACACAAAGGAAACCCAATAAGACTATGTGTAGATTTCTCAGCAGAAACCATGGAAGCTAGAAGACAGTGGGATGATATATTTAAGTTACTAAAAGAGAAAAACTGCCAACCAAGACTCCTATATCCAGCAAAATTGTCCTTCAAAAATGAGGGAGAAATTAAAACATTCGCATACAAAAAGTCACTGAGAGAATTTGTGACCAAGAGACCAGCTCTGCAAGAAATACTAAAGGGAGCACTAGAGTCAGATACGAAAAGACAGAAGAAAGAGGTATGGAGAAGAGTGTAGAAAGAAGGAAAGTCAGATATGATATATATAATACAAAAGGCAAAATGGTAGAGGAAAATATTATCCAAACAGTAATAACTCTAAATGTTAATGGACTGAATTCCCCAATCAAAAGACATAGACTGGCAGAATGGATCAAAAAACAGGATCCTTCTATATACTGTCTACAGGAAACACATCTTAGACCCACAGATAAACATAGGTTGAAAGTGAAAGGTTGAGAAAAGATATTTCATGCAAAAAACAACCAGAAAAGAGCAGGAGTGGCTGTACTAATATCCAACAAATTAGGCTTCAAATGTAAAAGAGTTAAAAGAGACAAAGAAGGACACTATATACTAATAAAAGGAACAATTCAACAAGAAGACATAACAATCATAAATATTTACGCACCGCACGAGAATGCCCCAAAATACGTGAGGAATACACTGCAAACACTGAAAAGGGAAATAGATACATATACCATAATAGTTGGAGACTTCACCACTCTCATCAATGGACAGAACATCTAGACAGAGGATCAATAAAGAAATAGAGAATCTGAATATTACCATAAAAGAGCTAGACTTAACAGACATTTATAGGACATTACATCCCACAACAGCAGGATACACCTTTTTTTCAAGTGCTCATGGATCATTCTCAAAGATAGACCATATGCTGCGTCAAAAAGCAAGTCTTAACAAATTTAAAAAGATTGAAATCATACACAACACTTTCTGGGATCATAAAGGAATGAAGTGGGAAATCAATAATAGGCGGAGTGCCAGAAAATTCACAAATACATGGAGGCTCAACAACACACTCTTAAACAACCAGTGGGTCAAAGAAGAAATTGCAAGAGAAATTAGTAAATACTTAGAGGCGAATGAAAATGAAAACACAACATATCAAAACTTATGGGATGCAGCAAAGGCAGCGCTAAAAGGGAAATTTATTGCCCTAAATGCCTTTATCAGAAAAGAAGAAAAGGCAAAAATGCAGG
Source organism: Tamandua tetradactyla (assembly GCF_023851605.1). NCBI lineage: Eukaryota > Metazoa > Chordata > Mammalia > Pilosa > Myrmecophagidae > Tamandua > Tamandua tetradactyla. The sequence goes on along the minus strand of NC_135327.1, from coordinate 231,823,274 downwards.
AATTAACTGTCCACTTGGAAGAACTGGAGAAAGAACAGCAAACTAATCCCAAAGCAAGCAAAAGGAAAGAAATAACAAAGATTAGAGCAGAAATAAATTAAATTGAAAACATGAAAACAATAGAGAAAATCAATAAGACCAGAAGTTGGTTCTATGAGAAAATCAATAAGATTGATGGGCCCTTAGCAAGATTGACAAAAAGAAGAAGAGAGAGGATGCAAATAAATAAGATCAGAAATGGAAGAGGAGACATAACTACTGACCTCACAGAAATAAAGGAGGTAATAACAGGATACTATGAACAACTTTACACTAATAAATACAACAATTTAGATGAAATGGACAGGTTCCTGGTAAGGCATGAACAACCAACTTTGACTCAAGAAGAAATAGATGACCTCAACAAACCAATCACAAGTAAAGACATTGAATTAGTCATTCAAAAGCTCCCTAAAAAGAAAAGTCCAGGACCAGACGGCTTCACATGTGAATTCTATCAAACATTCCAGAAAGAATTAGTACCAACTCTCCTCAAACTCTTCAAAAAAATCGAAGTGGAGGGAAAGCTACCTAATTCATTCTATGAAGCCAACATCACCCTCATACCAAAACCAGGCAAAGATATTACAAAAAAAGAATACTACAGACAAATCTCTCTAATGAATATAGAGGCAAAAATCCTCAATAAAAGTCTAGCAAATCGTATCCAACAACACATTAAAAGAATTATACATCATGACCAAGTAGGATTCATCCCAGGTGTGCAAGGATGGTTCAACATAAGAAAATCAATTAATGTAATACACCATATCAACAAATCAAAGCAGAAAAATCACATGATCATCTCAGTTGATGCAGAGAAGGCATTTGACAAGATTCAACATCCTTTCCTGTTGAAAACACTTCAAAAGATAGGAATACAAGGGGACTTCCTTAAAATGATAGAGGGAATATGAAAAACCCACAGCTAATATCATCCTCAATGGGGAAAAATTGAAAACTTTCCCCCTAAGATCAGGAACAAGACAAGGATGTCCACCATCACCACTATTATTCAACATTGTGTTGGAAGTTCTAGCCAAAGCAATTAGACAAGAAAAAGAAATACAAGGCATCAAAATTGGAAAGGGAGAAGTAAAACTATCACTGTCTGCAGACGATATGATACTATAAGTCAAAAACCCGGAAAAATCCACAACAAAACTACTAGAGCTAATAAATGAGTATAGCAAATTAGCAGGTTACAAGATCAACATTCAAAAATCTGTAGCATTTCTATACACTAGTAATGAACAAGCTGAGGGGGAAATCAAGAAACGAATCCCATTTACAATCGCAACTAAAAGAATAAAATACCTAGGAATAAATTTAACTAAAGAGACAAAAAAACCTATATAAAGAAAACTACAAAAAACTGCTAAAAGAAATCACAGAAGACCTAAATAGATGGAAGGGCATACCGTGTTCATGGATTGGAAGTCTAAATATAATTAAGATGTCAATCCTACCTAAACTGATCTACAGATTCAATGCAATACCAATCAAAATCCCAAGAACTTATTTTTCATGATTAGAAAAACCAATAAGCAAATTTATCTGGAAGGGCAGGGTGCCCCGAATTGCTAAAAACATCTTGAGGAAAAAAAACGAAGCTGGAGGTCTCGCGCTGCCTGACTTTAAGGCATATTATGAAGCCACAGTGGTCAAAACAGCATGGTATTGGCATAAAGACAGATATATCGACCAATGGAATCGAATAGAGTGCTCAGATATAGACTCTCCCATCTATGGACATTTCATCTTTGATAAGGCAGTCAAGTCAACTCACCTGGGACAGAACAGTCTCTTCAATAAATGGTGCCTAGAGAACTGGATATCCATATGTAAAAGAATGAAAGAAGACCCGTATCTCACACCTTATACAAAAGTTAACCCAAAATGGATCAAAGATCTAAATATTAGGTCTAAGACCATAAAACAGTTAGAGGAAAATGTAGGGAGATATCTTATGAATCTTACAACTGGAGGCGGTTTTATGGACCTTAAACCTAAAGCAAGAGCACTGAAGAAAGAAATAAATAAATGGGAGCTCCTCAAAACTAAACAATTTTGTGCATCAAAGAACTTCATCAAGAAAGTAGAAAGACAGCCTACACAATGGGAGATAATATTTGGAAATGACATATCAGATAAAGGTCTAGTATCCAGAATTTATAAAGAGATTGTTCAACTCAACAACAAAAAGACAGCCAACCCAATTACAAAATGGGAAAAAGACTTGAACAGACACCTACCAGAAGAGGAAAAACGGATGGCCAAGAGGCACATGAAGAGATGCTCAATGTCCCTGGCCATTAGAGAAATGCAAATCAAAACCACAATGACATATCATCTCACACCCACCAGAATGGCCATTATCAACAAAACAGAAAATGACAAGTGCTGGAGAGGATGCGGAGAAAGAGGCACACTTATCCACTGTTGGTGGGAATGTCAAATGGTGCAACCACTGTGGAAGGCAGTTTGGCGGTTCCTCAAAAAGCTGAATATAGAATTGCCATACGACCCAGCAATACCATTGCTGGGTATCTACTCAAAGGACTTAAGGGCAAAGACACAAACGGACATTTGCACACCAATGTTTATAGCGGCGTTATTCACAATTGCAAAGAGATGGAAACAGCCAAAATGTCCATCAACAGAAGAATGGCTAAACAAACTGTGGTATATACATGCGATGGAATATTATGCAGCTTTAAGACTACATAAACTTATGAAGCATGTAATAACGTGGATGGACCTAGAGAATATTATGCTGAGTGAGTCCAGCCAAAAACTAAAGGACAAATATTGTATCGTCCCACTGATGTGAACGGACATTCGAGAATAAACTTGAAATATGTCATTGGTAACACAGTCCAGCAGGAGTTAGAAACAGGGTAAGATAATGGGTAATTGGAGCTGAAGGGATACAGACTGTGCAACAGGACTAGATACAAAAACTCAAAAATGGACAGCACAATAATACCTAATTGTAAACTAATCATGTTAAAACACTGAATGAAGCTGCATCTGAGCTATAGGTTTTTTTGTTTTTTCTGTTTTTTTTCGTTTTTTTTTTTTACTATTATTACTACTTTTATTTCTTTTCTCTATATTAACATTCTATATCTTTTTCTGTTGTGTTGCTAGTTCCTCTAAACCGATGCAAATGTACTAAGAAACGATGATCATGCATCTATGTGATGATGTTAAGAATTAGTGATTGCATATGTAGAATGGTATGATTTCTAAATGTTGTGTAAATTTCTTTTTTTTTTTCCGTTAATAAAAAAAAACAAAAAACCGTTTGCAGATTCCCATTGTTACACGCGCCTCATTGGACTTGCGTGTCACCCATATTTCTATCTAGTGTTCATTTGTAAAACAATTATTCGTAAGAGCCTTAATATTGTTATACTTTAATGCCTTGGAGCAGTTTCACTTTAATTCCTTCCCAATCAGCCGCAGCAGAGGCGCGCCCCACCGGACTAATGGGCCGGAAAGGATCCATTCAAACCTGTCCTGCCGGGACTCCCCGAGCGGGTGACAGCGGCTGGGCCTGGCCCGGGGCTGCTCCAGGGGAGACCTGTAGATACACGCGCCCCCCACCTGGGCCCCCGCAACCCCCTCCACCCCCCCGTTCCCGGCCGCCAGGGTCTGGTTTAACTTGTCTCTACCTGCAGACGCCCTTCCAGGACTGGCCGCGTCTGCTCCGGGTCGGGGCGTTTTGGGGCCTCTGCAGCTCAGCTGCCGCCCGGACCCACCTGGCCAGGCCAAGGCCACCGGCCACCACCCACGGGGCAGGCAAGCGCGTGTGGCCTCCCGCTGGCAGTCAGAGTCACTGGGCAGGCAGCGTGGCCACGGGCAGGTTCCCGCGTGACCGAGGCCACCACAGCTGCCTGTGTCCTCCCCTGGCCACGCACCCCTCCCCCGGCCGCGCACCCCTCCTCCCGCGGGCTTCCTGCGCCTTCCTAACTTAGAAAGAGGCGTCAAGGAAAGTACCGAGAGATCAATGCGAGAAGACGCTGACTTAACTTTTCACTCCTTCATGGCAAGTTTCAGAGTTTAACTTCTTCAATGATAAAACTGGGCAAGATAATTTTTGGGGAAAATGCATAAATGTAAAAATGTCTATTTGCCATGGTGAGACCATCTTTATTCGGTTAAAGAAACAACACGAGATGCAAACTCAAGGTTTTATTACAGTGATTTGTAAGTGGAACCCACGGTCCCGGTGGCGCAAGCAAGGTGAGGGCGCGAATGTCGCGGCGCGTGTGGGGGCAGCAGGGGAGGGGCGGCCACGCGCTCTCCCCCCTCCATCCCCGCCGGGCGAGTCGGGGCGGCCGGTTCCCGCCTCGGGTCACTGCACAGAAACGGAGGGGCCGGGGCTGAGAGCTGCGGGAACCGCCAGGCCCGAAGGAGGCGCGGCCGAGAGCTCATCTGTTTTTGGCCGCCAGAGGCTTCCGGCTGACCTTCTTCGACTTGTCGTTGTTCTTCTTGGGAGGCTCCGGGTTCGCCTGCATGTGGCGGCCATAGAGGCTGCAAGAGAGGGCACCGGTGAGCCCGCGCAGCCCCGCCCCCGCCCCGCCCCTCCACGTGCAGCCCCGCCCCGCCCCACCACGCACATCCCGCCCCCGCCCCGCACAGCCTGACCCCCACGCGCAGCCCTCCCTCCGCCCTGTGCAACCCCGCCCCGCGCAGTCATCCCCCACCCCGCGCAGCCCCACCCCCGCCCCGCCCCTCCATGCACAGCCGTCCCCAGCCCTGCTCCCGCCCCGCCCCGCGCAGCCCCGCCCCCGCCCCGCATAGCCCCACCCCACCCCACGCAGCCCCTCCCCTCCACGCGCAGCCCCACCCACGCCCCGCATAGCCCCGCCATGCCCCCGCCACGCCCAGCTCCGACCCTCCACGCGCATCCCCACCCGTGCCCCGCCCCTCCATGTGCAGCCCCGCCCCAGCCCATGCATGCCGACCCAGTGCAGCCTTCCTCCACCCCGAGCAGCCCTCCCCCGCGTATCTCCTCTCCCTCACCCCCACCCTGTGCCTGGTGGGCGGGGCACAGAGCAGAGCTGCCCTGTTGGCCTCAGGGTGACAGGCTGCAGGTGGTTTCCCAGGACCCCTGATTAAGCTAAATTAAATGCCACCGACACAGGCCCAGCCCCCTGCAGGAGGGCCCCCACCACGTCCTTGGGACTGAGCCCTGGGTGCACAGGTAGGCTGGCGGCTACAGCGAGGGTCAGGCCAGGTGCCCCATTCCCGCAGTGGGCCCCAGCAGCGGCCAGCAAGTACTGTCGCCCCAGTCGGGGCTGTGTGGAGAGAGCAGGGGCGGCTGCGGGTAAGGCCCAGTCAGGCCCTGGCTCTGGGGTGGGCTGACCATAGGGGAAGTGACAGCTGCACAGCTGCACAGATGATGCAACAGCTGCCCAGGGGAGACCCCCTAAGTGCCTGAGAAGGCCACCGAGGGGCCCTGGATGCTGCTGAGAAGCAGACTGTCCACAGATAAACGCGGTGTCTTCACACGTGTGACTGTAGGACTCCTTATACGCATGAGCATGTGGCACCCTCACGTATGAACACACGCTCTGCACACTCCCTGGAGGAAGTGTACCCGTGGCTCCTGCTCACTCCATGGGCTCCGCCTGGGCTGGAGCCTCTGCTTTCATCTGTCTTTTGCTGCCCCGAGGAACAGTGTCCACGGCTGGCCAAAGACCACTGCGGCGGCAGGGCCCCTCGCCCCAACCTGTGGACAGCAGGGCCCCTCGCCCCCACCCGCGCCTCTCGCCATGAACCCACGACCATGGAGGCCACAGCCGTGGTCAACGCCGTGGGCGAGTTCAGTCGGGTTTCTGGGCCGTGAGGGTTCCCACCCCGGACCTGGACCTCCGAGCCCACGAGACGTTTCTCCCAATGGGCCGGGCGGGCGGGGCTGGGACTGCGGGCCTCTGCGGGCCTCGCGCCTGTGCTGCCCGGGCACTGCGCACGCCCGCCCGCCGCCCGCCTGCCGCCCGCCTGCCACCCACCTGCTGGTCCTTCTGCAGCCCCAGGAAAGACCAAAGCTAAGTGCAAGTCCGCGTGGCGGCGGCGGTCGCGGAAGCCCCTCCTGTCTTAAGTCCCCGCGTGTGGGGTAGGACGCGGGGCCGGAAATGTCCGCACCGGGCGCGGCAGTGTGAGGCTGGGTCAGCACGAGCATCAGCAACGCCTCCGTCCTGAGCAGCTCTGCGGGGCCCGGGCGGGTGCGGGTCACCTGCCCTGCGTGGCCAGCTTGGCCTCAGGCCCCGCCCTCCCCGCGCGAGGCGCACCAGCCCCCTCGACGTGCCCCCACCCAACGCGCACGCGCAGTAGGCGACCCCCCCCAACCCGCCGCAGCCTCTGTGCCTCGTCTGCGCCCCACGAGGGGCCCGCAGACCCACAGAGCTAGTGTCCCCATGGCTGTCTGGTCACCAGCCCGGCCCGGGTTCCTGCAGGGCCATGCAGTGCCCCCCATGTGGCGGTCTTTCAGCCCAGGGCCCCTCCTGGCCACGGCCTCGGGCCCCCCACGCCGGCCCCCAGCCTCGGGGACAGCCCAAAAGAGACAGAACTGCATGCACAGTATCACTGAGAACTTCCTAGTGGCCAGACTAAACAGTGAAAAGAAACAAGTGTACGTGACCTCAATGACACATCTACACAAGAATCACTTCAACATGGAATCAGCGTCAAACCACCAGGATCACTGGCCACGGCGGACATCTGGTTCCCCCCATCAGGGTGAGCTGCCTCAACTGCCATCCCAGCAGCCAGGTGGCCCGGCGCCACAGGGCGCGTGCGGGGACAGGCTCTTCCTTAGCATGTGGTTACAAAGAGCCTGGAAAAGGACAGACCTACCCAGAGGAACCCCACTAATTAGGGACCCCCAAATTCCTCAATCTCGCCTCTCCCTCTTTGTCCGCCGGCCTGGCGCGGCGCTCACGCCCCACCAGCCAGCCCGCCCTCCTCTCCCTCTTTGTCCGCCGGCCCGGCAGGGCGCTTAGACCCCGCCAGCCAGCCCGCCCTCCTCTCCCTCATTGTCCCCAGGCCCGGCATGGTGCTCACGCCCCGCCAGCCAGCCCGCCCTCCTCTCCCTCTTCCCCCTTCTTCTCCGGCGGCGCTCCATCTGCCATCTTATCCTTCCCTTTCTCCTCCTGCTCCAGCGGCTCTCAAACCACCACCGTGCCCTCTTCCGCCTTCACCAGCTCCTCCGCCACCAGCCTCGACAGCCTTGCCACCCTCACCTTTCCTCCTCCAGAACAGCTACTGGGGGAGTGGAGACGATACAGAGCAGCTCCCGGAGCCACGACGGAGATCAAAGGGACGGTGTACCCCATCCTGGAACAGCTGACTGTCTGGGAGAACCAGCTCCGGTGAGATCGCTGAGGGGCGCGGGCTTTACCGGGTGGGACGGCAAGCGGCCGGAGTCCCTCCCTTCCTCCTTCCCAGGCCAGCTGGCAGAATTGGGCAGGCAGTCCCCTCGGGCTGCGGCGGCCAGCGACCCTCCCCGCGTTCGGACCCGCGGGCCGGCTGGCACTCTTCCAAGCCGCTTCCGCTGCCGAACCTCCCCCACGACGAGAGTTTTCCAAAGTTAAAGGACCCACAGCAACTTTTACTGGTGGAACCCGTAGACAAACGTGTGCCACGAGCGCAACCTACTCGACAGGATAAGAAAAACAGAATTCAGAGATTTCACAGAAAAATCTTTCAACCTGTGGGGTCCAACACCCAGGGAAATCTGACTAAATGCCCAGACGCCAGCAGAAGATAACGGATCACGCTCAGAAAATTGAAAATATGGCCCAGTCAAAGGAACAAACCAATAGTTCAAATGAGATACAGGAGCTGAAACAACTAATGCTGAATATACGAACAGAAATAGAAAACCTCTTCAAAAATGAAATCGATAAATTGAGGGAGGACATGAAGAAGACATGGGCTGAACAAAAAGAAGAAACAGAAAAACTGAAAAAACAAATCACAGAGTTTATGGAAGTGAAGGATAAAGTAGAAAAGATGGAAAAAACAATGGATACCTACAATGATAGATTTAAAGAGACAGAAGATAGAATTAGTGATTTGGAGGATGGAACATCTGAATTCCAAAAAGAAACAGAAACTATCGGGAAAAGAATGGAAAAATTTGAACAGGGTATCAGGGAACTCAAGGACAATATGAACCGCACAAATATACGTGTTGTGGGTGTCCCAGAAGGAGAAGAGAAGGGAAAAGGAGGAGAAAAACTAATGGAAGAAATTATCACTGAAAATTTCCCAACTCCTATGAAAGACCTAAAATTACAGATCCAAGAAGTGCAGCGCACCCCAAAGAGATTAGACCCAAATAGGCATTCTCCAAGACACTTACTAGTTAGAACATCAGAGGTCAAAGAGAAAGAGAGGATCTTGAAAGCAGCGAGAGAGAAGCAATCCATCACGCACAAGGGAAACCCAATAAGACTATGTGTAGATTTCTCAGCAGAAATCATAGAAGCTAGAAGACAGTGGGATGATATATTTAAGTTACTAAAAGAGAAAAACTGCCAACCAAGACTCCTATATCCAGCAAAATTGTCCTTCAAAAATGAGGGAGAAATTAAAACATTCTCAGACAAAAAGTCACTGAGAGAATTTGTGACCAAGAGACCAGCTCTGCAAGAAATACTAAAGGGAGCACTAGAGTCAGATACGAAAAGACAGAAGAGAGAGGTATGGAGAAGAGTGTAGAAAGAAGGAAAGTCAGATATGATATATATAATACAAAAGGCAAAATGTTAGAGGAAAATATTATCCAAACAGTAATAACTCTAAATGTTAATGGACTGAATTCCCCAATCAAAAGACATAGACTGGCAGAATGGATTAAAAAACAGGATCCTTCTATATGCTGTCTACAGGAAACACATCTTAGACCCAAAGATAAATATAGGTTGAAAGTGTAAGATTGGGAAAAGATATTTCATGCAAATAACAACCAGAAAAGAGCAGGAGTGGCTGTACTAATATCCAACAAATTAGACTTCAAATATAAAACAGTTAAAAGAGACAAAGAAGGACACTATATACTAATAAAAGGAACAATTAAACAAGAAGACATAACAATCATAAATATTTACGCACCGCACCAGAATGCCCCAAAATACGTGAGGAATACACTGCAAACACTGAAAACGGAAATAGACACATATACCATAATAGTTGGAGACTTCAATTCACCACTCTCATCAATGGACAGAACATCTAGACAGAGGATCAATAAAGAAATAGAGAATCTGAATATTACTATAAATGAGCTAGACTTAACAGACATTTATAGGACATTACATCCCACAACAGCAGGATACACCTTTTTTTTCAAGTGCTCATGGATCATTCTCAAAGATAGACCATATGCTGCGTCAAAAAGCAAGTCTTAACAAATTTAAAAAGATTAAAATCATACACAACACTTTCTCGGATCATAAAGGAATGAAGTGGGAAATCAATAATAGGCGGAGTGCCAGAAAATTCACAAATACATGGAGGCTCAACAACACACTCTTAAACAACCAGTGGGTCAAAGTAGAAATTGCAAGACAAATTAGTAAATACCTAGAGGCGAATGAAAATGAAAACACAACATATCAAAACTTATGGGACGCAGCAAAGGCAGTGCTAAGAGGGAAATTTATTGCCCTAAATGCCTTTATCAGAAAAGAAGAAAAGGCAAAAATGCAGGAATTAACTGTCCACTTGGAAGAACTGGAGAAAGAACAGCAAACTAATCCCAAAGCAAGCAAAAGGAAAGAAATAACAAAGATTAGAGCAGAAATAAATTAAATTGAAAACATGAAAACAATAGAGAAAATCAATAAGACCAGAAGTTGGTTCTATGAGAAAATCAATAAGATTGATGGGCCCTTAGCAAGATTGACAAAAAGAAGAAGAGAGAGGATGCAAATAAATAAGATCAGAAATGGAAGAGGAGACATAACTACTGACCTCACAGAAATAAAGGAGGTAATAACAGGATACTATGAACAACTTTACACTAATAAATACAACAATTTAGATGAAATGGACAGGTTCCTGGTAAGGCATGAACAACCAACTTTGACTCAAGAAGAAATAGATGACCTCAACAAACCAATCACAAGTAAAGACATTGAATTAGTCATTCAAAAGCTCCCTAAAAAGAAAAGTCCAGGACCAGACGGCTTCACATGTGAATTCTATCAAACATTCCAGAAAGAATTAGTACCAACTCTCCTCAAACTCTTCAAAAAAATCGAAATGAAGGGAAAACTACCTAATTCATTTTACGAAGCCAAGATCACCCTCATACCAAAACCAGGCAAAGATATTACAAAAAAAGAATACTACAGACAAATCTCTCTAATGAATATAGATGCAAAAATCCTCAATAAAAGTCTAGCAAATCGTATCCAACAACACATTAAAAGAATTATACATCATGACCAAGTAGGATTCATCCCAGGTGTGCAAGGATGGTTCAACATAAGAAAATCAATTAATGTAATACACCATATCAACAAATCAAAGCAGAAAAATCACATGATCATCTCAGTTGATGCAGAGAAGGCATTTGACAAGATTCAACATCCTTTCCTGTTGAAAACATTTCAAAAGATAGGAATACAAGGGGACTTCCTTAAAATGATAGAGGGAATATGAAAAACCCACAGCTAATATCATCCTCAAAGGGGAAAAATTGAAAACTTTCCCCCTAAGATCAGGAACAAGACAAGGATGTCCACCATCACCACTATTATTCAACATTGTGTTGGAAGTTCTAGCCAAAGCAATTAGACAAGAAAAAGAAATACAAGGCATCAAAATTGGAAAGGGAGAAGTAAAACTATCACTGTCTGCAGACGATATGATACTATAAGTCAAAAACCCGGAAAAATCCACAACAAAACTACTAGAGCTAATAAATGAGTATAGCAAATTAGCAGGTTACAAGATCAACATTCAAAAATCTGTAGCATTTCTATACACTAGTAATGAACAAGCTGAGGGGGAAATCAAGAAACGAATCCCATTTACAATCGCAACTAAAAGAATAAAATACCTAGGAATAAATTTAACTAAAGAGACAAAAAACCTATATAAAGAAAACTACAAAAAACTGCTAAAAGAAATCACAGAAGACCTAAATAGATGGAAGGGCATACCGTGTTCATGGATTGGAAGTCTAAATATAATTAAGATGTCAATCCTACCTAAACTGATCTACAGATTCAATGCAATACCAATCAAAATCCCAAGAACTTATTTTTCATGATTAGAAAAACCAATAAGCAAATTTATCTGGAAGGGCAGGGTGCCCCAAATTGCAAAAAACATCCTGAGGAAAAAAACGAAGCTGGAGGTCTCGCGCTGCCTGACTTTAAGGCATATTATGAAGCCACAGTGGTCAATACAGCATGGTACTGGCATAAAGATAGATATATCGACCAATGGAATCGAATAGAGTGCTCAGATAAAGACCCTCTCATCTGCAGACATTTGATCTTTGATAAGGCAGTCAAGCCAACTCACCTGGGATAGAACAGTGTCTTCAATAAATGGTGCCTAGAGAACTGGATATCCATATGCAAAAGAATGAAAGAAGACCCATATCTCACACCCTACACAGAAGTTAACTCAAAATGGATCAAAGATCTAAACATTAGGTCTAAGACCATAAAACAGTTAGAGGAAAATGTAGGGAGATATCTTATGAATCTTACAACTGGAGGCGGTTTTATGGACCTTAAACCTAAAGCAAGAGCACTGAAGAAATAAATAAATAAATGGGAGCTCCTCAAAATTAAACACTTTTGTGCATCAAAGAACTTCATCAAGAAAGTAGAAAGACAGCCTACACAATGGGAGACAATATTTGGAAATGACATATCAGATAAAGGTCTAGTATTCAGAATTTATAAAGAGATTGTTCAACTCAACAACAAAAAGACAGCCAACCCAATTACAAAATGGGAAAAAGACTTGAGCAGACACCTCTCAGAAGAGGAAATACAAATGGCCAAAAAGCACATGAAGAGATGCTCAATGTCCCTGGCCATTAGAGAAATGCAAATCAAAACCACAATGACATATCATCTCACACCCACCAGAATGGCCATTATCAACAAAACAGAAAATGACAAGTGCTGGAGAGGATGCGGAGAAAGAGGCACACTTATCCACTGTTGGTGGGAATGTCAAATGGTGCAACCACTGTGGAAGGCAGTTTGGCGGTTCCTCAAAAAGCTGAATATAGAATTGCCATACGACCCAGCAATACCATTGCTGGGTATCTACTCAAAGGACTTAAGGGCAAAGACACAAACAGACATTTGCACACCAATGTTTATAGCAGCGTTATTCACAATTGCAAAGAGATGGAAACAGCCAAAATGTCCATCAACAGACGAGTGGCTAAACAAACTGTGGTATATACATACGATGGAATATTATGCAGGTTTAAGACAGGATAAACTTATGAAGCATGTAATAACATGGATGGACCTAGAGAACATTATGCTGAGTGAGTCCAGGCAAAAACTAAAGGACAAATACTGTATGGTCCCACTGATGTGAACCGACATTCGAGAATCAGCTTGGAATATATCATTGGTAACAGAGACCAGCAGGAGTTAGAAACAGGGTAAGATAATGGGTAATTGGAGCTGAAGGGATACAGACTGTGCAACAGGACTAGATACAAAAACTCAAAAATGGACAGCACAGGGGCGGGCCGCGGTGGCTCAGCGGGCAAGAGTGCTTGCCTGCCATGCCGGAGGACCCCGGTTCGATTCCCGGCCCCAGCCCATGTAAAAAACAAACAAACAAACAAAAACTAACTAATAAAATAAAAAAAAAAATAACCTTTCTGCTCCCTCCCTTCTTTCTCACTTACTCCCTCTCTCTCAAAAAAAAAAAAAAAAAAAAAAAAAAAAAAAAAAAAAAAAAAAAAGGACAGCACAATAATACCTAATTGTAAACTAATCATGTTAAAACACTGAATGAAGCTGCATCTGAGCTATAGGTTTTTTTTTTTTTTTACTATTATTATTACTTTTATTTCTTTTCTCTATATTAACATTCTATATCTTTTTCTGTTGTGTTGCTAGTTCTTCTAAACTGATGCAAATGTACTAAGAAACGATGATCATGCATCTATGTGATGATGTTAAGAATTACTGATTGCCTATGTAGAATGGTATGATTTCTAAATGTTGGGTTAATTTCTTTTTTTTCCATTAATTAATTAAAATAAATAAATAAATAAATAATCTATGAACAGTAAAAGCCATGACCACATTTAAATAAAACGCTTAAACTGCCATGAGTCAACTGCCACCGACACGACAGCACACGGGACACTCCTCAGCTGCTCGGCCGCAGCGCCCCGCACACCAGGGCCTCCGGGTCAGAGGTCACGGCTACTCACTACTTGTACGTCTCGGAGCGGATGTACTCGAAGACGTGGGACACGCCGAGCTGGAACTGGTCAGCGATCGGAGTCACCCAGGGGTTGTTCTCAGCTTTGAACACCTGCTTCTGCCCAGTCAGATCCAAGTTTCCTGGAAGGCGGAGGAGAAAACACTGAAGGCGTCCCACGTGCACAGCCGGGGAGCCGAGCCAGGCACTGGGCTGGGCCTTGCTCAGGCCCTGAGGCCAGGCCATCGTGGTGCCCAGCCAACTTACCACCCACAGTGACCCAAGAAAGCAAGCAAGGGAAGAAGGCAGGAAAGCTGGAGGGAATTTTCACCACGTGGCAAAAGCCTCATCCTGGAGGGGGCACAGGGCCAAGCCGGAGGGAAGCCGGGCTCCAGGGTGACCAGGCACAGCCGCTGGGCACCTGGCCACATCCGGCCACCTGGCTTCTTTTAGCAGCTTAAGGAGGACATGGGGAAGAGGGGAACATCCCCCCCTAGAGGACAGCACATCTCGGGCATGGCCGGGCATACGATGGGCAGCCAGCATCACCCCATGTCAGGGTCATGGCCAGGCAGCCACCGTCACCCCGTCTCAGGGTGCAGAGGGGCAGCCAGCATCACCCCATGTCAGGGTCATGGCTGGGCAGCCACTGTCACCCCGTCCCCTCCAGCCTGCGAAGAGCATTTCCCACTGCATCCTGAGCCGCCCCGGGGCCAGTGACGACACAGTTTACAGGGACAGAGAGGGGGCCGTGGGGAACGCAGGCGTGTGTCCGAGACGGGACCCAGCCCGAGGCTCTCCACGGGCCATGCTTCACCCCAGGCCGTGCGCTGCCCTCGCCCTCCAGGAACTGATGCAGCTCTGGAGGGCCCAGCCTCGGTCCTCCTGAGACAGGGTCTGCTGAGGCCGCGGGTGGGAGGGAGGGTGGGGGCTGGAAGAGGACGGGGTCTCCTGCAAGGGGACAGGCCTTGGGCTCGCCTCTGTGTCGGACGGCCTGCAGCTGCTCAGGACCAAGGCGGAGCACCCCACCCCAGAGGGAGCCAACCCCACAGGTGGGCTTCGAGGGCAGGCCAGCGAGGACGCGGGGACACTGCGGCGCCATGGCCGTCCAGGGCTCAGACATGTTGTGAGGATGAGAAGACAATTTCTTGCCAAGGTGACCAAAACTGTCCGTTTCCTCGCACAAAGCCCAGCACCCTCAGTCAGGTGCCAGGCACTTCAGGGAACGAACGCGCGTGAGTCTCTGAGCCTGTGGGTCCTGGACGCGGCACAGTGGCCCAGGTGGACCCACCAGGGGGCCCACGTTCGCCTTGGCCACCTCTCCTTCAACTGCCGGAGATGGCACGGGGCCCCCAAGACGGAGACGGGGAGCCTGCGAAAACGTCTCTGAACCTTACTTCCGCTGCACCTGCGCCCCGGCCCCGCCTCCTCAGCATTCCTTAGGAAATACTCGTTTTCCTCCAATTCCCCCTTCTACCTGAAAATGACTCCCCGTAAATTTCTAGGGCAACAGTCACCCGTCTACAAACAAGTCTGCGTTTCTGAACAGCCGCGTTCCAAAGACTCACATGCCGGGGCTCCCTGCTCTGGGGGCCTTTGGGCGAGACCCTCCCCGGGGGCCGGCACGCACCTCCGAGGAGCCCACAGCCGGGGCAGGTGGGAGCACAGCCAGTGAAGCCCCGCCCTGCCCACCGACACGAACCCGAGTGGAGGAAACACCTCGGGGGGCACGTGCACCTCCCGGAGGAGAACCAAGGTCTCCAGACCCCACGTGCAAAGAGGGGCTCAATTCCCTGCGGTCAACCAGGACCCCGGCAGCCGGCTCAGCGGGGCAGCAAGAGCAAAGTGAGGCCAAGGAGCAGCGGGACGGACCACACAGGGAGCTGCGGGAAGGGGGATCGAGCGGCGGGACGGGGGTGGGGCGAGTGGCGGGATGGGGGGCGGCATGCAGTGGGGGAGCGGCAGGATGGGGGGATGCGGGCAGTGAGCTTTCACGGGCCACCCAGACCGTGGGGCCAGGCGCACGTTCCAGGAAAGGGTCCGGGTCCTCCCACCCAACCCCATGTCCACCCCGGGGGCAGAGCCCGCGCTGGCCGATCCAGGCCTCCCACTGACCTCTGGACATGCACTAATAACCGCCCAATGTCCCCTTCGCCGCTGCGCAGGCCAGCCAGGTCAGAAGCGACTGCTAAGCCGCGTGCTGCCGGGCCGGGTGCTGCTGCCCAGTGGGCCCGGGGCTGGGGTCGCGCAGTTTCTCACGTGGGCTGGGGCGTCTGCCCTGCGCCTGGAAGAAGGGCCAGCAGACGCTGCCACGTGCCTGGGACGGCCAGATGCAGCGACCTTTTGTGTGACACCCCTGTGGTTCACGCCTTAATGTGGACATTTCTGTGCGAGAACTGGAACTTGTCAGCTCATGACCCCCCTGGCAATCCATTTGGGGTGCGGCACCCGAAAACCCGCCGTGGAGAGGGTGGAGTCGGCGCACGTCACCCACCCACGGGGAGCCCAGGCCCCACCGCCGCCCCCGCCCCTCCCTCTCCAAGGTCCCAAGCCCAGGGGTGAGCTCAAGACAGCCTTCCGGCCTCCTGGCCCCCCAGAAATGTCACACCAGGAGCCCTGGAGAAGCCACCGGCCACATGACATAAGGCACAGGAGACACACCGCGCCTTTTTACAGCGTCAGGAGCAGCCGCGGCCCCGCCTCGGCCCAGCGTCTACTTCGGTCGGCAGCAGCAGGACCCGAGACGCTGCGGGTGGAAACTGCCCTCCTCCCTGGTGCCCCCAGCTCCTCCTGCCCCACGGCTGGGCCCATCTGGGGACGCCAGGGACACCTGCAGCCTCGCCACAGGGGCGGTGGTGCTGACGTGCAAGAGACACCGTGCCCTGGACATGAACCCCTCATGCCTATGGGGAGCAGTGCTGCGGCCGCCCCGAGGGGTGCAGGGCGGGGAGCAGAGGCAGGGCCGCCCCGAGGAGTGCAGGTTGGAGCCCACGTGCACCCTCCCAAAAGGCAGTTTGCAGTATATACTGGGAGCCATAAAAAGGCTCACAGGTTGACCAGCAATTCCACTCCAGTGATAAATCCATGCTGAGGAGATAATCACAGATAATCACGGTGACTGATGAGTGGGAGTTTCCCCGCAGAGCCGCGTAGGCTCCCCCGGGCAGCTGAAAACAACTCCACGCTACGGGGTGGGTTAGTAAAGAATGGGACACGCAGGAGGGGTAATCTGCAGCCACAGGATTAACAACGTTTTCAGACGAAATGTGACGACACGGGTGATGATCTAATATCAAAGGTCAAGAAGTAGGCTCTCAACTCACGTAAGACCCAACTTCATTTTTTTAAAAGCATAAGTATACACACAGATGCTTTAATGAGGGTCATTTCTGGATGGTGGCATCACCCCTTCTGCATTTCCCAGACGCTCTGAAGCAGGGGTTCAGAAGACTGAGCAGGTACCGGGGGGGGGGCCCAGGAATCTGCATTCCCCATGAGTTCCCAGGTGCAGGGACCTCACTGCGGGAAATCCCTGGTCTGGCATAATCATACAAAGCTACTTAAATAATTGAAAGTTAAAAATTTACCTAGGAGAACAAAAACATGCAATCTATTAGAGCACTGAGAAAAGTGAATTCCTAGAAACCGCTATCATTATTGCCACACGTGGGGGAGGATGCCATCATTACTGCCACATGTGAGGCAGCACCACCATTACTGCCACACACTCGAGGGGGTGCTGTCATTACTGCCCCCAGAGTGGAGGAGGCGCTGTCACTGCGGCCCGAGCATGGAGGGGCCCTCATGGGGCGCTGGCAGCACACACAGACGCCGATCCCGGACGGGACACACGCACCCCACTTGAAAAGGAACCGAGGCATGCCTGAGCAGCCAGTAGCACAGCTCCTGGGCACCCCCTTTCCTCCCACCATCATTTTTGGACGCGAGGCTTCCTGGCCTCCAGGACGTTCACTCCATCCTTGGACTGGGCGAGCATCGGGTGGGCACGCGTCCCTTAGCCTGAGAGCCGAGGCCTGCCCAGGTCATCAGGACATACACTTCCCACCAGCAACCGCTTACGAAACCCATGTGGGAGCCAGGCACCCTTCCAGGGGCACAGGGCTCAGGGTCCGGGCACCACATAGGCCCTGGGGAGGGCTGGGGGACAGGGCAGGACAAGGGAGGACAGGGCAGGATGGGGGAGGACGGAGAGGACATGGGAGAACAGAGAGGATGGGGAGGATGGAGAGGACGTAGGAGGACCGGGCAGGACGGGGAGGACAGGGGAGGACAGGGCAGGACGTGGGAGGTCCAGGCAGTTCGGGGAGGACAGAGAGGATGGGGAGGACAGGGCAGGATGTGGGAGGTCCGGGCAGGACGGGGAGGACAGGGCAGGACGGGGAGGACGGGGAGGACATGGGAGGACAGAGAGGATGGGGAGGATGGAGAGGACGTGGGAGGACCAGGCAGGATGTGGGAGGACAAAGAGGATGGGGAGGATGGAGAGGACGCGGGAGGACAAGGGAGGATGGGGAGGACAGAGGATGGAGAGACCAGGGAGGCTGGGACACCTGAGCATGAGCCCCAGGACCAGGTGTCTGGGGAGGCTCCTGACACTGGACGGCCCATCCCAGTGGCAGGACTTGAGAAGCGCAGCGCCTGTACCGCGGTGGAGCAGAGCTGAGACGCAGCGCCCACAGCTGGATGCAAGCGCTTCTGAGAGGCCCAGCAAGCTCCTACCCGTTTCACAGGGCAGCTTCCTTGGGCAGCTGGGGTGGGGGACATGGGCTGTGTCCTCCACGCACCCCATCAGCCTCTGTGCCCCACCGGAGGACACGGGCCCGGTGTGGGAAGCGGCCTGAGCCCATGTGAACGTGCTCCCTTCCCGCTGATGGAACCGCCCTGCACAGCAGGGCGCAGCAAAGGGTGTGCGAGGAAAGCTGAGGGGCTCTGAGGGGTGGCGTGGGGCTGAGTCCAGATTTCTGTCCAATTTCCACATCTAAAACATGTGAAAGAAGAAATGTCTGCGCAAATGACCTCAGGAGAGAAAAGGTTGACCAGCCTGGCTCAGTTTAATATGATCACATGATCTTAAAAATAATCATCTTAATTATAATCCTCAAGCCCCTCCCAGATGGTAACACCTTATCTATTAGCAGCTATCCTCAAAACGGCTGCCGAAAACTGTGGCAATTTTCAGGCACGAGGGTGAGCCCTGAGGCTGAACCATCACTGTAACGCGTGACGTGAACAGTGCTTGCTCATAAGGACGTAAGGAAAGAAATTAACTTTATTTTTTATTTCTATATAAAGACTCTTGAATCCATTTTTTATTAAAGGTTAAGTAAGGGATCAACCTACTACACAGAACCTAAACTTAAGTTATATATAAAAATGGCTTGTTTCAGCTTTGCTTCTCGCTCTGGAGCTTACATTTTTATTACTTTGGTGCCAAGTATCCTGCTCTCTGCACAAACTGAAAGGGTGCAGCTTTTATGTCACATAAAATATGTGCTTGGATAATTAAGAATTGTGAGGGACACAAATGCTAAGTCTAGCTGAAAATTTGTCATAATTATAATTTAAATGTATTCAAATTATTCATGCTCTGAAACAATGTAAATGTTTTCAGATTGCATGTTAACCATACACTATGATGATGACACGAATCTCCGAAGTAAGAGGCAGTGGGGGAAACGCACAAATCCCTGAAAGCAGAGTCCCCACAGAGCGCAGCAGGCAGACACAGCTCCCCCCACCTCAGGCCCTGAGGTCCATGAAGGCAAAGACACAAACTGCAGCGGGGGAAAAGCGTACAGAAGAAGGAGGAACCCTTGTGAATCTCTGCATTTAGGGAGCACCACCGACTTTTTTCGATACATATAAAAAAGGCAAATAAGCATCCCAGAACATAAACAAAGGGTTCCTTGAACACTCTGCTAATCCAGAATCATAAATTCACACAATTATAAACCAAACCGGTCAATCGGCGGCATCGAGAAGGCAAAGTGAGACACTCCGGGCTCCACCCTGCACACGCTGTAGCACAGCGAGGAGTGCCAATTCCAGAACTGTGGAGTAGACTCGAAAACGGTAGGATTTCAGGACTGGCTTGCAGGCTGCTCACCCATCTCCTCTGCAGCTTATGGCAGAGCCACCCACCCTCCCAGCACAGGCCCCCGGGCCCTAGTTCCAGAGGGAGCGCAGTAACCCTCGTACACACGCTGGGAGCTTGGACTCCAAGTCTGTGGGGCTGAAGTGGGACATTCGTCCCCGGCTCACCACCCCACAATTTGCCCTGAGCTTAGGGCAGCTCACAGAAGTCTCTTGCCAAATGGGGCAAAGAATTGCCAGCTTTGGGATGTCCAGTGCAGTGTGAGGGTCCGTGAAGGCACACTGTTTCCGAGGATAAAGGGGACATCTGGACCCATGGAAACAGGTGAATGCACTCCAGCTAGGAACACAAAGAATCAGCGAACAAGAATAGTCAGTAATGGAAGAAATGAGGGCCAAGAAAGGTAAAGGAATTAAAAAACCATAGAGCAAAACAGCAGTTGTAAGTACAGCATCATCAATAGTTACTTTAAATGTAAACATGTTAGACTTTCCAGTCAAAAAGCAGAGATTGGCAGAATGGATAAAAACGCACAATCCAACTATGGTATACGCTGCTTATAAGAGTCACCTTTTAAATTCAAAACACAGGTAGGTTGAAAGGAAAGGGTTGAAAAAATATTCCATGAAATAATAATACTAATATCAGCCAAAATAGACTCTAAATAAAAAACCATTAAAAGGACAGGAAGGGCACTATATGTTGATAAAAGGGGCAATCCATGAAAGAGATACAACAATATTCACCCACGGTAGTTTGAAGTTGTTATGTACCCCTGAAAAGGCCATGTTCTTTTAATCCATTCCCGTGGGCGTAGACAGATTGTAGGTAGGACCTTCCGATTAAGTTCTTTCAATTGAGGAGCTGCTGGTTCTTCATAAGAGGATAAAACAAACAGTCTGAGAGGTGAAATTAAGAAAAGCTCACAAAAAAAGCCCCAGAGTTTAGAGAAAAAGACACATGGAGAAGACAGAAGCTGAAGCAACGAAACCCGGGAGAGAAGGACGAGCAGACGCCACGGTACACCTCGCTGTGACGCTGCGACTGGTCTCCAGAGAACGTATCACCCTGCTGATGCCTTAACCAGGACATTTCCACGGCCTCAGAACGTAAACTCATACGTTGTTCAAGCCGACCCAGTTCTGGTGTATCGTATTTCATCAGCTTTAGCAAATCAAACAGCACCTGACAACAGAGCCCCAAATATAAAGCAAAGATTGGGAGATTTGAAGAAAGAAATAGACAGTTTTACTTTAAACACTGTTTGATTTTTTTTTTTATTTTTGCATGGACAGGCACAGGGAAATGAACCCATCTACTTTAATATTAGGAAACTTCAATACACCACTTTTAATGGACAGAACACATGGAGAGAAGATCAATAAGGAAATGAAAGACTTGAACAATAATATAAACTAAGTATTCTAACAGATACACATAAAACACTTAGTCCATAAATAGCAGAATACATACTCTTCTCAAGTGTACGTGGATTATTCTGTAGGCTAGACAAATGTAAATCACAAAACAAAGTATCTTCTTCAACCACAATGAACTGAAGCTAGAAATTAATAACAGAGGGTGAACTTGAAATGCACAAATACGTGGAAAATAAAGAACTCTTAAACAAGCAATGGATCAATGAAGAAATTAAGAAAATATCTTAAGATAAATGAAAACACAACATAAGAAAACTAATAGGATGCAGCAAAGGCAGTATTGAGGGGGAAATTTATAGCTCTAAAAATTTATACTAAAAAAAAGGAAAGTTCTCAAATCAGTAATCTAACCTCACACCTGGAGAAAACAGAAAAAAAAAAAAGAGAGAGAGAGCCAACTAAACCCAAAGTGAGCAGAAGAAAATAATGTCCCAATTAAACAAGTCTACAGAAATGTCCAATCACAGGCATCCAGGGAAAGACACCTTGGTTCAAGAAGGCCGATGAAGTTCAGTTTCTCTCTCAAGTGAGAGGCACATGGTGAACACAGTCAGGGTTCCTCTCTCATCTGGAAGGGCACATGGCGAACACGGTGTCATTTGCTAGCTTCCTCTCCTGGGTTCCTGTTTCCTGGAGCTCCCTGGGAGGCGTTTTCCTTCTTCATCTCCAAAGGAGGCTGGCTGGTGGACTCTGCTTCTCATGGCTATGTCATTCTGCTCTCTCAGAAGCTCCTGCTTTCTCCAAAATGTTTCCTCTTTTATATGATTCCAGTAAACTAATCAAGACCCACCCGAATGGGCGGAGACACGTCTCCACCTAATCCAGTGTAACAATCACTCTTGACTGAATCACATCTCCAGGGAGATGATCTAATTACAGTTTCAAACATGCAGTACTGAATAGGGATTAGAAGAAACGGCTGTCTTTACAAAACGGGATTAGGATTAAACACAGCTTTTCTAGGGTACATACATCCTTTCAAAGCGGCACAGCAGTCTATTTTTATTCTTCACTCTAGAAAATATGGTAACTAATATTTTAATATTTTCTGGGCTAAAATGGTCAGCCCAGTCATTTCTTCCTTTGAGTCTCCTTTCTAAAATTCAGATTAAATGTAATATTTTTACGAAGTCTTTATTTATCATTATCTTCCCATATCTCAACAACCCCACTGCTGTTTCTCAGGATCTTGAGTGATGGTCTCCAACAGGTCACAATTGTCATTTCAAGGTGATAAGATTTTAAGTAAATTTTCTGAGCTTTCTAAATGCTTTAGTTTAAAAAATACAAACATAAACTATTTTTATGCTAACATGACAGCAAATAAAGGCCCCCCTTCCTTTTGCATACCATCCTCCCTACCATTAAAAAAAATCTGTGAATTCTGATGTCCCTCACCTGACCCCATTACCCACAGGCAGGATGAGGGGAGCCCCAGGCCCAAGCCCCCCACCACCCAGGATGGAATTTCACACGAGGATGCCAAGAGTAAATGTCTCTTTTCACTCTTTGCCGAAACCAATGCTCTGACTCCGTAACTGTCCCCTCAGCCTGCGCGCAGGGCAGTCTCCAGTGGCCGTCCGCACCTCCAGCCACCCTGCTGGGCGTGGACTTGGGGAGGCCCCGCCTGGGGCAGGGGCTGCTCCGTGCACACGAGTCCGCCTAGATGTCCCACTCAGCTCACGCCCGGGAAGCAGCAGCCCCGGTGGCGTCACGGGGAGGCTGACTGAGCTCCAGACAGAAGCTGCAGGAATTGAGAATCCATTTTCCACAGAAGCAGCAGAAGGCTTTTCCCCCAGACAGCAACGGCACACGCACAGCCAGCAGTTCACTGCCACGACGCGCTGCAGGAACGGCCCCGCGCCCCAGACATCACATTTCTAAAAAGACACAAAGTCTCCAACGCAGGCCCCTGGTTCCCACACCAATTTCAGGAGCCTCTTAAGGAGAACTTTTGGCACGTTGCACCCCAGATCCCTACCATAAACCAGCTCTGATGTTTCCAGGGAGAGACGAGTAAGCAGAACCCGAAAGTGATGGCATAAGAAAGACGTTACTCGATGTGGAAGACGCTGTTACCCAAGAGCATCGGCCCATGGCTTCAAACGGCTATTTAAACTGCAGACATCCGCGGGAAGGGACCACCCCCCACCACAGCAGGACCCACCCAGCTCCCCCCGCACCCCCCACCCACAGCAGGGAGGGAGCCTGGCCCCTGCGAGTCGAGGCAGCCCCGACAAACAGAGCCGGGAGCAAACAGGAGGGTTCTGTTTCAATCCACCAAAATTTTTTTTTTAACCATAATTTAATAAATGAAATCCTAAATGAATAAAACAGATAAGAACATTGGGAATTTCAGAGAAGTAACAGGCACATGGATATGGAAGGGATAAATTTAAGACCAAGATGGAAGAGAGATTCGTTCTGAGCTGTAAAGGAGGGAGAGAGAATTATGAGACGGTGGGACGGGCTGCCAAATTCTGAAGTAGTTTGTTATGAAGCAAAAGCTAACTTTACTCAGTTTATAAAGCTAACACAAACATCACAGAAACATTGAAAACTAAAAGACAAACAGGCAGGGGCCGGCACGGGGAGGAGGGCCGCCCGCCCTGCAGGTTTAGACTGTCCACCCCTCGGCTGTGAGGCGCGACAGGCACAGCTGCTTTCTGTTCTTTCTTTTTGTTTTGCTGTGGTGGCGGATGATTCTGGAAGCCCCTCTGGACTACCCAAGGCAGCCACAGCTGGGACCCCAGCCTCCCGGCACCCTCCTTCCCGTGGGGTTGGCAGGCTGTGCACAGCGTCGGGAGACGAAGGGCGTGGAGTCTGCGGGTAAGGGGCACACAGCCCGTCCTGGGGGGTGTGGTCACTGCCCTGTGTGGGCTCCTCACCTAGGAGCAGCCAGAAGGGCACATCTGAAGCGTGAAGCCCAGTCCACCCGGGAAACCAAGGCACTCAGCAGCAGCAGCTCGTGCATCATCCTCGACACAGGAGCAACTGTATTCATTTGTAAAGCAAAGAAATGCAAAGCCAAGAAATCTCAACGTCACCCAAAGCTGCACCTGCTACAGCTCCGACCCTAGGCACGAAGGGAAGGAAAGCCCGGCCGTGCGACCCTGTGACCACTGTGATGTGGGGGTGCGAGGAACTGCGACGAAGGACAGAGGCACGGAAGGTTTTGTGAGTAGGAGAGCAGCTACAGTATAAACGCACACTGGGTGACGGAAGGTTCTGGACTCTCAATTAAGAGCACGAGTGAGGGCGGCGACTGTCAGCTCGACCTGGCGGGCAGAGTCCAGAGAAAGGCGCACGCCCCGAGGTGCTGCCAGGGCAGCTCGCTTCCCTGCACTCCTCAACAGAACCTGCAAATGCAAAGTCTTTCGGACGGCAAGTGCTTTCTCCGGTCAACTAGAGGACCAAGCAATGAACCTGGAGCACGGGCATCCATCTTGCTAATTGCATCTGCCACTACATTTGCTTCTTCTGATCCCAATCAGCCCTCCTTCCCCACACTACTCCGATTGTTAAATGGTCAGATCACACAAAGTGACAGATTTAGTGTTTCCCTGGCAATTTGTATTAACTGACTGCAAGCTGTGGTAGCAAGTCGTGATTTATTGTCTGACACTGTGGCACAGCCTTTCAAATGCAAAGGGGAGAGGCAGCACCCCTTTAAAGTTTATCTATGACCCTGACCCCGCAGCCTGTGGCCTGGGCGGGAGCGATGGGTCTCTCGCTCTGCAGCCTTCATGGCATGCAGAGTCTTCTGGTGCTGGCCAGGCAGACAGGGCCAAGGGAAAAGGCTAAAACACAGAGTATTTGGGGTGGGACTTTACACCAAACGGTGTGTGGATATTTTGGGGACATTTTACAATCCCCTCAAATTACGTGCGAAGCTCCCTATGTGAAAATGGAGATTTGGGAGCCAGGGTCTCCCATGGGTCTCACCGTCTCTGAGAGGGGTTAGGGATTCCTGAAAAGATGAAAAAGAATGGCTTCAGGGAACATGACCATAAATATGCATGTGCATAAGGGAGGGACATCAAGTTTCACACCAAGGAGTATAAATAAAAAGAGAAAGGTGTTAGGAGCAGGTGGTCTCGGTTACGGCAGTGATGGAGAGATTCTTTACAAAGCAGTGAAGCCCGAGACCCTCCAGGGACTTCAAATGGGGTCATGCCAGCAACGATGGGGAAACGGCCCCAGGGAGCGTCTGTGAGCAGCACGGAAGACACCCCATTACTCCATGCTTGCGAGGCGCTGCCAGTGAATGTAAGGGTGAGGGGACAAACCAAGGAAAAAGGCTGCATGCGGGGCAAGAAAGGGGCAGAGGGGCAAGTACAATGCACTAGCCCAAACCGAAAGGTAGCAAACGCCAGTCCTGGCATGGGCCCATCGCCCCAGGGTGCAGCCAGGTGAGACGCAGGGAGTCGCCTCTGCCCGGGGACGGGCACCTGGAGAGCAGGGACAGAGCACCAGAGCCCACCAGCACCAGGCCTCCCACGGGCATCTCCAGGGAGGGTAGACCCCACAGAGTAAGGCTGCTGAGTTGAAGGGGGCAGAGCAGAGCTTGAGCTACAGAGAGAGCTGGAATTTGTGGGGCAGTGCAGCAGGAAGAAAGGAACTGCAAAGAAAAAGAGCTCCAGAAAGCTGCGCAGGGGTTCGCATCAGTTGTGCAGGGTAAGACTACTTGAGCTGGAAACGACAGGCAAAATGAAAAAAAAATACCAAGGAAAGAGCAACTAAAGACGTGAGACAGTCTCACCACATGCACAGTAACTAAGAATGGCTCAAGACCCAAATGTCAGAGCCGAAACTATGAAACTCCTTGAATAAAACAGAGGCAAACCCTTGTGACCTGGGATCTGGCAATGCATTCTTAGATGAGACAATCAAAGAAAGAACAAGAGAAAAAAGAGATAACTTTGACTTCATGAAAACTTTTGTGCTTCAAAGGGTACTATCATGAAAGGAAGATGATAATTCATAAAATTGGAGAAAATATTTGCAAATCACACTAACTGCTAGGGGACTTGTCTCTAGAATGCATAAAGAACTCATTCAGCTCAATAATAAAAAGACAAATAACCCAATTAAAAACTGGGCAAAGGATCTGAACAGATATTTCTACAAAGATGAACAAATGACCAATAAACACAAGAAAAGATGCCCATCGACACTGGCCTAAGAGAATCGGAGTCAAAACCATACTGAAATACAAGTTCACGGCCAACAGGTTGGGTGTTATGAAAACCTCGGTGCTGGTGGGCTGTGGAGAAAGGAGCGCGTACTCCTGCTATGGGTACAAAGTGTTGCATTTGCTCAGGAAAACAGCCGGCGACTCCGGCTCCACCATGTGGCCCAGCAATTCCACCCCCTAGGTACACGGACGCGACAGGTCACAGCACCCTTCTCCAAACAGCCCAAAGCACGGCAGCCCAAGTTGCACCAAAGGAGGACGGATAGACGGACGGATGCCAGAGCCACACAGCGGAAGAGGCGCCGATAACGCTACAATGTGGAAAACGCTGTAAGCGGAAGAACCAGCTCAAAAGCCCATGCGCTCTAGGGCTTCTGTGCAAGGTCCAAGCAGGTAAGACGAGACGGGCAGGCGAGATGAGATGGGCCCGGGGCTCAGCGGGCAGAGGCGGGGGCCTCAGTCAGAAGGCGTGATTCCCTGAGGTGGGAAAAGTGTTGTAAAGCCTCCTCATGGGCGCACTGCTGTGAGGAATCACTAAAACCACCGACCTGGCTTCTTACGTGGGTGGGTCATGGGGTGTACAAGTTCCATTTCGGTAATGGGCAACACAGTGTGATCAAGTGGGTTTTAGCAAGGTCAGCTCACGGCGCCCAACACCAGCCAATTCACCAATTACCAGCTAAGGAGGATGTACTAGTTCTTAATTGCTGTATTAGTTACAGACGGCTGCATCACCTGCCAATTATGAAAATTCAACAAAACCTACCACGCTGACAGATAAAGGAGACGCCCTAGCTGTCTGCAGCTGCACAGTGTCACCTCCAAACCTGGAGGGCGAACACGATGGCACGCATCATCTCTTCACCTCCAAGACCAGCAGCTGGGCGCAGCTGACCCAGGCAGCACGTCAGGTAGGCCAAAAGGCTGCTGCAGGACGCACGTCCAAGCGGGCACAGGCTGCTGGGGACCCACAACCAAGCGGCACAAACTGCTGGGGACCATAGACCAAGCGGGCACAGGCTGCTGAGCACCCACGTCGAAGCAGGCACAGGCTGGTAAGGACCCACGACCAAGCAAGCACAGCTGCTGGGGACCCACATCCAAGTGGGCACTGGCTGGTAGGGACCCAGGTTCAAGTGGGCACAGAATGGTGAGGACCCATGATCAACCGAGCACAGGCTGCTGGGGCCCACGACCAAGTGGGCACAGCTGCTGAGGGCCCATGGTCAAGTGAGCACAGCTGCTGGGGAACAACAACTAAAGGGGCACAGCTGCTGGGGACCCACGTCCAAGCGGGTACAGCTGCTGGGGAACAACTAAAGGGGCACAGCTGCTGGGGACCCACGTCCGAGCGGGCACAGCTGCTGGGGAACGACGACTAAAGGGGCACAGCTGCTGGGGACCCACGTCCGAGCGGGCACAGCTGCTGGGGAACGACGACTAAAGGGGCACAGCTGCTGGGGACCCACGTCCAAGCGGGTACAGCTGCTGGGGAACGACGACTAAAGGGGCACAGCTGCTGGGGAACGACGACTAAAGGGGCACAGCTGCTGGGGACCCACGTCCAAGCGGGCACAGCTGCTGGGGAACGACGACTAAAGGGGCACAGCTGCTGGGGAACGACGACTAAAGGGGCACAGCTGCTGGGGACCCACGTCCAAGCGGGCACAGCTGCTGGGGAACGACGACTAAAGGGGCACAGCTGCTGGGGAACGACTAAAGGGGCACAGCTACTGGGGGCCCACGTCCGAGCGGGTACAGCTGCTGGGGAACGACGACTAAAGGGGCACAGCTGCTGGGGACCCACGTCCAAGTGGGCACAGGCTGGTAGGGACCCAGGTTCAAGTGGGCACAGACTGGTGAGGACCCATGATCAACCGAGCACAGGCTACTGGGGCCCACGACGAAGTGGGCACAGACTGGTGAGGACCCATGATCAACCGAGCACAGGCTACTGGGGCCCACGACGAAGTGGGCACAGCTGCTGAGGGCCCATGATCAAGTGAGCACAGCTGCTGGGGAACAACAACTAAAGGGGCACAGCTGCTGGGGACCCACGTCCGAGCGGGCACAGCTGCTGGGGAACAACAACTAAAGGGGCACAGCTGCTGGGGACCCACGTCCGAGCGGGCACAGCTGCTGGGGAACAACAACTAAAGGGGCACAGCTGCTGGGGACCCACGTCCGAGCGGGCACAGCTGCTGGGGAACGACGACTAAAGGGGCAGAGCTGCTGGGGAACGACGACTAAAGGGGCACAGCTGCTGGGGACCCACGTCCGAGCGGGCACAGCTGCTGGGGAACGACGACTAAAGGGGCACAGCTGCTGGGGACCCACGTCCGAGCGGGCACAGCTGCTGGGGACCCACGTCCGAGCGGGCACAGCTGCTGGGGACCCACGTCCGAGCGGGCACAACTGCTGGGGACCCACGTCCGAGCGGGTACAGCTGCTGGGGAACGACGACTAAAGGGGCACAGCTGCTGGGGACCCACATCCAAGCGGGCACAGCTGCTGGGGACCCACGTCCGAGCGGGTACAGCTGCTGGGGACCCACGTCCGAGCGGGCACAGCTGCTGGGGACCCACGTCCGAGCGGGCACAGCTGCTGGGGAACGACGACTAAAGGGGCACAGCTGCTGGGGAACGACTAAAGGGGCACAGCTGCTGGGGACCCACGTCCGAGCGGGCACAGCTGCTGGGGAACGACTAAAGGAGCACAGCTGCTGGGGACCCACGTCCAAGCGGGCACAGCTGCTGGGGAACGACGACTAAAGGGGCACAGCTGCTGGGGAACGACGACTAAAGGGGCACAGCTGCTGGGGACCCACGTCCAAGCGGGCACAGCTGCTGGGGAACGACGACTAAAGGGGCACAGCTGCTGGGGAACGACTAAAGGGGTACAGCTGCTGGGGACCCACGTCCGAGCGGGTACAGCTGCTGGGGAACGACGACTAAAGGGGCACAGCTGCTGGGGACCCACGTCCGAGCGGGCACAGCTGCTGGGGAACGACTAAAGGGGCACAGCTGCTGGGGACCCACGTCCAAGCGGGCACAGCAGCTGGCCTGAGCCATGTGGTCTCTCCGCGGACCTGCTCAGGCACAGGAGGCAGCCCCCGAGCGAGGGGCCCCTGAGCAGCTGAGGACGTGAAGGGCTTGCTCGGAAGCAGCCTCAGGCACGGCCCCCATCCCACCGACCGGCCCTGGGACCACCAGGCCGGGGAACCAAACGTGCAGACCCTGAGACCAGAAGAAAGCCACGTGACCACCTGGACAGGAGCAAGTGCCTCGGGTGACCAAGTACTTCCAGCAGCGAGAAGTGGACGGAGGCCCTCTCCTGCTGGACGGCACTGCCTGCAGCCCAGGGCTCGGCCTTCCCTGCCCAGTGCAAGAGAACAGGAAAAATGCGTGAAAATCGCAAAGACTGGAAAAAGAGACAAATTTCTTTATTTGGAAATATGCTGTATCTGGAGAAGGCTCCAGGGAAAGCCAAACAAACGAGTTTTAACTTACAGAAACCCACCGTGCCTCCACATACCAGTAACCACGGAAATTCAAAAGGACCGTCTGCAACAGCACACACACGAACCCCTCAGGGGTAAATTTTACAAAATCTGTGCAAGACACCAGGATGAAAGCTGCAGCACTGCTGCACACGTATTTTCACGGCCAGAAGAGGCAGACGGGTGTCAGGGCGCGGATGGGCTCACTCGCGCGGTCCCCAGGCCCGACGTCAGCGCTGCAGCCCAGGCTGGCCCTGAGGTCTGTGGCGTCCGGGGCCGAGAACAGCTCTGGAAGGTCCAAGACTCGGGCTGGAGACAAAAGTCCCAGGCAGCGGTGCTGAGGGGGCAGGGCGAGGGCGCAGGGCAGCACAGCCCAGGGCTCCCCGTCCTCAGGGAGGAGGCAGGAGGCAGGAGGTAGGAGGCAGGAGGTAGGAGGTAGGGCACCAGGGAGGGAGAGGGAGGTGCCGCCCGCGGGGCTGGGACAGGAGGGGAGGAACCCACCTCGGTGCAGCAGCCCTGCGCTGGCCGCACAGGCCGGGCAGGTGCCTCCCTTCCGCGGAGATGGCCTGTGGGCTCGCGGTGGGCGCCGACCGGTGTTTGCCCAAAAGGTGCTGCCGGGGGGCTGCTGGGCTGCGGGTGCCAGGAGGGGCCCGAGGGAAGCCCATGCTGGGCCCCAGCTGGATCGACGTGCGGACACGGGCACCCTGGGGCATGGCAGACCTACTCGGGCGTGGGGGGCGCAAGCAGGTGAGGTGGGCACAGTGGGCAGCTCCTGATGGGAACGGCAGAGGGCGGAGGAGAGCACCAGGGGGCCAGGCTGCAGGGGCTGGGGGCCAGGTTGCATGGGGCTGGGGGCCAGGCTGCAGGGGCTGGGGGCCACCCTGAAGCAGGTGCAGCCTTTGTCGGCCTGGGAGGCTTGGAGCAGGCAGCCCCCACGCTGTAGCCGAGCCCCCCTGGCAGGCCCTGCCCCCACCCGCCCCAATTCCCAGGGGCTCCTCACACCCCTCGACCCAGGCCCAACCTACAGTCTCACGTTCCTGTGTTGTAACAAAAAGTCGGAGAGGAGGCACGCCACACACCTGAGACCTTTTGGGGGACAGGAGATATGCAGACAGGTTTCTGGATTTTAAAAAAAGTTACCGTGGGGGTGTGAGGGGAGTTCAGTGGTAGAATTCTCACCTGCCATGCAGGAGACCTGGGTTCGATTCCCAGCCGATGTATTTCCCCCCAAAAAAACAAACACAAGCAAACAAACAAAAAACAAGCAGAAATTCAATAACTGATGCTGCAATAACAGGACAGTCACATGGAAAAAGAACAAAATGTGACCCCCGCCACGCAGCACACTCAAAAAAGTAACTTGGACCCTGGTCCCGCCAGCACCCCCCTCCCCCCGGGTGAGAGCAGGTGCGTCCTGGGGAGTGGTCCCGCTGTGCTGGCCCGCGTGGCTTCCTTCTCCCAAGACAAGGGTCCAGCAGCCCAGGAGGGCCCAAGAACCAGAGAAGCCACAGGGCACAGACACCGATGCCTGTGGTACTCACGGGGTACCCGGAGGGCCCCTCAAACTTCAGGTGCCCAGGACGGCGCGCACGACCAGCCCCCATCTCTGCGGCCCCCTGAACCCACCTGGCCGTGCAGATGCTCGGAGCAAACCGCCAGCCCCCTGGGCCACCTCCGCTTTAGAAGTACCTGGACCCTCCACTCCTCCCCGAACTGGACACCACGCCACCTCCAACCTGCTCTCGGCATGCCAGCCCAGGGCTGGGGGAAACAGTTGTAGCTGCTGAGCTAGGCCCCAAATCCCCACCGCCGCCGTCCAACTGCCCCCAACCCTGCTGGATCCCCACACCCCCACCACTGCTGTCCCAGCTGCCCGCCTGCTGTTCCACCTGCCCCAACTACCACTTTACAGAGCACAACGGATGGGCAGCCAGGTGTGGCTCCAGCACACTCAGACAGGACGGAGGATACGAGAGACTCAATCATCTGCTCTTCTAAAGCGTTATCTGATGGAAAAAACAGTTTAGGAAATGCCCTACACTGCCCCACTGCTCGAAAACAACAAAGCACAACACAGGCCTTCCCTTTACTGCCCCAGTCAGCCAGCGAGCCCTGCTGAGCACTCGTGTTCCACAGCGCTGGCATTCCATGGCACTCATGTATGGGAGCTGGAGATCCACGGGCGCTGGCATTCCACAGCACTCGTATTCCTCGGGAGCTGGCATTCCATGGCACTTGTGTATGGGAGCTGGAGATCCACGGGCGCTGGCATTCCACAGCACTCGTATTCCTCAGGAGCCGGTATTCCATGGCACTTGTGTATGGGAGCTGGAGATCCATGGGCGCTGGCATTCCACAGCACTCGTATTCCTCGGGAGCTGGCATTCCATGGCACTTGTGTATGGGAGCTGGAGATCCACGGGCGCTGGCATTCCACAGCACTCGTATTCCTCAGGAGCCGGTATTCCATGGCACTTGTGTATGGGAGCTGGAGATCCATGGGCGCTGGCATTCCACAGCACTCGTATTCCTCGGGAGCTGGCATTCCATGGCACTTGTGTATGGGAGCTGGAGATCCACGGGCGCTGGCATTCCACAGCACTCGTATTCCTCAGGAGCCGGTATTCCATGGCACTTGTGTATGGGAGCTGGAGATCCATGGGCGCTGGCATTCCACGGGAGGTGGATTCCACGGGTGCTGGCATTCCACAGCACTCACATTCCACGGGCGCTGGCATTCCACGGGCACACGTGTTCCAGAGGAGTTGGCGTTCCACAGCACTCACATTTCATGGGAGCTGGCATTCCACGGGCGCTGGCATTCCACGGGAGCTGGCATTCCACAGGCGCTGGCATTCCACAGGAGCTGGCATTCCATGGGCACTCGCGTTCCATGGGAGCTGGCGCTCCACAGGAGCCGGGCTCGTGTCTGGAGCACTGTTGCTCACCTGGAACAGCACCTGGCACCTGGCACCTGCATCTCACACAAGTTCCAGGTGTTAAGGCCATACCCTATGAGAAGACTCTGCTTTAAAATCCTTCGCAAAAAGTGTTTCCAGACCCCGCACCCTTCCCCACGGACGGGCTGACCACCAGCGCGGCGTGGAGAAGGTCCCAGGAAGCTCCTGGGAACCGAGTGTGTCCTGCTCCCCTGAGGAAGGTGTGGGGCGCAGCTTCTGACCAGGGAACCCTGACCAGGGTGTCCACGGCCACCTGCCCTTTCCCACGGGGCAGCCACCAGTATGATGGGGCGGCCGGCACCCCAGCCACGCCTCGTTCCCATCCTTTAAATTCCGAACCCGGCATGGCGAAACGCTGCTCAGCTCCCTGGGCCTGCACCCTCAGAGGGGTCTGGTTGAGCGTGTGACAAGCGTGGTATTTGGGAGCACGTGCAGAGCAGGACTGAGGAACACACAGCGCAGAATCTGCTCACAAACCCTCTGGGGCAGGCGGCGTGGCCTGGAGGCCTGACCAGTGTGAGGGGCTTCAGAGGGGCCTGAGCCACCCTGGGGCCCAGGGACCCCGGCCAGAGAGCAGGTCTCCTCTGCAAGCAGCTGCACCAAGGCCATCCACACCCGCTAGACATTTTTAGGGGAAGTCGTGATGGAGGGCGAGCAGGGCTGAGGGTGCTGACCGTCCTGCTCAGAGGGGCAGCTGGGCAGGGCCACAGCTCTTGTGCCTGCCAGATAGGGCCAGCTAGGGGATCCCTTCCCAGCAACGTGGGGACACAGGGCGTGACGCTGCCCACCGGCACCAGACCAGCCAGTCCTGGATGCCGGCTCTGGCCAGGGGTGGAGGTGCAGGAGTGACCAGGCGCCTCACCCAGCTCCGGGGGTAGCACGGTCAAGCGGTTCCCCTGGATGTGCAGCTCCTTGAGCTGGGCCAGCTCCCCGGTCTCCTTGGGCAGTGAGATCAGGTCGTTGTCCCGCAGGCTGAGCTGGAGGGAGGCAACGGGGGCTGTCAGGGCTGCGGCCACCCAAGCGGCCCCCAGGCCCCATGCCCTCCCACCCCCAGAGCCGCTTCCAATTTATTTACGAGAGTCTGCAGGGAAACAAGGGGCAGCGCGTCCTGCGGGGCAAACTGCCTCCTTCCCAACTGACTTGATTCCAGCACACGAGGGCTGCAGAAGCAAATTGATTTTCTCAGAATTTAGATAAATTACTTACGATCTGCAGCTTGGTGAGCTTCCCGATATCTGGCGGCAGGACTTCAAAGTCGTTGTCACTTAGATAGAGGGCACGCAGGGTGGCTGCAAATTAAACAGCAAGATAAACAGGCTGGAGGGGCGGCCACCTGAGGTTGGATCGATGCAGGGGAGGGCGTGGTGATGAATGGCCGCCTGGGGACGCGGTCACGGTCAGCACAAGCGGGTGAGACAGCACGCCGCGGCCCTGAGTGGCCGGAGAGCCCAGGAGAGCCCAGGAGAGCTCCCGGCCAGAGTCCGCACGCGGCCGGGGCACGGGCACCAAAGCTGCAGCAGCGCCTCCAGGGAGGGCTCCTGCCTGCCCTGTTTGAGGCCATTTTGGTTGTTTTCAGACATTTACTTACATTTCAACAGATAAGCATGTTCATATATGTAATAAAAACAATTTCATCAAATGAAAATCAAGATATATGGTCCAAGAATACATTTCAGAGTTGGTTTCCCAAGCTGGAAAAGTCTGGGAGAGATGGACACAGAGGGGAAAAAATGGAAGCGGGCTCAGAAGGCTTTTCCGTGGGAGAAGCAGCGCTTCTCAGAGCAGCTGGACGCAAGGTTCTGGACGTCACCTGTACCGATCTCTGAGCCTGGGCAGCACAGAGCGTGTCTGCATGAGAATGGACACAGCATGTGTAGGCATGACGGATGGCTTCCTGCGTGTGGTCGCGTGCCAGACAAAGGAGACGGCGTCCACGGGGTTCTTATAAAGGTTGTACGCAGCTTATTAATAGGTACTTTATAGATTATTGATTCTGATATCTTTGGCCAAATGTCCAAAGTGAACAGCAGCATGGATCTTGTTTTTTCTAAACTCAACCCCCACACGGGCCCCGACGTCATTAGGCACGGGCACTCGATTGGCACAGCAAGTCTCACCAGCGCAGGGCATCAGGGGCACCTGGACTCGGGATGCGTGGTGCCCGGTCCCAGTGTGCCCTGCCGAGCTGCAAGGAACGTTCAAAAGAATTTACAAAGAAAACACCAGGTGTCCAGTGATTTCTCTTGGACACCTGGCGAAACACTTCATTTTCAGAACGCAACCTCATTTTCAGAACGCAAAACAGAGTTTTACCGAAATGTATAAATTATAAGTTTCTTACTAAGGTAGAAGAAGTTTCCAGGGAGAGAGTTCTCGCTGAGGTTGTTGTAGGTCAGGTCGAGGACCTCGAGGGCAGGCAGCGAGCCGAATCCCCGGGGCAGGGCGCTCAGCCGGTTCATGCTGCAGGGGGGCCCCAGAGTCAGGCCTGCCACCCGACCCAGCCCTGCCCGGCCCCACCCGCCCCACCCCCACTGCGCCCCCACCTCGCCCCCACCCCAGCGGGCACGTAGGGCCCCTGCTCACAGAACCCTGGGCCATCCCCCACCCTCCCACCCTTCCCCCCAAGGCGAGCTCAGCCACCATTCGCTCAGAAAGGCAATCACAGGACGCCTGTCCTTTAGGGGTGCCGGGCTGCAGCCGCAGCAAAACCTCAGTACATACCAAGCTTGGAGGATTTCCGAGTTTTGTCTCATTTTATCTCATTTATTACTTCCAAGGGGAAAGGTCACTCTTCCGTTCTACAATTACTTTCAAAGTAACCGCTAATGAAACCTAAGGGAAAAGCTTTTCCTTCCTGTCTCCCGTCATTTTCTTCAAGACCCCTACTTTGCTTAATGCAGCTTCCCTTGGGCGTGTGCAGAAACTGCTTGGAAGAAATGACTCGCACCACGAGGGGTGCTAAGCACTATGCGAAGCGGCTGCTGCAGGCGGGCAGCTCGGTCCCAGCTCTGCCCCCGGCGGCACAGGCAACGGACGGCACGCACGCACGCGGCAGGAGGGACACGGCCGCCCAGGGGCAGCGGTCAGGTGGCTGGGCCTGCAAGCTGTCTCCGAGGCGATCACATCGCCGTCCTCTACACAGTCAGGGCTCAAGATGCTCGTCACGGGCCCTCGGGCAGCCAATGCCTCCTGGGCGCCAAAGGACAGCCCTGTTCCCCAGCTGCCCGGGGCCGGCACCACTGGGTGCAGGAGGCTGAGGGCTCCCAGAAGGCGCACGGGCGCATTCAGGAAATACCCCTAACTTCAGGTTTTGGGGTCTGGGAGACAGGTTTCCGATCTATTGGATGCAGGAGATCCGCAGCCTCCCAAGGGCCAGGTCCCCACCCTGCCGAGCAGGCCCTAGATGCCGCGGCCACCCACGTCTGCCGGGGCTGCAGCAGGGCCCGCAGGAGGCCGGGGCCGACCCCTCACGGCGCCTTCTCTGCTCAGCTTGCCCGGAGGTCCCTCTGGGAGGCCAGCCTGGGTCCCGGAGGTCAGGGTCCTGTTCAGGGCTGTGCCCGCCATGGAGCCAGCATCAAACACTCGATGAAGCACCAAGAGCCCCAAAGCCAGCAGCCCCCAAGGACGAGAGGCAACCCACACCCCAGCCAGCCTCGCGAGAGCCCCAGCCCCAGCCCCAGCCCCAAGCCACCAACCAGTACCCGTCCCCATGGGCACCTCCGTCCCGGTGCCCACAGCTCACGCCTAGGGTTGCCCACCCCGAATCACGGTGTCGTGTCAGTCTACTGCCACACCTGGCCCTGGAAACCTGCGCAGCTGCAGCGCCCCTACCCCCGAGCCCTGCCCAGGAGTCCCCTGGACGCCAGCCTCTCCTGCTTCCGCAACTCCTGAGCCCCAACCCCTTGTTCTGGTTTATTTTTATGCTGTCGGATGTGATAAGCCAGAACCAGGATACTTGTCTTTTTATTGTTGAGTTGCAGAATTTCTTCACATATTCTGGATGTTAATACCCTTATCAGATATGTGGTTTCCAAATATTTTCTCCCACCGAGTAAGCTTTCTTTTCACTTTTGTGGCAAAGCCTTTTGATGCACAAAGGTCTTAATCTTGAGGAGGTCCCAGTTATCTACTTTTTCTTTCACTGCTTGTGCTCTGTGTGTAAAGTCCAAGAAATCATGGCCCAAGAGAAGACTGCAAAGACGCATCCCTACATTTTCTCCTACGAGTTTTATAATCCTCGTGTGTTAGTTTGCACGCTGCCAGAATACAATACACCAGAAATGGAATGGCTTTTAAAAAGGAGAATTTAATAAGTTACAAGTTTACAGTTCTAACCCTGTGAAAACGTCCAAACTAAACCTTCCAGGGAAAGAAGCCTAATTCAAGGAAGGCCGATGGGTCAGGAACCCTCTATCAGCTGGTGGTCACGTGGCTGTATCTGCTGGTCCCTTGCTCCTGGGCTCTGTTGCTTTCAGCCTCTGTTCCTGTGGGGTTCCTCACTCTGCTTCTCCAGGGCTGGCTTCCATCTCGTGGCTTCCCCTGGCTCTCTCCAGGCTCTGGCTTCCTTAACATCTTATGGGGACATCTGCTGGACTCCAAGCATCTCCAGACATCTGTGTCTCTTCTCTGAAGCAACAATTCTCCAAATGCCTACATTTGTTCTGTTGACTCTCTGTCATTTCTGAGGCTTCTCCAAAATGCTTCCTCTTTTAAAGGATTCCAGTAAACTAATAAGACCCACGTGGAATGGTGGAGCCACATCTCCATCTGGTCAAAGGTCACACCCACAATTGGGGGTGTGCCATCTCCATGGAGACAATCTAATCAGATTTTCTGCCCTGCAGTGCTGAATTAGGATTAAAAGAAACAGCTGTCCCCACAAATCTGAATCCAGGTTAGAGCACAGCTTTTCTGGGTCCATAATCCTTTCGAACCAGCACACCTCCGCCTGCCTCCTCTGACCCCCGACCTCTTACCCCACCTCTCCCTGACCTACATCAGTGGAGGCCCTTTCTTTTCCACTCTGCCAGGTGGCATGTGACCATCTGACCAGAAACGTCCCCTCAGAAATGAGGATCCCAGAAGGACTGTGGGTCGGCCAGGAGGGACCTCAGGTCCGAGTCTGACCGAACTCCGTATGGAAAGAACACACTGAGAGTCATTCCGTGAGCGAGATGACTTTCATCCTGACCACTCCACTGGAGCACGGGCTGGCTGGGGCATGGCGGGTGCTAGTGTGACGGGAACAGGCATGCCGGGTGCCGGTGTGCCGGGTGCCGGTGTGACGGGTGCAGGTGTGACAGGTGCTGGTGTGACGGGAACAGGCATGGCAGGTGCTAGTGTGACGGGAACAGGCACGGCGGGTGCTGGTGTGATGGGCGCAGGTGTGACAGGTGCTGGTGTGACGGGAACAGGCGTGGCGGGTGCTGGTGTGACAGGAACAGGCGTGGCGGGTGCTAGTGTGACGGGAACAGGCACGGCGGGTGCTGGTGTGACGGGCGCAGGTGTGCCAGGTGCTGGTGTGACAGAACAGGCGTGGCGGGTGCTGGTGTGACAGGAACAGGCGTGGCAGGTGCTGGTGTGACGGGAACAGGCGCGGCGAGTGCTGGTGTGATGGGCGCAGGTGTTCCAGGTGCTGGTGTGATGGGAACAGGTGTGGTGGCTGCTAGTGTGACGGGCCCAGGTGTGACGGGTGATGTTTCCTGGGCACTGACCGTGGTGGGTGCTGCCGTGATGGACTTCGACATGGCAGGTGCTGGTGTGATAGGTTCAGGCGTGGCAGGTGTTAGTGTGATGGGCTCAGGTGCGGCATGTGCTGGCATGATGGGTGCTGGTGTTCTGGGCACTGAAGTAGCAGGTGCTGGTGTGATGGGAAGAGGTGTGGCAGGTGCTGGTGTGATGGGTGCAAGTGTGACAGGTGTTGGTGATGGACCCAGGTGTGGCATGTTAGTGTGACAGGTGAAGGTGTGGCGCGTGCCGGCATGACAGGCGCAGGTGTGGTTGATGCTGTGTTCTGGGCACAGACGTGGTGGGTGCGGGTGAGATGGGCGGACGGACCCCAGGCCTCGGGGAGGAAGCCAGGAGGACGCTGCCCACAGAAGCACGGCGTTCTGCGAGTGGATCCAGCTTAACACCGCGGCAGAGAGACAGGCCCGTCAGGTCCGGAGCAAGCTGGCACCTGAGCCTGGGGCACTGGGCCAACACCCTCCCAGGCTGTCAGCAGATGTCAGGCCCCGGTCCGCGGGCACAACAGGTTTAGGGGCTCCTGGTCTGGGAGCTGGAAGAAATCCGAATCCCAGATGGCAGCAGGCGACACTTTCTCCTGGAACAGCCATCCCTGGGCCTTGGCTTCTCCCGCCTCCCCCCCACCTCCCACCTTGCCGCTCCTCCAGGCTCCCCCCTCCTCCAGGACCCCCCCCAGGCTCCTCTAGTCCTCCCCCCTCCTCCGGGCTCCCCTCCCAGCCTCCCCCCACCTTCCCTCTCCCCCAGGCTCCCGCCCTTCCCAGCCCCGCGGAGGCTCGGCTTCTTGCTGCTCCTTGGTGCTGTATTTCCGTCCCATTCACCCCGTCATAAAGGAACCAGCAAGGCAGACGAGAGCCCAGCCTGAGTCCCGTGGCCGCCCTGCCACGGAGGACAACCAGCCCAGGCCATGGGGAAGGATGTTCCTTAGGAACCGGTCCTGGTGCAGCCCTCGGCCCAACTGAAAACGTTACTGGAAACCCAGCATAGAAGCTGTTCCCTCCTGAGCCACCTTCTCCCACGGCTCTCAGGGACCCAGGCAGGCACCGCGGGCTGCATTAGAGCAACCAGTGTCCAACCGCCACAACTAAAGCAACACAACACTGCACACGCCGCAGCACAGAAGGAATCGGGGGAGAGCTTCTCCTGGGCAGGCCGAAGGGCCACCCCTCCCGTGGCTGTCCCAGTGCTGCCCTCCACATGCTCCCCAAGCTCGTGCCCTCCCTCACCCCAGGCCTCCCCCTCCTCTGCACCCTGCCCCCTCCCCCTCCCCAGGCCTCCCCTCCCTTGCTACACCCCCCCCCCCCCCCCCCCCGCCTCCCCTCCCCGCCCACTCACCCCAGGTTCAGGTGCTTGAGCTTCTGCAGGCTGCTGATCTGCGTGGGCAGCTCCTCGATCTGGTTGTTGAAGAAGTTCAGCACCTCCAGGTTCTTCAGCTCAGCCACATTGGGCGGTACAGCTGCGGGACACGGGCGGGAGCTGGCACCTGCCCTGCCCTCCCGGGACCACAGCCCCAGAGTCCGCCCACTGCCCCAGGCTCCGCCCACCGCCCCAGAGTCCACCCACCACCCTTCTCGCCCGGGAGCCGGTCCTCAGGGCAGCAGCTGGCACTGGGCAGACAGGGAAGGGTCTTCCCAGGAGGAGGGACCCGGGCTGTGGGGGTGCAGAAGGAAGGAGGGGCAGAAGGGGCAGCCGTGTACCCCAAGCCCGCCTCTGAGGGCCACGGCCATGCAGCTGCCCAGATGCCCTGACTCTGCAGAGCCTCAGCCCGGAGGAAATCACAGCTCCAGCCGCTGGTGGGGGACATGGCAGGGGACATGCCACCCAGTACATCCTGACCTCGGCCTCTGGGGCAACTGGCCCGGGCCAGCACACGCACATAAGCACACATGGCACACACTCGCCACACCCATGCTTTCCACACACACACTTCCCACTCACTCCCCAGGCAAGCGTGTTCCATGCACGTGTCACACATGAAACACATGGCAAATACACATCACACGCAAATGCTTTCCCCACACACGCTGCCCAAACACTTCTCACACGCACACTTCACGTGCATGACATGCTGCCCAGGCGTGTGCACCACATGAAACACGTGCCAACCACACATCACATGCATACCTGATGCACACATCACACATACATACAGGTGGACACATGAGGCACATGCTTCCCACACATGCACTACACATGTGAAACACACCACAAATGTCACGTGCACACGTCATACGTGCACAGATGATGTATGCACATGCACTGTGCACATGGGACACATGGCAAATGCACACCACATACATACTCGTGTCGCACATGTACGCACACACACGAGGCCACATCAGGCTGGCACCGCATCAGTCCTGGGCATCACAGAGAAACATGGAAAACCACCCCACGTGGCCGAGCGACACTTGCATGCACATCCCAGGCACAACTGGCACCAGGGCGGCAGCAACCCCTCCTTCCCCAGTGGGCACCTAAGCAGCCAAGGGCACCCTTGCCCAAAAAGTACCCACGGTCTAGGGGCTGAGGTCGCCATCACAGGGCGGGAGCTTCGGGGTGCGCTGCCCACCAGGGGCAGACGACGTGCTGGGGTCCCCCAAGGGTCCCGCTAAGCCGGGGCCTGCTGGGGCCGTGCACCTGGCACAAAACCCAGATTACGCCGTGCGAGGGTCCTGAGGGAGTGAAGGGGGAGGATAGGCAGTGCCCTGGGCACTGGCCGGGGGGAGGGGAGGGGAGGACAGGGCAGGGCAGGGGAGGCTCCCATGCAGCTGCCGTGGGCCAGGACAAGGACAGCCCCATAGGAGCCGCCTCCAGAACACACCTGGGGCTCCAGCAGGGGGCATGGGGGGGCCTCCTGGATCAGCCTGTTCCGGCAACTGCAGGGCTCCCACGTGTACTGCCTGAGACAGTGGCCATTAGTGCCCTCCTGCTCCCCACATCCTGTCCTGCCCTACACTGCCCGCACCATCCTTGCCCGGCCTCCACCCTTGGTCCCCTGTGGATTCGCTGGGAAAGCAAGGAAGAAAGTCAGTGAGCCAAGAGAGTGGGGTCTCAACTTGGCCACAGCCCAAGGATGACGCAGTTGGCTCTGGGCCCAACTACAGCCTGTGCAGGTGTCACCTTCCTGATGGGCGGGGCTGAGCCCACCCCCGCCAAACGCATCATCTCCTGTCCACTCCACAGCCATACACGTCAGGCCACGTGTGGACACAACTAACAACCCCACCTGCAACGGCCCAGGCCTCTCCTGCCTCTGCCCACGTGGTGTCCTTGGCTGCACTGGACAGCAGACCTCACCCAGCTTCTGGCCTCCTGCGCTGCACACTTCCCTTGACCACAGTCAAAATAAACAAGTACCCAGACTGCCGAAGGGACAGCACAGCGTGGCTACAGGGCAGGGGGCACAGGGCAAGGGGGCAGGTCCCCGGACTCCAAGGGATCAC
Organism: Tamandua tetradactyla; assembly: GCF_023851605.1. Classification (NCBI taxonomy): domain Eukaryota; kingdom Metazoa; phylum Chordata; class Mammalia; order Pilosa; family Myrmecophagidae; genus Tamandua; species Tamandua tetradactyla. The sequence continues at coordinate 231,781,397 of NC_135327.1, read as the reverse complement.
CTACCAGCTCCCCTGACTCCAAAAGATCCCTGCCGCATCCCCCAAATCCAAGGGGCCCACCTGGCGCCTCCCTGAACCTCCAAGGGATCCACCCACCATTCCCATGACTTCCGAGGGATCCACCTGCCTCCTCCCCCAACCTCCAAGGGATCCACCCATTTCCCATGATCTCTGAGGGATCCACCTGCTGCCTCCTCCAACCTCTGAGGGATCCACCCGCTTCCCAGACACGGCCATGTGCTGCTGTGCTGGCCCGACAGGCTGTCTCTTTGCCCCTTTTACAGACAGGATTCCCCAGGAACTGGGGAAAGAACCACGGCTGGAGTTTCAGCATCTGGATCTTGCACAGGCTTGATTCCTTCCTGCCAGAGTAACACATTCAGTCCAAATCTGGGACAGCATCACTGGAGCACAGATAAGAAACTACCAGCATTTAGAAGCCAAATAGCCAAGTGTGACATTCAGGTGACAACAGGCAGAGAGTGTGAGGAGCTGGGGAAGTGACAGCCCTGATCACTGCCCCAGGAGCTCACCCTCAGGCCACGTGGTCAGCTGTCGCGCACAGGCAGTGGAGCCCTGGCCGTGCAGGACACGCAGCTCACTGGGAAACAAGCAGCCAGCAAGAGACAGGCAACCCAGAGAGAGGAAGGACGGCAGGAGAGGAAGGGGCAGGGGACTGGTTTTGTATAGGTTGGGCATGAAGCTGTGCAAAGACCCCAGATGAGGGACAACCTTTGCAAAGGTCTCAGGTGAGGGGACAACCTGCAAAAGACCCCAGGTGAGAGTCATCTATGCAAAGGCCCCAGGTGAGAGTCATCTATGCAAAAGACCCCAGGTGAGAGTCATCTATGCAAAGGCCCCAGGTGAGGGACAACCCGTGCAAGGGCCCCAGGTGAGGGATGACCTGAGGTGTGGCCCATGCAAAGCCCCAGGCGAGCATACACCATGTGTGTTTAAGCAAAACTGAAACTGTTGCCCTGGACGCCACTCCAGTGACAGGCACTATCATGTGCTTTTTAACAGTGACCAAGGAGGCAGGTGAGGCTGGACGAGGGTAGATGGGGGCGAGGAGAGGGGCCAAGAGGGAGGAGCAGTGAGGCGGGGCAGCTACGCACGCCTTCCAGGCCTTGACCTTGCGGGAGGTACCCACGCTGAGGCCCCGACTGCTGCGCTGTCGGCAGACCTGGACGGGGCAGAGCACGCGGGCAGGTGCCCAGAGAGGGAGAGTCTACAGGGAAAGCCCCCTGGACTGGCCCTGAGCAGCGGGGGTGGGATCCCCCCTCAGGGGAGGGGTGGCACGGGGCGGGCAGCCAGAAGCACTGTCCCGCCGTCAGCTCGCCGGGCACAGAGCTGCAGGTGCCAATGTGGGGGAAGCTGCTGCGTGGGAGCAGGTGGGGAGAAGCCCTCAGCAGACGGGAGGTCTCTAAGTGTCCTCTCCCACTGAGCCGGCAGCCTTTCCACCTTTTAGACAAAGTCCTTCGATGCACAGAAGTGTTCATTCTTGAGGGGTTCCCACTTATCCTTCTTTTTCGTTGCTTGTGCTTTAGGTGAAAAGTCTAAGACGTTACCCCTATCACTAGGTCCCGAAGATGCTTCTCGACATCGTCTTCTAGTAGTTTTATGGTACTAGCTCTTATATTTAGGTCTCTGATCCACTCTGAGTTAATTTTTGAACAGCGTTTGGGCTAGGGGTCCTCTTTTGCTCCTTCGGATATGAATATCCAGTTCTCCCTGTCCCATTCACTGAAGAGACTGTCCTGTCCCAGTTGAGTGGACTTGGCAGCCTTGTCAAAAACCATCTGGCCAAAGGTCTGAGGCCTATTTCTGAACTCTCAGCTCAATTCCATTAATCAATACGTCTATCCTTAGTTAATACCATGCTGTTTCGACACTGGAGTCTTATAATATGTGTTAAAGTCAGACAGCGAGCCCTCCAAGTTCCTTCTTTTTCAGGATGCTTTTGGCTATTCAGGGTCCCTTCCTAATAAGTGTGATGAGTAGTTTTTCTACTTCTTCAAAGTAGGCCACTGGAATTTTGATCGGGATTGTATTGAATGTATAAATCATTTTGAGTAGGACTGACATCTTAATGATACTTAGTTTTACAATCCATGACCATGGAACGGCCTTCCGTTTACTCAGGTCTTCTTTGATCCCTTTTAGCAATGTTTTATAGTGTTCTGCGTACAGGTCCTACGTCCTCAGTTAGATTTATTCCTAGATACTTGATTCTTTTAGTTGCTATTGTTAGTGGGATTTTTTCCAATTTCCTCCTCAGATTGCTCGTGACAGTGTACAGAATCACTGCTGACACTCACACATGGACCTCGCATCCTGCCACTGGGGTGGACTCATTGCAGTCATTCTGACATGGGTTTTTTGAAACTTTCTATAGGCTCACATCACCCACAAGCACGGAACGTTTCGCTTCTTCCTTTCCAATATGGATGCCTTTTGTTTCTTCTTTTGGCCTAAATGCTCTAACGAGGGCTCCCAGTGCAATGCTGGATAAGAATGGCGGCAGTGGGCACCCTTGTCTTACTCCTGACCTTACAGAGAAAGCTTTCCATCTTTCCCCACTGAGGATGGTGGTAGCTCTGGGTTTTTCATTTATGCCCTTTATCTTGTCGAGGAAGTTTGCTTTTATTCCTGTCTTTTGAAGTGCTTTTATTAACAAAGGATGCTGGACTTTGCCAAATGCTTTTTCTGTATCAATCGAGATGACCATGTGTTTTTATCTCCTTTGATTTTTAAAGGTGGTGCATTACATTAATTGATTTTCTTGTGTTGCGCCACGCTTGCATACTTGGGATAAGACCCACTTGATCATGGTGTATGATTCCTTTAATGCGCTGTTGGGTTGGATTTGCAAGTATTTTGGTGAGAACTTTGCCTCTCTATGCATTAGAGGACCAATTTCATCGGCCAGTAGTTGGACCGACCGGGGCTGTACCCCTCTGTTCCCAGGGGTTTGGGTGTTTCCCCGGCTCTCCCAGTCCGACCAAAACATACCGGCTTCAAGGGTGGAGGGGTCACTTCTGGTATTTTAAATTTTTTCAAGAGGGGAGGATAAAGGACAGTCGAGGACACTAAAATGCACTTAGGTTCCCAAGTTACATCTACTGCCCAAGGTCACAGACAGAGTAGAACGGACAGGGAGTGAGACTTTTCTCCAGGTGCACACGGGAGGGTGGCCCCAGAAGAGCCCCCCTGGAGAAGCCCTTAGGGGAGCCCCTTAGATGAGCGACTACTGAGAGGAGCCCCTTAGAGGAACCCCCTAGAGGAGCCCCTTAGAGGAACCCCCTAGAGGAACCCCCCGAGGAAATCCCAGAGGAAGCACCTAGAGGAGCCCCCCTGGAGGAGTCCCCTGGAGGACATGAACTGGCCCTTCCTGGCCCCCAAGTGAAATGGGGCTGGGAAAGAGCTGCCCCTTCCTGAATGAAGCGAACTAGCAGAAATCCTCCAAGTGCGACTGGAAATATCCTGGAGCAAGTGAAAGCATGGCCTTGGGCCGCTGCCACGAAAGTGGGAAGCACCGTCTGTCACCTGCAGAGCTAGCCTAGAGGCTGTCACCCAGGGGCAGCTGGTCAGCCAACGAGGCCTCTCCGCTAACACCTTCCGGAAAGAAAAAACGTGTGTTCACCTACAGATAACTGCAGCCTCAGGACTGCATGTGCAAGGGCCATGCGTACGGTGACCGAGGGCCTCTGCTTTCTGCGCAGGCCACAGGCGACAAGCAGGCGCACCGTGGCATGAGCACGGGATGTCAGCAGGATGCTCATGACAACAACCGCAGGTTCCAGGGGACCCCCAAGCAGCCGTGCAGATACTCAATTACAGTTAGCTTCAGGTTTGCTAAAAACATGGTTTATGAAACAGTGAAGGAAATTCTTGCTTAAAAGGATCTACATTTGTCAAGATAAAAATAGAACAGCCAAGGACCTCAGAGGCCACCCACTAAAGGCCAGCGCCCAGCCCTCCTGCTCTACAGCCTACATGCTGTCCGCCTGCACACCCGGACACACAGACCCAGGACTAACTGATAGAACCACGGGCCTGAGAGCCTGCAGGATAACTAAGTGCAGCAGCAAGAAACGCCCGATTCATCTGCGGTGAAAAACAGTCACACTCCTCAGCCATGATGAGAATGGTCACCTGTCCACAGATGAGCGGAAGGTCCTGAGCAGGCGGGGGGGAGGAGGGAGAAGCACCCTACCCACCACTGGACAGGCACCCCACTCACTGCCAGGGGAGGATCCTGCCCACTGCCCAGGGCGCGCCCCACTCACCACCAAGGGAATACCCTGTTCACGGCCTGGGGAGCACCCACTCACCACTGGGGGAGCATCTCACTCACTGCCAGCGGGGCAACCGCTCACCACTGGGGGAGCACTGTGCTTACTATCCGGGGAGCATCCACTCACCACTGGGGGAGCATTTCACTCACCGCCGGGGGGGCAACCCACTCACCGCTGGAGAAGCACTGTGCTTACTATCCAGGGAGCACCCACTCACCACTGGGGGAGCACTGTGCTTACTATCCGGGGAGCATCCACTCACCACTGGGGGAGCATTTCACTCACCGCCGGGGGGGGCAACCCACTCACCGCTGGAGAAGCACTGTGCTTACTATCCGGGGAGCACCCACTCACCACTGGGGGAGCACTGTGCTTACTATCCTGGGAGCACCCACTCACCACTGGGGGAGCATCTCACTCACTGCTGGGGGAGCACCGTGCTTACTATCTGGGGAGCACCCACTCACCACTGGGGGAGCATCTCACTCACTGCCGTGGGGGGCAACCCACTCACTGCTGGAGGAGCACTGTGCTTACTATCCGGGGAGCATCCACTCACCACTGGGGCGCGGCACAATCACCGCCGGGGGGGCAACCCGCTCACCACTGGGGGTGCACTGTGCTTACTATCCGGGGAGCACTCACTCACCACTGGGGGGCACCATACTCACCGCCGGGGGGGCAACCCGCTCACCACTGGGGGAGTACTGTGCTTACTATCCAGGGAGCACCCACTCACCACTGGGGGAGCACCTCACTCACTGCCAGGGGGGAGCACCTCACCCACTGCCAGGGGGGAGCACCATGCTTACTATCCCAGGAGCAACCACTCACCACTGGGGGAGCACCTCACTCACCACTGGGAGAGCACCTCACTCACTGCCAGGGGGGAGCACCATGCTTACTATCCCAGGAGCACCCATTCACCACTGGGGGAGCAGCACACTCACCATCAGAGAAACACCCTGCTCAACTTTAGAGGCAGCACCTCGCTCACATCTGGGGAGCCACCTCTCCCACCACGTGGAGAATAGCAGCACAGGCAGCAGTTGGGGCCACAGAGAGTCCTCCCCATTCTGATCTGGGCACTCAACCTTGGAAGCCTGTTCCCTCCACCTGACAGAGCTGGGGTTACAACCTGCCCATGACAGAATCCTCTTCCTTCTACACTGATGCGGCCACATGTGTGGGGCCTGCAGGTGCCTGTACTTTAATCCCACCCAGTGCAAGGAGAGAGCAGGGCTGCATGGAGAACACTGAGCCCTCAGCCTGGAGAGGGGCAGGCACTTCAGACAGGAAGGAAGTGAATACCACAGAATATGTATGCCGGAAAAATAGGCTAAAGTAACAGCAAATAACTAGATGAGTGAGTGCAGACTGAAAAGAGAAGGCAGCACACTTGTGCATGGGTGGGCAGGCTACCAGAGTGAATCTATTGTCAAAAAGAAAGAAAAATCAAAATGGAAGAGGCATTCCCAGGGCCTTTATAAAATACATGCATTCCATTCAAGCCTGGATGTTAGATAATCATAAATTAGGTGGAGTTTATGAGCATCTTAATAGCGCTAACAAGAATGGGTGTCACAGTAGATTAAAAAATCTTTCTTTTGAAGCTTTGTACAAGTTTCCAGAAAGCACGTACTTGAGAAAATGGTGTTGGTGCATCCTCACTGCAAATATGCCAGTGCTGTCCGTTCCTTTTCTCCAGAGTCTCTAAACCAGGGAGACACGGGCCCCAAAAGAAAACGCATGGGGGCTACCCAGGACCCCACACCCGGTGCACTGAGAGCCATCAGCTGCATTTCTCCAGGGACCACGGCTGTGGCTGCACCATGTTGACCACCAAGGTCAAGCCAAGGGCACCACTCTAGGAATGGACATGCCCAAGAAGTGACCCTCAAGCCTGTACCCCCATCATCAACACACACCGTGGGGGATGGAGTCAACGGCAATTTAACAAGTCTCTTGCTCAATCTGTTCTGTGCAACATGAGGTCTACTGTAAATAGTAGCAGAAACCCTTGGAGGATCAGCTTTCACGGAGGGCTCTAAGAACTGGGAGGAGACACGATCAAGTGCCACAAGATATTTTCTCCCCAGGGCACCTCCAATCTGGAATGTTCATGATTGAAGTCTTTCATTTAAAAACATACCGTAGGGCAGTGCAATGGTGGCTCAGTGGCAGAATTCTTGCCTGCCATGCTCGAAACTAAGGTTCAATTCCGGAGCCTGCCCATGTAAAAAAAAATATATATATATACCGTAGACACCATGACCAAGTGGGATTTACTCCAGGAATGCAAGGAGAGCTCAACACAAGAAAATCAATCCGTGTAACACAACACATTAATAGAATAAAGGAAAAAATGCATGACCATATTAATTAATACAGAAAAACACTGAACAAAAAGCCAATATCCTTTCATGACAAAACCACTCAGAAAACCAGGAATGAAAGGAAACTTCCTTAATATGATAAAGGGCATTTATTTAAAACCCACCAGTAACATCACACTTGATGGTGAAAGACTGAAACCTTTCCTCCTGAGATGCGGAACAAGAAGTCAAGGGAGCCCACTGTCGCCCCTGGAATTCAACACTGTGTTGGAAGTTCTAGCCAGACCAGTCAGGCACAAGAAGCAAATAAATGGCACCCAAATTGGAAAGGAAGATGTCAAATTATCTCTGTTCATAGATGGCCTGATCCTATAGACAGAAAATCCCAAAGACTCTACAAGAAAGCTTCTAGAACTAATCAATGAATTCAGCAAAGTTTCAGGATGCAAGATAAACATGCAGAAATGAGTTGTGTCCCTAAACACTGGTAACGGATTCAATCTGAAAAGGAAATTAAGAAAATTTCACTTGTAACACCATCAAAGGATAAAATACCTAGAAGCAAATTTAACCAAGGAGGTAAAGACTTGAACACTGAAAACTGCAAAATGCTGCTGAAAGATATTAAAGAGCTAAATAAATACAATGACATCCTGTGGTCATGAATTGGAAAACTTAATAGTATATTAAGATGTCAACACCACCCGAAGTGGTCTGCAAATTGAACGCAGTTCCTATCAAAATTCTAGTAGCCTTTTCTGCAGAAATAGAGAAGCTGATCCTCAATTCATACGGAATGGCATGAGCCCAAACAGACAAACAACCTTGAAAAAGAAGGAAAAATATTGGAGGACACATACTTCTTGACTGGAAAACATATTACACTGTCTAGAACAGCTACTATTAACAAAAAGGAAACTTACAAGTGTGAGAATGCAGAGAAACAGAAACGCTCATTGATTGCTGGTGGGAATGTGGAGCGGTGCCGTCGCTGTGAAAGACAGTTGGGCGGTTCCTCAGGAAGCTGAGTACAGAACTGCCATGCGACCGGGCAAGCCCGCTACCAGTCACACACCAAGAATAACTGAAAGGGGGGCCTCAAGCAGGTATGTGCACACCAGTGTTCACAGAGGCATTATTCACAATTGCCCAAAGATGGAAGCAGCCCCAGTGTCCATCAACCAACAAGAGGATAAACAAAATGGGGTCTATACTTATGATGGAATACCATGCAGCTGTAAAAAAGAATGATACCCTGATACATACGGCAACACAGATGCACCTGGAAGACACAACACTGAGTGAAATAAGCTACACACAAGAGGACAGGTATTGCACAATCTACCATGAAATAATTAGAAGAAGCAAATTCACAGAGTCAGAAATCAGAATATAGGTGTGCTGCCATGAAACTCTTCTGTCCCACAGAAAAGCCATGCTGTTTTATTCCCATCTTGTGAGTGCAGACTTAGTGTGGGTGGAATCTTTTGATTAGGTTATTTCTGTGGAGATGTGCCCCTGCCCACTCAAGGTGGGTCTTAATCTGTTTGTTGGGATCCTTAAAAGAGCTCCTGGAGAGAGAGTTCACAACTGGCGCAGAGAGCAGAGAGACACAGACTTCCACCGGTACAGAGGCTGAGAGCCATGTGACGCTGGAAGCCGGGGAAGAAGTCGGCAGATGTCACCATGTGCCTTCCCATGTGACAGAGGAGACCTGGCATGATTGGCCTTTCTTGGGTGAGGGTATCCTCTCGTTGGTGCCTTAATTTGGCTATTTTCATGGCTTTAGAATTTAACTTAATAAATACCCTTTGTAAAAGTCAACCCATTTTTGGTATATTACATTCAGCAGCTTCAGCAAATTGAAACAGATTTTGGTACCGGAGAAGTGGGGTGCTGCGAGATGCAAACACCAAAAATGTTGGGACAGCTTTTTAAATGGATAAGGGGAAGGCTCTGGAAGAACTGTGAGAGGCTTGGGAGAGAAGGCCTAGGCTGTACTGAAGGTGGAAATATGCACTCTAAAGACACTTCTGATGAGGCTCTACAAATAAACGAATGTTTCATGCAAACCAGAAGGCAACCCTTGCTTTAAAGTGGCAGAGAATTTGGCAAAATTAAGTGCTGGTGTTGGATGGAAGGTAGAGTTTGAAGGCAACACAAGTTGGGACACACAGCTGAAAAAATTTCCAAACTAAATGTGGAAAATGCAGCTTGGCTTCTACTTACAGCTTATAGTAAACTACAACAGGAGAGGGATAAGCTGAGAACTGAACTCTTGGGTACAAACACAACAGAAACTGATAGTTTGGAAAATTCTGACATTCTGGAAAATGAGACCCCAAAGAATAGGGGAGGATTTAACCAAACATGGAACCAGTCAGTCATTTCAGAAAGTAACAGAATTGGAGATGGAGTTGAGAGTCCTATTCTCTGACGGTTTTAACCCTCATATGCTGCATGCCAACTCTATCAATTTTCACAAGATCCGTATGAACGGAACCACCATCAGTGTGGACTAAAGACAGAAAAGGGACAGACTGAAGGAAAGAACGACTTCAAAGGCAGAACCATGGAAGCTAAGGTATAGAGCCAGGAAGTCCCAGGCCAGGCAAGCAGACCCACCCATGAATGTGGAGAGTGTGAGCTTGCCCCGGAAGCAGAGAGCACGCTTTTCGTTTTGTTGTTCAGGAACAGTCTTGGTGCCTCAGCCTCAGAGAGGATAGGGCACATGCCCCGGGGACTGGGAGGAGCCTGGCCACAGCCCACAGTTCTGGCCAGGTTGAGCATGTACCCTGGAGAGGGCAGGGTCCAGGTGCTGCCCTGATGCTTGAGGAGGGCAGGGCCGAGAACAAGGTGGTCTCCCCAGCACGTGGACACGCTGGAATGCTCAGCCCAGTGTTTGGAGCGGAAGGGGTCGCTGTGCAGGCCCTGGGAGAGGGTGGGACAGCTGAACTCTCAAGACACAAGGATGAATTGACATTCAATAAAAGGCCCTTAGACTCTGAAAGCCAATGGTGTTTGCCCTCAGGTTTTCAGAACTGTTTGGGGCTTGTGACCTGTTTTCCTTCCAGTTTCTCCCTATGGAAAAGGAAATACTTATCCTATGACTATCCCTTCTTTGTATACTGGAAGCAGACACTTGTTCTCAGTCTCAAAGGTTTATGGCCAGAGGAGAGTTTTGCCTTAGGACAGACCATGCCTGTAACTGACTTTGATGAGATTTTGTACTGTTTTTGACTCTGTATCATATATGTATTGTTACTGAAATGGTTTAAGGGTTTTGCAGTATTGTAACGGAATGGATGAATTTTGCCTCTGGAAAGAGGACAGAATGTGCTGGTTTGAAATTGTTATATACCACAAAAAAGCCATGTTCTCTTAATCCATCCACTGGTGTAGACCTAGTCAGGTGGGACCCCACCCATTCAAGTTGGGTTATAATTAGTTTACTCGGGTCTTAAAAGGACCCCTGGAGAAAGAGCGTTCAGAGCCGACGCAGAGGGCAGGGAAACGCAGACATTTGCTGGCACAGAAGCTGAGAGAGCCGTGTGACCCTGGAAGCCAGAGGGAATGACAAGGAGACATCGCCACGCACCTTCCCACGTGACAGACGAGCCCGGTGTGAACGGCCTTTCTTGGGTGAGGATATCCTTTCGCTGGTGCCTTAGTTCGGACATTTTCACAGCCTTGACATTATAACTTATACCTTGATAAATCCCCGTTATAAAATCCAATCAATTTTGGATGTACTGCACTCCCGTAGCTTTAGAAAACCAAAACAAGAGGTTACCAGGGGCTATGGAAAAGGGGAGTTAAGGCTCAAATTGTACAGTTTCTGTGTAGGGGGAAGGAAAAGTTTTGCTGATGGATGATACTCATGGCAGCACAGAACTGTGAACGTAATTAACAGCACTATAGTTTTGAATGTAGGTAAAAGAAATTTTAGGTTATAAGCATATTACTAAAATAAAAATTAAGAAAACAAACCTAGGACTGTACATATCAAACAGGGAACCCCAATGTAAACCATGGACTATACTTAATAGAATAATTTTAATAATATTTTTTCATCAAGTGTAACAAATGTACTAGACTAATGCAAGGACTTACTAATAGGGAGATGTATGAAAATTCTGTATTTTCTGCATGATTTTTTTCTATAAACCAACAACTCCATGATAAAAAAGCACTTACTACAAAGCTACAGAAATTAAAACAGTGTAGTGCTAGGCATAAGAACAGATATCTAGACCAGTGGAGTAGAACTGAATGCCCAGAGATAAAACCACATGTCCAAAGCCAGATGATTTTCTACAAGGTGCCTGGTCCGTTCAATAAGGAACTAACAGAATCCTCAACAAATGGTGCTGGGACAGCAGAAAATCCACACGCAAAATAATGAATGTGAACTCCACCTCTTATCACATACAAAAATTATCTCAAAATGGATCAAAGACCTAAATAAAAAAGCTAATACTATACTAGTATTTTTAAAAGAAAACATAGGGAAGTATTTTCAAAACCCTGTAGTAGGAAACAAATTTTTAGATTTTACACCAAAAACATGAGCAACAAACAAAAGATAAAAACACATAAAACAAAAACCTTTTGTCCATTATAAAGGACATTATAAACAAAGTGAAAAGAAGACCTACAGAATGGGAAAAAATTTTGGAAGCCACATATCTGATAATGACTTAAAATCCAGGATATACAAAGCACTCCTACAACTGCAGGACAAAAGACAAACAACCTAATTTAAAAATGGGCCAAGAATGAGATTTTATAGATTTGTCCAGAGTGAGGCCTCAAAAAATCCCAGAAGGATTTGAACAGTGAATAAAAAAGTATTTGCAAAGTCCCCACGGGGGAATGGTAAGAAAGGGGTAAAATTCAACTTCCCCAAGTAGAGAATTCTTGATATTCTCACAAGCAGTGTGGACAACCAAAGCTATACACTGAGCCCTCAATCTTGGGGTTTGTTCATATGAACTTAACCCCGCAAAGTATAGGCTAAGCCTACTTAAATCAAGCCTAAGAGTCACCCCCAGAGAACCTCTTTTGTTGCTCAGATGTGGTCTCTCTCAGCCAACACCACAAGTAAACTCACTGCCCTCCCCCATCTACGTGGGATGTCACGGTCAGGTTCATGTGTCAACCTGGCCAAGTGGTGGTACCTGTTTGTCTGGTTGGGCAAGTGCTGGCCTGTCTGTTGCAATGATGACATTTTATAGAATTAAATCATGATCACATCAGCTGCATCCACAGCTGATTCCATTTGTAATCAGCCAAGGGGAGTGTCTTCTGCAATGATGATGCTCAGTCTAATCACAGGAAGCCTTTTAAGGAGGATTCAGAGGAGAGAGCCTCTCTTCCTGCTTCAGCTGGCGAGCCTCTCCTGTGGAGTTCATCCAGACCCTCCACTGGAATCGTTGGCTTCACAGCCTGCCCTGTGGATTTTGAACTTCGCGTTCCCGTGATCACATGAGACACTTATAAATTTTTATATTTGCAAGTAGTCCCTGTTGATTCTGCTTCTCTAGAGAACCCAAATTAATATATGGGACATGACTCCCAGGGGTGTGGACCATCCTGACAACATGGGACAGAAATCCTAGAGTGAGCTGGGACTCAGCACCAAGGGATTGAGAAAACCTTCTCGACTGAAAGGGGGAAGAGGGAAATGAGACAAAATAAAGTGTTAATGGCTGAGAGATTCCAAACAGTCGAGAGTTTATCCTGGAGGTTATTCTTAAGCATGAAATGGATATCACCGTTTCAGTTAAGGTGTAACAGAGAGGCTGAAGGGAGCTGCCTGAAACTGTGGAGCTGTGTTCCAGTAGTCACGTTTCTTGAAGATGATTGTATAATGATACAACTTTCTCGACGTGACTGTGTGATTGTGAAAGCCTTATGTCTTTTGCTTCTTTTATCTACCTTATGGACAGATGAGTAAAACATATAGATTAAAAATAAATAAATAATAGGGGGAACAAATGTTAAATGTAGTAGATTGAAATGCTAGTGATCAAAGAAAGGGAGGAGTAAGGGGTACGGTACGTACGAATTTTTTTCTGTTTTCTTTTTATTTCTTTTTCTGAATTGATGCAAATGTTCTAAGAAATGATCATGATGATGAATGTACAATAATGTAATGGAAAAAAAAGAATGTTCATATTGTATATTAAAAAAACAAATGGACCAAGAATTCTTCGGTTCAGTATATACTAAGAACTGAAAGCAGAGACACGAACAGACATTTGCACACCAATACTCACAATGGCATTATTCACAATTGCCAAAAAATGAAAGCAACCCAGGAGTCCATCAACAGATCAGAGAATAAACAGAAGGTGGTATATATACATATGTGTTAGTTTGCTAGCTGCCAGAATGCAACATACCAGAATGGAATGGTTTTTAAATAGGGGAATTTAATAAGTTACAAGTTCGTAGTTCTAAGCCAGTGGAAATGTCCAAACTAAGGCATCCAGGGAAGGATACTTTAATTCAAGGAAGTCCGATGGGTCAGGGACCCCTCTATCAGCTGGTGGTCACGTGGCTACATCTGCTGGTCCCTTGCTCCTGGGCTCTGCTGCTTTCAGCCTCTGTTCCTATGGAGACTCCTCACTTTGCTTCTCCAGGGCTGGCTTTCATCTCTTGGCTTCCCTTGGCTCCCTCTAGGTTCTGGTTGGTTTAACATCTCATGGTGACATCTGCTGGGCTCCAAGCATCTCCAAACATCCGTGTCTCTGTCTCCAGTCTTGTGTCGGCATCTGTGTCAGCTCTGCTCCAAAGTTCCTGTCAGCTCTGAGGCTTCTGTCATTCCTCTCATTTCTGAGGTTTTGCCAAAATGTTTCCTCTTTTAAAGCATTCCAGTGAACTAATGAAGACCCACCTGGAATGGGAGGAGACACATCTCCATCTAATCAAATGCCACACCTACAATTGGGTGTGCCACATCTCCGTGGAGATAATCTAATCAACCCCAGCCTGCATAGGGATTAAAAGAAACAGCTGCCCCACAAGACTGGGTCAGGATTTATACACGGCCTTCCTGGGTACACGCTTTCAAACAAGTGCAATGTGCGATGGAGTATTACACTGCAGGAGGTCCTGAGGCCACGATAATGTGAATGAACCTTCAGGACGTAAGACTGAGTAAAGTAAGGCTGACACGAAAGGACAGACGCAGCACGATCTCAGTGATATGAACTAACTAGAATATGCAAAGTCAGAGTCTTAAAACGTGGCCTACAGACACCTGGAGATAGAAGCTAGAGAAGGGAGCAGCCATCCACCACACACAGAGCTTCTGAAGACGGTGAACTTAGAAGTCTGGGAGTGACAGAGGTGAGGGGAACCCACCGTGACCGCAAGCGTGACTACTAGTGCTGTCGTGTAGGCAAACGTCGTGTAAAGGGGTTTGCAGCCTTGCGTGTCACCAGTCAACATTACAAACATCAGTAAGTTCTTGCATGATCTACTGCAAACGTACCACACTTGTACGAACACTTAGTAAGAGAGCTCTACGGGGAAAATACCTATTGCAAACCACAGACCACAGCTAACAGTAAGACCTTAATATTCCTTCATCCGCAGGAACAGGCGAACCACCACCACTGCCAGGGGTCAATGATGGGGGAAGAGGGTACACAGGTTTGGGGTTTCTGTTTTGCGTGTATATATCTGATACTTTGCTTTCTGGAGCAATGAAAATGGTCTAAAATCGAGTATGAAGATGACTGCACAACTAAGTGAGGATGCTCTGAGGAACTGATTGTATACCTGGATGGAATATACGGTATGTGAACATATCCTATCTCAATAAAATCTGCAAAGTAGATGCAAAGCCAAAAAGAAATCAACCTAGGCCTGTACAACCCAAACAGTGAACCCTACTAAAACAATGGACTAAAGCTAATGGCACAATTATAGCTAAGAGTACAGTTACAAAAACGGTCTTTCATTACTTGGAACAAATACAACACACTCATAAAAGGTGTTAAAAATAATAAGAGGGCCAAGGATTTGAACAGAAACTTCTCCAAAGAAGATAACCAAATGGCAAAAAGAATTCATGAAAAAATGTTCAACATCATTAGCCACACAAGAGGTTCTACTCCACACCCAGTGGGAAGGCCCTTGTGGAGAACAGACTGAAAATGACAACTGTGAGCAGGAGATGGAAGGATAGGCGTGCCTGGGCCACACGGAAGGGGGTGGAAGATGGAGTCGCCGCTGTGCAGATGCGGTTGGCGGCTCCTTGGAGGCTCCGCCCAGTTTCCACGTGACCCGGCAACCCCACTCCTAATACCAAAGCAGGTGCTCAGGTCCCTGTACGGTAACGTCCACCACAGCATTACTCACATTGCCAGACAGTGGGGCAGCCAAGCGCCCGTCAGCAGACGCTCGCACAAGCGGGAAGGGTCCAGCCTGGAAGGAAGCGCGGTGCGGGGGCACAGGGCAGTGCGGCCCACCTGAAGACACCATGCTGAGCAAAATTAGCCAGGCACAAAGGCAGACACCTTGTGTTTACTCGTATGAACCCTCCGCAGCAGCAAAGTCACGGAGGCTGAAAGCAAACAGTGGGACCGGGGGAGGAGGGAACGCCAAGGTAGTGCTACACGGGCCCAACCTCGCTTTGGGAAGGTGAAGGCAGCCTGGAGATAGCGGTGCAGGTTCAACGGTGTCATCAGGGCCTTATGTGAAAGGTTGTCCACTCACAGAAACGTGTGTCAGGTGTACCTACCACTAGTAAAAATAAATAGATTGTATGTCTATCTTAACGTGGAAGAATTTATACACCACACTTAGGAAGCTCCTTTCCCCACAGCAAACAGATTCCGAAACCAGCACATTTTGGATGGTGGAGCAGGCAGATGGGGTCAGGAGGACACGCTGCAGGGCTGCACACAGACAGACAGACAGGAGCTCCCACCTGCCCCACCTGGCCAGCCCACCTGCCCACCTCATGGCCCTACATGCTTCCCCAGAGCTGAACACAACCAAAGACTCCCACCCGCAGGCAGTGCTCTGCACAACCCAACCACCACGTGGTAGATAAGTGCGTCTAATTAACAGCCATCGGACTGAAAAACACCCGGCAGACGTGTTTTCAAATCCAATCCTTCAAACGATGGGACAGCACTAAACTGATAAATGCTCACTAATTTAAAAAGTAAGCGATTGATCAAAGCCTCTGTATTATAAATACATTTATACTCTGTTAAAATGCAAATAGCACGTTGTTTTGATACTGTCAGAAGATAAATTCATGGCACCAAAACAACCTATTTGCATATCCCCCCGGCAGTTTAATTTCAAACAAGCCAAGCACAGGGGCTCTTGCAGGAGGCAGGACAAATAATCCATCAAAGATCCAAGGAAGGGGACAAGCAGAGGCTCAGGGGCAGCGAAGCCCCCAGGGAGCAGCGGTTCAGTCTCTGGAGCTGGGGCAGGCCCCGCTTCTCATCCCTTCCAACAATCCATCACACCTGCAGGGCTCCCGTTTACTATGCTGTAAAAGTTGCTTCACTTAATTCTCTTCATAGTAGTGGCATTTGCATATTCTGAGAACGTGACATTTTCACACAGAACGTGCTGCTTAGCTCATCTGCGAGAGCCCTTACAGGGACCCTCACACACTGCGGCCACCACACCTGCAGGGTTAAGCCACTAAAGAAATCACCTTTCTCGCACTGGGGTATCCAGTCCCTGCGTGAGTACACCTGTCGGAAGGTCTGTAGCAAGCCCACGCTGGGCCACGACCCGGAGGCTACCAGCCTGGACACGCCCGACAATCCGGAGAGAACTCGTGCACTCTCCCTAGGCAGGTGCCACTGAGAGCAGGAGCCCAAACGACCCCACCAAGACCTCACGAGGGAGAGCCCTGCACGGAGCACAGGGTGGGGGGTCCTGATGTCCTGTATGGAGCACAGGGGGGTCTTGATGCCCTGCGTGGAGCACAGGGGGGTCCTGACATCCTGCGTGGAGCACAGGGGGTCCTAACATCCTGCGTGGAGCCTGGGGGGACCTGATGTCCTGCGTGGAGCACGGGGGGTCCTGACATCCTGAGTGGAGCACGGGGGGTCCTGACATCCTGCGTGGAGCACGGGGGGTCCTGACGTCCTGCGTGGAGCACGGTGAGACCTGACGCCCTGCATGGAGCACGGGGGGTCCTGACATCCTGCGTGGAGCCCGGTGAGACCTGATGCCCTGCATGGAGCACGGGGGGTCCTGACGTCCTGCGTGGAGCACGGGGGGTCCTGGCGTCCTGCGTGGAGCACGGGGGGTCCTGACATCCTGCGTGGAGCACGGGGGGTCCTGACATCCTGCGTGGAGCACGGGGGGTCCTGACGTCCTGAGTGGAGCACGGGAGGTCCTGACGCCCTGTGTGGAGCATGGTGCCACCCCGCGTGTTCCTGCACGGACGTTGAGTGCCACCTCCCCACGCCCCAGTCACCAGGTGGAAACCACCATGCCCGTATTTTAGGGGCAGGCAACATGTCAGAATAAAATTATTTATAAAAATTAAGGAAGTATTCGCGTTAAAAAGTTGACCCCAGAGACTGCTGCATGACAGATGTGGGTAGAATTCACGTCCCTGTGCACAGCCTTCCCTACATTCCTGGGGCCCAGCAGCCAGGAATCAGTAAAAATAGGAAAAAACACACGTTTACCCAGGTTTGAAACTGTTCTTTTGAATTAAAACCTGTGACACACATGAACATGTCAAACCACGTTCCACAGGAACGAGCTCATGAGCGTCCAATACAAAATGCAATAAGGCGACGGCATTCTTCCAGCGTGAGACACTGGAGAAAGGGGGCGCATGGAACAGCCTACCAGGCGCTGACACATGGCACGCGTACTGAATGCTTATTTAATTTTAGGAGCAAAACCAAACACCACACGTCCTTCGGGAAACCCACAGCATCGTGGTGGGGCCAGCTCGGCAGACACAAGCCCCACACAGGCATCCAGGGCAGGCCGAGGTGTCCAGGGCACAGCGCGTCCAGGGCACAGGGCGTCCAGGGTACGAGGCATCCTGGGCACAGGGAGTGCGGGGCAGCCCAGGGCTGGGAGCAGAGCTGCGTGGGGCACAGTGGCCTCTAGAGGCACATCCGGAGCAGCCACCTCACAACGGCTACCCTGGAGGAAACCGACCCACACGGCAGGACACGGGCCAGACTAGCATCAAAAGCAACAGAATAAAAAGACCTGCTTGGCCTCCTCCTGTGTCCTCAGAGATATCAGCAAAAGCAGCTGCAGCCCTGCGCCCACCAGCAGCCCTCCCCCGCCTGCCCCAGAGGCCACTCTGTATGGCTCAAAGGGGACCTAACTGCAGGAGCTAGTGGCCCTGGGCAGCCTCACAGGCTGCAGGACCGACAGTGGCAGGCATCTGCCCCCCACGCCCAGGCACTCAGGGGCCATGTCTGGGGCTGACCACACCAAACACACCAGGAGAGCCAGCCATCAAGCTGGTCACACGCTGCGAGGCCCCTGGCAGTCCATCGTGCCCCCGATTCAAGACCCCTATGAGTAAGCCAGTCACTCCTTGTGGACACAGGACAGGACACGGCCAGTTGAAGAGTGCAAGGGCAGGGGCTTCATGCCCCAGACGTGGGGAGCACTGTCAGAGGCCCCTCGGGAGCGGTGAGGGAGCACCAGCCTCAGGGCGTAGGGAGGACCGTCAGTGACCCCTCAGGAGCAGTGGAGGAGCACCGGCCTCATGGCACGGGGAACACTATCAGTGGCCCCTTGGGTCGGTGGAGGAGCACTGGCCTCAGGGCACTGGGAACACCATCAGTGGCCCCTCGGGAGCAGTGAGGGAGCACTGGCCTCAGGGCACAGGGAACACCGTCAGTGACCCCTCAGGAGCAGTGGAGGAGCACTGGCCTCAGGGCACAGGGAACATCGTCAGTGGCCCCTCAGGAGCAGTGGAGGAGCACCGGCCTCATGGCATGGGGAATACCATCAGTGGCCGCTCGGGTTGGTGGAGGAGCACCAGCCTCAGAGCGCTGGGAACACCATCAGTGGCCCCTCGGGAGTAATGAGGGAGCACCGGCCTCAGGGCACACCGCCAGTTGGCCCTCGGGAGTGGTGGAGGAGCACCGGCCTCAGGGAACAAGAAACACCTTCGGTGGCCCCTCGGGAGTGGTGGGGGAGCACCGGCCTCAGCACGGGAGCCCCGACCTCAGCACGGGAGCCCCATCAGCAGCCCCTGCGGAGTGGGGTGGGAGTGAGGGGCACCGGCGTCAGCAGAGAGGAGCTGGGGCTGCACTCATGTACATGCACAGACCTGTCAAAGGATGACTTACTACCCGCACCTGAGAGAGCACTGCAAAGCCATTCAATTAAATGCCAGAAAGCCCCAAAATGCTAATGTGACCTTCGTGGGGCAGCCGGGCGTCGTGCACCAGGATGGCGCTCACCAGGACAGTTGATCGGAGTTTGCTGGATTAGGTCAGGACTGTCTCAAATGGCAAGAAAAACAACAAAAATGAGGAAGGAAGGAGTGCGGAGTTTGCACCTTTCAGAGCAGACATGGTTTAACACCATCTCTCTGCCTCTCCCCCCAAATCACCTCCCATCACGCCTCCCTCATGCCCTGAGAAGGGAGCCGAAGCCCTGACCTGGAGATGCCCATCTCCGTGAACACGTCAAAGGGAACAAACTACAACCTCCCGAAAGGTGCCCCAATGGAGAGACGCAACCCTGACACGACAGGGCACAGCACCTTTTGCTCTCGGATGGAAACGTAAATCACTTCCCCACAACAGTGAGGTAGCGCTAGTCAGGAGAATTCAGCAAGCGAGCCCTGTTACGTGCTACAGGGGAACTTGGAATCCTGCAGTTCCAAAGTGAGCTGCAAGCCCACTGTGTGCAGGGCCAGGGTGCTGCGGACGGCAGGGCCCTGCCACAAGAGGTGGCAGCATGCGGCCGACCCCTGGACGGCCCACCCCCTGGACAGGTGACCCCCTGGATGGTTGAACTCCTGGACAGCCCACTCCCTGGACAGCTGACCCCCTGGAAAAGGCACAAGGCATCGGCACAGCACATGGCCAACCCCCTGGACAGCTGAGTTCCTGGGCAGCTGAACTCTGGACGGCTGAGCCCCTGGCTGGGGCACACAGCCAATCCACTGGGCCCAGAAGCCACCACCGAGTTCTCGCCACAGACCAGGAAGCCCCAGGGTAGGGGGTCAGCCAGCAGGTGATGGGAGGGTGGGCTCTGGCCTGACACCCCACAGCACAGGCACGAACCCCGTATCCCGCCATGACTCTGCGGACACCCAGGGCTTGAATGAAAACCATTCTCAAAAACATGAAAAACTGAACTAAATGAGCAAGATAAATTTATATAATGTGCACAACTTTGTACCTTTCCCTTCCTGAACATGCAGGGAAGAGAGCACACCGACAGCTAAATTCCCCCTTTGGAAGAACCAGAGGGAACAAGCACATGTGTCCTGACGCTGGGGCAGCAGTTTTCATGACGCCTCCAGAGCTCCGCGGCTCCCCGCCACCCTGACCTGAGCCACTTCAGGAGAAAAGACGTCGATTTCTAGCGTCAGTTCACGTCCACGACAAGCAACATCCTCAAAGCTCCGCAAAGCGTAAAACTCGCAGGACAACACGCTCAGCACAATCAGGCCCAAGTTTCCCCAAACAGTCCATCACCATTCACCTCCGCGAGGGCGCCGGGCCGGGGCGCGCTCGTCACGGGAAGGGGGAAGCCCACGGCACCCACTTACCTGTCAGCTTGTTGTGGCTGAGCACGAGCTGCGTGAGGTGCGCCAGCGAGACTGCAAGAGAAGACAGGGCACGTCAGGCTGCGCAGCGCAGCGGGCAGGGAGCTCCAGGCCCGGCCAAGCCCAGCGCCTCAAAACGGGTGCCCACGCGTGGGACGGCCTGGCGCCCCGCCCACTGCCCACCCCGAGGGGCCTCCACCCACCCCCCCCAGCCAGCCCTCCACCCCCAACCCAACTCCCCACATCCCCGACCCCCCACCCCCCACCCCCAATTCCCCCCACCCCCCAACCCCCGGCCCTCCACCCCCAATTCCCCCCACCCCCGACCCCCCAACCCCCGACCCTCACACCCCCCACCCCCCAGTCCTCCACCCCCAATACCCCACACCCCCGACCCCCCAACCCCCGACCCCCCACCCCCCACCCTGAATTCCCCCCAACCCCCGACCCCCCACCCTGAATTCCCCCCAACCCCCGACCCCCCACCCCCCACCCCAATTCCCCCCACCCCCGACCCTCCCACCCCCTACCCCCCAGTCCTCCACCCCCAATTCCCCACACCCCCAACCCCCCAACCCCCACCCCTATTCCCCCCACCCTGAATTCCCCCCAACCCCCGACCCCCCAACCCCCACCCCTATTCCCCCCACACCCGACCCCCCACCCCCCGGCCCTCACACCCCCCACCCCCTGGCCCTCCGCACCCCCCTATCTACACCCCCAATCCTCACCCCCCCCCCCAGCCAGCCCTCCATGCCCCCCAGTCACTGCGGGGCCGTTTCAGAACACCTGTGCCCCATGCGCCAGCTCCAACCTGCCCGAGGTGGAGTCCGCTACAGGGTGGCTTCCCCAGCATGAAGGAAGGAAGCACATGCCGACAAAAAGAGTCATAAGACAAAAAGCGACTGGCAGAAACAGGCAAGAATTTTTCCATTATCTTTACAAGAACATCCTTACGCTAACACGGTAGTGTCTTCATGAAGGGTTAATAAGTGTCTTCTCCGGCAGTCTCAGCGTCAGACCCCAGCATGTTCAGTGTGTATCACTCATGGCCACAATTTTGTTTTCTCATAAACTGTCACTAAGTTAGTGAAAAATTCAAAGTAACAGCAGAAAGACCTGATTCCCTGAAACACCAGCGGCCGCTGTGACGCCCCATAAACCTCAGCAGACATCCCTACAAAGCCACATGCAACCGCCGAGACGGAAGGTCCACTCAGGACCCCAGGCCTCGCTGCGGTCTAACCCTGGCCTGAGAACGTCTGGCAGCGCACAGACCCGATGCCACAGGCACTGGGTCCATCTCTGCGGGACCTTTGACCCTCCCCTTGCAGTGTGCCCCTACACAAGGACGTGCCAGGTTTGCTGCCTTCTCCTGGGGCGCCCCACCAGGCAGCCGTCCCCCCACCCCGACTCAGGAAGTGGCCTTTCACCCCCACATCCAGCCCCTCCAAGCACCTCTATTCCTTTGAAATTAGTAAGGGGCAGAGGGGTGTGTGATACACTCTAAACAGCCCTTTCCTCACCAAACTTTAAATGCACTTGTGAATGCTGGGGTCTCAGGGTGGCCTTGAGTCCAGGGGTGCAGGGCAGGTGCCGCTGCTGTCCCAACGGCTACAGAAGAGCTCGGTCGTCTCTGCCCTTCTAGAGGCCCCGAACCCTGGAACAAGGCCCCGGCACAGCCCGGGGTCACTTCCGCGCCCCTCCTCATGCTGCCCTGCTTCACGCCGACGGCTGTTCCCCCCGAGCCGGCCACCCTGCCCCCTCAACGCGCCCCGGCTTCCTCTGGGCAGCTCTCCCCAGCTCCCGAGCACAAGAGGCTCAAACTCATCCTGTCCGTACTCACACTGGTCCTGGGGTCCCCCCCCTCCCGGGGGTCTCCCTCTCTCTGCCTGGACTTCCGGGGTGCACCATTCCTCCAGGAGCCCCAGGGTCTGCCCTTTCTCCCGTCTGCGGGAGATCACACTCAAAGCCAAGCTCTGGGCTCGAGATGTGCCCACTGCCACGGGGGGTCAGTACCCAAGCTCTCTCAGTGAGCAGAGCGAGGGGCACATGCACAAGCCCACACACATGCACACGCGTCACACATGCACACGCGTCACACATGCACACGTGTACTTATACACACACAAGCAGACACTTGACATATCGTTCACATATGCACACGTATTTAGTACTACAGAAAGTGACAAAGTCTTAGTCTTTCCTATAAAGAGAATCAATTCAGTTGTTGCTTTCACTGATCACTCTACCCAGACACATTTTCCTTCCTCACTGTTGGTAGAGGTCTACCCCCTAAAGTGGGCAAGATGGAGAAAAATGAGAACAGAGAAGACGTCTTTAGGGCACCAGAGTGCCGGGCAGCGACGTGCCCAGGCCGGGTGATGGGCGCAGGGGTGCCAGCTCCTCTCACCTGCCCACACAGGTGCGCATCTCAGGTAAAACTGCCCGCTGAGAGGCAGGCAGGAGGGTCTATGGAGGGGCAGCGTTGCGCCCCACAGTGGAAACGGGGGCTGCGCCCAGGCCCGCCATCCCGCCGTGGGCCTGCACCATGCTCTGGGGCCAGCTAACCCAGCATCAGGCAGCCCCGTGATGGCGGCCTCGCCCATGCACTCCTGGGGGAGCTCACCCCCAGGCCCACGAAACACCACAGAGCCGTGTCCACGCATGGTTCGGCCTCATGGCTGCAACCATAGCGCTGGCCTCCTGGAAGTGGCATCTGGGTGAGCGGTTCAGGGCCACTGTGCAGGGAGACTTGGGTCCAGGGGCTGCTCGGGGCCGGGGGAGGGCAAAGAAGGGCAGGTTCTGAAGGTGCCCAGGAATGCCCACCCGTCAAGGCCACCCAAACTCTCAGAGAGCTGCCCACGGGCCAGGGCTGGAGGGGAAACACAGGGGGAGGGGGCGCACAGGGCCCGGTCAGATGTGGGCAGCAGCTCGGGCGCAGTGGGCAGCCCGGGCGCAGTAGGCAGCCTGGGCGCAGAGGGCAGCTCGAGCACACTGGGTGGCTTGGGCAGTGGACGGCTCTGGAACAGAGGGCGGCTCGGGCACGTGGGCAGCTCGGGCATGGGGAGCAGCTCTGGCACAGCGTGTGGCTCAGGCACAGAGGGCAGCTTGGGTGCAGGGGCGGTGCGGGAGCAGGGGTCAGCTTGGCCAGGGTGGTCCCCCACCCAGCCCTGGCCCTGGTTCTTTAACCCTGGAGGCACAGCACAGCTGCGCCAGGTTCTCCCCACAGGGTGTCCGCACCCTTCTCCTGGACTCCCACGCCAGGTGAGAAGGAGGTAACGGGCACAGGCAGGAAGAGACCCTGCGGCAAAGGGGCAGCCCCCCTGGGGACGCCCTGGCACCAAGACATCCAAGGACCCAAGAGACTTCCTGGTGTTCTAAACCATCACAGGAAATCAGCAGCAAAGCCCCGCGCATGCGGCCCTGAGGATGCCCTGTGCCAGGTGGGCACTGGACGCTCTGAGCTGCTACCTCACAGCAACCCACCACACCCCACCAGGCAGGGGTAAGCACCTTGCCTGCGTCCACAGTGGGTCACCAAGGGGCAGCTTCCAGGGGCTGCAGACCTGGGCACTGTGCGGGCAGCCACTGGAAACACTGCCTCACTCAGCTCAGTGACATGGAGTGGCCAGCCTGTCCTCTCCACTTGTGCCCGGTCCTGGACAAGGAGGGGGCGCGCCACATGCTCCCCGATCTCCTCGGGTGCTCCTCCTCCCCTTCGGAAGGTGCCGGCACACAGGGCCAAAGTGGCCACGCCCGCAGGCAGCTCCCAGCTCACCAGGGGACCCAGGCAGGGGCACAGGTGGGCAGCTGGGGCGGCAGCTAAGCGGCCACTGGCAGGGGAGCCACTGGCCAGGGAGGGCCAGGGCACAGCAGAGGGGTCACCCCCACAGGTCAGACCCTGCACGTGGCCTTCCCGAGGGCCCCGACACCTGCGCCGGCCGCTCCCAGGCGAGCCCGGAGGGCGACGCTGTGTGTCCTGCGGAACACAGAAAGCTGGCCCCCTGGAGGCAGGCTGTTACTCCTTCCAGAGGGTCCTCTGAAAGGTATTTCAGCCTAACCGGAAAGATGACTAGCAAAGGCTCGGCCACTTCGAAGCCGATGGGTCTCAAGAGACTAAAGTCACAAGAAGACCTGCCGAGAGGACCGCAGGCGCCCGGCTGCGGGTGGACGGCAGTGTTGGCACCAGAGGAGCTTCCCCGGGCACCCCGCTCCGGTGAGAGGACGCAGGCCCTGACTTCTGGGCGCCAAGGGTGCCCCAGGGTAGACGCAGGCTGGTGGGACACGGCGAAGGGGAGGAAATACAGAGGGTGTGCGGCCACGTCCCAGCCTGGCTCTAAGACAACCCAAAGGGACATGCCCAGCCCCGCTGCCCCCCCCCCCACTGCAAGCCTGGGGCACCCGGCCACGGGGAGCTCGGACCAGGGGAGGCGCAGGAGCTGGTCCACGTTGAGGCTAAGCACAGGGACAGAGAAGGCACCAAGGCCCGGCAGACAGGGGGGACACTGCCCAGTGCGGGGGGAGGACAGTACGGGAGATGCTGCCCGGTGGGGGTAGAACGGGGGACGCTGACCAGCGAGGGGACAGGGGATGCTGCCTCCACCATGGCCCCTGGGTGGGCCTCTGCAGCAAGCACCCCCAGAGGCGCGGGCATCTGAGACACGGGAAGGACAGGGCTGCATCCCCGAAGTGCAGTCCCTGCAGGAAGGAGGCGTCCTGGGCTGGCATGCGCTCCAGCCTCCCTTCTTACCTGCAAAGCTGAATTCCCGCTTGTCTTCAGTGAAACGTAACAGGTGGTGAAGGAAGCTCAGGACACAAGGAATAATCACCTTTTGTACAAGCAGCTGAATCGCTTGTATTTAGCCCCAAAAGTGTGCGCGCAATTCCAGTTAAGTCAAATTTCACAAGCAGAGGCGCACAGGAGCCCTCACCCTGCAGCTCACACACCGTCAGGTACTTCAGCACACCCGAGGAATAAATATCACGTACTCCCTGTGAAGGGGCCTGGCTGAGGAGTAGGCTTCGGGAAGGGTCCCGGGAACAGGGCCCAGCATGCAGGGCTTGGGGAGAGCGAGGGGCTGCCCTGTGACCTGCAGCGGGCAGGCCCCCATGTCCACAGTGCTGAGCCCTGGATGGAGCTCCACATTCACTTCCCCACTTCCTGAGCTGCTGTTTGGGAGAAAGTTAAAAATGATTTTGCATTTCACCACCCATTGTGATGCCAGGAACATGTCTTTCAGGAAACAAGTGGCTATCTCTTCTTCAACAAGACCAAGGCTTCAAAAGAGATAGCGGAGGTGAGCTGAAAAAGCTTCCCCTCATCCACTTTCAAACATCGCACAAGGCTTCCTCAAGAAGCCGACAGGAAAAGCCCCGCTGCAGGCAGCCTCTCCATCCGCTCCAGGGACAGTGAGTGGCAGGGGACAGGGCACACCCAGGCCCTCTGTGACAGCGCAGGGCCCCGGGAGCCCGGCATCCCAACACGTCAGCACCCTGAGAGGCCAAAACCCCCAAGGGCGCCCCTGAGAGTCTCAGCATCCCCAAAAGGCCAGCATCCCCAAGAGTCTAAGCACCTCCGAGGGCCCAGCATCCCCAGAGTCTCAGTACCCCCAAGGGCTCAACATCCCCGAGGGCCCAGCACCCATGAGAGTCAAGCACCCCTGAAGGCCCAGTGTCCCCAGAGTCTCGGCACCCCCGAGGGCCCAGCACCCCTGAAGGCCCGGCACCCCTGAGGGCCCACAGCACCCCTGAGAGCGTCCAGCACCCCACAGGCCTGACGCAGGCCGAGGCCAAGCTGCTAACTGGTACAACCGGAGATGGATGGTATCTCCCTTCGCGGTGGCCACCCACAGGGACCCAGGAAACAGCGCTTCGGTCCCCCCAGCCTCCCAGTAGGAAGCTCTGGATTCCTGAGTCCAGCAGCCTGGAGGCCCAGAGCAGGTCGGGACACACCACAATTTCAGTGAAGAGGAGGAAGGGGAGGTGCCTGGCTCAGGGGGAGGGTTCGTTCAGTTCTCCTGGAAGGACAAAGGCAGGCCGTGGCCAGATTTGGGAGGCCGTGGGGCAACCCCGTTGGCAACGGGGCCACACACAGCCCCAATTCATGTTTTATTCAGTACAAAGTCATTTTTGGAAACACCAAAATTAGTGGCCAAGATTTAAAAATTAGAAAATCCCACATAAAACCCTGTGTTCTTGACTTCTTAAAAATAAATGGCAAAGGAAAAAAAGACCTGGCAACGCGAGACCATCATCCCACACCGCATAGCAGGTACAGCAGCTGCCCCCTCTGATGGGGACATGCCATGGAATCGGCCACCCTCGCCTGGCCTTGCTAAGCCAGGGGGCAGAGACACAGGATGCAGAGGCTAGCTGGGAAGACAGCAGGTCAGCTCCAGGAGAAAAACAACAAACACCTCAAGGAACGCAATGAGTCAGGGCATCTCAAGATACTCTAGGCACAAAAATGTTACACGAGACATCTGCTCAAGGAGCAAAGCGGACATCTACCGGGAGAGAGGAAGAATGGCTCAAAACGGTCCACAATTGGAAACCAAGGGGCCACTGAGTGAACTGCAGAGAGAAGCCCCAAAGTGCCACAAGGAGCTGAGGTTCTCATTCCAGACACGCCTGAGCTCCCCGCAGGTGGTGAGCAGGGTCTGTCCCTGGGGGACCTGCCACCCCCGACTCCCCTCAACTGGAGGCTCACAGGCCTTAGGAGGATCCGGCTGGCCTGACTGTCCACCTCCCCCGGGATCTCCAGGGGCACCTATCCGTCCCCTCTCCCTGGTCCTCTCCATGGGGGCACACACCCGCTGCCCCCTGACCCTGAGGCCATCCCCTGACCTCCCAGCACTCACAGAGGCCGCTGATGTCCAGCATGCTGGAGATGCCACGGTCACTCATGTCCACCTCGGGCTGGCTCTTCTCCCGGCTCTCCTCCACCAGCTTCTTCAGGGACTTGGACATGGCCTGCACAAGCAACGACGGCGGTACTGGTGGGTGACGGCGTGGGGGGGGGGCGCGGCGCAAGGTCGGGGAAGCGCCCTGGGGGGCAGGGACAACCGGGGGGAGGGGCGCAGGGACCACAAGGGACGCAGGGACGATCGGGGGGCACAGGGGACGCAGGGACCACAGGGGACGCAGGGATGACCAGGGGGCATAGGGGATGACCGGGGGACACAGGGGACAGAGGGTCGGGGAAGGGCCCTGGGGGGCAGGGGCAGCGGGGACGCAGCGACGACCAGGGAGCGCAGGGTCGGGGACCTGGAGTGTCCGCGGCGTCGGGGGTCTGCGCGGCAAGCGGAGCAGGGCGGGGCGCGAGGCGGGGCCGGAGCGAGGCGGCACTCACCGAAGGAAAGCGCTGCCAAGCGGCCAGAGAAGTACCGGGTACACGCTCCAGCCACCGAGAAGCTCCCGCTCCGCGGTCTGCGCAGGCGCACTCACCCGGGATTGGACACGCCCATCCCCGCGCAGGCGCACTCATCCCCTCCGGACCCGCCTTGCGCCCCGCGCAGGCGCACTGGGCTCCGCCCTCGGCTCCGCCCCCGTCCTGCCCGGCCCTTCCCAAATTAGGAGAACAATTCACCAAACCGTGCCCCGGGGTGCGGCTCCGCCTACAAAGGAACGCATATCCTGCGGCTGGCCAATCATAGGCGTTGTTCGGCTCCGAGATCCCGCCCATCCGCATGTTGGTCCGTCCTCCTTGGCTTCCCTAGAAGTGGGACATAATTGGACCAGAACAGGTGCGTGCGCGCTATCTCTGGCGCAGACGCAGTCCGCTGGTCGAAGCGCGGAGTGCTGTGGGCGGAAGCGAGGACGCTTGGGGACTCCTGTGGGAGGTAATGTAGTGGAGGTTTTGTCCCTGGTCGTGAGTGTGTCCTCCCGCTCCTGCTTCCCTGAGTCCCTTCCCCGCCGTTGCCCCACAGACAGAGCCCTTTGGTGTCCTGGGCCTCCCCGCCCCCAGCCCTGCCCTTTGAAAAGCCTGCGGGTTTCTGGGGTGCGTCTCACACCTGGTCCTGCGGGTCTGAGCTACAGGTAAGTCTGACCACCACACAGGTGGGCTTTCCCACCCGTGAAGCACGTGAGTGTGCCTCCCACGAGCCCCCCACTTCCTGTTCTTCTTAGACGTTACACACAAAGCACAAGCATCCAAAGAAAAACAGATAAATGGGACTTCATTAAAATTAAACGGGGCGGGCCACGGTGGCTCAGCAGGTAAGAACGCTTGCCTGCCGTGCCCGAGGACCCGGGTTCGATTCCCGGTGCCTGCCCGTGTAAAAAAAAAAAAATTAAACGTCTGTGCCTCATAGAAATGCATTGTGAATGTAAAGTGACAGCCCACAGGATAGCAGGAATATATTTGGAAACTACATGTCCATGAGGGTTTAATGTCCAGAATATATAAAGAAATGCTTCCATTCAACAATGAAAAGACAGACTACACAATGTAAAAATGAGACAGACGTCTGAATAGACATTTCTCTAAAGAAGATACACAGCTGGCCAGAAAGCACATGAAAAGATGTTCAACATCAATAACCACAGGGAAATGCAAATCAAAACCTGGATGAGATACCATTTCAGACCCACTGGAATGGCTGCTATTTAAAAATTAAAAAATAAGTGTTAGGGTGCAGAGAAATAGTAACATTCATTAATTGTCAGTGGAAGCGTAAAATGGCACAGCCACTGTGAAAAACAGTTTGGCAATCCCTCAGAAAGTTAAGTACAGAACTAAGGTATAACTTGCCAATTCCACTACTAGGTATATTCCCCCCAAAAAATTGAAAGCAGAGACATGAACAGATATTTTGCATGATGATGTTCATAGCAGCATATTTCACGATTGCCAAAAGAGGAAGCGAGCCAACTGTTCATCAATGAATGGCTAACAAAATATGATATATACAACAATGGAATATTATTCAGCCATAAAAAGGAATGAAGTCCTGATACATGCAATAACATGGATGCACCTTGAAGAGATCACATTGAGTGAAATATTCCAGACACAAAAGGACAAATATTGTATGATCCCACTGATGTGAAACAATTAGAATGAGCAATGTCATAAGATTAGAATCTAGAATATAGGTGTAGTGGTTTGAAAGTCTTGTGTACCCCGGAAAAGCCATCTCCTTTAATCCTAATTCAATATTGTAGAGTGGGAACCTTTGATTAGATTGTTTCCATGGAGGCTGACCCGCTCAGTTGTGGGTGTGATCTTTTGATTAGAAAGAAATGTGACTCCACCCATTCCAGGTGGGTCTTGTTGAGTTTACTGGGGTCCTTTAAAGGGGAAACATTTTGGAGAAACCTCAGATGCAGACACAGACACAGACATTTGGAGATGCAGAAACCCCAGGAAACACAGTTGCTTCAAAGCTGTCATAGATGCAGACAACTGGAAATGCTTGGAGTGCCGACAGAGAGAGCAGATGCCTAGACACAGATGTTTAGAGATACAGAGCCCAGAAGATGTCAACATGTGCCTTCCAGTGAGATGCTGACAAGCCAGAACCCAAAGTTGTGTCCCGGCGGAGCAAAGTGAAGGCTCATGGATGCTTAGAGAGGAGAACACTGGCATCAAAAGCTGGAAGCAACAGAACTGGGAACAAGGACCAGCAAACACCAGCCACGTGCCTTCCCACATGACAGACATCGTCCTTTCTTGAGTCAAGGTACCTTTTTCTTAGTTTGGACATTTTTATGGCCTTAAAACTGTAAAATTGTGACTAAATAAATTTCCTTTTTAATAGCCATCCCGTTTCTGGTATATTTCATTCTGGTAGCATTAGCAAACAGAAACAGGAGATTCCCAGGAGATAGGGTGGGGTAGGGCACAGGGAGCTAAGGCTTAAAAGGTACCGAGTTTCTGTTTGGGATGATGGAGAGCTTTGGGGATGGGCCGCAGTGATGCCACACAATGCCGTGAATGTCATTAGCGGCACTGAATTATGTATCTGAATATGGTTAAGTGGGAAATTCTAGGTTGCATACATGCTACTAGAATAAAAATTTTCAAAAAACTCCATGGAACGGCGCAGCACAAATGGAGAACCCTATGTTAAGCCGTGGGCTGTAGTTATTAGTACAGTTATGAAGATGGGCTTTTATCAATTGCAGCAAAGACAACAGATCTATGTAAGGTATTAATATCAGGACAGTATGTGGGAATCCTATATTTCATGCATGATTTTCTGTAAACCTCTAACTTCTCAACAGCTCAAATATTCAAGCTGACCCCTTTTGCGTGGTCTCAGAAGTGCAATTTTTGGGAGGAGAATGGAGGCCATGCCTCCATTCCAGCCCAGCAGGGGAAAAGAGACAACCAGATGTTAAATTCTGGCATAACTCCTGGCCTCTCTGTTTCCTGACTCAGTCCCAGTCTCCAGCATCACCCTGTGCTTCTCCCCCAAAGGACTCCTTAGAGAGAATTTCATATTATGTAAAAAAGATTGATAGCAGACCTTCCCTCCCAACTAGATAGGCCAATGAT
The DNA here is from genome assembly GCF_023851605.1 of Tamandua tetradactyla. Taxonomy (NCBI): domain Eukaryota; kingdom Metazoa; phylum Chordata; class Mammalia; order Pilosa; family Myrmecophagidae; genus Tamandua; species Tamandua tetradactyla. The sequence continues at coordinate 231,750,500 of NC_135327.1, read as the reverse complement.
GAATAGATACAGACACACACACACACACACACACACACACACACACACAGATATTCATTTATATATTAAACTGTACCGAGGATCAAAGCCCTAAAGTGCTGGACTTCTGGCTGTCAGTCAGACAGAAGGAATAAAAGAAGGATATGCACACTGAAATTTGAAAACAGAAATTTCCTATTTAAAGAATATTCCAGATTGAGGACCCTGGTGCATTGGTCATCTTTAATTTGGGACAGTTACTCAGACTTATGCTTCTCAAACTAGACATCAGCAAAAAGCACAGGCCAGCTGCTTTGTGGACTATCCTTCCAAGTGGGTTTGCCTGCCGTTCCCTCGTGATTAGATTCAGGTTATGAATTATTGGAGGACTACGACTAAAGCAGAATTTCTTCCCCATCCATCGTACTGACAGGCAGTGGCACTCATCTCTTCCCGTTTTAATGATGCTGCCTTGATCACCTGCTCGAGGAGACGTCTGCCAGGGTCCTTCACTATGACGTCACCGTTTACCCTTTCTCGTGAAGGGGTATTTTACTTTCCTGGGCCTGCTCAGAGCAGACACCATGAAATGGAACAGCTGAACCAGGGGAATGTATACGCTTCCAGTTGTGAGGCCACAAAAATGTCCCAAGCCAGGCATCGTCCAGGCCATGCTTTCTTCCCGAAGGCCAGCTGTGGTGACTCCCCCTGGGCACACAGCTGGGCACGGGCAGGGCCTGCCTCTCTCTCCCTTCTCTTGGAGGTTTCGTTGCTTTCAGATTCTTGCTTCTGTGGCTTTCTCTCCCTTTGTCTGTGTTTCATTCTTTTTATAAAGGACGCCAGTGATGTGATTAAGACCCATCCTGATTGGGCCGGGTCACACCCTAACTGAAGTGACCTCATCGAAAGGTCACACCACGGGACTGGGTTAGTGCAGGACCATGTCTTCCTGGCGTCGCACAGCGTCAAACCACCACAAGGAGTAACGCGCAGTAAAGCGCATCAGGCTTATGTAATGTCCCATTCCTCAGCAAGCTTATGCCCACTAAGCGGCAGCACCCACTGACGATTTTCTAGCATCGTAACTGCCTCTATATTAATAGTTGGTACTCTGATACATCCATTTCTGGAATCATGAACTTTTTAAAAAAAATCACATGTGTTATTAATTTATTATAGTTTCTACTTCTCATCCCATCAATATCTGCAGTGGGTCTTGTCTCTGAAGACACCTTGGTGCCCCCAACTCTACAGCCCCTTCCTCCTACCAAAGTCTCCCAGCTAAAGTTTTTAGCTTTTACACTTTTGAGTGACATTTTTTTTCTGTTCTAGAAACATATGTAAGTTGTCCCTGTATTCTCTCTACATTAATTGTAGAGAAATGACAAAGAAAAAATGACAAAGAATTTAAAGGTAACTGCATTGTTATCCTATTTTATTCTCTATTGAAGAACCAAGTAGTATGCCCAGATTTTACAGAATGTACTTCTCTAGAAGTCCAATGTCACGTGCGTGGATATATGCCCAATGTAAATAAATGATTTCTCTTTTCTTATACTACACTCAAATTATGCCCTATTTTAGTTTGCTTTCTATTGAATCATGGTTTCCCAAGTCAATTTTTGTTGTTGTTACTGGCGTTTCTAATTGCCCATTTCCTTTTTCTCATGTGTAACCTTTTCTGGCCATCTCTGTGAGGTCTTGGAGCATCTCCCTCAGTCTGCGTGGATCCAGTCACTTTTCTTGATGCTCTGGGACGCACCTGCAGCCCTGCTGTCCACTGCTCCTTCCCATGCTTCCGGTGATGGGTTCCGTGGAGACCGCCTTATGACTAAGATTTCCCCTGGTTCCTGCGTAAGAACTGCCATTTTTTGTGAACATTTTGCTGGAGTGACTCTGAAGTAACTTTCTCTGACATGGCACACAGGAGGCACAGCATCCGAGTCCACACGTGTGTGGAAATGCCCTTATCCTGTGCACCCTTCTTAACGTAGCCAGCATGGAACCCTAGGTTCAAGAACAGTGTCTCCTTAATCCCAAAGACAGCGCCCCGGTTCCTTCTGTGTCCAGCGATGATGCTCACGGGCTCGTCGGTCTGATCCTCAAGCCTCGTAAGGACGTACGTTTTCCACAGTGTCTCTGGTTGAAGGTTCGCCGTCTTTATCATACACGAAGTTCTGAAACGTCACCATGACAGCTCTGGTTGGGGCGCTTTCTCATTTGACCCATTGAGACCCTTTCTAGCTTAAGACTCATTTCTCTCCTCCTCTCTGGGAAGTTGTTTTCTGTTATTTCTTTGAAGTTTCTTTCCTGCCATGTGTTGTGTTGAGCTTTCTTTTTGGAAATCTTCTTAGTCATAAGGCAGTCTCCTGGCCCAAGTTTCGATATTTATCTTTTTACTCCTATTGTTCATTTCTCTATCTATTTTACTTAATGTTCTGGGGGATTTTCTCAATTTTGTCTTCCAAACCTTCTATTAAAGTTTTAAAGATTATTTTGCCTATTAATAACCGTCCACATTCCAGGCGCTCTTTCTTGGCCCGCGCTTGTTTCTCTGGGGCAGCACCTCTGCCCGTTCTCAGCGACCTCCGAGGACGCTGGTTTGGGGCCCTCTCCTCCGTTCTCCTTTCTCCCGGGGGCATCCGTGGTGGGTGCTCCACTCACGCCACCAGACGCTGCCACACCCCCCGGTGTCCTTTCCTGTCCAAGCTGGGGCCGGAGCTGGGTTTCTGGAGAGCTGGCAGTTCTCGCCTCCCTTTGTCCTCCCTGGGGTTTAGTGCTGTCTTTTCCCTCCCAGGTCAGCATTAACCTTCCCAACCTGCCTGTTAAATTTCTTTAGAGACAAGGGCCAAGTCTGGGGCTGCAGGAAATGGCCCGAGGGAGAGGCGTGTGAGCGCAGCTGGGCCACTCGCTGCCCCCTGGCCTCCCTTCTCACCTGGCACCTGCACCTGCCGGCCGCGGCCACGCACACCTGGGAAGCTGCGCCCTGCTCGGCTACCTTTCTTTCTTTCCGTTTCATGTGTCAGCCTATTTCCAGCCCCTCCTGTTTTCCAGAGATCTGTTTCTGCTCCTTAGAACCCTCATCTCGCTCTCCTCACCCTCAGTGCCCTGCCTGATATTCTGTCCAAGGCCGACCCCCCGTGCCCAGAACAAGGGCTTCTCTCGGAGCTTTAAGCCACCCAGGGGGTAGTAGGTTGTCACAGCAGCCAGAGAAACTGGTTAACACACCAAGTGACAAGAACATCCAAAAGTCACCAAATCATTATCTAAAAAGCAAACGTTAGATCAAATGCCAAATGTTTTCAAATCATTCTTCTTCCGCTAACTTCACTGAACTGTCCCAGGGTAGCTGGTTGGAAATTTTTCCCCATCATCGCTGATAACTTGATGCTGCGCCATCTCTAGGTGTCCTTACACCAACATCACTCACATTTTCCTAGCTCGTGAGCAGTGTCCGTTTCTGTTCTAACCCCGAATCTCTGCCAGGCCCTGGAGCGGCCGGTGGGCTCAGCCTGGAGCAGGCTCCGACGCCCTAGGGTGACTTCCCACACCCGTGCGGCACCCGTGTGTGGGGCGCTGAGGGACGGGGAGAGGTCGGGGGCCGGAGTTTGGCCCCTGCCCTCTGCCCTGCTCCTTTAACCTGGGGGGGTGGGTGGGGGACAGGACGGGGAGGCCTTGTCAGTTCAGCATGTGCTCAGCTGAGCAGCCGACAGGTGCCGGGAGAACGCAAAGGACAGGAGCGGGCCCTGGGGTGGGTGCAGGGCCGGGACGCGCCACGGGAGAATTCGGGGTCACAGCCGGCTTCTCGACTGTCAAGACGTGGAAGTGTGAAAGTCGGTGCACACAGGTTTGCTCTGGGCCTGCCCTGGGGCGTGTGTTCGGGAAAAGTAACCAATGGAGGCTGGGGGCCAGGGGTCGTGCTGCTGATTGCAGAAGAAGCAGGAGCTGAGTTTTATGGACTGGTCATTAGGTAGGAGGCATGCCTGTGAGTGCTTTATATGTAAAATCTCAGTTCTCATAGCAACAAATACAAGTACTAGTTTCCCATTTTACAGCTGAGGAAACTGAGACACAGAGAGTTAAACAAGCACTTAACTAGTACAGATAAAATTCAAATCCAGGGAGCATGGCTCCAGAGCTCACTTTGGATAGAAAGAATTCTAATATTTATTTTAAAATTTCACCAAAATGTAAAAATTTAACTTGAAAATTTATATATACTCCATGGTGAAAGACTAAATTTTAACAAGTCAAAAATTAACACAAGATGAATTCTTAGAAACACACAGCAACCAAAACTGACTCAAGAAAACTGAAAATCTGAATATACCTGTAACAAGTTGGGAGGTTAAATAACGACTCAAAAGGCAACACGGAGGAGCCCAGGAGCAGATGGCGTCACTGGGGAGTTCTGGTAAGTGACAGTTCTTTCTCAAATTCACACAAAACGAGAAGAGGAGTAAAGACGTCCTGACTCCCTCAGTGAGGCCAGCCTTACCCTGACACCAAAGCCAGACAAAGACACGGCAGAGAAGACTACAGAGTGATATCCCTTGTTAGTGTAGATGCAGAAATCCCAACAAACCAGTAGCAAAGTGAATCCATTTTAAATTCTAAGTGAATTTAAATACAGCATATTTAAAAGATGATAGAGCACGACCAAGTGGGTTTTATCCCTGTAATGCAAGGGTGGTTCAGTATACAAAAACCAATAATGTAATATACTATATTAACAGACTGAAAGAAAAATGCCCCGATCATCTCAACTGATACAGAAAAAGCATTAGATAAATTCCAACCCTTTTTCACGATGAAAACCACTTGATAAAGTGGAAACAGAAGGAAATTTCCTCAACATGATGAAGTCCATAGATGAAAAACCCGTAGCCAACATTTAGCATCACACCCGGTCTTATCCCTCAGACCAGGCACCAGACAAGGGTCCCTGCTTCGGCCACTGCTGTTCGACATAGTAGAGGAGGAACTACCCGAGCAATCAAGCAAGAAAAAGAAATAAAAGCATTCAGATAGGAAAGGAAGATGTAAAATCATCTAAATTCACAGGCAACATGAACTTCTATGTAGAAAACTCTAAAGAATCCATGAAAAAAAAACTGTTGAAACTAATAAATGAACTCTGCAAACTTGCCAAATACAAAAACAACATGCAAAATGATTTGTACATCTTCATGCCAGCAATGGCCAATGAGAAGAAAATTAACAGAACCGTTCTAATATCATAAAAATAAACTAAAATCCTTAGGAACAAATTGAGCCAAGGAAGTGAAAGACTTATGCATTGTAAACTACAGAACATTTCTGGAAGAAATCAAAGAAGACCTAAATAAATGGAAATACATTCAGTGTTCCCAAATGGGAAGACTTAATATTGTGAAGACAGTAACACTATCTGTGCTGGTTTGAAAGGGTGCACATCCCCTAGAAAAGCCATGTTTTAATCAAAATCCCATTTTGTAAAGGCAGAATAATCCCTATTCAATACTGTATGTTTGAATCTGTAATTAGATCACCTCCCTGGAGATGTGACCCAATCAAGCGTGGTTGTTAAGCTGGATTGGGGGAGATGTGTCTCCACCCATTTGGGTGGGTCTTGATTAGTTTCTGGAGTCCTATAAAAGAGGAAACATTTTGGAGAATGAGAGATCTGAGAGAGAGCAGAGCAGAATGACATAGCCACGAGAAGCAGAGTCCACCAGCCAGCGACCTGTGGAGGTGAAGAAGGAAGATGCCTCCTAGGGAGCTTCATGAAACAGGAAGCCAGGAGAAGAAGCTAGCAGATGACGTCATGTTCACCATGTGCCCTTCCAGATGAGAGAGGAACCCTGAACTTCATCAGCCTTCTTGAACCAAGGTATCTTTCCATGGATGCCTTAGACCGGACATTTTTATAGACTTGTTTTAACTGGGACATTTTCTTGGCCTTAGAACTATAAAGTAGCAACTCATTAAATTCCGCTTTTTAAAAGCTATTCCGTTTCTGGTATGTTGCATTTCAGCAGCTAGCAAACTAGAACACTATCCATGGAATCATAAATTCCATGAAATCCCTATGAAAAATCCAGAGGTGTTTTTTGCTGAAATAGAAAAATCCATCCTAAAATTCATATGAATTTCAAGGAATCCCAAATAATCGAAACAATTTTGAAAAAGAGCAATTTCCTCATTTTAAAACTTACTGAAAAGCCACAGTAATCAAAACACTTTAATAAAAGCATATGGACCAGTAGAATAGAAATCCATTGGAACAAACCTTCATATATATATATATATATATAGATAGATATACAGCCAATTGGTTTTCAAGTATTCAATGTGGAAAGAAGAATCTCTTCAACAAGGGGTGCTGGCATAACTCGATCTCCACAGGCAAAAGAATGAAGTTGGATAATATTTAACAACTAACTTAAAATGGATTAAAGACAAATTAAGAGCTGAAACTATAAAACTTAGAATAAAACAGAGAAAATCTTCACAGCCTTGGGTTGGCAATGTTTTCTGAAATATAATCGCAAAAACACAGGAAATGAAAGAAGCCCATAGATAAATGGGACTTCACCAAAATTAAAAACTTTCCTGCTTTAAAGGACACTATCAGGAAAGTGAAGAGATAATCATGAAATGGGATAATGTATATAATCCCATTTTTGGAAATCCCATAACTGGAAATCATATATCTGATAAGGGATTAATATCCAGAATATAAAAAGAACAACTGCAACTCAATAACCAAAACACAGAAAGCAAACAAAAAAAACTTTAAAATGGGCAAAAAATACACATTTTTTCCAAGGAAGATATATAGTGGCCAACAAGCACATAAAAAGAGGCTCCATCGTTTATTAGAGAAATGCGAATCAAAACCACGATAGGATGGTATTTAAAAAGTGGAAAAAAAAAACTGTTGGCAAGAATGTGGCGAACTGGGACCCCTCGAGCATGCCTGGTGGGATGTAGCACGGTGCAGCCACTGGGGAAAACTGTTCAGCTGTTCCTCAAAATGTTGGAATTAGCATTTGACCCAGCAATCCACTCCACTGCATACCAAAAGAATGGAAAACAGGATCTCAGATGTTTGCACACCAATGATAAAGGCATTATTCACAATTGCCAAAAGGTAGAAACAACCCAGGTATCCATCTATATATAAGTGTACAACAGACTGAAGGAAAAATACGCACACATATACATACATACGTACATACATACATGCATACCTATGCACATACATGCATACACACGTACATACATACATGTGCACACACTTACATGCACACATATGTACATACATGCATATGTTTTAAATACTAGTCTTAAGGTGGACTCTGAGTGTTACAAAGAAGTAAGTTCTGGACGCTACCACAGGTGAATCCCAGGACACGCGCTGCTGGAACCGGCCACTAGGGAAGGGAACCTGCGCGAATCCGCCTCTGAGACACTTAGACAGCAACACCACGGAGGCAGAAGCAGTGACCCGTCCCGGGGGCGGGGGGTGGAGAATTCTGAAGGAGCAGCTGCTCACGCAGCGCCGCAATGTACCCTACGTCACTGAATGACACACCTGCAAATGGTTAAAGCTGTGCAGTCTACATTTTGCATATTTTAACACAAAAAATGAAAATTAATGCAGCATAATTGTGTTCAATTCCATGTTTATTACTCCTAAGTAGACATTCACAGTGAAAATCACGCTATTTATCATTAATCTTTAATTTAATTTAATTTAATCTTTTCCATCATTTAGCGAATACTTTTATTTCAGCTCAAGTGTGAGAAGCAGGAAGGCTGCAGGCGCTGGGGCCGAGGAAGCTCACCCTGCGGCCAGAACACGCTCTCGCCGTGACTTCCTCGGGCGAGCAGCGCCCGCGTGCAGGGCAGGGTCGGGGCAGACGGCCTGGGCCGTGGGCTGGGGGCCGGAGGGGTCCTCAGCTGTCCCACACCAGCCGGAAGGCCGACGGCCTCGTGGCATACTCAGCGTGGAACTCCACAAAGACGCGGTGCGAGGACGCCCGGAAAGGCGCTATGTCCGTGTCCTGAAAGGGAGGGGAGGGGCGGGTCACGCTTTCGCAAATTCAAACCATTTCTAGAAACCGTAGCTAGTAAAGGTAGCACATGAGGACGCTCTCTGTAAGCCAGCATCTTAGGGGAGGGACCTTGCTGAGAAAGAGTGTAGATGCTCTTAAGTGTGTACTTCGGGGGGCAGGGGGAGGGGCTGAAGGGAGGAGGGGGGCTGCCAATGGGTCTGGGGTGATGAAGAGGCTCTGAAATTGTGGCTGGGATGGCTACACAACTCTGAGCCTACTACAAACCGCTGGGTTGGGCGGCTGTGAACAGGGCTAGTGCAGGATGTGAAGTCCATCTCAATAAAGCTGCTATTAAAAAAATACTTGAACTTTCTGTTCAAGTTCTTACTGAAAACTTATGCTGGATACCTATATTTGCAACTAAACTGTCCACCTGAGTAAAATTAGTCCGTTTCACTCTCAATATCTATAATTTCCTTTCGAAGTTTATCTCTGCATCTTTCCTGTGTGGGAATATGTGTTTATGTGAGTGTGCATGTCTGCACATGTGCATGTGTGAAAGTTTGTCAGTGGGTATGTGAGTGTGCATATATATGTGGCATGTGAGTGTACATGTGTGTGTATGTGCATATATGTGTTTATACACACATGCATATGAATATGTGTCAGTGTATGTGCACACATGCACGTTGTGTGTATGTTCGTGTGTCAGCACATGTGTGATTGTGCATGCGTGCCCCTATGCATGTACATGTGTGTGTATACACGCATGGAGGGTCTCCGTTCTCAGCCACGATGCACCAGGGCCAAAGTCAGGCAGAGCCACCTGCCACCACTAGGCAAAGCCAGTTGCCAAGTCCTGGAGGAGACAGTCCAGCTGGGAGCCCATGGTCTGCAGCCTGGGCCTCCACCCTGTTGATCAATGCAAACAGACAGACTTCCCAGGCAGGGCAACGCAAGGGAGTGCAGGAGGGCGCTCCCCGAGGCGGGCGGCGGCGTGGGCCCCTCTCGCTGGTGGTGCTGCTGTGCGCACCCCGGAGTCCTGCGCCCTTCCCCTGTGCAGGGCCTGCCCTCCAGCCCTGAAGAAAGCGCCTTCAGCCACCGGGCCAGTGCCGGGGACCTAGGGGGGGCCCCGTTGCTTGAAATGCTCGGGGATGGGGCATGTTGGATGGAACAGAAAGGAATTCACAGAAACAGCGTCTGCATCTAGGGAGACGTAAACTGGGGGGCTGCGCGCACCCCCGAAGCTGTGCCAGAGCCCGAGGGTGTGGTCAGGGCCCCTCCCGCGGCAGGGGGACCCCCCCAAGCTGTCCCCAGCTCTGGGCTGCGGCTGCCTCATGGGGGTGTGGTCTGCGCGCGTCTAGTACGCGGTTGTTGACTTGTCAGCTGGGCCCTTGGCAATGTCTGCGCGGGGGCGCCTGAGGCGCACGCCCTCCAGGGTCTCAACCAGGCGGAAGACACAGCCAGGACAGGGGGCTGCGGACGTCGCGGGAGGCAGCAGCCGAAAGGGTTAAAGGCCCAGCAGGGCCTCGCAGGTGGCGGCTCCATGGCGGGGGGGGGGGGGGGGGGGGGGGGGGGGGACAGGCTTTGGGAGCGAAAAAGAGCCCAGCACAGCCAGGAGTGCAGGATGCAGGCGCCTGCCGCCTGCGGGAAGGAGCTCAGGGAGGACGCCGGGAGAACCCAGGGCTTCTTGTTCCTTTGCTTTATCTATTTTCTGGTTTTTCTGGAAATAATATTTATTAGTTTAAAACAGTAATTTATATTTTAAAACAACTACAGCTCTCCCGCGGATGTAGTGTCTATAGGTTTGGTGGAGGGTCTCGGGCAGGAGGAGCGCACAGCTGGCAACGCCCCACAGGAGAGAGGACAGCCGGGGAAGTGCCGCGTCAGAGCCTTAACTCGGCTGTCTAGGGAGGGTCTGCGACCTCAGGGTTGTACAGGGACGGCCGGCTGCTCCCCCACCAATCCCCCGCCTCCTGCGCACTTTTTCAGAGGATTCTCCCCGTTTGGCAGGGGAGCCCCTGAGGCAGAAGCAGAGCCCACATTTCCTGCGGCATCAACCCCGGCTGGGCCGGGAAAATCCCAGGGGCTTTCAAAGGAAGGGCGGCCCCTGCGCAGGGGGAAGCTGGGCTCTGAGAAGCTGCGGACGCGCTGGCCGGGCTGGGGGTCGCGTTCAAGGGCCGGGCCCCTAGACGGCGCGCTCCGGGCACACAGGCCGCCGGCCGCCCGCCCCCGCGCCCGCCCCCGCCCCCTGCGCCCTCCCCCTGCGCTCCCCGGGCGCGTGCAGCTGTCCTCACCGCCCCGCAGTAGGGTCCCGCGGCCGGGGCGCGCGCGTCGGGGCCGTCGTGCAGCCGCAGGTAGTTGTGGGCACAGTCTTCCGGGCCGTCTATGCTGACGAAGGGGAAGCTGACGGTGATAGCTGTGTCCGCGGGGGCCAGGAGCGTCCACTCGCAGTGGGTGTGGTTCGGGTAGGTGCCAGGATAGCCAGGACTGGTGAAGGAGCCGCGGGCGCCTGAAAGCACCCCGCCGCAGCCTGCGGGGACAGCACGCGTCACGCCCCAGCCCCCGCGCGCGGGGCCACACGGCAGGCTCAGCCCTCCAGCTGCCAAGGCCTCTGCCAGGACCCCCAGCATCCCCGCGCCCTGCATCTCCAAGCCCCCAGCGCCTTTCTCTGAACACGATGGGTCGAGGTCAAAACAGGAAACTCCGTGGCCAGGCGGCTGGGGACACCGAGCCCTGCACACAGGCGTGTGGACGAGGCAAGGGAAATTAAACGGGAAGCCCTAGGCTGAGCCCAAGGAAACCCGTTGGTCCGGTTTAGGTGGTAATTCCTCTTCTAAGAGTGAACTTCCAGTCTCAGACCTGAAGTTACCGGGTCTGGTGAAAGTCTTCGTCCCCGGAGAGCTAAGTGTTTGGATGACCTTACACTCCCGCAGCCGCATGGACGCAGGGAGCCCTGGGCTACCGGAGAAGAGATCCCTGGGTGTCCGGCCCGCTGCCCCCGCTGCCCACCCTGGGACTGGGGAGCCAGGGGGCATCTTGGGCGACAGTGTTTTTAACTCTCAGGGATACCTTGATGACCAACCCAAAAGCCCAAAATCTAACAAAATCGGAATTTAGAAAATAATTTTCTAAACTTTATGCCTATGCTTTATATGGAAATATTTGTTCCTTTACGCAGGAAAATAGTGAATAGAAATAGAGTTAAAAAGTCTCTGTACTTTTACTGTTAGAAATCTTTACTTTTAATAAATGCAGAAGATAATCAAGCATAAAATATCTATAAAGATGCCATGACCAGGCTGTCTGTATTAGGCACTTTATGTTTTCCTCACAGCATCACGTCCCCTTACAGAGTGGAAATGGCTCACCGGAGGACGACGAGGTCCAGACAATCTCGTATCCTTGACAAGAGACTGCGTTGTTGCTCTTGAATCTGAGGTAGAGGCTGTTGTGCTGTGAGAAGACAGGATTGGGCAGCAGACTTCCACAGAACTTTCCACGGAGAGGGGAACTGCTGTCATTTCCATCTCGCACCTTTAAAATCAGAGTTCACTGTCACACTGGAGCAGGCCGGGCCTCCTCCTTCTATTTAGCATTGACACACACTAAGACGGAAGACAATTTAATGAGAAACTTTTTTGGAAAATCTGTGTCTCTGTGTATACTTAAGAATGAAGGTTTTTTTGGCCAATATATGCCAAAGTTGCCTGCACCTTCAAAGAGGAATGTGCTGTTGTAAGGCTGTCGTGTACCCCAGAAAAGGCACGTGCTTTAATCCTCATTCAGTATTGTTGGGTGGGAACTTGTTGATTAAGTTGTTCCCATGGAGATGTGACCCACCCATTGTGGGTGAGACCTTTTGATTAGGTGATTTCCCTGGAGATGGATCTCCACCCATTCAAGGGGGGTCATAATCCGCTTACTGGAGTCCTTTTTTGGGGGGAGGGCGCATTTTGGAAAAAGCTCAGAGCCGACAGAAATGTTTGGAGATGCAGAAAGAAAATGCCCCAGGGGAAGCTGTTAGAAACCAGAGCCCAAAGGACTAGCAGAAGGCAGCCACAAGACTTCTCATATCAGCCTTTCTTGAGTCAAGGTGCCTTTCTCTGGATGCCTTACTTGGACGCTTTTTATGGTCTTAGAACTGTGAACTTGCAATTTAATTCCCTTTATAAAAGCAAACCCATTTCTGGTATATTTCATTTCCAGCTGCATTAGCAAACTGAAACAGGGAGAAATGTTCAATTCATGGGTGAGAGCCATCTGCATGTGGATTCAGAAATGTCAACTTAGAGTCATTCAAACCCTGGGGCACTTTGTATATCCTGTTACCTTTGCTCATGGGGACATACTTTGAATAATCTAGTGAAATTGAATTTTTAAAAATATTTTATTGACAAATCTTCACACACATACCTTCCATACACGGTGTACACAATATCATCACCTATTTATGTATGCATCACCATGATCATTTTTAGAACATTTGCATCACTCCAGAAAAATAGAAAGAAAAAAGAAAAAACTCATACATACCATACCCCTTACCCCTCCCTCTCATTGACCATTAGTATTTCCATCTACCCAATTTATTTTATTCTTCATCCCCCCCATTGTTTATTTATTTTTATCTGTTTGTTTTTTTTTTTTTTACTCATCTGTCCATACCCTGGCTAAAAAAAAGCAACAGACACAAAGTTTTCACAGTCACACAGTCATATTGTAAAAGTTGTATCTTTATACAATGGTCTTTAAGAATCAAGGCTACTGGAACACAGCTCAACAGTTTCAGGTACCTCCCTCCAGCTACTCTGTGCCTGTTTGCATCTGTGGTAGACCCTAGAAAAGCCATGTCCTTTAAGCCTCATTCAATATTGCTGGATGGGAGCTTTCTGATTGTTTCCATGGAGATGCGATTCACCCAACTGTGGGTGGTACCTTTTGATTAGATGGCATCTGTGGAGATGTGTCTCCACCCATTCAAGGTGGGGTCACTTACTGGAGCCCTTTAAGAGGGAACCGTTTTGGAAAAAGCTGGAGAGCCATGAGTGACACCAGAGCCCACACAGCCAGAGAACTTTGGAGATGAAGAAGGAAAACACCCCTGGGGGAGCTTCGTGAAACAAGAATCCTGGAGAGAAAGCTATCAGACGTCACCATATTTGCCACGTGCTTTTCCAGTTGAGAGGAAACCTGGAATGCCATCCTCCTTCTTGAACCAAGGTTATCTTTTCCTGGGTGCCTCAGATTGGACATTTCTATAGCCTTGCCTTAATTTGGATATTTTCATGGCCTTACAACTGTAAACTTACAACTTATTAAATTCCCCTTTTTAAAAGCCATTCCATTTCTGGTATATCGCGTTCTGGCAGCTTACAAACTTGAATACATTCCAACACACCATAAGCTAAAAAGGGATAGCTATATAATGCATAAGAATAATCTCCAGGATAACCTCTCGACTCTGAAATCTCTCAGCCATGGAAACTTTGTTTCTCTCTTCCCCCTTATGGTGAAAAAGACTTTCTTAATCCCTTGATATTGGGTCCCGGCTTATCCTGGGATTTCTCTCCCATGTTGTCAGGGAGATTTACACCCCTGGGAGTCATGTCCCATGTCGGGGGTGGGGGGCAGTGAGTTCACCTACCAAGTTGGCTTAGAGAGTGAGGCCACATTTGAGGAACAAAAATAGTTCTTTGGAGGTGACTTTTAGAACTAAAATTAGTAGCTTAGCTTAGCCTTTGCAGGAGTAAGTTTCATGGGGTCAAACCCTAAGATTGAGGGCTCCGCCTATTGATCTTGTTGTCCCCACTGCTAGTGAGAATATTAGGAATTCTCCAAATGAGAAAGTTTAATATTTCCTTCTTTCTCCCCAGTCCTCCAATATATTTTTCAAATATATTGATATTTTGTAAATATACTTTTCAAATATATTTTTTATTCACTGCCCAAATGTCTCTGGAATATATCAGGGCATCACACCAACCTGAACAAACCAACAAGGCTCCTTCCCTGTTCAAGTTTCCATGTTCTTATGGTGTTCAACTAAACTGACCATACCAATTACATTAGGAAATGTACTACCAAAATATAAATTTTACACCAAATAAACATCTCTCCCTTTGGTCTCTCACAGAAGTTGAAGTTTTAAAATATGGACGATATCATCCTTTACTCTGTATTCTGATTTAACTTAGCCCTATCAACATCAGCTTCACTCATATCTCTACCCCAAGTCTGATACTTTTTCAACTTTTTAAACAAGTCTCAGGTGTCAATCAATACCCGAAGTTTCTGGGAATGACCAGGTTATAAACAAACAGCTCAGCATCTCAGAATCTAGAAATCACAGTTACACCTCCTGAGTACATGTGACTGCTCTGAGAGCTTACAGTCTAGGACCCTTTACAATAGGCCCAACCTGATAACTGTGCTCTCGACCTCCGTGCATGGAGTTTCTATATTATAGTTAGTCCATATGAGTGAGGCGTGATGATGTCCTTTTGTTCCTGACATTTCATTCAACATACAGTGTTTAGGATTCATATACCTGGTTTTCTTTCCCCTCAGGGAACCAGTGTGCTGTGCTGTTGGGGGCGGGGGGGACGCTGGACTCTGTGGCTTGGGGACTTACAGTTCTGAGTGGGGTCTCAGCTGCTGCCCCTGGTCCAGACCGGCCTTCATGGTGTGTCCTGTCACTGACGTGGCCCCAGCAGTTCTGTCCTGTTCCTGGCTATTTACTGGCTGCTCTGGGGGACGAAGTAAATCCCACACCTCGCTAAGCCGCCCTCTTGCCCCACCTCTAAAGTGCATTTTAAAAGGCAGGGAGAGGACCTGAACTTCATCGGCCTTCTTGAACCAAGATGTCTTAAAAAAAAAAAAAAAGGCAGGGAGAGGGAGCAATATTGCCCTCTCTGAATCCAGCTGACTCTATTCTGTTATGCACTGTCCTATGATTTTTCTCCTTTGAAAACTGTTTGACTGTAAAGGCTCTATATTAAAAAAATACAATCAGGTTCAGAACAAATGAAATTCTGTGGGAGAAAAAGACCCAACTCAATAAACGATCAAGTTTGCAATATGCAAGACTGCTGCATACTTTAGGAGCAGTTCTGAAGCTGCGTTCTCAGCTCCCTGCATGGGGCGGCCCATCTAACAGCAGGAAGCACACTGCTGGCCTGTGAGAAGTGCGTGGGAAACAGCCTCCTCTGCCCTCCAGCCTGGCCTCTCCCACACCCGCCTACCCCAGGGGAGCGCCCCAAGCCCATGAAAAGAAGGACAGAAACACCAAGCATGTGGGCCCAGCTCCACAGGGTACCTGCTCACTGTGCTGGAATGTCTGTATTCAAAGTCCCGAAAGTCAATGGAGGAATTTCCATTGTAAAGGGATGGAGCCTTTGTAATGTCAGAGTTCAAATTTGGGTAGGGGCTGCCTGTCCCCATCATCGAGCTCCTCCAGCGGGGCAGGGCTGGCCTTGCTGGGCTGTTAGTCTGTGGAGATTACTTGGAGGTCTAAACTGCAGGCAGTGGGGGCGCAGAGGGCCTTCCCGGGGCCTTAGGGATTGTCCACGCGGTGCCGGGACTTGCCAGGTGCGGAGAGGACACTGTGCTCAGAGCCTGGGGTCTGTCCTGCCACATGCTTGGCTCCGGGACCTCCCGGCTCCAGCTCCCCCCCACCCCGAAGGAGATAATGGCTCATCCTTTCATGTTCTTTGCAGGAGCTGAGGTCCTTGCAGGCCACAGGCATCTCTGGGGTGCTAGAGGACCCCAAAGGGGAGGTGAGGCATAGGTTACCCATGAATATTCCAGATGTAGTCCGAGTACAGCCTCCGAGCAGGGGGTCTGACAGCGGGAACCCCAGGAGGGGACAGGTGGCCACCACTGCTAACAGGAGTGCAACGCTGGGGCTCCCGGGGTGGCTGAGCTAGGCACCCCTAGTCTTCCCACTGAACCTCCCTCCTAACCACTTAGCTCTGCTTTCCTGTCTTTCTCTTTGTGCGGGCTTCACACCATTTCCCCGGAATAAAGAAGGACAGCAGGAGCAGGGTTCTCCCCTCTGAGACCTGGGCAGTCCAGGCTGACCCTGCACTCTCTCCCCGGCCCCTGCCAGCCCTGTTGCTGCACCTGCTCCCGTGGACGGCGTGTGTCCCTGTGGTGGGTGTGTGGCATGAGAGCGTGAGCCGGCGTGAGCAGGGCTGCTCCTGCTCCGTGTGCTCCTGCCTTGCACCCCAGGCCACAGGTCGCACACATGCACTACCCAAGGACTCAGACGTGTTCTCTCCAGGGGCCGCTTCCCAGACCAGTAAGAGAACAAACCTTCCGGGCCTTAGAGAAGACAAACGTATGCAAAGCAGACCAAGTCCCAGGGAAGGTCTGGATTGGATCACGCCCGTGGAGGGAGCGAACAGCATTTACATCAACAAGTCCCGCTTGCTCTCTTGAGAACCAAGGCCTCCTGGGTGCCGCCTGCGGAGGGCACGCCCACGTGCAGGTGAGGGGAGCAGCAGCCAAGGACACGCAGAAAGGTGGACATGCGCCTTCTTTCCACGGGAAGGGCCACTGCGCGCCAGCGCAGCGAGGGTCCATAGGGCCTGCGGGCAGCTGGGGCTCAGGGGTGCCGGCCCCAGCACAGCTCTGCCCTCCAACCCCCACCCTCGCCGGGGAGGAGGGCGGAGCACCAGGGAGGCGTTTCCTTCGAGGACGTCGCGGCTTCCCGCGGCCTGTGGGCCGGGCCCTGCCTCCACCCGCAGCTGCCTTCCCGGCGGAGCGCAGCCAGGGCGCGCCCGAGGGCGGCTCCGCCCGCCCGGGGCTGTGTGCCGCGTCCCCGCCCGCCTCCCTCCTGCCTCCCGGGCCCTTCGAGCTGGGCCCTCGGAGGCCGCGCCCGCGCGCATTTGGGAAGGTGACGGGCGCGGGAGGGGCGAGGCTGCCGGGGAGGGCCCCGAGGGAGCGCGCCCCAGGTGTCCGCGCCGGCGAGGCGCTCACCTCCAGGAAGTCGCTCTGGCACCCGGCCGAGGGCTCGAGCGCGAAGGAGTGGAAGAAGAGCGCGATGGTGCGGTTCCCGGGCGCCGTGAGGACCGCGCTGCAGTCCAGGTCGCCGCCGTAGCTGCCCGGCCACCCCGGGCTCTGCAGCTCCCCGAACGCCTGCCGGTACTCGCGGTCGCAGCCTGAGGGCGGAGCAGGGCGCCGCGGTGAGCGCCGCGGGGGTCCCCGCGCCCCGGATGCGCCCCGTGCCTGCGGGGGGGTTGGGGCGGGTGGGGACCTGGGGGTGCTTCGGGGCTGAGGGGCTGAGGGTCTGGGGAGGCTGAAGGCGCAGCGACTGGGGAGGGGGCCGGGCCCCTAGACCCAGTAGCACAGGTGGGCCCCCCAGCCCCAGCCGTTAGGGAGTTGTTTGTGCTCAGAGCACTGGCCATTGCTGTGCTTTTCTAGTTTTGGTAAAAATGCCCAAATTATTTTTGTTGGTTTAATCAAAGGCAGCTTTGTTTTTATTTTTAATATTTCTATTTAAGAAAACAATACACTTAGAACCACCAAGACTGGGTATCTTAATTAGCTTAAGTATAGGCAAATGTAAATAAAGTATCCATGTAATCATTGTAAAACCTGTGTTTGTGCAGTACGTTTCATAAGTCAATTTAAAATTAAGACAAGGAAAAAAGCTACAAATTCAGATAGCCAAGTTCTTAAATTCTAAATATTAAACACTAACTTAGATACTATTCGATCAGCTGTCAAAACTGTGAATGTTCTCGAAATATCCAATAGAAAGTCAGTACAAATATCTACATTGCTATAGTAATGCTGTTACAAAACATCTTCCTGATTTCAGAAAATATGAAGATACAAATATTTTTACTATTAACATATGAGAATCTTAACCACTAAAAGGCAGCTTGAGTTTCAGCCAAGCTTGATGTCAATGTGAAGGGCAGCCCTGCAAATAAAAGCCTCAGCTGCGAGCCGACTCTCAAGCCTTCTTAGGTTCTACACCTTGTTTCCTAAAAGTGCTTCCGGGCCCCAGGCTACCTGAAGGCCTGTTCTCTACGTGGGTGAGTTGTGTAAATCACACCCGACAAACGGCATACACACGGGGGCTCGCGCTGGCTCAGGTGGGCTGTAGTGAAATCTCCACGCGGCTTCCCAGCCAGCGGGCCCGGCTCCTGCGAGGCCCCCATGGGCGTGTGGAGACCCCCTCCCTGGCCGGGACACCCCACCCTGGCCGGGACACCCCCTCGCTGGCTGGGAGACCCCCACCCTGGCCGGGACACCCCCTCCCTGGCCGGAACACCCCCTCCCTGGCCGGGACACCCCCTCGCTGGCCGGGACACCCCCTCGCTGGCCGGGACACCCCACCCTGGCCGGGACACCCCCTCCCTGGCCGGGACACCCCCTCCCTGGCCGGGACACCCCCTCGCTGGCTGGGAGACCCCCACCCTGGCCGGGACACCCCTTCGCTGGCTGGGAGACCCCACCCTGGCCGGGACACCCCTTCGCTGGCTGGGAGACCCCCACCCTGGCCGGGACACCCCCTCCCTGGCCGGGACACCCCCTCGCTGGCCGGGACACCCCCTCGCTGGCTGGGACACCCCCTCGCTGGCCGGGACACCCCCTCGCTGGCCGGGACACCCCCTCCCTGGCCGGGACACCCCCTCGCTGGCTGGGAGACCCCCACCCTCACGCCACAGGTGACGCTGGCGCTCACCTGCGATCTGGTAGGTGAAGCCCACGCTAGACTCTCCATCGAAAGTCTCAGCTGTGAAAACCACGACGGCCGTCCTTGTGGAGGAGTAAAATGGGGGGGTCGCAGCTGCGTGGCCACCACAGAGTCGGACCCCTGGGCGTGCGGGGCTCTGAAACGAGGTGGCCGGAGCTCAGCGGCCTTGGCTCCGAGGAGCGCTCCAGCCGGCCGGGGTGTCCTGGACGGGTACTTTCTCCCCAGGACAGCGGCCACAGGACAGGCAGCCCCGGGCCCCCCCGGCCCCCGCCCCCAGCAGACCTGACCGCCCAGGTCAGCGCCCTCCCGCCGCCCTCACCTGCGGCGAGTCCCGGAGCTCCAGGTGGTTGTGGGTGCAGTCCAGCCTGGGCAGCCGCAGGGCCAACACGCTGACCTTTACCTGCTCCTGCGGAGGGGCCTCCAGGACCCAGGTGCAGCTGGGCAGGGCCCCGGGGCTGGACACGCTGGGTGAGGACAGACTCTGCGGGACCCAGGTGGCATTGTAGGTCCCCCCACAGGGCACTGCGGAGGGAAGAAGTGGGGGTGTCACCCCCGCCTCCCGAAGGTTCATTGGCCTCCCCAGCCCGTCCTCTTCAGGAAAGGGTGCGATGTGGGGGGCATACTCTCCACGAGGAGCTGTTGCAAGCGCGCGACGAGCTCAGCACAGTGGTTGGCAGGGTGCCCGCTGGCTGGCAGAGCCCCAAGACTGGCCGTAAGTGACGCGTGTGTAAGTGCAACACACAGCACTTAACGCCACCAGTCATGCAGGGCAGGGCTCAATACTCACTGCCCACAGTGGTGAACGTGGCGTTAAATCCTTCCCGCTCTAAAGTCGAGTCACTGACGAACTGAACGGTGAGAAAGTTCCCAGAGGAGAGGAGAGGGGCAGGTGTGGTGGAGCCACAGAAGGTCCCCGCCAGGGGGGCGCGCTCGCTCTCCCCGTCGAACACCTGCAAGGGAAAGCTGCGCGCTGCTGCTCCGGCAGAAGGAAAAGTCACATTTTGCAACAAACTGTGGCATCAGAAGAGGTCACGATTAAGAGACGACATGGACATTCCCATAGCTGGTTTAATTTAGGCACAGAACTGGTGTCGGGTCAATTACAAGATGTTCAGAAAAATCTGGGAATGGTGCCACCATGATGCCTCAGTGGGAAAGATATTCCAGATTTTAAAAAGAATGTGCCTCAGCGAATGGATAGAAGCGTACCCCGAGTCTGAGGGTCCCGCAGTCCCTGGTCCAGCTGCATGGACACCCACTGATCCCCAGAGCACCCCGGTTTGGCTCTTGTCCCGCCACAGCCTGTCCTTCTGCAGGGGTCTGCTCAGAGGCCTGTCCGTGGCCCCTGTCCCGCTCTGCTCTGCCCGCCCCTGTGCCTCCCGCCCTCCCCAGCCGCCCATCCTTCCATGGGCCCCTGGTCGTGCTCTGGAGGAGGCATGGTGGTCCTGTGCAGCCAAGCTGCAGTCGAGCCCCAAGGGCTGAGCTGGCCCTGCAGGCAGAGGTCCCTGGAGGTTAAAGCAGCAGGGGAACAACACGGGTCAGCAGCCTGGGGCCGAGGGCCTGCCCTGAAAGCAGTGCTGAAGGGAGCACTTCAGAAGGATGGGAAACCACAGCAGACAAGGGTTCAAAGCGGCATAAAGAAATAAAGGTCCCCGTAAAGGCAACCATACAGCAATTTTAAATGCCACTACCGTCATATCATGTATTTTGGTAAGTAACTTCACTTTTTACTTCTTACAGGTTCAAAAACGCACATACATACAAAGTATTGATAAATCTACAGTTTTGGACATACAATGGATAAAGATACAATTTGTAATAAATCAAAACTATATGTGTATGCCATTGAAGTTAAATTGGTATCAAGTGAAACATTATTGCTATAGATTTAGCCACAGTTTAGTAGCCACAAAAGAAATATGTGAAAATATATATATGGAAAGAAATGAGAAGGAACTCAAAATGGTACAATACAAAGAAAAGTCAAATAAAAAATGAAAGTAAGCATTGACGGAAGAATTGACAGACAAACATGTAAAGATTTTTACACAAAGACCAAATAGCAAACTGCCAGAAGAAAGTCCTGCATTATCACTAGTTACCTTAAAGGTGAAGGGGTTAAACATCCTGGTTAAAAGGCAGGATGGATAAAAGAAAGTATGGCCCTATATAAGAGACCCACCCTAAGTTCAAAGACACAAGTACATTGAATGTGAAAGGACAGAAAAAATACCATGCAAATAGCAAGCAAGAGAGAGCTGGAGGAGACACACTAATATCAGATACAACAGACATTAAGGGCTGGTTAATCCAACAAAAAGAGATAATTATAAATATATATGCACCTAAGAGCAAAGCCCCATATATATAAGCAAATACTGACAGTTTGGGAAGGTGAAATAGACTATTCCACATTAATACTAGGCAACTTCAATGCACCACTTTCAATAATGGATAGGACTTCTAGACAGAATAGCAATAAGGAAATAGAATAATAAGGAAATGGAAGGTTTGAATGATACTATAAACCAACTAGCCCTAACAGACATATATAGTACATTTTATTCAACAGCAATATAGTACACTTTTTTCTCTAGTGCACAGGAATCATTCTCCAGGAGAGACTACATATTAGGTAAAAAAGCAAGTCTCAATAAATAAAAATATTGAAATCATACAATATATTTCTCTAATCACAGTGGAATGAAACTAAAAATCAATCAGTCAGAAATACTGGTGGTCAATGAAAGGAAGTAGTAAGGGGTATGGCATGTATGAGTTTTTCTTTTTTCTTTCTTTTGCTGGAGAGATGAAAATGTTCAAAATAATGATCATGGTCACGGTTACGCAACTATGTGATGATATTGTGAGCCACTGAGTGTAACCGTGTCAAGAATGTTTGTCAAGAATGATTATATGTCAAGAATGTTGGTATGTCTGTTGTAATATAATACAATAAAAATATATTTTTAAAATGAAATAATAAAAAAGTCAATCATCAGAGGGAGAAATGGAAAATTCACAAATATGTAGAAATTAAACAATGTACTCTTAAACAATTAATGGGTCAAAGGAAAAATCACAAGTGAAATTAGGAAAATATCCAGAGACCCATGAAAATGAAAACACAACAGACCAAAACGTATGGAATGAAGCAAAGGCAGTGCCGAGAGAGAAATTTACAGCTCCAAATGCTTACATTAAACACGAAGAGCAGTGTCAGGTTCTCAGCTCAGAGCTCCAACCTCACAACTGGAGGATAGAGAAGAAGAGAAAACTAAACCCAAAGTGAGCAGAAGGAAAGTAATAGCAAAACTAGAGTGGAGATATATGAAATAGAGAATACAAAAACAATGGAGAGAGTCAACAAAACCAAAACTGACTCTTTGAAAAGATCAATAAAATTGATATACCTTTAGCTGGATTGACAAAGAAAAAAAAACAACATAAATAACTACAAACAGAAATGAAAGGGGGATATTACTATCAATGCCACAAACCAAAAGTCTTTAAGAGTATACTCTCAACAGCTGTTATGCCAAAAAATTTGATAATGTAGATGAAATGGACAGATTCCTAGAAGCACACAATCTATCTACATTGACACAGAAAGAAATAAAAGATCTCAAGAGACCTATAACAAATAAAGAGATCGAATCAGTAACAACAACAACCAGAAAACAACAACAAAGAAAATCCCAAAAACAGATGGCTTCATTGGTGGATTTTATCAATTCTTCTAAGAAGAATTATATCCAATCCTGCTTAAACTCTTCCAAAGATGGAACAGTAGGGAGCACTCCCCAACTCATTCTTTGAGGCCAATATCACTCTAATAGCAGAGTCAGATAAAAATACCACAAGAAAAGAATATTACAGTCCAATATATCTTATGAATATAGAAGCAAAAATCCTCAACAAATTTTTACCAGCAAACTGTATCCGACAGCAATAAAAAGAATTACACACCATGATCAGGTCGCATTTATCCCAGGTAAGCAACAAACAGTGGTTCAACACAGGTATATCAATTAATGTAAAATAACATTAATAGAATGAAGGAAAAAACCTACATGATCATCTCAATTGATGCAGAAACGGCATTTGACAAAATCCAGCACCGTCCTTGATAAAAGCACTTAGAAAACTAGGAACACAAGGAAACTTTCCCAACATGATAAAGGGCATATACAAAAAACCCACAGCTAATATCCCACTCAATGGTGAAAGCCTGAAAACTTTAACGTCAATAAAAAGACAAAGATGTCCACTGTCACCACTATTAACATTATACTGGAAGTTCTAGCAGGACAATTAAGCAAGTAAAAGAAATAAAAGTCATCCAGATTGGAAAGGAAGAAGTAAAACTTTTTCTATTTGCAGATGACATGGTGTTAAATACAGAAAGTCTTGAAAAATCCACAACAAAGTTCCTAAAGCTAATGAGTCAATCAGTGGGTACAGGACACTATGTGAAAGTCAGCAGAGTTCCTATACACTAGTAACGAACAATCCAAAGAGGAAATCCAGCAAAAATTTTCATTTACAACAGCAACTAAAAGGATCAAATATCTAGAAATAAATCTCACAAAGGACGTAAAGGACCTGTACACAGAAAACTACAAAATATTGTTGAAGGTAATCAAAGAAGACCTAAGAAATGGAAGGATGTTCTGTGTTCTGTGTTCGTGGGTTCTAAGACTAACTATTAAGACGCCAGTTCTACCCAGAGCAATTTATAGATTAAACACAATCCCAATCAAAATTCCATTTCTTTGATGATGGAAAAGCCAGTCATCAAATTTCTATGGAAGGGTAAGAGCCCTGAATATCCACAATTATATTTAAAAAGAAGAGCGAGGTTGTAGCTCCCATACTTTCTAACCTTAAACCTTATTACGAGCTGTAGTAAATGGTAAGGCACCGGCACAAGGACAGACATATAGACCAATGGACTCAAACTGAGAGTTCAGAAATAACCCCCCATATCTGTGGCCAATTGATTTTTGACAAGGGTGCCAAGTCTACTTAATGGGGAAAGAATATTCTCCTCAAAAAAAATGATTCTGGGAAAACTCGATATCCATAATCAAAAGAATGAAGGTGGACCCTACCCTTCATCATACACAAAAATCAACTCAAAATAGATCGAAGACCAAAATGTAAGAACACAAACCATAGACTCCTAGACAAGAGCATACGGAAGCGTCTTCAGGACCTAATGTCAGCTACCGGTTTCTCAGACTTTACACCAAAACCATCTGAAGCAAAAGAAAAATAGATAAATGGGACTTCATCAAAATAAAAACTTCTGTGCATCAAAGTAAAATGAAAAATCTATAGAAGGAGAGAAAATTCTTGGAAAACACATATCCAACAAGGCTTTGAATACACAAACCTTCCTAATATATATTAGGATATATATATACAAGGATATGTATATATATATAAAGGATATATATATATACAGTAATCCTAGAACTCAACAAAAAGACAACCCAACTTAAGAAAAGGGAAAAAACTTTCTCAAAAGAGCATATACAGGGAGGTACAATGGTGGCTCAGTGACAGAATTCTCACCTGCCATGCCAGAGACCCCAAGTTTGATTCCTGGAGCCTGCCCATGCCAAAAAAATAAAAAATAAAAAAAAGAGGATATACAAATAGCCAAAGATCAGATGAAAAGATGTTCAACATCATTAGCCATCAGGGAAATGGAAATCAAAACCACAGTAAGATACCATTTCACATCCACTAGAATGGTTATTATTTTTAAAAATGGAAAATTAACAAGTGTTGGGGAGGATGTGGAGAAATAGGAACGCTCACTGATTGCTGGTGGGAGTGTAAAATGGTGCAGCTGCTATAGAAAACAATTTGGTTTTTCCTCAGAAGGTTACATATAGAATTGCCGTATGACCTGACAATCCTACTTCTAGGGTTATACTCAAAGGAACTGAAAGCAGGGACTTGAAAAGATATTTGCACACCCATGCTCACTGTGGCATTATTCTGCAATTGCCACAAGATGGAAGTAACCCTAGTGTCCATCAAACAATGAGCAGATAAATAGAACGTGCTCTTTGCACACAATGGGAAGTTATTCAGCCATAAAAAGGAATGAAGTTCTGATACACACATGAACTTGAAGATATCAAGTTACGTGAAATAGGCCAGACACAAAAGGACAAATATCATACAATCTCAAAGATAGTAAATAATTGGAAGAAGCAAACACATAGTCAAAAACTAGAATATGGGCCACCAGGAGGCAGGCGGGGATAGGGAATGAGAAGTTAAGGCTTAAATTGTACAGGTTTCTGTTTGGGGTGATGGAAAAGTTTTAGTAATGGATTGTGATGATGAGAACACAACATTGTGACTGTAATTAACAGCATAAATATATATTTGAAAGTGGTTAAGGGAAAATTTTAGGATTTTATATATGCTGTAAAATAAAAAAAATTTAAATATCATAGGACTGTTCAACACAGTGACGCCTAATGAAAACTATGGGCTATATTTAATAGTATAATTATGACACAATGGTTGGACATTTACGACAAAGGTGATACTTTAAAGCAAACTGCTAATAATGGGAGGGGACTATGGGAACCCTGCATTTTCAGTACGATTTTTCTTTAAATCTACAACTTCTCTAATTAAAAAAACATTTTTTTTAAAATGCTAGGAACATATAAAATGGAAATGGCTAAAAACAGCTATTTCCAAATGAGAATAAAAAGTAAGTTCACCACTAGATGGTACTGTCTGCCCCCCTTAAATGCAAATGCCATACATTTAAGAGACTCGGAAGTTCTGCAATCCGACCTCTTCTCTTCCGGAAGAGTACATTTGCCAAGGTTTAGGTCAGGTTTTTTTTCTCTTGGTGAACAAGTTAATGTTTTGTTACAATCCCTGCTGTCGTCGTCATACTCACATTAACACTTTGATTCTGTGTGCTGCCTGCACGCATGGAAGGAAGCAGAAGGTGGTGGCCACACTTCAGATAAAGGTGTGACCACACGGATATTTGAACACGTGTTTGTACGCGTGTCGGCATCTTAATGTGCACATTAGAGTGTGTGCATGTGTATGTCCGTGCCTGCATGCATGTGTGCACATGTGTGTTTGTGTATGCATGTGTGCATATATGCATGTGTGGGCATACTTGTGCATTGTGTTCAAGTGTGAGTCTGTTGTGCATGTGTCAGTTTGGGTATGTGTCCGTGTGCTCGTGTGTGTCAGTGTGTGCATGAGAGCATGCCTGTGTGTGTGTTCAGGTGCACGTCCACGTGTTTACACGTGAATGTGAATGTGAATATGTGCACATTTCCACATGTGGGACCGTGTACGTGTCCTGTGTGTGCATGTGAACATGCCTGTGCTGTGCTGAGGTGCATGTCCGTGAGTGTCTGCATGGGTGTGTCTGTGTACGTGTGCAATCTATCTACTGACGCGTGCTGCAATAAGAGACCGTGCAGCATCCTGGCGGTCCGGCCGGAGGGGCCAGGAAGGGCCCCCACCCCCCACCCCCACCCCCCCACCCCCATCCCCCTATCCACCCCCCACCCCCACCCCCCCACCCCCATCCCCCTATCCACCCCCCACCCCCCACCCCCCGCCCCTCGAACCCGGACTCCAGCGAGCAGAGCCCCCAGGCGCAGAGGGGGCGGCCGCATCTGGCCTTCGGGACAAGGGCCATGGGGCCTGCGGGCTCCGCCCTGCGGCAGCCCTGGGCGAGGGCCTCCTGCATGAGGCCCCTGGCATGGAAGGGGCCTGGGACGGTGCGGGGAGCAGCTGGCGGCCTGGCATGCTGACCGCACCGCGGGTGTCCAGGAAGGTTGCGCCTGTGGGGCCAGGCCGGGACCTGCCTCCAGCCCCCTGGTGTGCACAGGGGTCGGGCTCCCGCGGGAGGCTGCCCCTTCCCTTCCCCCACGGGCCTGGCCCAGGGCAGGGCCGCTCTCGGGGGGGTGGGTCGCTGTCAGAAGCGCGGCCCCTTCCCAGCCCTAAAGCCCTTCATGGTGGAACGCCCTAGAACCCCCAGGGTGTGAAGGAGCTGCACAGCCATCCCCCCACCATGTCACCCACCTCCCCTCTGAGGGTACAAGACCCAGGCAAGGAAATTTTAATTTCCATGAGCTTTTGCTGCTCACAGCAATGGACTTTGGATATTGGACTGTGATTCTTTTCCATCATAAATGAATGATTTTGGAGATTGGTTTTCCTTTGGATGCTCTCTTTTGACATTTCCCTGGTAGGTCGACAGCAAGCCAATGTCTGCATTGTTTGGGGCATCAATCTGCATTATTTTGAGCAGCTGCACCATTCCTCTCATTTTCTCAAGTACTCGGCGTCACTTGGGGAAGACAACAAAGATTCTTTAGGTTTGGGGCGGCACTCCTGACACACTTCAGAACCTTCTGGGAAAATTGATACCGGTCCCCGTTTCCCAGGGACAGCCACAAAGCAGTGAGACTCAACCCACAGGGCTGGGGTTTCGTGTTACAGCTTTGAATTTTCTCAAAGCTCTTTTCTTGCATTTGGCAAAGTGTCCAGATTAGCGTGCATTCTCAGGAGAACATGTATGGGGCAGCAAATGGATGAGTACTAGGTCCTACCTTGTAAAGCAGCAGAGGACCCCGAGATGGATGCAGAGCCTCCCCCCACCGAAGGCCAGCCCCCCACCTTCCCCTCCTTGTGGCTGACCAGACAGGAAGGTCAAGCGCAGGCATTAGGACAGACATCTGCAGTGGGACCACTCCTTAAGGACTGTGTGGCAAAGTGGGGTGGCTTTTGAGTCATCACAAAAATTGGGGGCTAGAACTGGCATTTCTTGGTTAGAGGCCACGTTGCAGAGACCCACCTGCCAATCATGGGACAGCTCTGCAAACAAAGAGCTACTCCAGAATCTTTGAATTGCCAGACATTCGTGTATTAAAATGTTTATGATGATTTGATCTTAAAACCTAAATCCACTCCATATAAAATATTTTTGTATAGTTTTGATATCCACCCAATCTTCAGCAGTGCAGTTACTGTGCTGGTCGAAGGCAGGCTTTGTTTTGTTTTGCTCAGAACTCCTTGTTTTGACTTCTCCCACCATTTTGGAAATTCCCGCTGCTAATAGTGTGGATTATAAACTATCAGCATGTGAGTTACAAACACAGCCATAATCACACTTTCCCTTCCCCACAACTCCACACGTACGTGGAGGGATGGGACTACTTTGTCATGGAACTTGCTGTAGTTATGTCATAGAATTCACATGCTGAAATATGTATTATTTATACGCTTTTATTTCTCTTTCTTATGGCATTTTAGTACATCAAAAAATTTGTTTGAAATTATGTGCATGGGTAGGTTATATCGTAGATGATTTTCTATTATTGAAAAAGGGTCTTGGGCCTGAGTAGGGTGGGGAAAGCTAGGCAGGCCCTTCCTTCCTGGTGCCATTTTCCATGCAAGGGCTGCATGAGGGCCCTCCCTGACCACTCCCTGACCACAGGAAGAGCTGGCAGGTGGGTGGCTGGCTGAAGGCCCTGGAGTGCCTTGGGCAGCTTGCACCCCACCGGCCCCCTCATTTCTGATAGCCCGGCACCCCAGGAAGGCTCTGAGCTTCATTAGGGTCACAAATGGGAGGAGCCTTCTAGTTAGGTTTTAAAGCCCCACTTGGCCACCCCTTCCGAGAGCGGCGTCCCTCTGGTCCGCTGGGCCCCACGGGTCGTCCTTGGCATACTGCACGGGGCAGCCCCAGGGGCCAGAGCTCACACTGCCCATCTCAGTGCTGAGACGTGCCTGGGTGTCCTCGCAGGACGCACAGCCCGCCCCGTCCACCAAGCCAGTCCTCTCCCAACAGGAAGGACGGAGAACGATGAGGCAGGGAGGGGCATGTGGCTACCTGTGCACTGCCCATGGCGCCCACTCACGTGAGCTTTCCGGCAAGGGGGCTGGGCCGGAGCCCCGAGGCCCACCCCAGGGAACCGGATGCCCCGCGTCACAACGTGTCCCCATGACTGTCTCCGACCCCGAGGCCCACGCCCCCGAGGCCCACGCCCCAGGCCTCTGCTGCACTCCATACCGCCCTGCCCTGCTCACTGGGGACCTGCCTCCCCTCACCCTCCAAGCAGATTTAGCTGCCCGGGGCTAGGGGCCCCATACTAGGCATTTCCCCCGAGGGTGGAGGGCAGTTCCAGGCATAACTACTGAGGGGCAGCTTAATGCGTGAAACCTGAACTCATAAGGCCCGGGGATCCGAGAGTCTAATAGAAAAAAGTCACCACAAATTGGGGAGAAGAGTCTCTCCATGCCCCGTCGTGTGAGCCCAGGACCGAGATGCACCCAGAGCTACAGGGCACGAGGTGCCAAGATGTGAGCTTAGCACACTGCTGAGAGGGTGACTGCCGCGCTGCAGAGGTTCTGGGGTCCCCCAGGGGCCCTGCACACCCCTCTTTGCACTTGGCCTTGACAAGGCCCTCCGGGATGGACACAAGGTGCCCCCAATCCCTGGAGCTACCCATGTCGGGATACGTCTGAGAGAGGACAGGAGACAGCTGCCGTGTGGCCTGGCACATCCATTGAACACAGCGAATTGTACGAGCAGGCAGGATGCGCGGGGTGGGGCCTTCGGGGTACATGCTGGTGCGTCCCCGGGTGCGGGGAAGCTTCCTGGGTGCGGGGCGGCGCAAGGACCTCAGGGGTGCCTGCTGGGCAGAGAAGGCCCAGCACCACCGACCCGGCGCGCAGCCTCACCTGCACGTAGTCGTACCGGCATCCCTGCCCCGGCACCTGCGCCTCCAGAGCGAACGCCGAGAAGGCCAGGCGGATGCGCGAGTTCGCAGGCGCCGCCAGGACCCACACGCAGTCCAGGTTCTTGTCGTATCTGCCATCGGAGTCCGAGTCCGGAGAGACGAAGCTGGCGCTGGGGCCGGTCAGGAACCCTCCGCACCCCTGCTCGGGCCCTGCGGGGAGCAGAGGTACCGCACGTAAGACCAAGGTCCGCGCGCAACGCTGCCCGCGCGCGGCACTCGAGTCACAACCCTGCTTGGCTTTCAGCGCGCGGGGCATTGGCTGAGCTGAGGGACTTGGGGGGCTATACTCACCGGCCCCCTAGTCTGCCCCGCCCCCACCCGCCCCGCAGTTGCCTGGAGAAGCGGGTAAGAAACCCGGATTCATATCTAGGTGCATTTTGAGAGCAGCGATGTGACTGACTGAAGCCTTTTCTACCCTTGGAGATTACGGTTTTACACAAAATAAAGAACTTTGATAGAACTGGTAGAAAATGTGAACATTTTCGTGATCTTTTTTTTTTTTTTTTTTTTTTTTAAAGGAAGGAAAGACAGAGAAGGAAGGAAGGATGGAAGGAAGGAAGGGAGGAAGAAAGGGAAACATTTTTAAACATTTTCTTGTTTTATTATATTTTGTTTGTTTGTTTGTTTTTTACATGGGCTGGGGCCGGGAATCGAACCGGGGTCCTCCGGCACGGCAGGCAAGCACTCTCGCCCGCTGAGCCACCGCGGCCCGCCCTTTCGTGATCTTTTATGAGCACAGACTGAAAACTGAGTTTATGAAGAATTTATCCAACACCCCAAGAAAACTGGCTCCCAGCAGCTCTCGAATATTCCAACAGAGGCAAGGATGTTTCATATTATGACCCATACATAGTAACCCATGCTCTAGATTTGATTTTTGCTTTTCCAAAAAGAAAAGGAAGCTGAAAAAGAACTTTATTGCAGAAAACAGCCTACCGACTCTGAACAAAAGCTTTGAAATTCTGAATAAAATGCAAAAGCAGGACAGAGAAATAGAAACAACTCTTAGGATGGTTAAACGCTCTATTACTAATACAACACGAAGGGTGGGGGGAGCACAGGGCCTGCTCTCCCTCAGGCCGCGGCCCATGCCCACCTCCCACACCGTGGAGCACGGCACAGGAGGAGGGAGAGCTGCTGGCAAGCTGGAGAGAAGCAGAGGGTGAGTTCAACCCGACTGGCCCCATTAGGGGCAGGCTTCACAGGAGCTCTGGCCGCGGCCATGCAGTTGGCGTTCTCTGCCACACAGGCCCCGGGCAGCTGCGACATGCTGGGCCACCCCACACCTGCCCCTGGTCCCACTCCCTCCAGTTCTGTTAGGAAGGGTCTGTGTGCACGCAGGCAGGCAGCGCTCCCCGCAGGCGGGGCCTGTGTGGCGGTTTCGGCGCAGAGGCACAGGGCAGGGGCCAGGCTGGTCCACCTGCTGCTCCTCGGTCAGGAAAGGTGGTGTCCACCTGGCTGGGCACCTCCCGAGGTGAGCGCTCCCCGGAGCCTGGACCCTGACACTGCTAGGGTACCAGGACAGCGCCCAGAGTACTGCTCTCTTCCAGTCTGGACTGACTGACCAACACCCACGGCAGGAAGGACAATCATTCGGGGATTGATTGACTGACTGATTGACTGAAGGAACTGCATTTTGTGTTGAGACTCAGCGTGGAAGTGGGGAACACTGAACTGGGTGGTCCACCAGCAATGGCATGCATAGGTAAACAACGAGGGCACACCACAGGCAGTGGTAAGGGCCAAAAGAGGCAGGACACGTAACCGAGAAATTAGGATTTAAGGGATGATTTCAATTACTGAATCACTATGTAGATATTCCTTTTTGCTTTCTGATATATTGGAGGAGACAAAGGGGAATATGTGAAACCCCTAAACTATAACTCAGCAGCCCTGATATCTGAAATGATTGTAAAAGCCCTAAATTTGTGCCTTTGGGACTGTGAGGGCTGTTTATCTGGTCATTTTCTTGAAGGGCAAACGTTTTGAAGAATTAACTCGTTCCAGCCCTTACATCTGTAAATTGTATTGGCTCCTCTGCTATTGAAAAGATAACCAGTCTCCCTTCTTTTGCTCACACCTTTATTATTGAAATGATAGCTCTGCTTCCTTTCCTTCCTGCCTATGTTTTCCTGTAGAAGTGAAAACTCGGTCTCCTTTTCTGCTTAGAGCTTGCTATTTGAAACTATAATGACCTCATCTCCCCTTGCTAAAAATCCATAAAGCCTTTGAACCCCCTAAACTCAGCGAAACAGATTTTGGGCCACTAGGCCATCTGTTCTCCTGCTATGTGCCTGGTAATAAACTTTTTCTGTCTTTGAAACCCCGGGTCTCAGGAATTGGTTATTTGAGTGCATTGGGCAAGAGAATCCACCATCTTTGCCAGGTAACAGAAAGGGCATGTGAAACTTTCAGGAAGGGGGAAGATTCCTTCAGGCCATGAAGCTCCGGAAGCTCCAGGGAGGAGGGACACTGGGTATGTGAGCTTGAGGGATAAATGGGACAAGACCCTGCAAAGGTGGGGACAGTTCAGGCTGAAAGAACCTGATAGCCAAAGGTGAATGCAAATTGTGGGTAAATGAGAAGGAGAAAACTGGTACTTAAGATTGGGAAACAGGGGACAGAGCTGGCCTCCACCCCTACCCCAGGGTTGGTGGGGTCCACTTGAAAGGGTCTTGACCAGAGGAGTGCTGGGGCCAGATTGTACTTCCTAACCACGCTTGAACTAAAACTCACCCGGTAGCAGCGTCTGACATGTGGGGGGAATGGGACTATGGAAAGGAGATCAGTTAGGAGAAAACAAAGTCTGGGCTTGATGTAGCAAGACATGATGAAGAGGTAAGGGACTACACACGGGAAGATGGTGTTATTGGGCATTATTCTAGTAAGACATCAGCTTTAAAATGAAATGTTCTTTTAAAAGATTTAAGCTGCTTATTTTATCACTACTTATTAAGGTTGCTAGTAACTTATGGGCAGGATGACAACTGTATTTGGGTACAGTGAGTGCCGTTAGATCAACAAGTCATATGATGGTGATAGTGGTGATGGTGATGATGGTGATGATGGTGATGATGGTAGTGGTCACGGTCATGGTGGTGATGGTGATGATGATGGTGGCGATGGTCATGGGTCATGGTGGTCATGGTGATGTTGATGGCGATGGTGATGATGGTGATGGTCCTGGTGGTCATGTGGTGATGGTGATGTTGATGATGATGATGATGGTGATGATGATGATGATGATGGTGATAGTGATGGTCCTGGTGGTCATGTGGTGATGGTGATGTTGATGATAATGGTGATGGTGATGATGATGATGATGGTGATGATGGTGATGGTCCTGGTGGTCATGGTGGTGATGGTGATGTTGATGATGATGGTGATGGTGATGATGGTGATGGTCATGGTGGTGATGGTGATGATGATGATGATGGTGATGATGATGATGGTAATAGTGATGGTCCTGGTGGTCATGGTGGTGATGGTGATGTTGATGATGATGGTGATGGTGATAGTGATGGTCCTGGTGGTCATGTGGTGATGGTGATGTTGATGATGATGGTGATGGTGATGATGATGATGATGATGGTGATGATGGTGATGGTCCTGGTGGTCATGTGGTGATGGTGATGTTGATGATGATGGTGATGGTGATGATGATGATGGCAATGGTGATGATGGTGATGGTCCTGGTGGTCATGTGGTGATGGTGATGATGATGATGGTGATGATGGTGACGGTCATGGTGGTCATGGTGATGATGATGATGATGGTGATGATGATGATGATGATGGTCATGGTGGTCATGTGCTGATGGTGATGACAGTCATGGTGGTGATGGTGATGGTGGTGATGGTGGAGATGGCAATGATGATGATGGTGATGGTGATGATGATGATGGTGATGATGGTGACGGTCATGGTGGTCATGGTGATGATGATGATGATGGTGATGATGATGATGATGGTCATGGTCATGGTGGTCATGTGCTGATGGTGATGATAGTCATGGTGGTGATGGTGATGGTGGTGATGGTGGAGATGGCAATGATGATGATGGTGATGGTGATAATGGCAATGACAATGGTGATGGTGGTGATGATGGTGGAAATGGCAGACACACCCTCCTTCCAGGAACCCCGGAACAAGAGTCCCTAAATCATTGGCATGTGTTGCCCAAGACTGAGAGGTGGATTAGATTGTTGAAATCTTTCGGTCCCTCTCTTTTTAGCCCCCTCTCAGCTGTGCACAGAGCATATTTTTTCTCTCATTGATACTAGGCTTGGCCATGCCTTGCTTTAGACATTGGGATGCAGGCTCATGAAGAAGGGGGAGGCCTTCAATGTGCTTGTGTGCTTCTGCATGGTCTGTTGTGCTCCTGTGATCCACCAAAAGATCATGTCCCAGTTATATGTGGGTCCAAAGAAAAAATGGATATATGTGAGGTGGATCCGAGTGCAGCCTGGGCGCTGGGACCAAGCTTGGCCAACCTGGGGGCACCAACAGAGACAGGCCAGCCATGGTGATGCAAATACATATTTTAATTATAAGCCACTGAACTGTGGGTGTTTCGTTAGATGACATTATTGTGCTAACAGTCGACTAATACATTCACAAGGAGCTTGAGGTATGAAAGTGTATTAGAACACATTGTTTAATTCATAAAATACATAGAATAAAGAAAATGGAGAACTAAGCTATCATTAGATAATCTTGACAAAATATTCAAATAATTGAAATGAATGTACTATTATATGAGAGAATGGGTGTTTGTGTGGTAGAGGGAATGGCTCTCTTCACTCTATTTCCCCTGGTTCAGTTTTTCAGCAGTGTGAGTGTGATGTGCAGAACAGAGGTGTAAATACATGTCTTTGGGGGAAATACCAGGGTGAATGTTAACAAAAGACAGTACCTAACCAAACAGTGCTATTGCACTTCCTAGAGCTGCATTTTGAGAACAACAGGCCAAAACAAGAGAACAAAGGAGAATTCTGTGACCTGAAATGAATGGCGCGCCATAATAGGGAATAATATGTATTCCTATCTTCATGTGTTCAAGTTGCTTTCTTCATTGGTAAAAGACATGTTAACCCTGGTACAAGGCTAACCTTTCCTAGTGCTACAAACCCAGCACCTTCCTGTGACCCCCGTTTTCCACCACCCAGACACCCCAGCCTGCACGTCGCCAGCTGTCAGGTGAAGCCAGCAGCCGGGCTTCCCAGCACCCTCGAATGGCATGCCTGCACCCCAGAGCACAGGCCCCTGTAACCTTCTTCCCCTCAAAAGCCATTTCTTTAGAGAAAGAAAAGATTTCGTCTAAAGAAATACTGGAAGTATAAACCCACAAGTAAGCAATTATGATCTGAGTCCACATCCACTTAATTAAAAATCAGTAACCGAATCCTAAATGATTTTAAAAATCAGTAACTGAATCCTAAGTGATTTTCCCTCCAATTATTAAGCCTCAGAGTGAAGCTCAGGCCAGGGTGGATCTGACAAGGTGGAAAATAGTAACACCATCCAGGAGGAAACAGCTGTGAGGTCTTAGTAGCATGCGGTACTTGTGATTTGGTGCTTTTGAGAACTGACATTTCTTGGCCGATATTACTGAGGTGTTCTGGGCAGCATGCTACCAGGCCTTGGACAGACGCCGGACAAATGACGGCTGCACCGACAGATAAGATGGGCGCTTCCTGCTCTCCTCTCCCCGTGGGCTGCTGCAGCTTCGGCCATGCGTGGGGGAGGCAGCCGGCCGTGGGAAGAAAAGGAGGGGAGATGAGCGCCCGGGAGGGGCTTAGGGAACGACCCGTTGGGGGGCTTGCCTGTGCCTCAGGGGAGGGGATCAGTTATGAGGGCCCCCACAGTGCAGGGGTGCAGAGGGTCACAGTCCTAAAGCTATAGGACGCAACCTGCCCAGAGCAGTGAACCATGTAACTAGGTTTCGGATGAACCCGTGTTCATTTTTCTCTGAAGTAAATTGTATCGATCATTCTATTATTGGACCTCAAATATGTACAATATCGTACGTAAAATATTTCTGTGATGCAAGAAAATGTTTTTTAGTGACATGAAGTTTTTTTTCCCAGTAACTTCCCTCAATTTGATCTACTTTTGAAATCCTAATAAGAGAATCTAATTTAATTTAGAATGTATCTTAGTCTTGTAATATTTGGGAATCATAAAAATAAGATATTAAAAGAAAGATAATATACTAGAAGAAAGGTAATTTCAGTTGCTTCAGTCAAAAGAAAAAGAGTGATATAATGCATGAAGAATTTAAGATAAGCAGAATTGTATCATTTATCTTAAATTTATTTTGCATTGTTTAGGTATTATTGAAAATGCCTTATGGATGCCTCGTTAGTGTCACAGCATTTTATGAAAAGCTTTTGCTACTGACCCAAAGCGGTGGGTTTGGTGTCCAGAGTGCTCAAATGACCCATTCTTGAGACCCCAGGATTTCAAAGAGAGAGAGAGCTTATTGCTGGGCACGAAGCAGGCGAGCAGGTGGACTGTGGGCCTGAAATCCGCCTCTGCGCAGTGATTCTGATAGTTTTATAGTATAGACGGTGGGCAGCTCTTAGGATCCTGGGCACAGTGGCTCCAGATGACGTAATTAGAGGTGACCTCACTACTGAGCATGTGCAGACCGAGTACACGCCGGGCCACGGGATGCACAGACCGAGTACACGCTGCGTCATGGGACACACAGACCGAGTACACGCTGGGCCGCGGGATGCGCAGACTGAGTACACGCCGCGTCATGGGACGCGCAGACCGAGTATGCGCTGGGCCGCAGGGCGCGCAGGCCAAGTACGTGCTGCGTGGCGGGATGCACAGACTGATTATGTGCTGAGTCACAGGACGTATGTAAGAAAATGGAGGAAGGAGGTACAGCTGGCCTGTAGGTTAGAGTAGAAGCTCCGGTGCAAGCCAGGCAGGCCCACTAAGGTTAGGTCCAGTCTTGGTTCTCAAGATAACTTTGGTCTTGGGGTGGGTTAGTTCTGGGGACCCAAGACCTTTCATTAATAAACATCAGGACAGGTGGAGCAAACAGAGAACAATACTCTATTTAAATGCAATTACATTGGTACCTTGATTAGATGTAAATCTATTAAATAACCTCCAATTAAAGACAAAGCAGAATAAACCCAACTATATTCTTAGGCATATAGAAAGACTGGAGGTAAAGTGTCAAAAAGCCATGCTGTACAAACACGAAGCACAGCCCACGGGAGCTGTACTAAGTCAGACAAAGCTGCACCAGCCAGGACCTTCCAGATATACAAGAGCCGACCTGCCAGGAGTACAGAATATGTGACATGCGTATCAGCCTCAGAGTAAGGCAATTAAATTCGAGCTCCTTCCTGACCTTTGAATTCTCCCATCTGACCCCATACGGACCAGCTGGATCACTTAAAGGTACCAAATTCTACAGGCCGAATACATCTGTCTCCCACGGAGCCCGGCGCCCTCCCCAAGGCCGTGCCCAGGTCCTGGGGCCTCGTCTCTCCCTCACAGCGGCCTGCGATCCTGCATTCTAAGTACTTTTCTTTCCACCTTTCCTCGGCTCTCCTCACCCCTGCCTAGACTGCCGCAGGATTTCCCAGCTTTGTCCCTATCTACAACGACACCCCAACTTCAAAGCAGCCCCCACAGGGAGTTCCAAAGCCACCCTGACGACACTGCAGCTGCCCCCCCACCTCCAACCTCGCCCCCCACTCCGGGGGGACGCTGCTTGGGCCCCTGGGCCCCCATGGCCTTCCCACCTGATGACCCCCAACCGGAGGCCACCTGCGCTTTCGCCAGCTGCGTGCCCCGGGGTGCTGGGGAATGCCTAGCAGGAGATTCCTCCTCCCGCACCCCTCAGGGCCAGGTAAGGCTCCAGGGCGCGGGGGTTGCAGGGGTCGCGGGGGTCTTGGCCCAGGAAAGCACTGCCCATCACAGTGCAGACGGCCCTGAGCGGCCCACCCCCCACCCCCTTGCAGCTCACACGCGTGGCCCTTAAAGCACAGCTCCACGAAGGGGAGTGAATTGCACCACAGTTTAGCAATCAGCACACTGAGGCTCTCTCCCACCAGATCCGAGCAGACCCTCCAGAAACACTAACGGAACCGTCGCGCCAGGACCCGCCTCATCCTTCACCGCCAGGCACCTTCGACTGGGAAGTGACCAGGTGCGCGGAAAGGCCACCGCGGCTGAAACCCGAACGGCGTGTTGCAAACACACTTCACGTGTTACGAAGACGCCCCCGCGGACCGCGCCGTCCACACGGGTCACTGCCCAGCGGAGCCCGTCTCTGCTGCGGTGCAGGTGCGGCCACGCCGTTCCCCCGAGACGGTGGACGGAGGAGAAAGGGCGGCCGACCCAGCCCGGACAGACGGGGGACAGACGGGGACAGACGGGAGGCGCGGCCCAGAACAGAGCCCTCCTGTGTCCTGCCCCTCTCAGCACAAACAAGCAGAGGAAAAGGACCGACAGGTCGGAGCACCGACGAGGGTGCCGGGGGCTTGGCGAGAGGAAAAGCACACAGAAGCCGAAGACCGCAGTTTCAGTTAGAATCTACCACCAAGACCACCCAAAACCACCTCCTGAGCGCCTGCCAGTGGCCTCAGCGATTATGCGGACGCAGAACGGGCAGAGTCGCGGGGGTGAGAGCCCGGGGCCATGGGTGCTGGCGGGATGGCGTCTCCGTCAGCACGGCCCACCCTGGGCAGCCGGGTCAGGGCCGCGCCGTCCACCGAGGACCTGCGTCCCAGCCTGTGGTCAGCTGGGGGAGCCGCTGACGGGTCTGCCTGTCGGCCGGTGGCCGCACACGGGATGGCGGCGTCCAGCGGCGTCCCTCGGGGGCCAGAGGCCACCTGCCTGGAGCAGCTCGGGGGGTGGGGGTGGCTCACAAAGTGCCTCAGCCGCCTGCTGTGCCATTTACGGAGCGCAGTACTTCTAGAACGTTCCTCGCAGCCACCTCCGATGCAGGCGGTGGGGGGGCAGGTCGCCTCCAGGGCGTGGCAGGAGCCTGGCCGCGCTCCCCGGCCGCAGAGCCCATTACCGGCCACCTCCACGGGGACACCTCAGCTCCCTAAACCGCCTCAGATCCAGGCTTTGCACCTGGTCCCAACAAGCCGGGGTCTGCGCTCCCTCCTCTCACCGGCCACTCTACCAACAACCCGGCCCCAAGGCTGGGAAGCCCCCCACGTCTCCTCCTGGGTACCCCCAGGCTCTCGACCCCCAACCCAAGCACAGCTGCCCCAGCCCCGAGGCCGCTGAAGGAGCACCAGCGTGTGCCCCAGGCCACGGCCTCTCTCAGTCCACCCCACTGCGTGCATCCAGCCTCGGGCAGTTCCCACCTCCACCTCAGAATGCACCTCTCCCTTCTCCGGCCCCGGAGAGCCCCTCCTGCTCCCACAACCGGCCTTCTGGAAGATGAGGCTGGCCCTGCCCCCTTGGCTCTGAGCCCTAGGCCCTCCCACTCTGGGACAGAGGCTGCGGCTGGGCCCTTGACCGGCCCTCTCCTGTCCTGCGGCCTGAGTCCAGGCCTGGCCTCCTTGCAGGGACGAGCGTCTGCTGAATGAGTCATTTACCAAGTGATGCCCCACGCACGTTTTCAAACCACGACCTCACATGACGAGGCCCTCCAGGGTTAAGGGAAGGGTGGACAAGGCCGGGTGAGGATGGATTAAGCAGAAAGGGCACTGACGTGAGGTGACGAGCCCAACGCTCACCCAGTGTGCGCTGGAACGACGCCTTCCAGCCTCGAGCGGTCCCCGAGGCATCCGTCCTGAAGACCAGCAGCAGGCTGACCCCGTGGCCCCGGAGGCTTGGCGGCAGCTCGGAGCCACAGAACTTGCCCAGGAGGGGGTCACGGGGGTCGGCACCGTCGTGGACTGCCAGGTAGTCCTGGTCGCAGAGGGCAGAGGGCGCCACGTCGAAGTCGCTGAACCTGCAGAGGGCAGCGGCTCAGGACACACGGCCTGTGAAGCCCGAGCAGAAAGGCCCGCTCTCGCCTGGCCTGAGAGACCCCCGACTTCGCAGCCAGCTCCCAAGGGTGCCGGGACTGGAGAGCCCGTCCCCGTGAGCGCCAAGGCGGAGCGAGGCTGCACAACCCGCTGCGTGGGGCTGCGTGCACAGGCGCATGACGTGGAGCTGCCGTTCTGGCAACGCTCTGTGTCGAGTCCGGTCACAGCCAAGCCTGCTGCGCCTTTGCGGCCGCCCAAAGGGCCCCTGGTCCCATCTGCTGCTTCTGGGGAGACGGTGCATCCCCGGAGGACTGAGGGGCAGGGTCGGGGCTCATCCCCCTCCCCGCCTGCTGCTCTGTTCTTAAAGTGGAGTCCGAGTAAGAATGAGGGAAACACTAAGCAAAAACGGAACACAGTATCTGGTATACAGTAGGTGCTCATAAAATTTAAGTCGTCATTATCAACATCATGACTGTGAGCCGAGGAATGTGAAATGAGCCCTTTCTTACGACAGGAAGAAAAGAACGAATAAACTTCTCCTGAGAGTCATTTCATTGTGCGACAGTGAAGACACCAACCAGGGGAGCCCCGGGGCCCGCGCTGCTCCCAGCCCCCACCTTGCAGGCACGTGGGGGTCACCGCTGTGCCCTCCAGGGCGGCCTCTGAAATGCGAGCAAGGGTGGCATGCATTTCTTTCTGGAAGAAATGTTGAAAACCGCCCCTCAATTTGCCACATTTCCACTGCACTGCAGGGGTGACCAGGGAGCATGTGCTAAAACTAACCGTGTCCCGCACAGGCCTCGGGGACACAGCTGGCCAACGGCCTGGACACGTGCGGGAGCAAGAGACGCTCGCGGTGTTCGCTCGAGCTCGGGGTACTCGTGACCGCGCGCACCCATCCTGACAGATGCACCCCTAAGTTCTCTTACAGGGTTTAAGTCACTGGGCTCATCTAGATGTGAGGCTTTCTCATTTCAAGCTGCGACCATCTCACGTGTGAAGGCGTCCCCTGTCACGTCAACTGGACCCTCAAAGCAGGCCAGCCTTTTTCCCCAGTTTCTTTGGGGTTTCCCGGAGCTGCCGCTGACAGCCTACTTCCGTGGAAAGCCCTGTCTGGGCTCCCCGGTCCCGCCTCGTTTCGGAGGCCCCTGTGCCGCTCTTGGAGGGCCACGGGACCGTGAGGTGTGGGGCCTGTGCCAGGGGCAGGGCCTGTGTCCGGTGTCCCGCGGCACTCTCGAGGACCTGCACCCCGGGTCAGGAAGCCCCCCGGTGGGTCAGGCGGGAGCAGGTCTCCCGCGCAGGCCCGGCCCCCCGTGCCCCACCTACTTCAGCTGGACCACGGCGCCCGCGGGGACCGAGACGCGGTACAGGCAGCGCAGGCCGTCGGGGTAGCTGGATGAGGCGTAGGCGGGGCTCCGCAGGGTCCCGAACGAGGCGTTGAACTCGCCCCCGCAGCCTGCAAGAGAGACGGGTGGGCAGGCCGGGGGCACGGGGCGGCCTCTGCTCTGCCCTCTCCAAGGGACAGGATTCCTCCTACAGCCCACGCGGCGTGTAAGGTCATTCGGAACGGGGGACGGGGAGGGACTGGGCAGGGCGGGCGTGGGGGCGGCAGGCGTGGGAAGGAGCTCAGGAGTGCCCACCCCCGCCAGGACACCAGACATGGCCGGGGCTCCGGGAAGATGCCAGGACAGCCTCATGAGGTCCCTCCAGGGACGAATCGTCCTGGGAGCAGGATGGGAGTCACTGGGGAGCGTCCGAGTTCAGCGCCTCTGTGAGCGCAGCACGGCTCAGGTCCCGCTTCCTCCTGAGCCGGAGGCGGGGGGTGGGGCCCAACCCACCTGGACCCCCAGCCCAGGACCTGCAGCCACGCAGAGGCCACAAGCCCACAGGAGCAGCAGGCACTGCTCGGCTTCGCTTGTCTGGGCCCCAGAGGCTCAGGGCCCCAGCGGCATGCGGGGCTCCCATGACCACTTCACCCCAGACACCCCCAGAGGCTCGGGGGCCCAGCGGCATGCGGGGCTCCCATGACCACTTCACCCCGGACACCCCCAGAGGCTCAGGGCCCCAGCGGCATGCGGGGCTCCCATGACCACTTCACCCCGGACACCCCCAGAGGCTCGGGGCCCAGCGGCATGCGGGGCTCCCATGACCACTTCACCCCAGACACCCCCAGAGGCTCAGGCCCCAGCATCATGCGGGGCTCCCACGGCCACTTCACCCCAGACACCCCCAGAGGCTCGGGGGCCCAGCGGCATGCGGGGCTCCCATGACCACTTCACCCCGGACACCCCCAGAGGCTCAGGGCCCAGCGGCATGCGGGGCTCCCACGGCCACTTCACCCCGGACACCCCCAGAGGCTCAGGGGCCCAGCGGCATGCGGGGCTCCCACGGCCACTTCACCCCAGACACCCCCAGAGGCTCAGGGCCCAGCGGCCACTTCACCCCGGACACCCCCAGAGGCTCGGGGTCCAGCATCATGCGGGGCTCCCATGACCACTTCACCCCGGACACCCCCAGAGGCTCAGGGCCCAGCGGCATGCGGGGCTCCCACGGCCACTTCACCCCGGACACCCCCAGAGGCTCGGGGCCCAGCGGCATGCGGGGCTCCCATGACCACTTCACCCCAGACACCCCTCTCTGGAGGCCTCACTGCACACGTGTGGCCTCGGAAGGCTCCCCAGTGCCACCGGGACCCCACACGTAACTCGCCAGCATGGCAGCACGCCCTTTCAGAGGGAATCTCTAACAGGCACTCTGAGCTTTGCATACAATGTTTAGGAAAATATGGGATGAAAGTTAGAGAATATAAAGCAGGGCTTAACTCCCCAAAGCGGCAGTTTGCCCAAGAGTAAAGCCAGCGGCCCTGAGGAGGGGACGTCCTGCGCTGGGCGCTGTCCCTGCTGGCGGGACAGTGGTTGATCCGCCAGGACACTGCTGCTTAACTTTCCACCCACGGCAGAGGACTTGGTCAAGAAAAGATGGAAAAAATGAAGAAAAG
This sequence comes from Tamandua tetradactyla, assembly GCF_023851605.1. Taxonomy (NCBI): domain Eukaryota; kingdom Metazoa; phylum Chordata; class Mammalia; order Pilosa; family Myrmecophagidae; genus Tamandua; species Tamandua tetradactyla. Next base: position 231,708,001 of record NC_135327.1, on the reverse strand, counting down.
ATTTCTTCACTGATGTTTGCATAATCGGGGAAAATATTAGCAAACTAACCACCAACTCTGCTGCAGGAGAGAAAAAGACTCTTAAAAATGGGAAATAGACTCTATTATTTAAAAACAAACACAGACTATTATTCTCTAAATAATCCAGAGATGCTGCTACATCAGAGGCCTTTGGTACCAAGGATGCCTCAGACTCTTCTTTTTCCTTTAGGGCTTGCACTTTTTGCATAATAGATACATATTTTAAACCTTTCACCCTTACCAAAAGATTCTAAAGGAATTCTCTTGCATTTCTTCTAAAATTGATAAAACATTGTGTATCACATTGGCAAAGTGACTTGAGGAACTAAAACCAGTTACCCTAGCTAGTCGTACAGACAACTAACCATAGCAGCGCTCTCATTTTGCTTTCAGTTAGCCAAGTAAATGCATAACTTCTCCATTTGGCTTTCAAAGAGTATTTCTGTCCAAATTTCTGCCAAGGCCTCTCTGAGGGAGAAACATGTGAGGGTTCTGGCAGCTCCTGGCGCCATCTGGGGAAACCACACCGGCCGGGAGGCGCCATTGGGGCCACTCACCGCTGACACTGTAGGACAGCCTGAAGCCCAGGTCCGCGGTGTGTGCACCCGACAGGAAGCGTAGCAGCACGGGGCCGCTGAGCGCCATGGGGGCCGGCGTCTCGTGGCCGCACAGGGTGGCGAAGGGTGCCGAGGCCAGGCTAGGTCTCAGCACGTGCAGCCTGTCGCCGTCGCAGCCTCCGGTCACGGCTGAGCGAGCTGCACAGAGAGGGACAGCAGCGTCACCCTCAGAAGCCAGCGCTGGGTGCCCCGCGGACCATCCAGAAAGGGGATGAGGGCCAAGGGGGTCAGGGCCAGCCAAGCGGTCAGCGTGTCTCCGACGAGACCATGTCCATCCTCGCAGCGAACCCGGAGCAGGCACCCAAGACGAGCAGACGGCGCGGCAGGCAAGCCCCAGAGACCCACTGTCTCCCAAGAAGTGGCTCCTCCGAGTGTGGTAATAGCGGGGACCTCGTCCTCAGGGGGTGCGGGTCAGTGAAGACCTTTCTGCAGTCACAACTCGGCGTGCTGCGGGCCAGCGGTGGGTAGAGGCCGGGCTGCACCCCACCCTGCAGGGCACTGGGGAGCCCCCCTCCCCGCCCGACACCTCAGGGCTGCGCTCCCAGAACCCTGCACCCCAGTCAGCACGCGGCGGCCGCTCCGGCCGTGGGAGGGAAGCTCGTGCCCCTTCACGTGTGCGCCGCGGCCACCGTGAGGGTCACACACGCAACCTTAGCTCAAGGCTTCGCGACTGTGAAAATGCAGACCTGTCTCCAAATTAGAAGACAAGTATATATATGTATATCCGCTCCACAGAAAAACACAGAAGAGGATAAAGCGGAGATTCAAAGGTTTTCATCAGCAGGTCTTTGCAGTCACGTTTACATGTTAATATCGACGGCCAAAAAGTAATTGAGATCATACTCAGCAAGGTCTTTCACACCTAATTTGTATTAACATAACACTTCATGAGTTTTTATGGTTAAATATTCTTCTAAAACACTGCATATATCAAATTTTAACATACTGAGGACATGAGTGAAAATGATAAGTAAAGGCCTCTGAAAATTTGTCCCTGCATAAAAGTGATGAAAACCTGGCAAAAACTGTCAGAAGCAACTTTTTCAAAACTCTGGAAATTAACCAAAGGCTCACAGCAACCCAGGGAGCACTTACGAAGAAGCAAAGCAAATGGTGGCCCCTAAGCCAGGACTGCGTGTCTGGGGCTCTTTAACCTCCCCGCGTCCCACTCCCCGCTCGCCGGCCCGGCTGACCCGAGCGGGAGAATGGAGCGGGAGCTCTTCCAGCCCTCGTCCTGGCCCTCGCCCCGGGTCACTGTGACCTCTTCGGTGCCCTCGGAAAGCCCCACTCCCAAGGGCGGTCTTCACATCAGCTGACTCAGAACCCGCACAGCCAGAAGCCCTCCCCCGTGGGCTGTCACACGCGTGTGCAGGCAGGTGTTTCAACATCACAGAGGTCAGGGCCATCGACAGACTGGCCAAAAGGAAGAATGTCCACAGGGGCTTTGAGGAGCTGCGACATTTCTGGGAATCTAGATGGCCAAGTGCCTAGGCAGGCCACCCTGAGGCAGCGCTGAGCGCCCACCTCTGCTGACCTGGTGCCCTGCAAAGAGGACGGCAAGGCTGAGGCAGAGATGGGCGTGCACGGCCGAGGGTCGAGGGGGGCCCCACTGGCAGAGACTGGGACTCTTACTGGTTCTGGGGTCCAAATAAATCTCTGCCTAATCATTGGCTGACCAGTAACCTAACTGAGCAGAGACAGCAAAGAATACAGACGGGACAGAATTAGTGCAGAAAAGTCACTAAACGAACAAGCAGCCGGAACAAAAAACCCTGAGGAGGGGAGGAGAATCTGGTTTTTAGATTTGTGACATTGTATTATTTAAAATGTCTAGTTTTCAACAGAAAGTATGAGGCATGCAAAGAAACAAGAAGGTACAGTCCTTATGCAGGAAAAAGAAGTCAATATAGAAACTGTCCTGGAGGAAACTCAGTCCTTGGGCTTATAAGACAATGATTTTGTTAACCGCTGTGACTATGTTCCAAGAGCTAAAGGAAACACGTGTAAAGAACCAGAGGGAAGTGTGGGAATGGCGCTTCACCCAATAAAGAACATTGACAGAGTGATGGAAATTATTATTTTTTATATGAACCAATTAGAAATTCTGGACTTGAAAAGTACAATAACTAAAATGATAAACTTGGGGACTCAGCAGCAAGTATGAGCAGACAGAAGAAAGAATCAGCAAAGTTGAAGGTAAATCAATTGAGATTATTCAGTCTGAGGACTAGAACGAAAACATAATGAAGCAAATGTAACAGACCCTCAGAGACCCGTGGGACACAATCAGATATATCAACCCAATCGCCGCGGAGTCCCAGGAGGACAGAGCTCCTCCCAGCGTGAGCGCAGGGCAGGGTCGCCTCCTCGCCGCCCTTCACAGCCCCTCCCTCGAGGCTGGGGGGTCGCCTCCTCGCCGCCCTTCACAGCCCCTCCCTCGAGGCTGGGGGGTCGCCTCCTCGCCGCCCTTCACAGCCCCTCCCTCGAGGCTGGGGGGTCGCCTCCTAGCCGCACCGCACAGCCCTTTCCTCGAGGCTGGGGGGCACTGGCATGTGGTGTGCGCGTGTTTATCATTTACAAGAACAAACGCACACCTCAGCGCATAATCCAAGCAGGTATCAGATGCTCGTTTTCCCTTTTCTTTAAAGATAACTTCCCTCCGATTATAAAGACAACACAAATGTATAAGGAAAACATTCTTTTTAATAAAAAGAGATCACCCACCAATGGAAATCCTCTGAGCATAATTCTCCATATGTCCGTTCTTTCAAAGAGAAACATGAACGATCTAGTTGCTTCATACACTGTAACATATGGATATTATTTTAAACGTCTCTTCCCCCCTAGCCCCTTATATCTATCTCATGATCACTTTTTATATCCCTGGGATTTTGTGCTGGCTAATGCTGAAAGGGTTATGTTACTTTTTATGCTATCTTTACAGCAACAAACTTCAACTTACACTTGGCATTCTCTAGCAAACACATATGCCAAAAACACACCTCTAGAGATGTAGGAAAGGGATGGGAGGTCAACGAAAAAGGGGAAGTGAGAGGGGCTCTTTATAATCTATCAGTATGTAAGTACTGAAGTGTCATTCTTAATTTTTATGAAACACAGATTCTCCTGATTTTGACTGGCAATGGAACATCTTGCCATAGCAACAAAAGTGTAACATTTCACGGCCACAGGAGACTAACCCAAATAGAAGGAAATTTAGATTATGCAGTGGCAGCGTGACAATTTACAGATGAACTGGCACTTAAATAGGGAAGCTGGCCAGTGGGCATGGCTGAGCGCCCGAGGTGCCCGTCCACCAGGACGCCCTCCCGCCGCAGCCTGGCACCCAGCAAACACGAGTGCGCCTCAGGCCGGAAGGGCCAGCTGCCCCACACGGCTCCCGCTGCCAGCTCTGCTAAAGGTCCCTTCCCCTGGGCCGGGTGCACGCACCGAGGGGCACCGTGTGTAAGCACCAGCGCAGGGCCAGCGCTGCAAAGACAAAGGCTTTCGGCAAAAAAGGACAGAGGGAAAGTGTGTCCCACCGTGAGACAAAGGAGAGCAGAGCACGGCATTGTGAGCCTCAATTCACACCCACACTCGGCATTCATGAGACCGCTGGACTCAGGATGGCTTCTCTTGCGTTTTAGTTTACAGTGTGATATGCGTGTGTGAGGTGCATGTGTGTGCACGTGTGCTCAGATACGCATGTGTGCATGAGTGCATGTGCATATGAGTGCATATGCGTGTGCATATTGTGTAAAAGTAAACCGATGCATTAAAAGCAATTTGTAACATGCCATGCACCTTGAAGTTATTTTCTTCAAGCAATCCGAGATGTTTGCATGTTAAAGCTCCTGCATTGTTCCGAGAGGGGCACCTGGAAGGGTGCGCATGTTCTCATGATACTGGGTGAAATTTTATCAAGTTTACGTTAAAGCCACTCCGTACTTTTAGTACTTTATTTACATGGCGCTTTCAGACCACCCCTGCCTCCCTCCCCTCAACTTACTCCGACTGGTTGATTAAGACACAACTGTGACTCCCCGAACAAACTCACCCTCCAGATGGAAGGACAGGAAGGTCAGAAGCACCACGGAGGCAGGGCTGGCAGCGATGGTGTAGGAGCAGTCCAGGTTATTGTCGTAGGGCTCGGGGTAGTTGGGAGAAACAACATCACCAGAGGGGTCAGAGAAGTTACCGCCGCATCCTACCCGGGACACGAAAGACTCCATCAGAACATTTGCTCTCACACCTGTGTCTACTTTATCAGTAAAGGGAAGACCCCAATTTTCCAAATTCTCTCGAGATACTCAGAGAGGAAAAAGCAATAACTAAGAGAGTGAACTTCTGATTTAAAAATAAATGTATAGGGCGGGCCACGATGGCTCAGCAGGCAGAGTTTTCGCCTGCCTCACTGGAGACCTGGGTTTGATTCCCAGTGCCTGCCCATGCAAAAACAAAAACAAAAAAAGTACAATTCCTGTAGCCTGCCCACGCCAAAAGAAAAGGAAAACATAGCATGCTCTTAATAAACAGAAACAACTTATAAAAAAAAATACACATGCAAAATAAGAACATTCTATATAGCTTTTAGAAACGTTTGCAACTGCCCAGTTTGATGGGACAAATGGTAGAAATTCAGCACAAATCCATTGCTAGTCGCTTAATTGTAAGATGTTCAAGAAAAGAAAGGACAAGTCAGCAAAGAGTGAGGAGGGTTCACGAAGAGGAAGAGATAAAGCCAAGGAAGAGGGATTTACACGTAGCCAGGAAGCATTTTATACACTCAATTAAAAAAAGCCTTATTTCATCATTAGAAGGCTGTGTCACTGGTGAGACATTGTGAGAATTCATGTGACTTCATGGGTCTCAGAAAGAAAGTCTTTTTATCAGCGAATGAGCTTTGTTTTCACAGCACATCTCCCCAGCTACTCCACATGCTCTCTGACATCTCGGTATTAAAACATCTGTGCTGACCCGTCCACTGCCCCCGCCGCTGTCTCTCCGCTGCCCCGTCCACCCCCCGCTGCCTCGTCCACCCCCTGCTGCCCCGTTCAGACCCCACTGCCCCATGCACCCCCCTGCTGCCTGCCCCATCCACCCTCGCCGCCCCGTCCACCTCCTGCTGCCCTGTCCACCTCCCACTACCCTGTCCGCCCCCCACTGCCCCATGCACTCCCCACTGGCCCTCTCCGCTATCCACGCACCCCTCATCCCTACTCCTGTGGAAACGCCTGCCTGGGTCCCCCCGAGGGCCGCTCATCCAGTGCTTCCCTAAACAGCATCCCCCCCATGGCCATCACGGTTATTCAGCTGCCGAAACCCACCAGGGCCTCTTGGGTGGACGCCGCCTGCATGTCCCACGAGCCCAGTTTGTGCAGGGGGAGAGCGGACCCCGACACGAGCAGGGTGTGAAGGTCCTATGGGGGTGTCCCCAAGGGGTTTAAAGAGGCAGCCGCTGCCCCCGGGGAGGGTCTGCATTGTGCTGGGTAGCCTTGGCCCAGGAGGCCAGAGGTGGTCTTGGCAGCCTCGGGACGCCAGGCAGGAGCTGGGGTCCCCGGCCTTCCTCACAGCCCCTGGGCACCCCGCCAGGCCCCCCTCAAGCCTCGGGGTCCCGGTACTCACGGCTCACGAAGGACGCGGAGAAGCCCTGGGCCGAGCCCTCCTGCGCCTGGAACACGGCGGTGAAGGCGTTCCTCGGGGTGGTCACGGCGCCGGGGGCTGTGTCCCCACAGCCCGTGGCCAGCAGGGCACCTCTGTCCTCCTGTGTCCCGGCCCACACCTGAGGGACACAGCCCTGTGAGCGCTACCCGGGTGGGAGCGTCAGGACCGCGGGCAGCGAAGGGATGCGGCGGCCCCGGGGACAGTGTGGGCGGCCCCGTCCACTCCCTGCAGCAGGCAGGGGCCTTCGCGTCAGACCCTGCTTGCCCCGGCCCCCACGCCGTCTGTCCCGTGGGCGCTGCACCCTGGAGCTCGGGGCAGGGGGTGGGCCCGAGGGCAGCCGCCGACAGGGGTGGGAGCCACGCTGGAACACGGCTGGTGGGGCCAGTGCTGGGGTGGCCGGGGGCTCCTGGGGCCTGGTCCCCTCCCCAAGGCCGCTGCCTGCCCCCGTCTCGGCTGCCGCCCCTCGCCAGCCCCTGGCCGCTCCCATGCCCAGCCACTGAGCTCTGACAGCTGGGGGGCTCTGGAGAGGACTCTGCGCCGTGTGACATTTCACCCCGTGGCCTTTTCCTTTCTCCTTCACCCTCTTCACAGGAGCTTTCATAAAGCACTCGTCTTTTTGTTCTGTTTTTTCATGGGGTGAAATTTGTTTTTCTTAAATGAACTCTGCTTGAATTGCTGAAAGATAAATTAGCACTTCTATATATAAATTAGAAATCCTGGAATCCCAGAAATGTTTAAAGAAAATGTGCTGCCATCCCCCGCTGCGTCCTGTTTAGCCTCCATCTTTTCACCTGAACCCAGGAAGATTCAAGGGGCAGAACTGCATAGACCTTTTTTTTAATGGTCAAACCTTAAACATCAAACATTCCTGACACACAAACATTCCATGACATGGTCACAATATCATCACCATGGCCATTTCTTAGGATATTTGTATCACTCCAGAAAAAGAAATAAAAAGAAAAAAATTCATATATACCATGTCCCTTACCCCTTCTTCTCATTGACTCCTAGTGTTTCAATCTACTCAATTTATTTTAACCTTCATATCCTCCTATTATTTATTTATTTTTTTCCATATTTTTTACTTATCATTTAGACCCTAGATAAAAGGAGCATCAGACACAAGGCTTCCACAATCCCACAGACACACTGCAACAGCTACATTATCATACCATCATCTTCAAGAAACACCACTCCTGGAACACAGCTCTATAGCTTGAGGCATTTCCCTCCAGCCACTCCAATCCAACATACACTAAAAAGGGATTTCTATACAATGCATAAGAACAACCTCCAGGACAACCTCTCGACTCTGAAATCTCTCAGCCACGACACTTTATTTTGTCTCATTTCTTTCTTCCCCCTTTTGGTTGTGAAGGTTTTCTCAGTTCCTTGATGCTGGGTCCCGGCTCATCCCGGGAGTCCTGTCCCACGTTACCAGGGAGATCTGCACTCCTGGGAGTCACGTTCCACATGGGAGGAGGGCAGTGACTCACCTGCTGAGTTGGCTTAGAGAGAGGCTACACTGAGTTCTCTGGGGGTGACTCTCAGACCTAACAGTCTGTTCTTTGTAGGGCTAATTTTCAAGGCCTTCATTTTTATTCTGAGCTACCTGTGCTTTGATTGTTTAAATGAGCTATCTAGACAGGTTGAGTTAGATTATGAGCTACAGAAGATTCAGGTTCTGGATAAAATAAACCTTTCTTCCTTTGGTCTCAAAGAGTAGGTGAGGTTCTAAAGTACACACAATGTCTTCCTTACCCCTGTGTCCTGAATTACCTTAATCCTGACTCGACTGCCTTCATTTTCATCTCTGAACACCAGGTTATACATATATAAAACAGCCTCTAAAAATACAGAGATAATAATCACCATTCTAGACAAAATGTGACTGCTAGAAGAGCTTACAATCCAGGCCCGTTTCCTTATAAGCATTTTCTAAATAAGACCATATAATAATCACTCTTTTGTTTCTGGCTTCTTTTGCCTTCACAAATAGCCCACAGGTTCACTCACCATGTTGCATGCCTCACAACTCTGCTCTATGGAGAAGCACACTAGTTCATCATAAGTTTACACCTTCATTGGCCAGCCCACTTCTCAGTCAGTGCCTCCTTCAGCCACCTGCATTCACCAGGCATCATGTATAAAGTCCAAAGTCCACAGGCCATCAACACTCTCAATTTTAGGTAATTTCATTGTTCCCGAGAGAAAGAAAACCAATACATACACTCTCACCAAACAGGAAATCAAAACCTCGCCTTAACTATTGTCCTCACCCCATTACTTACCTCTGCTGTTGCTATGGTGGTGCTGATGGTTTCCTTTGGAACATAGCTCATAGCATGCAATAGCAGTTTTCGCCCTGTAGCCAGGACTTAAACACTCTTTGTACACAAATCACACCTCTGAAGCAGTCCTTGCAAGAACTAATTAATATTTCTAGTGTTAATCAGTCGGACGCATAGGTCTATACAACCCTTTTCCATCATGCTCCTCTTCAATATGGTAAAATTACTTACAGCCCCTCTAGAAAACTACCTGTGCTCCTATCCCTTGACATTTTAATTCAACCTCATTAGCTAACCATTCACACATTTCTAGCTTCTATGTATCTCTAACCCCCCTATATTGTATAAGCCCTGATTTTACCTTTACCATGGTCATAAAAGTGGAATGATACACTATCTGTCCTATCATGTCTGGCTTATTTCGCTCAGCATTATGTCCTCAAGGCTCATCCATAATGTCATGTGCTTCAGGACGTCACTTTGTCTTACAACTGCATAATATTCCATCCTATGCATATACTACATTTTGTTGATCCACTCATCTGTTGATGGGCACCTGGATTGTTTCCATCTTTTTGTGACTGTGAATAATGCTGCTATGAACATCAGTGTCACTGCTTTCAGCTCTTCTGGGTGTATACTGAGTAGTGCTATTGCCAGGTCATAGGACAATTCAATATTTGGTTCCCTAAGGAACCGCCAAACTGTCTTCCACAGTAGCCGTATCATCATACATTCCCACCAGCAGTGCATAAGTGTCCCAATTTCTCCACAACCTCTCCAACATTTATACTTTCCTGTTTGTTTAATAGCAGCCATTCTTGTAAGTGTGAGGTGGTATCTCATTAAGTCTTGATCTGCATTTCCCTTATAGCCAATGAAAATGAACATTTCTTCATGTGCTTTTGAGCATCTGTATTTGCTCTTCAGAAAAATGCCTTTTCGTATCTTTAGCACATTTATAATTGGATTGTTTGTTCTTTTGTTGTTGAGTTATATGATTTCTGTATGTATACAGGAAATCAAACCTTTATCTGATGTGTGATTTCCAAATATTTTCTTCCAATGAGTTGGCTGCCTCTTCACCTTTTTGACAAAGTCTTTTGAAGTGCAGAAGCATTTGATTTTGAGGAGTTCCCATTTATCTATTTTTTCTTTTGTTGCTTGTGCTTTGGGTGTAAAGTTTAAGATGCTACCTCCTATTACTAGGTCTTGAAGATGTTTCCCTACATTTTCTTCTAGAAGCTTTATGGTGCTACCTCTTATATTTAGGTGTTTGATACATTTTGAGTTAATTTCTGAATAGGGTGTAAGATAGGGGTCCTCTTTCATTCTCTTGACAATTGATATCCAGTTCTTCCATGCCCAATTATTGAAAAGACTGTTTTGTCCTAGTTCAGTGGATTTGGGGGCCTTGTCAAAGATCAGCTGACCATAGATTTGGCTATTTCTGCACTCTCGATTCAATTCAATTGGTCAGTGCTTCCATCTTTGTGCCAATACCATGCTGTTTTGACCACTGTGGCTTTATAATAAGTTTTAAAACCAGGAAGTGTTAATCCTCCCACTTCATTCTTCTTTTTTTAGGATGCTTTTAGCTATTAGGTCTCTTTCCCTTCCAGATGAATTTTGTAATTAGCTTTTCCAAGTCTTCAAAGTAGGTTTTTGGGATTTTGATTGGTACCGTGTTGAATCTGTAGATCAATTTGGGGAAAATTGACATCTTATCTATATTTAGCCTTCCTATCCATGAGCAGAGAATGTCTTTCCACCTGTTTAGATCTCCTCTGATTTCTTTTAACAATGTTATGCAGTTTTCTGTGAACAAGTCCTTCACATCCCTAGTTAAGTTCATTCCTAGGTACTTGATTATTTTAGTCGCTATTTTGAATGGAATTTTTTCCTCAATCGACTCCTCAATTAGGTCATTGCTTGTGCACAGAACCATTACTGATCTTTGCACATGAACTTGATATCCTGCGAGCTTGCTGACTTTATTAGCTCAGGTAACTTTGTTGCCGATTTTTTCAGGATTTTCCAAGTATAGGATCATGTCATTTGCAAATAATGAAAGTTCCCAATCGGATGCCTTTTATTTCTTTGTTCTGCCTGATTGCTCTGGCTAGAACTTCTAGCACAATGTTGAATAATAATGGTGACAGTGGGCGTCCTTGTTTCATTCCTGATCTTGGGGGAAAGCTTTCTGTTTCTCTCCACTGAGTATGATGCTGGCGATGGGTTTGCCATATATGCCCTTTATCATATTGGAGAAATTACCTTTGATTCCTATCTTCTGAGGTGTTTTTATCAGAAAAGGATGTTGAATTCTGTCAAAAGCTTTTCCAGTATCAATCAAGATGATCATATGATTTTTCCCTTTCAATTGTTAATGTGCTGTATTACATTACCTGATTTTCTCATGCTGAACCATACTTGCATTCCTGGCATAAACCCCACTTGGTCATGGTGTATAATTATTTTAATATGTTTTTGGGTTCGATTTGCTAGTATTTTGTTGAGAATTTTGGCATCTATTAGTTCATTAGGAAGAGTGGCCTGTAGTTTTCCTTTCTTGTAGAATTTTTACCTGGTTTTTGTATTAAAGTGATGTTAGTTTCATAAAATGAGTTAGGTAGTGTTCCTTTTTCCTCGATTATTTTGGAAAAGTTTAAGCCAGATTGGTGTTAGCTCTTTTTGGAATGTTTGATAAAACTCCCCTGTGAAGCCATCTGGCCCTGGGCTTTTCTTTGAAGGAAGATTTTTGATGACTGATTGAATCTCTTTCCTTGTGATTGGTTTGTTGAGATCTTCTATTTCTTCCTGAGTCAGTGTAGCTTGTTTGTGTGTCTCCAGGAATTTGTCCATTTCATCTAAGTTGTCTAGCTTATTGGCATATAGTTGTTCATAGTATCCTCTTATGATTTCTTTTATTTCTTCAGGATCTGTGGTAATATACCCCTTCTCATTTATGGATTTGTTTATTTGCATCCACTCTCTTTTTTTCTTTGTCAGCCTTGCTAGTGGTCTATTGATTTTACTGATTTTCTCAAAGAACAAACTTTCGTTTTTATTGATTCTTTCTATTGTTCTTTTGTTATCCCATTCATTTAACTCTGCTTTAATTTTTGATATTTCTCTTCTTCTATTTGCTTTGGGGTTAGTTTTCTGTTCTTTCTCCAGTTCCTCCAGGTGAGCAGTTAAGTCTTCAATTTTTGCTCCTTCATGTTTGTTTGTTTTTTTTAATTTTTAAAAATTTTTCTTTCTTGTTTTTTAATATAGGCATTTATGGCAATAAATTTCCCTCTCAGCACAGCTTTGGTGCATCCCATAAGTTCTGATACATTGTATTCTCATTTTCATTCGTCTCCAGATTGCTACTGATTTCTCTAGCAATTTCTTCTTTGACCCACTGTTTATTTAAGAGTGTGTTATTTAATTTTCATATATTTGTGAAAGTTTTCATTCTTTGGTGGTTTTTGAGATCCAGCTTCATTCCACTGTGATCAGAGAAGGTGCTTTGAATAATTTTGATGTTTTTAAATTTATAAAAACCTGTTTTGGGCTCTAGCATATGATCTATCCTGGAGAATGTTCCACGAGCACTAGAAAAAAATGTATATCCTGGCATTTTGGGGTGTAATGACCTATAAAGTCTGTTAGGTCTAATTCATTTATCAAGTTATTTAACTTCTCTATTTCCTTGTTATCTTCTGTCTGGTTGTTCTATCTATAGAGAGTAGTATATTGAAGTCTCCTACTGTTATCGTTGAAACCTCTATCACTCCCTTCAGTTTTGCCAATCTCTCTGTTTCATTGACTTTGGAACTCCGAGATTGGGAGCATAAACATTTACGATTGTTATTTTTTCTTGGTGAATTGTCTCTTTTATTAATATACTGTGTCCTCCTTTGTCTCTTATGATGTCTTTACATGTAAAGTCTATTTTGTCCGATATTAGTATAGTTACTCCTGCTTTCTTTTGGTTACAACTTCTGTGGAACATCTTTTTCCATCCTTTTCCTTTCAAACCATTTGTATCCTTGTGTATAAGATGAGTCTCTTGTAAGCAGCATATATCTGGATTATATTTCTTAATCTATTTTGCCAATCTGTATCTTTTAATTGGTAAGTTTAGTCCATTAACATTCAAAGTTATTACTGAAATGGCATTTCTTGAATCCACCATCCTATCTTTGGATTTTGCTTATCAGATCTCTATATTCTTTTCTGTCTATTTCTTTTCAACCTTTAAGTTACCCTGACTGGTACTCTTCAATTCTGTGCCTTCCTCCAGATGTCCCTCGCCTGTCTTTCTTTTTCAGCTGGCAGAACTCCCTGTAGTATTTCTAGTTGAGCTGGTCTCTTGTTGACAGATTCTTTCAGGATTTGATTGTCTGTGAAATTTTTAATCTCTTCCTCAATTTTGAAGGACAGTTTGGCTGGGTACAGAAGTTTTGGCTGGAAGTCTTTCTTTCAGGATCTTCAGTGTATCATACCACTGCCTTCTCACCTCTATAGTGCCAGTTGAGCAGTCTGAACTCAGTCTTATGTGGTTTCCCTTGTATGTGGTATAATGTTTTTCTCTTGCCAATTTCAGGATTTTACCCTGCTCTTCAACATTTGACAGGCTGATTAATATGTGTCTTGGGGAAGGCTTATTTGGATTTATTCTATTTGGATTTTGTTGGGTTTCTTTGATTTGTATATATATGTCCTTTATAAGGGTTGAGAAGCTTTCCTCCATTATATCCTCAACTACTCTTCCTGGCCCTTTACTCTTCTCTTCTCCTTCTGGGACACCAGTGATTTTTACATGTATGCATTTTGTTTTGTCCATCATTTCCCTGAGATCCAACTCAGAATTTTCCATCTTTTTTGCCATTTGCTGTTTTGATTGTTCAAAATTAGTTGTCCTGTCCTCTAGATCACTTATTCTTTCTTTTGCCTCTTCAAATCTGCTATTTTGTGTCTCCAGTATTTTTTATTTGGCTGACAGCATCTTTAATCACTATGATACCTGCTGTTTTTCTATTTAGTCTTTCAAATTCCTCTTTATGCTCTTCTAGATCTTCCTGATCTCTTTTATGTCATTAGTCATCCCATTTATTTTATTTAGTAGAGTTATATGAACACCTTTGATTCAGTGTCCCAGAGTCTGCGTCTGCTCTGGTGCTCTAATTTGGTCGTTAGGCAGGACTATGCCTGCATCACGATTATGCTTAGTGATCTCCTGCCGTCTTTGTGGTGTGTGAGTCTCTTGACAGGTTTACTTTGGGAGCTGACTTCCCCAGTCGTCTAATGCTTCATGTCTGCAGGGTGGGTGTGAAGCAGGAGGCACAACAGCGCAGTGGTGCGTTGCAGCGCAAATAGAGGCACAGGCTGGGAACACTGCGCTGGTGCCTTTGAGCATGGGGTGCATGCCATGGGGTTGCAGAGGTGCAGTGTGGGGTGCAGCTCAGGCAGAGCTTGGAGCACAGGAGCAGGGTGTGGTGTGGGGAGCGCAGAGGTAGCGGGCTCCTAGTCCCGGTGTCCCCGTCCGTGCCCTCCCGAGGGCTCTGGGCTTCCGTTTGGAAAGGTGCATGTTAGGCTGTTTGCATCGGCTGGGTGGTCTGTTTCTCTGCTTCTCATGCTTCAGCTTTTGCAACCAGGGTCTCCGTATGTGGTGTAGAAGAGCCCCCGGGTCACTCACACCCTGGATCGCCTCCTCAGTCGCCTTTCTTTCTGTTCTCTAGCTGTTCCTTGGAGCGGGGGTGAACCCGATTTACCCAATTCCGCCATCTTCCTGGAAGCCTCTAGCCCACCATCTTCCCAGAACCTTGAGTCCAGCCATTTTGCAGTGCTTTTTGCTGTCTGACTCAAAAAGCCTCTTTTTTATTTATTTTTGGCAGCCACACCCCCTCTCTGCTGGGACGAAAACTAGTACCTTTAATGCTTATTCCAGGTTTCTCTGTGCTGGGTGCCTATTTTCAGTAGTCAGAAATTGTTAATACCACAAGTGGAGCTTGGCTGAGCTCAGCCCTCACTGCTGGTAAAGTCTGTTTCCTTTCCCCCGGGGGAACCAGGCTGCCACGCCCACAGGGGAGGGGCACCGGCCTCTGCAGCTTGGGAACTTACAATTCTGGGTGAGCGCACAGCTGGACCAGCTTGTCCAGACTGGGGTACGCTGTGTGTCCCGTCGCTGACTTGGCTGTTCTGTCCGGTTCCTGGCTAGTTCCTAGCTGCTCTGGAGGACGAACTAAATCCCACACCGCACTAAGTCGCCATGTTGCCCTGATTCCTCCGGGTAGACTTTTTAAGAGCCTGCTAATTTTAACTGAAATTCAATTAAACAAAGTGAAATTTATCAATTTTTCCTTTTATGGGTCATTCTTTTGGTGTCTCATCCAAGAACCTCTCTCTAGATCCCAAAGATGTTTTGTTATTTTATTTCTAAAAGTTTTGTTTTAGTTAAGCTAAAATATAGATCCATTTTGAGTTAACTTTTGTATAAGGCATTAGGTTTAGGCCAAGCTCTTAATTTTTGCCCATAAACATTTAATTGCTGTAGCACCTTTGATTGAAAAGACTATCCTTTCTCAATTGAATTGCTTTTGTGTCTTTGTCAAAAATCAGTGGAGCATGTTTGCAGGGGTCCATTTCTGTGTTCCCTATTCTGCCCCCTGTGTGTCGACCCCTTGGCCAATACCACATTCTCAATTACAGTGACCACACAGTGAACCCAGGTCAGGAATGAGGTAGGGAATTCCTCCCACTTTATCCTTCTTTTCAAAGACTATTTAAGCAATCAAGGGCCTGGAACTTGATAATACGTTTTAGAAAAAGCTTGTTTATGTTTATAAAAGACTTCACTAAATTGCTGACAGGAGTTAAACCTACACCTTAGCTGGGGGAGAACTGACACCTCAACCACGTTGCAGCTCCCAATTCACGAGCTCGGCGCATCTCTCCACTTACCTCCGTCTTCACTGGTTTCCTTCCTCAGCATTTTGCAATTTTCAGCACATGGGTCATGCACATGTTTTATTAAGTATATACCACAGTATTTCATTTTCCTTGGAGCCATTGTAAAAGATGCATTCTAAATTTCAGTTTCTGCATGTTCATTGCCAGTTCATAGAAATGTGGTTGATTTCTACATGTTGTTCTTATAACTCGTGACCTTGCTGAACTCACTTATTAATGATAGGAGTTACTTTGTTCTATTTTATCAGATATTAATATAGTCATAACTGCTTTTATTCAATTGTTTGCATGGTATATCTTTTCTCCTCCTTTTACTTCCAAACTTCCAATCCCATTGAATTTGAAATGAGTTTCTTATAAGCAGCATATCATGGGTTGTGTCCTGGCTCTGCTGATCTGTCTTTTGATTAGTGTAAATAGACCATTTACAATTATTGATACATTACTATCAACAATTTATTATTGATACATTAGTTCTTAACTCTGTTGTTTTTAATATTTTTTTTTCTACTTGTTTCCTCTGTTTCTCTTTCCTTGACTTTATGAGGGTTACCTGAGCACATTTTAGGATTCCACCTTGGTGGATGTATAGTGTTTTTGTGTGTATCTTTTTTTTTACAGTTTTTGCAGTGGTTGTGCTAGCTGCTGCAATATACCTATATGATTATAACAGTCTACCGGCAACAACTTTTGACCATTTTGAGTGAAGTGTGGAAACTTAACTTCTATGTAGGTCTCTTTACCTTCCCCATTCATCAATAAAATTGTATTCAGAATCAAAGGGTGCTATCACATTTGTTTCAATGGACAAATATCATACATAACATTTATGAGGATAAAGATATTCCATTGTATGTACCTAAATTTATGTTCTTTTTGTTTTCCATCTTTCTTCCTGATGTGCTGAGATTATTTCTTTCATCATTCATTTCCATCTGAAGAACTTCATTTGGACAATCTCTAAGAGCATATCTGCTAGCAATAATTTCCTTTAGCTTTTCTTTATACAGGAACGGTTTTATTCACTTTTCATTCCGAAAGGATTGTTTTTCTAGATATAAAATTTTCAGCTGACGATTCTTTAATTTCAGCACTGCAAACACAGTGGATCACTTCTTTCTTGTCTCCATGGTTTCAGATGAGAAATCAGCTTTCAATCAAGTTGGTTTTCCCTTATAAGAAATATCTCCATTCTTGTGTCAGCTTTCAAGATGTTCTGTTTGTCTTTAGGGTTCAGAGTTTAATTTTGGTGTATCTTGGCTTGAATTTCTTTGGGTTTATTCTGTTTGGAGCTCACTCAGCTTCCTGAATTTATAAGCTTGTGTCTCTTACCAAATTTGGAAACTTTTCATCCATCATTTCTTTGAATATCCCATCAGGTCCACTCTCTCCCCACCACCCTGGGACCCCACTGTGATTTTGGATCTTTGGTTGTTTTCACACAGGTCCCAGGTCTCTGTTCATTTTTTTTCAGTCTGTTTTCTCTCTGCTGCTCAGATTGGGTGAACCTTATTGTCTTGTTCTCAGCTTACTGGTCCTCTGTCATCTCCACTCTACCCCTGAGCCCATCTGGCCAGTTTTTATGTATTTTATTTTGTTCTTTAGTTTTTATTATAACTTCTATTTCTCTGCTGATGCTTGCTATTTTTTATTTAATCCAAGAGAATCTGTCAGGGATTGCTGAAGCATGTTTAATGACGGCTATTTTAACATCCTTGCCAGACGATTCTGGCATCTGCTTTATCTCAGCGTTGGCATCAGTTGGTTGTTTTCTCATTCCAGTTGTGATATTCCTGGTTCTTGAACTGACCGGTGATTTCCAATTGTACTCTGGACCTCCTGTTTGTGTTTGGAGACCCTGGGTCCTCGTGGATCTTTAATTTTAGTGGACACTTGGCTTGTCGACGGTCAGCACGTGGCTCTGGCTGTTTTCAGAGTCGTGGTGCTCTTTACCCCTCGGCTCTGCTTCTCTGGTGGGTGCCACTGGCCTTGTCAGGGCTGCCCGGGGGGGAGGGCAGGGGCTCACGGGTGGACCGCACGACTTCCAGATGGCGCGTCTGTGAGGTGGACCGAGCAAAGCTGCGTCTGGGCAGGAGAGGAGCATCTCCACCCCGACAAACAGGCTTCCTGGACACAGTTGCCCGTGGCGGCTGGGATCCTTGTGTCCCTTGTCCATCCCACCCACTTGCCCCATGGGCTCTGGGTTGGGGAGGGGATGGTGAGGCCAGAAGCACGGAGAGATTTAGGGGCAGGACCTTGCAGGGGCTGGGTGCTTGGCTCTAATCTCCTGGTGGACAGGGGGGTCTCAGGCCCTGTGGGGTGGAGGGTGCTTCCTGGGCCATTTACATCTGTGGGGGCTCCCGGCTGGTCCTCTGCGTTGGTGCCGGGCTTGCCCGAGGCTCCAGGCGGACCCCACAGAGTCCGAGAGGGGTGGAGCATGGCCTCCTGCTGCCCGGGGAGGGCTGGAGAGTGCTGGGCATAGCGGCCTCCTCCACGACGGGGCCGCTGCTCTGCACTCCTGAGCCCAGTGCCTGTCGCCCTCTGCGGCCTCCACGCCTCCTCCCGAGGCTCCAGCCCAAGCAGGGAGACCGGCCTGCACGGCATGTCCAGACCGAAAGCCTCTTTCCAAGTAACTTCTCAGATTCCATCTTAGCAACTGCAGGGCTGGCGAGTGATGCGTTCACGAGAAGAAAGGTTATTTCTAACTGTAAAAGCAATTAGGAAAAGTGTATGCTGAATGGGTTTGTGAAGCACACACTCACGTAGGTACACGGTGTTCATTTAAACAGAAAGCTTGGAGCACTGACATGGAAAACATCATTTGAGAGATGACACCAAAAAATCTCATCAGGGACAGCAGAAGCCACTGCCTCCCATCGGGTGGTTTTCTATTCCACCCGCTGAGCGGCATTTACATCCCGTCACCTCTAAGACCTAAGACGGCCCTTTGGAAGTAGAACTAACTCCTTCTCCCAATTTCACAGCTGCAGTTCATCAGCCAGGACACGGGATGGGGGTTGCTGGAGAAGGCTCACATGGTCTTAAAGCCGTGTTCTTCCCAAAAAGGGCATCGCCACCACGGGGCGCTGCACACGACAAGCAAGATAGCACCAAAGGAATGAATTTATCCTTCGATCATCGCAGCCCTAAGTCGTGAAGTGGTCTGTCAAGGCCCCACGGGCAGGTGAGCAATGCTGGTGCAGCGAGCCTGCCTGCTGCACCCTCCACCCTGTCCCATGGGCCTGTGCAGGCTCTTCCACCGTGGGCGCTTCAGGTCTCAGTGAGGAGGGGGAGGGGGAGGGGGAGGAGGAGGGGGAGGAGGGGGAGGAGGGGGAGGAGGGGGAGGGGGAGGGGGGGAGGAGGGGGGAGGAGGAGGGGGAGGAGGGGGAGGAGGGGGAGGAGGAGAGGGAGGAGGGGGAGGAGGAGAGGGAGGAGGGGGGAGGGGGAGAAGATGGCAATGAAGACGACTACAATGACGAGTGAAAAAGCCATAAACACCAGCTTCCATCTTGAGCTCCCGCAGAGGGAAGAACTGCAAATGCCCCGAGACTGTAAGAAGATCAGAGGAGCATCCCTGACCTAGGCCGAGTGAATCAAGAGCTGCAGGGTAGGGCGCTGGCAGGCAGGGCGCCGGCCAGCAGGGAGGGTGCTGGGCCATGCTGACTCCCGCTCATCTCACGTAAGAAAGCCGAGTGGACACGCTGTCCCCTCCATGTCTGAGAAGCAGCGAGTCGCCTGGAGCCCAGGGGCCACGCTCGGGGGTGGGCAGTGAACTGACCTTCACGAAGCTGCCGAGACACTGCCCGTCGCCGCTGGGGATGTGGAAGCGGCGGTCGAAGCGGATGTCCCAGTGCTTGCTCTCGTGGGTGGTGACTGTCCAGGTGCACCTGCTGTTGTCAGGGAAGTCCTGTGGCCAGCGAGGGGAGCTGAGCGAGCCCGCGTTGGTGTGGAGCAGCCCCCCACAGCCTGGAAAACCAGCAGGGACTCAGCGTCTGGGAGGTGGGCCACAGGCTGGGAAGCGGGCCACAGGCTGGGAAGCCCGAGACCCCGGGCACAGGGCCTCCGGCCGCACCTGCCCACCGCCCAAGGCCGCGGCCCCGCACGGAGACGGCAGTTTCCGTCCTGCAACACAGCGAAGTTTTGCTCTTTTCCAGGCTACCCAGCATGTGTAGCCTGGAGATGCCAAGCTCCACGTTTTATTACCACTAACACTTGGGACCCCAGCTCCGTGCCCCTCTGTAACTGTCGTTAATGCATGAGACCTGAGAAAGTGATGGGCAGGGAGTCCTTCAACTAAGCACCCCACTCACTCAGGGCGAAACCGAGCAGTGGGTGAGAATAAATTACATGGATAGGAAGAAAGAAGAATCTAGAATTATCTCACATTATTAAAACACATACTTGACTCCACAAAAAATATGAACTCAAAACAAAAACAAGTGAAAGGAAAGAGCATTAGAGCTGGTCCGCCCCCAGCTCACTGCACTGCAGCGTGGCCAGCCATCCACGACGGCCTTCGCGGGGCTCACGGAGGGCTCGGGCCAAGCTCTGCAGAACCCCAGAGCGTCCCACGTGAGCCCCGTATGTTGGAGAATTTTCATGAGGTTTACACCCTGCAGGCACCAAAGCTACTCCTGAAGTCAAACCAGTCACGTTCTAATCCACGGGCAGAATGGTGGTCGTGGGGGATGCCACACTCCTGTGTCCTGCGGCCTTCCCGGGGGCCACCCTCAGCAGCTCCCCAGGCCCGAGGCCCAGCCACCCCGCCCTACCCTCAGCTCAGTCCCCAAGCTCCCCGTGCCTCCAGGGGCATCAGGCCCCTCTCAGATTCCGGGAGTAGGGCCCCCCAGGATGGCAGGAACCCAGAAACCCCCAGCTCCTCCCCTGTTCAGACCCGGGCTGGGCCGGGCGGGGGGCGCACCCCCTGGGCAAGTCAACCTCGTGGGAGGGCCCCGAGGAAAGGCACTGGGTGCAGCCACTCCCACCTGAGGCCCGCGTGCTCCACGTGGCACGAAATCCACAGTGCTGCCCCGAGCCGTCCGAGAGGAAGGTCACCACCAGCTGGCCGGAGCCTGACTCGATGGAGCTGGGCCGGGTGTCCCCGCAGTAGTGCCCGATGACAGGGGACCCTGGAGAGCCGCCGTTCCTGACGGTGACCGAGTCCCAGGCACAGGTTGTGTGGGCTTCGACGTCGAAGTCTGTGAACAGGAGCTGCAGGAGGGAAAGGCCAGGCTCATGCTCCGGCCAGCAGGGGTGTCCACCCGGGGGGCTGCCCTACACCCCCTTTCATTTATTTTTAATTGACATGAATTTTTACAGCTGCCCCTCAGGTGTCCATCCCCTGCCCTGCCCTGCTCTTCCCTGTGAAGGTGCTTCCTGCCACGGCTGGGCTGGAAGGGAAGCGTGCGCCCACCTACAGGCTCTCCATGCTTCTGCACCCCCCCAGAGCTGTGGGCACCCCTGAGTGTCCCCTCTGAGGGTTCTCAGGCCCTGGGGGCTTCCCACCTGCCCTGCACACATGCCCTGCCCACATACCCTGCACCCTGCCCACGACAAGTCCTGCACACCTGTCCTGCACACCTGCCCTGCACACCTGCCACACGCCCTGCACACCTGCCCACAAGCCCTGCATGCCTGCCCTGTGCACCTGTCCTGCACACCTGCCATGCACACCCGCCCTGCACTTACCTGCCCTGCACACCTGCATGCCTGCCCTGTGCACCTGTCCCGCACACCTGCCCTGCACAGCTGCCCTGCACTTACCTGCCCTGCACACCTGCCCTGCACACCTGCCCTGCACTTACCTGCCCTGCACACCTGCCCTGCACACCTGCATGCCTGCCCTGTGCACCTGTCCCGCACACCTGCCATGCACACCTGCCCTACACTTACCTGTCCTGCACGCCTGCCCTGCACTTACCTGTCCTGCACACCTGCCCTGCACACCTGCATGCCTGCCCTGTGCACCTGTCCCGCACATCTGCCATGCACACCTGCCCTGCACACCTGCCCATGACAAGCCCTTTGTGTACACGGGGGGCTGGGGGCCACCATCCCGCAGCCCCGGATTGCCTGTGCCGGCCACCCGCACTCACGGTGATGGTGTGTCCTGGGGGTGCATCCAGTAGCCAAGCGCAGTGGGTACTGCTGCCGTAGGGGGCGGGGTAATTGGGGCTCGCCAGCACGCCGCCCTCACCCATCTGCATCCCGCCACAGTCTGAAATCAGATTTCCAGCACTCTAAATAGGTAGAAGAAAACATACCTGCAAAGCCAGATGAGTCCCTACAGCCGTCATATCTCATGACCAAAAAGCAAAAGAATAAGTAAATAAAATTGGATAAAAGCAAAGTGAAATAGGGTGAAAGAACAGAATTAAAAAGCAAACCGTTTGAGAAGAAACCAGGCACAAAGTGCTACATGTAGTATGCGTCCATTTATATAAAGTGTGAGTATAAATAAGTCCATACAGGCACAATTCGACAGCAGTTACACAGGACCGGGGAAGGGTCGAGGGGCTGAGAGGAACCTGGTAAGGGCCTGGAGTTCTTCCTTGTGGAGTAAGGTGTTTGAAAGTTGATGGAGGCGGCGAGCACCCGGCTCTGTGACCACACCGAGGCCCGGATGGTGCAGGGTGGGTGGACTGTAGGCCCAGCAGCTCAGTGACATGCTCATAAAAGCAAGCTGCCTCCACTTCCATGAGGGAGACAGGCTCAGGTTCAGTACGGGGGAGGAGCACGGCCTGCCCCAGAACCTGGGAGACCAGATGGCGTCCTAAGCCACAGCAGCCGCCGGGAGGACCCGCCGGCCCAAGCCGGCCCCAGGGCAGACGGGCTGCAGGCAGTGGCCTCCTCACGGTCACTAAGCGCCCACACGCGTGACTCGGCCTTCAGGCCGCACGTCCGCTCAGTGGGCTGGAGGACCGGGACACTCTAGGCAGAGTCTGGTCTGAAGCTCAGTGCAAACGAATGCGTCCTATGCCTGACCCCTTTCTTTCCTCCTGATAAATAAAAATCAACCGGCAGGATGGTTGACAACCATTGTCTTCCCTTCCTCAACCGACCAACCAAGAAACACCAGATAAACCACAACTCGAGCACCGACTACATCGCCAAGCTCAGGGGGAAGGAAAGGGGATCTCCCAGTCCCACAAGTAGGAAGTGAACTCAAGTCCAGAGGCGTGGCTCCAGATTGCACGTGCAAGCTGCAAGGGCTGCAGATGCTCAGTGTGAGCTAGAGGCCGGGTCTGAGTCTCTGGGGACCAGGAGAGTGAGAAGATACGGCCTCAGACACCACAAGAGGGAAGGGTGGCGACTGAGACCCTTCATCGCAGGGACCTAGAAGACAGGTGTGCCAGGGAAGAGAGGAGGAAGGAAGCTTTCTCATCCCCCAGGAGCCGCGGGGAGGGGAGGGATCTGCCGTCTCAAGCAGTACTCGGATGGGATGCAAATCCGACCCAAAACACTGGTAGACAATACCCATTAATGTACATAAACACATGTCATGCCCAAACAGGATGGTTTAACAGGAGAAAGGTCCTTTGAAAGAATTCACCCATTAATACACTGAATAAGGAAAAAATAGGAACATCTCAAAAGTTGCCGGAAAAATCCTTTGATAAAATCTAATATGCGTTAATGATTAAAAAATAAACTCTTGTGTATTCAGAATCAAGGGATTTTCTTGAATCTGATAAAGGATATTTACTGAAAATCTGATAGCAACCAAATTATTTAACAATGAACTGCCATAGGCATTTTTATAGGGTCAAAAAAATACATTATCAACATTATAGTGGTCTAGCTAATGGAATAAGAGAAGAAAAGGAAATGAAGTATTGAGACTAGAAGATAAAAAGTGCTATCATGTGCAGTTTGTAGGATTGTCTACATAGAAAAACTTAAGAGAATCAAATGAAAACCACTAACAGTCCAGAGGGATGTCTGAACTAGGGATCAGTGTATAAATATAAAGAAACCAACTAGAAAATGTCATTTAGAAAATCTTATTGATGTTAGCTACAAAACTAATAGCAACCTAGAAGTAAATCTAACAAAATATACCTGAAGTCTTAACAGAAGTATAAAACTTAACTATTTCTATTTAAATAGACTTTTTACCTACTTTACCCGCCTATTTTCTCACATGCCTCACCTGTGAAGGAATACTCCGCGTGGAATCCCACGTTCTCAACGCGCCCATTGGTGACGAAATGTACCCACACCTGAGAGTAAGGTGTGACCAGCGGCATCGCGGGCTGTGAATGGCCACAAAGTCTCCACATCAGAGGCCCATCGGCGTTACCTGAACAAAACATTCCCGTCGCTTTTGAGAACATACGAATGAGTCAGGAGGAATGAACACGAAGACACCCTCCCAGGGCCCTCGGTGCACGCCTGCACTGGGATTTGGTAACAGCCATTCCACGAAGACCCCACACGCCTTCGTCAGCACGAGGGAGGGCGTCCCTCCAGCTTGGCACAGGTGACTCTGGTGTGGGCTGCTCTCCAGTCTTACGAAGTCCCCTTTCCACAGGTATGCAGCAGGCAGGGCCCCTGCAGAGCCTCGTTTATGGCCCTCCGCTGCTGTGCCGGGCTAGCCTTCCAGATGCAGAAACACAGACCTCCAGCTGCCCCCATGGCTGGGGTAAAGAGCAGGTTGAATTTGGCGATGGGGCTTTGACAGGCAGCTGCTCTTCTTTACTCCGTCAGTTTGCAGTCTGACCAGGTGGAGGTGGTGAGAGGTCATCACAATTACCTGGGCAACAACCACCTACCGTTTTCCTCAAAGCTTCTCCAGACGTCCCCCTCTGAAAGCTGCGTTCTCCTGTCGAGTCCCTGGCCTGTGAGCACGGGCGTCCCTACCCCCTGCATCCTGCAAACTCTGCCTTCCTTGTCCTGAGGGAGGCAGCAGTGACCAGCAGGGCCACCCGGGACCCATCACGAGAACGGCTCCTGCGTCTGCTGCCCTCAGGTCACTTTCCTTTAAATTTTGGGATGACCTGGAACTCTGTGAGCCTTGGACAGTTCAGATGGCCTTCAGTGTCGTTTTCCGCCTACATTTACTTATTTACAGGGACAAGACAGTGTCCGGTACCAATGCGGACAGCCTGACGTGAAGTACGCCTTGACCAGAGGAGAGGATAAAGGTGGTGGATTTTCCGTGGATGAAGATGGTTACAGGTTCTTAAGAGCCTTATGGCTTACCAAGAACACTGCAAGACTTCTCTATTATGAAAACAATGAAGAACTTGGCTGCTTTGGGGACAATTCCCCAAATAGTTTCCATGTGTTTCCATCTAGAATATTCCAAAGTCTCCTTTGACTTCCAAGGCTAAAGCATCTCACAGCTTCTCTGTGGATCCTGCAAATGCAGGACTCTGCAGCTGCTCTGGCCTCAGGGCCATTCCTCTGAGCCAGGGGCGTTGAGTGGGAGGGCAGCCGGCCACTCGGGCAGGCAGTGGGAATCTCGGGTGTCTCATGGAAGGTCCAGCTGCCAACACTGACCCGTGTCACGTGGTGCATGGACACGGTTTTCTCAGCTTGGCCCAGAACTGCAGCCAGTTTCAGAAAGAACTGTGGGTTGTTCTCAGGTGACCTCCTTGCTGGTGGTCTGCAGTCATAACGTCCACTCCCACACGCACCTGGGAAAGGGGCCCCAGCTCCGAACTCACCTCCTCGAAACTCCAGGAAATCAAGCTGACAGTCTTGGTGACCCTCCAGGCGGAGATCCTCAAAGTGAATGTACACGGATGAGTTCTCCTGGTGTGGGCTGCTCAGGGTCCACTCGCAGTTCAGGTTTCGTGAGTAATTGCCGACTCCGTCGTACCCGGGGGAGGTGAAGTTTCCTCCTTGGGCGCTTGTGAGGGAGCCGCCACACACTGGGAAAACCAAAGGCCACAGGGAGCGGTGGGGTTCCAGCCCAGGGGCAGGGCAGCACCCCAACCCTGCCCAGGTCTGCGTGGGTGGGGCCGGGAGGGGTTGGCCTGAGGGGAGAGCTGCCAGCCAAGCAGCTTCTGTGTCACCCAGTGGGGAGGGCCGGGCAGCCAAGCCTCCGGTATGGACCACCCGTCCCCGACACTTCATTCCGAGGAGAGCTGAGATGGAGTGCTCGCGGGTCCCCGAGTCCCACCAGCCCCGGGACTGCCACTTGCTCAGAGACTCTGGTAACGCGGGTGCCAGCAAACTGGCTCCTTTTAGCAAGGGGGTGGGGAAAGCTCCTATAGCAGTGAAATCACACCGTCCTGCTTTTTGAATGTTCAGTTTCAGTATCTCTAAATTTCAAAACCATTAGATAATAGCACCAGCCCTAAAAGTAGAGGGACATTAAAATTGGAGGTTGTACTTGCAAATTTTAAGACACTCTCTATTGAATGTATCTCCCCACTAGTCTACACGGGAAATATGTATATGGATGGGTGCCTAAGGCCATGAAATCCGTTCTCCCCAATTCAAGGAGCTACTCTCTAGGGCAAAGTTCCCCTCTGCGAAGCGGCACAAAAGGGGCAGCCAGGAGTGGTGGCGCCAGCCGAGTGGCAGCATTGCCTGGAGCTGAGCTACACGCTCGCACACCAGTGTTTTTGAAAGTTTCTAACAGAAAACAGCAGTTTTCTTCCTGAAACAGGGAGTTTTCTGTCCGGGTGGGTCCCTATCTGGTTTGTCTCTGTCCTACCTGAAGGTCCCCACGTAATGTCCATCACGGAAGGGAAAGTGGACAGCTCGGCTGCCAGGAGCAGTCACCAGGCCCTGCTGGCGGAGGGCCAAGCGAGGGGCCACAGCCCCACCGTTACCTGCGTCTTCACTGGAACTGTAGGAAGCACTGAAGCCTCCATAGGGCCTGGATCCATCAGTGAAGAAAGTGACTCTCATGGTGTTTCCGGAAGATTCTACCCGCTCACTTACGTTCACACTGCTGCACAGCCTCTCCAGTTGGGGTGAGCTGGGTCTGAGGCCGTTGAATATCTGTTGGAAAAAATGGTTTGGCCTTTAACTCCCGGCTCTCCGACCTGAAAGTCCAAACGGAATTTCCCCACGGGGCAGGCTCTAGACCGGACCACAGGCCGTGGGCTCCTCAGAACCCGCTTTGTGGCCTCAGGACGGCGTCACGAATGAGAGCAGCAGCGACTTCCACCCCGCGGCGAGAGGCAGAACCCTGCTGTGACCTGCTGCTGGGGATGGACCCTCATCTCCTGCACTTAGACTCACGAGCTCACAGACCCGCTGCGGACCACCGACATTGAGCAAGGAGCCCCCGAGGCTGGAGCGTGTGGGAACGCAGCAGTCCCAGAAAAACCCAAATGGTGACTCTAAAACTCAGTCTTGACTGACGCAGGGCAAGATGGCGGTATGGTGAAGCGCGGAATTTGGTCTGTCCCCTAGGGCTGGGAACTGTGTGGAGCAACTGTCCAGGGGACTTGTGACCAGCTGCACGTCATGTAGCGTCAGGAATGGCGGAACGGCCGAGCCCCCACTCAGAACTGCAAGTTCCCAAGCTATGGGCGCTGGCGCCCCTCCCCCACAGGCAGGGTGGACTCACTCCCTGGGGCAAGGAGAGGCCCTTATCAGCCCACCGAGAATAGCCACCATGCCCGCCCTGCACCACGGCTGGGGAGAGGTGGACGGAGGGAGAAAGTGGCCCAGGAGTGCCATCTGCTGGGAAGCGTCGAGTAGAGCTCAACCCTATGAGAACTGGGCCTTGGTTAGGCAGGGAATTACTGACAAACCCAGTGCAAAACGGGACTTTCAACACAAACCCAGGCAAATACAAAGCCTTAGGCAAGTGAAGGGAACCTCATTAAGATAATCAAATGCCCCAAAACAACAGAAATTCACAAAGCACAGGAAGGTTCGGGCAGACATGGCCCAGCCAAATGATCAAGGTAAAACACAGGAGGGGACACAGAACTCAGAACAACTCATCAAGGAAGTTCGCAATGACCTAAAGGCTATCGGGAAGGCACTGGAGGAACATAAAGAAGAATCTGAAAGAATAAGTAGAAGAATAATGGATCTCACAAAGATGAAACGTACTTTACACCAAATTAAAAATATACTACAAACACACAACAGTAGATTTGAGAAGGTGGAAGAAAGAATAAGCAAGCTAAAAGAAAGGATGATTGAACTCGAACATAGAAAAGAACAAATGGCAAGAAAGATGGAAAAAAGGAATAGGATTTTGGGGAAATGACAGGCAATATGAAGCACACAAATACAAGAATCACTGGTATCCCAAAGGAGAAGAGAAAAGGCTGGCAACGTTAGTAGAAGAGATATTGGGGGAAAACTTCCCAACTCTTATAAAAGACATAAACATGTAAATTAAAGATATGCAACGAACCCAAATAGAATAAATACAAATAGGCCTACTCCAAGACATATGCCAATGAGACTGTCAAATGTTGAAGACAAGCAGGAAGTCCTGAAAGCAGCACGAGACAAGTGTTTCACCACATACAAGGGAAACCACACAAGACTGAATTCAGATCACACAACAGGCAGCTTGGTGGTGAGAAGATGATGTATTTAAGACCCTGAACGGGAAAGATATCCAGCCGAGAATCTTTTACCTAGCCAAGCTATCCTTCAAAATTGAGGGAGAGATTAAAATCTTTTCAGACAAACAAAGGCTGAGAGAATTTCACAAAAGACCCTACAAGAAATATTAAAAGGAGTTCCAATGGCTGAAAAAGAAAAAAGTAAACAGGAGATGGAGGTCTGGAAGAGGGTACAGAACTGAAGATACCAGTAAGGGTAATTTAAAGGATAAAAAGATAGATCTGACAAATAAAAACTAAAGGATACTTTTAGTTTATGGTGTATTGGAGAGGCTGGAGGGAAGTACCCGAAACTGTAGAGCTGTGTTCCAGCAGCCTTGATTCTTGAAGATGATTGTATAATGATACAGCTTTTGCAAGTGACTGTATGATTGTGGAAACCTTGTGTCTGATGCTCCTTTTATTCAGGGTATGGACACGAGTAAAAAAATAAGGACAAAAATAAATAAATAATAGGGGGATTTAGGGGTAAAAAAAATTGGGTAGATTGAAATACTAGTGATCAATGAGAGAGGGATAAGATATGGGACATATGAGTTTGTTTTTTTCTTTTTCTTTTGCTGGAGTGGCGCAAATGTTCTAAAGATGATCATGGTGATGAATACACAACTATGTGATGATACTGTGAGCCACTGATTGTATCCTGTGGATGGACTGTATGAGTGTGAAGACTTCTCAATAAAATTATTTTTTTTAAAAAAAGAACACCAGGGCTTGAACTGAGACTCTATAAAGGTTTCATGCACTGTGATTGCTTTCCTGGAACCTATAATTCCCAGAAGGTTTCTAGGTCAGATAAATCCTGAAACCAAGAGGGACAAGTCTCTTCACGATTATCAATTTATTACATCCCCTTAGCCGTTAGTGCTGACAACCCTTCTCAACATGAAAAAATCAGAACAGGCATTGTCTGAAGATCCCTATAGATTGGGAAAGGGATAAGAGGAAAAGGAGGAGGTATAACAGGGAAAACAGGATTTAACAAAACATATGACTGCTGAATCACCATATGAATATTCCTTCTAGCCTCCAGTGTTTTGGAGTACCTAGAAGTACCAGTGTTCTGAGATGGCAGAACAGTAGCACATGACAAACTCTGTAACTACTTGTTGAAGTGTACTTTGAAAGTTATTGCTTTTTTTCTGTCTTTGCTTTGCATATATAATTTTACAGTAAAAAAACAAAAAAACTAAGGGATAAGATGGTAGAGTCAAGAATTGCCTTTACAGTAATAAATTTGTTAGTCTGCGGTTTGGCCCAACCGCTAAACTATCGGGGACCCTCTACTCCTCAGCTTCTCACTGCTTGCTAGATGACACTGCCGCACGCAGAAAAGGGGCTCGAGCCGGGGGTCTGGGTCCAAGGGGCGCGCGCAGGAGACCTCGCTGTGGGTCTAAAGGACTGGAGGCCGAGTCAATTAAGGCATGAAGCGAGGTAGCTTTATTGTTGGTAGACGCTTATGCCAGGGCCGCCAGTAGCTAAAGACCACGAGGCTTGACGAGCCCTGGATTATATAGTTTGAGGAGAGGCGGAGTTAGGGCGTGGCCTCCAGGGGAGGGTAGCCAATCACACAGGGAGGACGGATGAGTGACTGTGACCATAGAGATGCTGTTCCTGAGTGTACCCATAGCAGAGGATGTTGGGTAGGTGGAGGACTAAGGAGAAGGCCAATAGGGTTAGAGAGACAAGGCTGCATCATCACTAGTCGCTGGTGAGGCTTGTAATTCAGAGGCTTAGAAGAACCGGACGTGCCAAAATGGCGAGGGAGGGAGAGAAAGAGACTAAGCCACCAGGCCAAGAATAAAATTATGCCACAATTCCTCTCTTTTTCTTTTTTTAAAGAACACACTTGTGTGACAAGTGGCGGGCATGAACCTTTGCTGGGAGGGGCAGTGATAAGATTCCCCTTGTGTGCAAGGCTCAGGGTTTCAGGGGAAGGGTATGTGCTGAGCCAACCCTTATGCAAATCTCATGTGCCCCAGAAGAGCCAGAGGAGGTCTATTAGAGTGACCCTCTTCTGCGATCCTTGTGCGCACCCAGCGGTGCCCATCTGGTGGACCCAGATGCACGTACTCTGGCAACATGCAGCCCCCGTGGGGGAGTGTGAGGAATGTGGGCAGGCGATGACTGTTATAGCCTAGGGGAAGCAGGAGAGACCGGTCCTCATCTGTCCCCAGCTCGAGGGTGATCAGTCCTCAGGCGAGGATAGGCCTGCGAGTCAAACCTGGGCTTGTCTGCGTTCCTCCATAGAACAGTCCGGGCGAGAAGGCTGAGCATAACAGCAGCCAAAACTGGGCCTCAGCTCGAGACCGGCGACAGAGAATGAGCAGCCTAGAAACGAGAAATGTTGAGGAGTAGTGCTATAAGTTGCGAGGGCGAGCAACGCTAGCTAACTATACCTGCGCTTGCTGCCGGTTGTCTGCATAAGAGAAAGGGTTTAGAGTTGCTAGAGCAAGAAGTTTTTAGGTATGCGGTGAAGATTTAGTCTCGCAAGGTGAGACGGGGCATAGAATGGTTAGCCGGGATAGGAGTAACACAGATTTTAGGGAAGGGGTACCATCCATTGCAAACAGAGGAGGCAAGTTTACAAGCAGCTTTTACATTTAGAACAATTAAGTCTCTTTGCTGTTGTAAATTGAACACAGCGCTATGCATCAGATGGTTGATATTTTCTTGCGTCTCCAAAGCTTGAGAGGTCGTTTGGGTCATGTTGAGGAGAGTCTCCGCAGTGACAGAGGCTTGAGTGAAGGTCACGGCGGCAACAGTACCAGCTGCCAGAGGCGATGGGCTACGTGTCGCGCTGGGCAAGTTGTTACTGGATTCCTAGAAACAAGACTTAAAAGGAGAACTTATTTTATGCAATCACGGGGGGGCTCAAACGCGCTCTCCTTTTCGGCTGACTGGTAGATAACTCTCGGCAAAACCTGTACTAGGATGCAAAACTGAGTTGTTGAAAATACTAGTACTGACACAGGGTGTTAGACCCGTGCTACATGCCCATTTAAGTCCTGGCGAAGGAATTAGGTAAGTGTTTCCTGAGGAATTGAACTTATTGGATGCATTTCTACTACAAAGTCCCTGGAAGCCTGCCGGTGGCGTGCCAATGCAAGTGCCCCTACCCGATACTTCCAACAGGGGATCGGGTACACTCGCATGTATTGCTCATGCAGACACTTTTCCCAGGTTTGTTTGGATCAACAGAGGGAATGTCAAAGTCATCCGCCCCTGCAATTAAAGTCCCAACAGAATACAGCCTAGTAGCTGGAGGCTTAAAACATGGCTAAGGCGAGGACTTTACAAACTTGGTAGGTGTACAAACTATCAGTGAAAATATTTACCGGCTCGTCAGGGAATTGTTGTAAGGCTAGGGTGACAGCTACCAACTCCCCTACCTGTACTGAGTGATGGTTTGATTGCACAACGCAGACAGGCTCTTTATGGTGAGGGACCAAGGCTACAAACGCGAGTTTGGTTTTAGAGGCGTCTGTAAAAATAGTAGTGGCTCGCGGCACAGGGGCCGACGCTGGGAAAGGGTGAAAAGGACCCGAGCTTGGCCGTAGTGGGATGTGTCTGACTGCCTGACAGAGCTTGTGAGGAGGGTATTTGCTGGAGACCTCCCCGTGGAAGCCGAGCATTAGCGCCTGCATGTCGGGATTAAATTGTAGCAGCCAGGTAAACTGCTTGTCCTCAATAGGCCAGATTAGTACATCTGGAGGCCTCCCTACCAGCTGAACTGCTGCTTTGATTAGGTCTTGGGCTAAGGTTATCCACAGCTTTACCTGTGGGCAGATTTTACGGAGTTTACTTTTGGCTGGATGAATCCACATTAGGGGATCATCTTGCCAAAGAATGCCCGATGGTGAATGGTAAGTGTCTAGGATCATGGCTATTAGTGACTGATTAGGTTGATATCTACCCAGGTTACTGGAGGCAAAACATTCATTGAAAAGGTGTAAGGCTAGTTTCGCCTGCCATGTGAGCTTAATATGTTGATTAATGGCCTCGACTGTCTTGTTGCTAGTTTTTAACAATGAGAACAGTGGTTCCAACTGTTGGGTTGTCACGGGGAGGGCTGACCTGACCCAATTTATTTGCCCGCAAAGCTGTTGTAACTCATGCAATCGTAGGCGTTCCGGAATTTCAAATGAAAATTTAGCAGGTGCAACCTTTTGACCAATGGTATAGCCCAAGAATGTGTAGGGAGGAGTGGTTTGGACTTTATCGGGCTGGACAGTTAGCCCCAAACTTTGGAGATTAGCGATTAGCAACGACAAGACAGTCTGCAATTGTTCCTGAGTATCCGCTCCTACAAGCACATCGTCCATATAATGGAGAATAGTGGCTTGCGAGCGGAGAGGCTGCACAGCAACATTCACATATGCCTGACAAATGGCTGGGCTATTACGCATGCCTTGTGGTAGAACCTTCCATTGATAACGCTGTGCTGCCCCCATGTGGTTAGTAACTGGCACTGTGAAAGCAAACTTTTCTTTGTCCCTGTCATGCAACGGAATAGAAAAGAAACAGTCTTTTATATCTATGGTGGCTATCCGCAGATGTTTAGCAAGAGCTGCTGGGTGAGGCATGCCAGGCTGAGGGGACCCCATAGGTCGGATATGCTTGTTAATTTCCCTGAGGTCATGAAGAAGTCTAAATTTGGTACCTCCCTTTTTACTGATGATAAAAGCTGGAGAATTGTAAGGACTATGTGATGGCTCTATGTGTCCTGCGACTAATTGCTCTTGCACTAGTTGCTCTAATATTGTTAGCTTGTGGGACAGAAGCGGCCACTGCTCCACCCAGATAGGCTCCTCTGTGTCCCATTGAAGAGGAGTGGGTGCTGGAGGTGTAACGCGAGCAGTGGCGCAAACTATTGGGGGGCTGCGAGGTAGTATCGGTCCCTACGTCTGCGGGAATGGCTCGCCCCCAGAGGGCCTGGCCGATGGTGGTTGAGAAACATTCTTGAGGGGGCTGCGTGGTAATATATGCCCCTGAGGCTGCTAGAATGTCTCGCCCCCATAAGATCTGGTCAATGGTGTTTAGAAACAACGGCCTGAAGACACCTTGGTGGCCTTCTTCATCCTCCCATGTAAGGGGAATGGCGGCTCTCGCCGAGGGGGCAGAGCCCATGGCACCAATTACTGCGGGCCCTGAGGTAGTTGGGCACAGATTCTTCCATTTGCAGGAAGGCATGAAATTTCTGCTCCCGAGTCCACCATAAGTTTACGGGTGGGTGTGTTCGGGGTTATAGGAACGGTCCACATTATGGTTTGGGGGTGTTCCTGCTGACACCCCGGGTCTCTTGGGGACGGGGCTGAGACCTGCCCCTTTGGAAGTTTAAAGGTGGGTTAGGTGCGTGGCAATTGCGTGCCCAGTGATAGCCATTGTTACACTTTGGGCAAGGGGTTTTGGGCTTTCTCTCTTGCCAGCGTTTTCCTTCCGGTGGCTTGGCCCCCGTGTCTCTCGGGTCAGGTTGCTTAGGACACTCCCGAGCAAAATGTCCAGACTCACCGCACCGGTAACATTCATTAGTAGCTCTAAGTGCGAGTGCTAGGGAGTCAGCAAGGTCTCTTGCAGAAGGGTTAATGTTGGAACAAGCAAGTACCCAATCAGAGATGGACTTCTCTCTAACGCCTGCCAGCGCTTGTCTGAAGATGGGACGGGCTCCCTCAAATATGAGTTCCTTAGCCAGCGCATTTTGCCCCTGATAATCGTGTATTTTGTTTTTGCAAGCCGCTTGTACCCTAGAGACAAAGGAGGCGAAATCCTCGTCTGTTTTCTGAATTAACTTGGTAATTTGTTCTGGTCTGGAGGCTGAACAATTACGGAAGGCCCGCATGGCTACTTCTCGTAACTGAACCCAAAACCCATACGGGGCAGCGGCATAGACCGCTGGGTCGAAGTACCGACCGCTCCCGAGGAAAGACTCGAGAGGGATGCCGAGGCCCGGGGGCCCTCCTGGGTAATCTATTTGCCGAGCAGCCCGCTCGGCCTCTGAGTTGAAGTGCGCCTTCCAATCAACATACTGGCCTGGGGTGAGAATAGCTCTGGCTAGAGTTGTCCAATCGTGAGGTGTATTAAGCTGCGTGGACATTTCCTCTAGCAGGTGGGTCGCATATGGACTCGCAAACCCGTCTTCCTTGACCGCTTTGCGCAGTTGCTTGATTGCCTCTGCACTGTGAGGATACCAAGCAAGTGGGCGCTGCTGCGTCGGCTGGAGAGTCATAGGGAAGCATCCAACCATGGGCGGCGGGAGGGGCCGCTGGGGCTCAGTAGGCCATGCCGCTGCAGCGGACTGAACAGGTGGGCTACCAGGCCAGACTGGGCCGGCGGCCGTGGCCCCGGGGTCACAAAATGATGGACGGGTCTCACAAAAAAGGCGGAGGAGGGGCATAAGATGGCGGACCAGGCTCCTCCCCTGTGAGAGGAGGGGTCGAGGGAGTGTCGTTCCGCTTTTTTAACTCCGGAGGAGGCGGAAGTGGGTTGGGAGGGAGTGAGTTACGAGATGGCTCCTGGCCACTCCCTTTCGGGAGGGTGGGGTAGAGGTTCTCCCTGTGGCTTTGCTCTTTACTCGAGGAAGAAGCCGGAAGGCCGCCATTTGTATCCCTCGGGGGATCCACCTCTAGCCGATTATTAAGCTGATCGAGCAGCAACTCGGCGACCGAGTCTGACTCAGAATCGGAGCCGTCCGCCTCCACGGCCCTCGCTCGGGCCGGGCGGCCGTCTGTCGGCGGCGAGGAGCCCTGAAGGCAGGAGCGAATGGCAAGGAGAGTGGGGAGCAACCCCGGAGGGAAACGCTTACCCTCGTGCTCCATTTTGTCCATTACTCTCGCAATTAGCTGATCGTAAGTGTCTATACTCCACAGGTGGTAAGTCACTAGCCACGGGTTAAAAGGAAGCAGGAGATCCCAATAAACCTGCAGCTGCTTAACAGAGACTTTACACTTATGAGCGTCTAAAAGTGCCGCTAGGGCACGGACCTGTGGTGCCTGCTGCCGAGTAATTCTGCTACCCATGTTCACCAAAATTTAGGGAGACAACTAGCCACTCCGGTTAGGGCCTAGGACTTCCTTGGGAGTTTATTTGGGTGGCTAGTGCCGAGGGCGCTTACCTTGGACGAGGTCCTAGGGTGCCGTGGGAGTTCGCCGGGTGAGGAGAGAGGGGTCCCTGTTCGGACGCCACTTGCGGTTTGGCCCAACCACTAAACTATCGGGGACCCTCTACTCCTCAGCTTCTCACTGCTTGCTAGACGACACTGCCCCACGCAGAAAAGGGGCTCGAGCCGGGGGTCTGGGTCCAAGGGGCGCGCGCAGGAGACCTCGCTGCGGGTCTAAAGGACTGGAGGCCGAGCCAATTAAGGCATGAAGCGAGGTAGCTTTATTGTTGGTAGACGCTTATGCCAGGGCCGCCAGTAGCTAAAGACCACGAGGCTCGGTGAGCCCTGGATTATATACAGTTTGAGGAGAGGCGGAGTTAGGGCGTGGCCTCCAGGGGAGGGTAGCCAATCACACAGGGAGGACGGATGAGTGACTGTGACCATAGAGATGCTGTTCCTGAGTGTACCCGTAGCAGAGGATGTTGGGTAGGTGGAGGACTAAGGAGAAGGCCAATAGGGTTAGAGAGACAAGGCTGCATCATCACTAGTCGCTGGTGAGGCTTGTAATTCAGAGGCTTAGAAGAACCGGATGTGCCAAAATGGCGAGGGAGGGAGAGAAAGAGACTAAGCCACCAGGCCAAGAATAAAATTATGCCACATTAGTCAACTAAATTCACCAATTAAAAGATACAGATTGGCAGAATGGATTAAGAACATAACCACCTATAAGATGCTTATAAGCTACTCATTCAGATCCAAGAATATAAATAGACTGAAAGTGAAAGGATGGATAAAGATCTTCTATGCAAGCTGTAACCAAAAGAAAGCAGGAGTAAACTATACTAAGGTCAGAAAAAATAGACTTTAAATGTAAAGACATCACAGGAGACTAAGGAGGACACTACATAGTAATAAAAGGGACAATTCACCAAGAGAAATAACGATCATAAATGTTTCTGCCCCCAAGTAAGGAACACCAAGGTACATGAGGCAAACGTTGGCAAAAGTGAAGGGAGCAAGAGAAGTTTGTATTGGTTTGCTAAAGCTACCTAAATGCAATATTCCAGAAATGGGATGGCTTTTATAAAGGGAATTTATTTCAGTTGTAAGATTACCATTCAAAGGTTATAAAATGTCGAAACTAAGGCATCCAGAGAAAGATACCTTGACTCAAGAAGGACGGATGGGTCCCAAAACCTCTGTCAGTTAAGAGGGCACGTGGCTGGCATCTGCTGGGGTCTCTGGCTTCTGGTTTCAAACAGCTTCCCCAGGGCGTTTTCCTTCTACATCTTCAGATTTCTGGGTCTTGTGTTGTCTATCTTTCTCAAAAACGTTTTCCCTTTTAAAGGACTCTAGCAAACTAATCAAAACGCACCTGGAACTGGTGGAGTCACACCTCCCTCTAATCAGAAGGCCACGCTCACAACTGGGTGTGTCACATCTCCATGGTAACCATGCGATCACATTTCCCACGAGAACATGTGTCTCGCTCCACAAGATTGGGTCAAGATTAAAACACAACTTCTCTGGGTACATAATAGTTTCAAACCAGTGCAATGTTTCAACCATAATGCTGGGAGACTTCAACACACCCCTCTCCTCTACAGACAGAACAATGAGACAGAGGATCATCAAGGAACAGAGGACTTAAATGATGTGATAGATGAATTGTACCTGATAGACAAATATAAATTGGTATACCACAGAACACCCAGATACATATTCTTCTCCAGTGCTCACAGAATGTTCCCCAGATCATATGCTGGGACACAAAACAGGTCTTTATAAATCGAATAAGATTGAAATCATTCAAAGCACTTTCTCTGACCACAATGGAATGAAGCTGGAAATGAATAACCACCAAAACCAGCATTTCACAAATGTATGGAGATGAAACAATACACTCTTAAACAATCAGTGGGTCGAAGAAGAAATTGCTAGAGAAATAGCTCAATATCGGAGACTAATGACAATGAGAATACAACATATCAGAACTTATGGGATGCAGGCAAGGCTGTGATGAGAGGGAAATGTATTGCCCTAAATTCCTATATTAAAAAAAAAGAAAGAACAAAAATTGAGATTTAACTGCGTACCTGGGAGAACTAGAGAAAGAAAAGAAATGAATACTAAAGCAAAGAGAAGAAGAGAAATAACACAGATGAAAGCAGAAATAACTGAACTGGACAACAACAACAAACAACAGAAAAAATCCACAAAATCAAAAGTTGGTTCTTTGAGAAACTCAATAAAATTGATCAATCACTAGCTAGACTGACAAAGAAAAACAGACAGAGGATGCAAATAAACACAATCAGAAATGAGAGGGGGGTTGCTACTATAGATTCTAAAGACATTTTAAAAATCATAAGGGAGGTCCAAGCTGGTGGCTTAGCAAGATGTGGGATTTAGTTCATCCTCCAGAGTGGCTAGTAAATAGCCAGGAACAGGACAGAACAACTGCTGGGGCCACACGAGTGACTGGACACACAGAGTGTACCAGTCTGGACAAGTTGGACTGGCTGCAAGCCCACCCAGAAACGTGGTAGCTGGTTCCCCTCCCCCACAGGCTGCTTCCCAGATGGGAAAGGAAAGAGACTTTACCAGCAGCCGAGGCTGAGCGCAACCAAGCTCCAATTGTGGGATTAATTCACAAATTCTGACTACTAAAGATAGACCCCCAGCTCAGATGAACCTCGAGTAAAAACTGAGGTTTCTGGTTCTTTCCCTGGCACAGGGGAGACAGGGCTGATGGAAAAAGAAAAAAAAAACAGGTTTTTTTTGATTGGACAGCACAAAATACTTGAAAGGGTCTGGGCCTTGAAGGAAAGGAGGGGACACATAGGACCTGAAGATATACAGAGCAACACACCAACTTCAGCTCTTGATTCGCAAACCTGAGGAAAGGGGGCCCTGCTCTAAAAAGGATATTTTTTTATGCTTTGTTTCTACTATTTTGCTTCTTAGGCTCCAACTACCCCAGACAGGGACGAATTAAGCTTATCTGAGAGACACAGAGGCTGGTCAGATGAAAGGAGGTAATTCCCTGGAGCCTTCCCCAGGAGAAGGGTGGGACCCAGCTCAGGTGGAATCCCTCCCTCAAGGAATTCAGACCCCAGGGTCTGGAAAAGTGAAGGACTAAAGCCAGCCTACAACCTCTCCTCTGTCTCAACCACACCCCAGCAGGGAGAGTCTGCTGAAGTTAAAGGCACTGCATCACCTTATGCTGGGGACCCACAGGCAAAAAAGTGCCACATAATGGGCAGGATAGGAAAAACACAGAGTCCATAGGCTTCATAGGAAAGTCTTTCAACCTTCTGGGTCTCACCCTAGGGAAAATTGACAGAGGTAACTCTTTCCTCCTGAGAGGTGGCCAGTTTGGTCTGGGAAAATCTGGCTGGGGTCTATAATACCAAAATAGACACTCCTAAGGGGAAAAAAGAAAGGCACCCTACAGGCAGGGCAAGAAACGAGAAAACATGAACTGAAAAATTCTGATCTGTTAAACAAAACCTAAGTTAGAGATCTAGAATAAGCTGAATTGAATGTCAAAGAACAGATAGACAACAAAGTCATCCAGTAAGAAAATCCTGGGTAAAAAAAGTGAGAACAATCTCCACAATAAACTTATTACAGAAATTAAATGCCTAGATGTCAGCAAAAAATAATGAATCATATTAGGAAAACTGAAGATATATCAAAAATTGAAGATTCAGTCAAAAGAACCAAACAATTCAAATGAGATATAGGAGTTGAAACAATTAATTCAGTATGTTCAAACAAACATGGAAAACCTCATCAAAAATCAAATCAATGAATTGAAGGAGTTTATAAAGAAGGCAAGAGATGAACAAAAAGAAGAAATTGAAAGTCTGCAAAAACAAATTACAGAACTTTATGGGAATAAAGGCACAGGAGAAGAGATGAAAAAACAACAGAAACCTACAATGTTAGCTTTCAAGAGGCAGAAGATAGGATTAGTGAACTAGAGGATGGAGCATCTGAAATCTGACAAGCAAAAGAAAATATAAGGAAAAGAATGGAAAAATATGAGCAGGGACTCAGGGAATTGAATGACAACATGAAGCAAATGAACATACGTGTTGTGGGTGTCCCAGAAGGAGAAGAGAAGGGAAAAAGGAGAAGAAAAACTAATGGAGGAAATTATCACTGAAAATTTCCCAACTCTTATGAAAGACTTAAAATTACAGATCCAAGAAGTGCAGTGTACACCAAACAGAATATATCCAAATAGAAATACTCCACGACACTTACTAATCAGAATGTCAGATGTCAAAGAGAGAGAGAATTTTGAGAGCACCATGAGAAAAGCAGTCCATTACAAAGCCCAATAAGACTTTGCAGATTTCTCAGCAGAAACCATGGAGGCAAGAAGACAGTGGTATGACATATTTAAGATATTAAAAGAGAAAAACTGCCAACCAAAAATTCTATATCCAGCAAAACTGTCCTTCAAAAATGAAGGGGAAATTAAAACATTTTCAGACAGAGAGAAGTGACCATGAGACTGGCTCTGCAAGAAGTACTAAAGGGAGCACTAGACACAGATAGGAATAGAAAGCAGAGAGAGGTGTGGAGAAGAGCATAGAAATGAAGAATATCAGTAAAGGTAGAAAGAAGAAAAATAAGATATAACATATAAAATCCAAAAGGCAAAATGGTAGAAAGTACTGCCCTTACAGTAATAACACTAAATGTTAATGGATTAAACTCTCCAATCAAAAGACATAGACTGGCAGAATGGATTAAAAAACAGGATCCATCTATGTGCTGTCTGCAGGAGACACATTTTAGACCCAAGGAAAAATACAGGTTGAAAGTGAAAGTTTGGGAAAAGATATTTCATGCAAACAAGAATCAGAAAAGAGCAGGAAGAGCTATACAAATATCCAACAAATTAGACTTCAAATGTAAAACAATTAAAAGAGACAAAGAAGGGTACCATGTATTAATAAAAGGAAGAATTCAACAAAAAGACATAACAATCATAAATATTTATGCACTGAACCAGAGTGCTCCAAAATACTGAGGAAAACACTGAAAAGAGAAATAGACACATCTACCATAATAGTTGGAGACTTCAATTCCCTCCTCTCATCAATGGACAGAACATCTAGACAGAAGATCAATAAAGAAACAGAGAATTTGAATAATGCAATAAATCAACTAGACTTAACAGATATTTATAGAACATTACACCCCACAACAGCAGGATACACCTTTTTCTCAAGTGCTCAGAATGATTCTCAAGGATAGACCATATGCTGGGTCACAAAGCAAGTCTCAATAAATTTAAAAAGATTGAAATCATACAAAACACTTTCTCAGATCATAAAGGAATGAAGTTTGAAATCAATAACAAGCAGAGGGTCAGGAAATTCACAAATATATGGAGGCTCAACAACATACTCTTAAACAACCAGTGGGTCAAGGAAGAAATTACAAGAGAAATCAGTAAATATATCGAGGCAAATGAAAATGAAACCACAACATATCAAACTTTATGGGATGCAGCAAAGGTAGTGCTAAGAGGGAAATTTATTGCCCTAAATGCCAATATCAAAAAAGAAGAAAGAGCAAAAATTGAGGAATTAACTGTTCAGTTGGAAGAACTAGAGAAAGAACAGCAAACTAATGTCAAAGCAAGCAAAAGGAAAGAAATAATGAAGATTAGAGCAGAAATAAATGAAACTTAGAACATGAAAACAATTGAGAAAATCAACAAAACCAGAAGTTGGTTTTATGAGAAAATCAGTAAGATTGATGGGCCCTTAGCAAGGTTGACAAAAAGAAGAAGAGAGAGGATGCAAATAAATAAAACCAGAAATGGAAGAGGAGATCTAACCACTGACCCTGCAGAAATAAAGGAGATAATGAGAGGATACTATGAATGACTTTATGCTAATAAACTACATAATGTAGATGAAGTGGACAACTTCCTAGAAAGGTATGAACAAACAACAGTGACTCCAGAAGAAACAGACGATCTCAACAAACCAATCACAAGTAAAGAACTCGAATTAGTCATTAAGAAGCTCCCAAAAAAGAAAAGCCCAGGACCAGATAGCTTCACATATCAATTCTACCAAACATTAAAGAACGAATTAGTACCAATCCTGCTCAAACTCTTAAAAAAAACTGAAGAGGAGGGAAGGCTCTCTAACTCATTCTATGGAGTCAACACCACCCTCATGCCAAAGCAAGACCAAGATACTACAAGAAAAGAAAATTACAGACCAATCTCTCTCATGAATATAGATGCAAAAATCCTCAACAAAATTCCTGCAAATTGAATCCAGCAGCACATTAAAATAATTAAACACCATGAAAAAGTAGGAGTCATCCCAGATATGCAAGGATGGTTCAACATAAGAAAATCAATTAATGTAATACATCATATCAACAAATCAAAGCAGAAAAAACACATGATCATCTCAATTGATGCAGAAAAGGCATTTGACAAAATTCAACATCCTTTCCTGTTGAAGACACTTCAAAGGATAAGAATAGAAGGGAACTTCCTTAACATGATAAAGGGAATATATGAAAAACCCACAGCTAACATCATCCTCAATGGGGAAAAACTGAAAACTTTCCCCCTAAGATCAGAAACAAGACAAGGATGTCCACTGTCATCACTGTTATTCAACATTGTGTTGGAAGTTCTAGCCAGAGCAATTAGACAAGAAAAAGAAATACAAGCACAAAATTGGAAAGGAAGAAGTAAAACTCTCATTGTTTGCAGATTATATGATATTATATGTTGAAAACCTTGAAAAATTCACAACAAAACTACTACAGCTAATAAATCCACTAGCAAAGTGGCAGGTTACAAGATCAACACTCAAAAATCTGTAGTGTTGAATGAAGCTGCATCTGAGCTATAGGTTTTTTTTTTGTTTGTCTGTTTGTTTGTCTGTTTGTGTCTTTTTTTTTTCTTTTTCA
Organism: Tamandua tetradactyla; assembly: GCF_023851605.1. NCBI lineage: Eukaryota > Metazoa > Chordata > Mammalia > Pilosa > Myrmecophagidae > Tamandua > Tamandua tetradactyla. The sequence continues at coordinate 231,665,826 of NC_135327.1, read as the reverse complement.
TTTTCTTCTTTTTTTACTATTATTATTTTTTTTCTCTATATTAACATTCTATATCTTTTTCTGTTGTTTTGCTAGTTCTTTTCCTAAATCAATGCAAATGTACTAAGAAATGATGATCATGCATCTATGTGATGATGTTAAGAATTACTGATTGCATATGTAGAATGGAATGATTTCTAAATGTTGTGTTAATTTCTTTAATTGATAAAAAACATCTGTAGTGTACTATATGCTAGTAATGAGCCATCTGAGGGAGAAATCAAGAAAAAAATTTCATAGTGCAAACAAAATAATAAAATATTTAGGAATAAATTTAACTAAGGATACAAAAGACCTATACAAAGAAAACTATAAGAAATTACTAAAAGAAATCACAGATGACCTAAATAAATGGAAGGGCATACCATGTTCATGGATTGTCAACTCTAAATTGATTTATAGATTCAATGCAATACCAATTAAAATCTCAAAAACTTACTTTTTAATAAGTAACAAAATTTATCTGGAAGAATAGCTAAAAATATCCTAAGAAAGAAAAATGAAGTTGGAGGTCTCACGCTATCTGACTTTAAGACATAAAACAGCATGGTACTGGCATAAAGATAGATATACTGACCAATAGAATAGAATACAGTGTTCTGATATAGACTCTCTCATCTATGGACAATTGATCTTTTTTTTTTTTTTTTTTTTTTTTTTTTTAAAGAGAGAGGGAGGAAGGGAAGGAAAGACAGAGAGAAGGAAGGAAGGATGGAAGGAAGGAAGGGAGGAAGAAAGGGAAACATCTTTTAAACATTTTCTTGTTTTATTGTATTTTGTTTGTTTGTTTGTTTTTTTTACATGGGCTGGGGCCGGGAATCGAACCGAGGTCCTCCGGCATGGCAGGCAAGCACTTTGCCCGCTGAGCCACCGCGGCCCGCCCCGGACAATTGATCTTTGATAATGCAGTCAAGCCAACTCACCTGGGACACTATAGTCTCTTCAATAAATGGTGCCTAGAGAACTGGATATCCACATGCAAAAAAATGAAAGAGGATCCTTATCTCACATCCTATACAAAAATTAACTCAAAATGGATAAAAGACCTAAACATTAAATCTATTCTTAGAAGAAAATGTAGGGAAGTATCTTATAAATCTTATAATAGGAGGCAGTTTCTTAGATCTTACATCCAAAGCATGAGCACTGGAGAAAGAAATAGATAAATGGGAACTCCTCAGAATTAAAAACTTTTGTGCATCAAAGAACTTTGTCAAGAAAGTAAAAAGGAGGCCTACACAATGGTAGACAATATTTAGAAACGATATTTCAGATAAGGGTCTAGTATCCAGAATATATAAAGAGATTATTTAGCTCAACAACAAAAAGACAAACAACCCAATTACAAAATGGGCAAAAGACATGAACAGATACTTCTCAGAAGAGGAAATACAAGTGGCTAAAAGGCACATGAAAAGATGCTCAACTTGCCTGGCTATAAGGGAAATGCAAATCAAAACCACAGGGAGTTGTCATCTCACACCCACCAGAATGGCCATTATCAATAAAACAGAAAATGACAAGTGCTGGAGAGGATGTGGAGAAAGAGGTACACTTGTGCACCATTGGTGGGAAGGTCAAATGGCACAACTGCTGTGGAAGGTAGTTTGGTGGTTCCTCAGAAAGCCAAGTATAGAATTGCCATATGATCCAGGAATACTATTACTGGATCTTTTCAGAGGACATGAAGGCAAGGACACAAATGGACATTTGCACACCAATGTTTATAGCAGCATTATTTGCAATGGCCAAGAGATGGAAACAGCCAAATTGTCCATCAACAGATGTGTGGCTAAACAGGCTGTGATTTATACATACAAGGAATATTATGCAGCCATAAGACAGAATAAAGTTACAAAGTATGTAACAGCATGGATGGACCTTGAGGACATTATGCTGAGTGAGATTAACCAGAAACAAAAGGACAAAGACTGTATGGTCTCACTGATATGAACCAATGTTAATGAATGAACTTGGAGAATTTCAGTTTAGAACAGAGACCATCAGGAGATAGAAATAGGGTAGATATTGGGTAATTGGATACAATACCCAATAATGTTAGTAATACAATAATGTTAGTACACTAAATGAAACTGAATGCGAGAATGATAGAGGGAGGAGGCCTGGGGGCACAAATGAAATCAGAAGGAAAGATAGATGATAAAGACTGAGATGGTATAATCTAGGAGTGCCTAGAGTGTACAATGATAGTGACTAAATGTACAAATTTAAAACTGTTTTGCATGAGGAAGAACAAAGGAATGCCAATATTGCAGAGTGTTGAAAATAGATGGTAATTCATATTTTAAAACTTTAACTTACATGTGAGACTAAAGCAAAAAAAATTTGGTATAAAATTTATATTTTGACTAGTGCATCTCCTAATTTAACTTTTACAGACAGTTTAATTCAACACCATAAGTACATAGAACCTTGAGTAAGGCATGAGATTGTGTAGGTTTGTCCAAAGTGATGCCCCAATAAATCCCAGATTGATTTGAACAATGAATAAAAAAGTATTTGCCAAGTCCCCTTGTGAGAATGGAGAGAAAGAGGGGAAATTCAACTACCCCATGTGGAGAATTCCTGATATTCTCGCAAGCAGTGAGGACAACAAAATCAATAGGCTGAGGTTTGTTCATATGAAACTTATCCCTGCAAAGGATAGGCTAAGCTTACTTAAAATCAGGCCTAAGAATCGCCCCAGAGAACCTCTTTTGTTGCTCAGATGTGGCCTCTCTCTCTCTCTCAGCCAACATAGCAAGGAAACTCACTGCCCTCCCCCTCTCTACATGGGACGTGACTCCCAGGGGTGTAAACCTCCCTGGCAACGTGGGACAGAAATCCTAGAATGTGGATCTACATGGGACTCAGCATCAAGGGATTGAGACAACCTTCTCGACTGAAAGGGGAAAGAGAGAAATGAGACAAATTAAAGTGTCAGTGGCTGAGAGATTTCAAAAAGAGTCGAGAGATCATCCTGGAGGTTATTCTTATGCTTTGTATAGACAATGCCTTTTTTAGCTTAAGGTGTATTAGGGAGGCTAGAGAGAAGTGCCCAAAACTGTAGAGCTGTGTTCCAATAGCCATGTTTCTTTCAGATGACTGCATAATGATACAGTTTTCGCAAAGTGACTGTGTTGGTGAAAATCTTGTTCCAATGTTCCTTTTATCTACAGTATGAACAGATGAGTGAAATATATAGATTAAAAAAAAGAAAGAAAACAACAACAAAAAATATATAGATTAAAAATAAATAAATAATAGGGGGACAAATATTAAAATAAATTGGGTAGAGGGAAATACTAGTGGTCGATGAGAGGGAGGGATAAAGGGTATGGTATGTATGAGTTTTTTCTTTTAATTTTTTCTCTGGAATGATGTAAATGTTCTGAGAAATGATCATGGTAATGAATATACAACTATGTGATGATATTATGAGCCACTGATTGCACACCAAGTATGGAATGTTCCTACATTAAGAATGTTCATGTTATATGTTGATTGGTTTCATTAATTTTTTTTAATCATAAGAGGATATTATGAACAACTATAACTAGACAACTTAGATGAAATGGAAAAATTCCTAGAAACACACAATGTACCTTCATTGACCTGACAGGAAAGAGAAGATTTAAACAAACCAATCACAATAAAGAGATTCAATCAGCCATCAAAAATCCTCCTATAAAGAAAAGGCCAGGGCCAGATGGCTTCATGGGGGGGATTTTATCAAAAATTCCAAAAAGAACTAATTCCAATCCTGATTAGACTCTTCCCAAAAATTCAGGAAAAGGGAACACCACCTAACATTGTTTGATGCTAACATCACTCTAATACCAAAACCTGATAAAGACACTACAACAAAGGAAAACTATAGGGCATTCTTCCTAATGAGCATAGATATAATAATTCTCAATCTCAAAATACCAGCAGATTGAATCCAATGACACATTAGAAGAATCATACATCACGACCAAGTGGAGTTTATTCCAGGAATGCAAGGATGGTTCAACACAAGAAAATCAATCACTGTAATACAGCACATCAACAGCTTGAAAGGGAAAGATCAAATGATCATATCAATTGATGCTGAAAACACATTTGACAAATTCCACATCCATTTTGGATAAAAACACCTTCAAAAATTCACAATCCAAGGAAACTTCCTCAGTATCATAAAGGCATATATAAAAACCCCATTGCCAGCATCACACTCAATGGGAGGAGACTGAAAGCATTTCTCCCCCTAAGATCAGGAACAAGACAAAGATGCCCTCTGTCACCACTATTTTTCAACAGTGTGCTAGAAGTTCTAGCTAGACAATCAGGTAGGAAAAAGAAATAAAAGGCATCCAAGTAGGAACGGAAGAAGTAAAACTTTCATTATTTGCAGATGACAGGATCCTATATGTAGAAAATCCTGAGAAATCTGCAACAAAGCTCCCTGAGCTAATAAACAAATTCAGTAAAGCAGCAACAAACAAGATTAATGTACAAAATTAGTAATGTTTCTATACACAAGTAATGACCTGAGGAGATAATTAAGGAATAATTTCCATTCAAATAACAACTAAAAGAATCAAACATCTAGGAATAAGCTTAACCAGTGATGTTAGGGATTCATGCACAGAAAACTACAAAACATTGCTAAAAACATCAAAGAAGATCTAAATAGATGGAAAGACACTGCATGCTCATGGACAGGAAGGTTGAATGTTGTTAAATGTCAATTCTATCAAAATTGATCTACAGATTCAATGCAATATCAATCAAAACTTCAATGACCTACTTTGAGGACTTGGAAAAGCTTGTTATTAGATTTATTTTGAAGGGGAAGAGTCCCCAGAGAGCTAAAGATAGCCTAAAAAAAGAAGGGCTAAGTGGGAGGACTAACACTTCCTAACTTTACAGCTTACTATAAAGTCACAGTGGTCAAAACAGCATGGTACCGGCACAAAGAGAGAAGTATTGACCAATGGAATCAAATCGAGCGTGTGGAGATAAACCATAAAATCTATGGTCAATTAATCTTCAACAAGGCCCCCAAATTCACTGAATTGGGACAGAATTGTCTTTTCAATAAATCAGCTTGGAAAATTGGATATAAATGGCCAAAAGAAAGAGTGACAACCTTTCTTACATTCTATATAAAAATTAATCCAAAATGGATAAAATACCTAAATATAAGAGCCAGTACCATAACATTCCTAGAAGAAAATACAGGGAAACATCTCCAAGTAATAGGAGGTATTTTCTTAAACTTAAAGCACAAGCAACAAAAGAAAAAAAAAGATGAATGACAACTCCTCAAAATCAAAAGCTCCTGTGCCTCAAAGAACTTTGTCAAAAAGGTAAAAAGGCAACAAACTCAATAAGAGAAAATATTTGGAAACCACATATCAGATAAAAATTTGATATCCTATGTATATTAAGAAATTATGCAACTCAATGAAAGAACAAACAACCCATTTATAAAATGGGTTAAATATATGAATAGGCTTTTTTATAAAGCTCAAATACAAATGGCTAAAAGGCACATGAAGAGATGCTCATTTTCACTGGCTCTAAGGGAAATGCAGATCAAGACAACAATAAGATATCACCTCACCCCTATAAGAATGGCTGCTATTAAACAACAGGAAACTATAAATGTTGGAGAGGATGTGGAGAAACTGGGACACTCATGCACTGCTGGTGGGAATGTATAATGGTGCAGCCAGTATGGAAGACTTTTGGTGGTTCCTTAGGAAACTAAACATCGAGCTGCCCTATGACAAAGAAATAGCACTACTTGATATATACCCAGAAAAGCTGAAAGCAATGACACAAACAGAGATTTGCACACCGGTGTTCACAGCAGCTTTATTCACAATCGCCAGAAGATGGAAACAACCCAAGTGCCCATCAACAGACGAGAAGATCAACAAAATGTGGTATATACATATGATGGACTATTATGCAGCAGCAGATGAAATGACATCCCAAAGAAGGTAACATGGACGAGCCTTGAGGACATAATGCTGAGTGAAATAAGTGAAACACAGAAGGACAGATACTGTCCCACTTCGCTACTAGGGCTCTGGTAATGGTCATCTTAAATGTTTATACTGTAGCATACAGACTTAGAGGTACACAGACACTAGAGATGGGTCAGTGGTAACCTAATGAGGTTGACTTAAATATAAAGTAACAGACAGAAGTTACAGTAGTTCATTTGGGGCTAATAAGTGACAATGACATAGTGAAAGTGGATATGATTGAAAGGGGAGGCATAGGGTCATGTATCCCACCAATTAACTCTATAATTATAAATAAGTTCTTGCAAGAACTACTTCAAAGGTTGGATCTTGTACAAAGAATCAATTATAGAGGGGTACAGAGGGAAACTAAAATTGGGGTGGGGGAGACAAGAGCTGGGGGAGGTTTGGATTTGATACTTGGTGAGGCTGTATTTATGAGTTCTTTGTCTCTTTGGACTACAGAAAACGGTCTAAAATTGAGAGAGCTGATGGTTGTACAACTGAGTGTGGACACTGTAAGACATGGAGTGCTTATTTGGACATCACCCATGACGCCCAATGGACAGAGGTGGCCGAAGCGTGCACTGGCTGAGGAGCAGAAGGAGCACTGCGGTTATAAACACGACAGAACACTGTGCTGTACAGAACAGAACGAAGTCGTGAGGCATGAAACGATGGTGAATAAACTTGGGGACATCGTGTTGTGCAAAATATGCCAGAAACAAAAGAACAAGTATTGTACGGCCTCATCTAGTAAAAACTTATAAGAAAGCTGGGGCCTAGATTGGAGGCTTCAATAGCAGCCTCATTTAGAACAGAGCTGTAAGTGTTTAGATTTGGAGCGGCTGTGCTATGTGTATCTAACCTGGGATTTCCCCGGAACTCTGGCTACCCGTGTGACACCTAAGACTCAGAGTTGGGGTTCTGCCGCTCTGGAAGTCAGCACCGCTACCTACAGCTGTTAAAGAAACTACAAAAGTGATCTAGCTTCAATCAGAGGTAGGAACAAAGATGACCCAATTTGGACTAAGGTAAATGAGAACACAGGGTAAAGGATGATACTGCCTATACTTTAGAACTTCGCCTACCGTATGAGACCAAAGGAAGAGAGGTTTATTTTGTCCGAAACCTAAATTCTGTGTGGCAGACAGTCTAACTCACCCTGCCAGGACAGCCCATTTTAGAAACCCCAAAACAAGGAGCTAAGACTGGGAATGAGGCTTGTAATTGTGTGTAGCTTAATGCAGTATCTGGATACGTCCCAGAGTCCGCTGGGTAGATAATGAAAAAGTATTGGCAAAGCCCCCTGAGGGACTGGAGAAAAAAGTTATAGAACTATTAAGCTTTCCCATCGGGGAAACCCCTGATACCATCTCAAACGTCAGGGACTCCCACGCTAATAGATAAAGTCCTTGGTCTCGAAGCTTGCTCTGTTGAAATTTCTTTCTGTAACTGAGAAGCTCAGCTACCTATAATTACGCCTAGGAGCTGCTTCTGTAAAACCTCCTTTGTGGCTCAGGTGTGGCCTCTCTCTTTCTAAGAACTCTGCAAGGAAAATTATTACCCCCCTCTAAGTGGGACATGACATCCACGGGTGAAAGTCTCGTGGCGGCGTGGGAGGTGACTCCCAGGGAAGAGTCTGGCCCTGGCACCGTGGGATCAACAATACCATCCTGACCAAAAGGCGGAAAAGAAATGAACAAAATAAGGTGTCAGTGGCTAAGAGAGTTCAAATAGAGTCAAGAGGTTATTTTGGAGGCTGCTCCTATGCAAGCTTCAGCTACATATGGCCAATTGTTACGGTTTCCAACCCCCACTCAGTATTATTCCTGCTAACCCTAAGGAACACCCAAGGCTCTATCTGAGATTCTACAAACATTTCATGTTCTAAGTTTATTTTCCAGAAGCCTCCACCCTCCAGAGGGTCCCCAGGCCAGATAAGTCCCGACACGCAGAGGGCCCAGCCTCTCCAGGACATCAACTAGTTCCACCCCCCGTCCCATATTATTGACACCCCCTTCCAACACGAAAATATTAGAAGGGGCAGGCAGAGATGTCCCTAAAGACTGGGAGAAGGATGAGAGGAGGAGGAGGAGTTGTAACAGAGCAGGCAGGGTTTAATCAGTGAGTGTGACTGCTGAAGCATCACACTGGTATTTCTTTTAGCCTCCAGTGCCTTGGAGGCATAGAAGGAAAAATGTAAAAACATGGAACTGTAACCCTTAACAAAACTTGAAATCTGTTCCATAACTACTTGCTACAACATACTCTGAAATTTAGTGCTTTATTGTATGTATAATGTACAATAAAAATGTTTAAAAATCAGTTAAAAACCAATCTCATTATGGACACAATTGTTCTCTCCTAATTACTGTTAGACTTGAAACTTCACTTTTCTGACTAGTTTGAATGCTTGGTGTGTTAATAACTCAGGTGATGCACAGTTATAATAATTAGCAAAGTCTTATTCCATTCGTGCATAAAGCGCAGGAGAATGTCTTATGTGCCCATGCTCTAACGGATCCAGAAGAAATAACTAAAGAATGGTCACTAAAGAATGGTTGACTGATTAATTGATGTTTCTATTTTACAAAGGCCTTGAGTTGCTCACAATTAGGAAAATCCCTCAGTGTGGTGAGTTACTGGGGGGTGGAGCATTACCGGCGGTGGGGTGATTTGCCGGGGGGTGGGGGTACTGCCAGAGGATGGGTGAGTTCTGGGGGATTGTGTGTGCTATTGGGGGGTGGGGTGAGTTGTGTGTGTGTGGCGGTGAGTTACCAGAGGTGGGGTGCATTACGGGGTGGGGGGGCTGGGGTGATTTACTCAGGGGTGGGGTGAGTTGCTGGGGGTGGGGTGCACTGCTGGGGGATTTTGGTTGAGTCACTGGGGGTGGGGTGAGTGCCGTGGGGGGGCTGGGGTGCGTTACGTGGGGCAGGATGAGTCGCTTGTGATGGTTCACCCTGGGAACCTTCTGGCCGACGCTCCTGCCTGGCACCCCACAGCCCCCCCGACAAGCAGGGCCCTGGCCCGTGGAGGCCAGCCTGCTCTCCTGGGGAGACACGGGCGCAGAAAGAGCAGCACTAACCCCTCCACTTGCACACCATGGAACAACGCACACAGCAGCCACCACGCGCTCCCACCACCCGGAGAAGGGCCCAAAGGGATCATCTGGCCACAAGCGCGGGGACTGTGTGCAGCCTCTACCTGGCCCTGCTTAATGAACGCTCTGCTTTGGTTTTGTTTTGTTCTTTGTAAGTTCCCAATAAACTGAGGTCAGATTTCATTGTTGGATGCAGAATAAATGGGAACCAAAACCAACATTGGGCCTATAAAAATATATTTCAGAGAAGACGACTGTGGACACTGTGATAAGATTCAGAGAAGGCGACTGACTCTGAACGTGATTCCTTCCTGGAGTGACAAAGGCCCTGCCGCTGGACTCTTGACCCCACCTCGGCAGCCAAGCCACCCCGTCCCCCTCACAGAGCCCCCGCGGTACCCACCTTCCTGCCAGCCTGCCTCAAGCACGAGCATCCACTACGGGTGGTGTGAAGGGCAGGGCAGGGTCAGAGGTGGAGACCAGACTAGGCGAGTCGGAAGCAGGAACCTGAAGGAAGCTGACCACGGAAGAAGCAAATGAACCTCAAAGTCATGACTAACACATTCAAAATTCTAACCATGAAATGCGAATGGAAACTGATATGGGTGGGATGTTTGGAGATATTAAGAGAGATTTCTGGGAGTGTGAGGGGAGTTCAGGGGCAGAATTCTTGCCTGCCATGCAGGAGACCCGGGTTCCATTCCCGACCCATGCACTTCCCAAACAAGCAAAACAAACAAAATTCAACCAGTGGTGCTGCAATAATGGGATACTCGCATGGAAAAAGAATGAAATATGACCCCGCCATGCAGCATGCAAAGAAATAAAAAGAAGGATTTCTTGGAAAGTAAAATGAAGACAGAATTGTTTTCAAATGTAAGAGAAAAAAATCAAATGATAAGTTGAAATCTCTTGGAAAGAGTTAAAAGGAAAAGGCAGAGTTAAAAGACAAAAGAGTTTGAAGATCAAAACAGGAATTCTAATACTCAACTACAAGGAATTTCAGAGAACGAATATAGGGCAGGAAAATACAAAAACGATAGAATTTTGGAATTGCAGGATGCAAGCTTCCAGCTGAACAGATCCCCACGTGCACCTTGGAAGCTGGACGGAGAGACACCCATGGGAACGCGCAGCTGCCTGAGGCCTGAGAATTCTGGGGAAAAGGGGCGCCCCTGAATCTTGCAGAGTGAAACGAAAGCAGGCCACAAAATGCCGGAACCTCATAAAAGAACATAATATTTTAAAAATTCACAGGGAAAGTGCTTGTACATCTTAGACATTCATACCCACTTGAAATAACAACAAAGAACATGAGCAAAATAAGGATAATTTCAGGACACATGTGCTTAAAAAGTGATCGGCCACACCTCCCCAGGTGCCCTAGAGCAGACGCCTCCCCTGAGAGGACTCGGCGGGGCAGGCCGGGCACAGGCCCCAGAGCTGGTCCCAGCCTAGGAGGGGCTGCTGTGAAGGGCAGCCCTGCAGTGACCGCTGGCCTGGGGCTGGGGCTGAAGAACAGAGGCTCGGGGAAGGGCTTGAGGGCAGGTAAGTGGGCCTGAGGGCGGCTGGCCGTGTCACGGGTCATACCCTGGGTGCAGGGTGTGAAGCCCAAGCGCCAGAGGCAAAGCAAATGTGGAAATGAGGATTCCTGTTCCTCAGATGGACGGACGAAAGCACACGTCACCGGCTGGCCCTGGTGTAGGTGACACTCACACAGGGCAGTAGCCGGACTGGGCTCTGAGGAGGCACGGTGTCCTCACGTGGGGTGTCCACAGGCGACAACCCACGGAGCAGAGCAGACGCCACTTAGCAATAATGACAAAGGTCGGCTAACAGAGCTGGAAGTGGCGCCTGTGTGACCCAGGAGCCAGGGAGGAAGGTACACAGGTGGGCAGTTCCCACCGTACTTCACGTTTCATGACTGACTTCTAAAACTACGTGGTGGGTGGGCCACGGTGGCTCAGCAGGCAAAACTCTTGCCTGCTACACCGGAGACTTGGATTCAGTTCCCGGTGCCTGCCCAGGCAAAAAATATATAAATAAATAAATAAAACTATGTCGTCGCCTTGGAATATTCCCCATAGGACATGAACGGCCTCCTGGTCTGATGCCTAATAACCGTGAAGTCCATGTAACCACAACCACGTAAACCACCGCAGAGCTGGAGCAATTGTTAGCATGCACATCAGGATATATAAACGTGCTTGAAGAATCCCAAGTATTTTTACATTCTTTATTTTCTGAGCTTTCCAAATATTGTTCAATAAGCATCCATCTTTATTTATGACTAGAAAAAGATTAAGATGAGTATGTAAGTGTATTTATATCACAGGATCACAAATATATAAAATTATACATCACCAAGATAAGGCAAGACAATGCAACAAAATATGGTCTAGTGGGAATGGCTAGTTTGGTTTTCTATTTTCTCCTTGTCTTTATATATTCATTCAATAACAGGAAAAATATGTTTTTTAAAAATAAGCAAGCTCAGTCTGAAATTTCTGGCTCTCAAATAAAAGGAAGTCCAGAGGGCCCCATAATTTTCAAAATCTGATAAAACACACCATCCAGTTCTTTGGGATATTAAAAACTGAGGTGACCTGTGACGCCCACATGGGCTGGCTTTGGAGTGCACGGTGTCCGGCAGGCGTGATCCCTGTTCCTGGGACATGCCACAGGAGATGCCAAGCTGAGACTGAGCCTTTTACAGAGGCAGTGGCAAAAGCACTGTGCCAGACTGAAAGTATTATATACCCCAGAAAAGCCAGGTTTTAATCCTGATCCAATCTTGTGATGGCAGCTGTTTCTTTTAACCCTGATTCAATATGATAGGGCAGAAACTTTTGATTAGATTATCTCCATGGGGCTGTGGCTCCACCCATTTCAGGTGGGTCTTGATTGGTTTACTGGAGTCCTTTAAAAGGGCAAGCATTTTCAAGAGAGCAGAGCTGACACAGAGGCTGACACTTAGAAAAGAGTTACACGGATGTCTGGAGATGCTTGGAGCCCAGCAGACATCACCATGAGATATTAAGGAAGCCAGAACCTGGAGAGAGCCAAGGGAAGCCACGAGATGGAAGCCAGCCCTGGAGAAGCAGAGTGAGGAACCCCAAAGGAACAGAGGCTGAAAGCAACAGAGCCCAGGAGCAAGGGACCAGCAGATGCAGCCACGTGACCACCAGCTGACAGAGGGTTCCTGACCCATCAGCCTTCCTTGAATTAGGCTTCTTTCCCTGGAAGGCTTAGTTTGGAAGTTTTCACAGGTTTAGAACTGTAAACTTGTAACTTATTAAATTCCATTTATAAAAGCCATTTCATTTCTGATATATTTTATCAGCAGCTTACAAATAAAAACATATTTTGGTACCAGGAGGGGGTGCTGTGGTTTGTAAATACCAAACATGCTGGAATGGCTTTTTAAATGGATAAGGGAAAGATTCTGGAAGAGTTGTGAGGAGCTTGACAGAGAAGGCCTCAAATGCTTTGAAGAGACTGTGGGTAAAAATGTGGGCTCTAAAGATACCTCTGACAGGGCTTTAGACAGAAATGATGAATGTACCTTTGCAAACTGGAAGGAAGGCATTCTTTGTGGATGGAAGGCAGAATTTGAGGGTAATGAACTTGGATATTTAGCAGAAGAAATTTCCAAACTAAATGTGGAAAATGCAGTCTGGCTGCTCCTTGTAGTTCATTATGAAATGTGAGAGGAAAGAAATAAGCTGAGAGCTGAACTCTTGGGTATAAAGAAACCAGGTGGTCTCCCCAGTGTTCCCCAAGATTGCAAACTCCACACCAGCATTTAGAGAAAGCAGGACTGCTGCGTAGGCCCTTGGAAAGGGTGGACAGCTGCTTTCTAAAGCCCTGAGGAAAAACGACTTTCAGACTTTAAAACCCAATGGATACTTCCTTGCAGGTTTTTGAAACTGTTTGGGTCCAGTGACCCCTGTGTACCTTTCAGTGTCTCACCCCAAGGACCCCACTTCTCTCTGGGGCCCTGCTCAGAAAATGGTCCTGGGTGAGGCCCCGGTGCACAGACAGCCCCTGAGCCCCTAAAACTGCTTTGTAAGATGATTTTGCCATTTGCTGTGATTTTGTCTGTGCTTCAGGGGCCCGAGACCCCTGGCCGTGCACACTCACCATGCCAGGCCGAGCGCACTCACCACGCCGGCCATGCACACTCACCATCCCTGGCTGTGCACACTCACCGCCACATGCTCGCTGTCACAGGATGGACGCACTTCCAGCCGCAGGTGGGTGAACATCAGGGTGACGCGCCGGCCCTCAGGCACTGTGACCCTCCACTCGCAGAGCCGGCTGTGAGGGTTCGGGTTCGGGTAGTTGGGGGACACAAATGTTCCCGCAGGACCCTGGAGCTCCCCTCCGCACCCTGTGGGAGAGGAAACATGGACGACTCCACCAGCCAGCACAATCACCTGCAAGGAAAGCTCCCAGTGCAAGACTTTTTAAAAGTTGTCCCTCTCCTGGCCAGGACCTTCTCCTTTCTTTATCTCTGACCCCATGTGCCTGGAGACCTTTGGGGAGCATCTGGATTCACCCCAGTCCCTGCCTCCGTGCCGAGCCCCCGCTGGCATGCTGACCGTCCCCACGAGCTAGGGGTGGATGTGAGCAGCACGGGGCCTTGGCATTGGGAGGGGCTGAGGGCTGAGGTCCTCGTGTGGTTGTCCTGATGGGGTGGGGGCAGCACCTGGCTCTCCCCGCCCGGTGCGCAGGGCATGGGGCCACCTTCCTCTGCAGCACTTATGGCTGGGGGGCGTTTCAGTTATTGGGGCACCCATAGTTTGGGGCCTACCGCTCGCTAACGGGTGGTCCAAGAAGCAGGGCACGCATCCCCTTGCTGGGATGCCAGCGCCTGGCGCTCAGGGGCCGTGAACTCACCCTCGAGGCTGGACTCAAAGCGCAGTCTGAAGCCCGAGGCCGTCACGGAGCCGTCAGTGACAAACCTGACCATGGCCACGTTGCTGGATGTGTCCACACTGCTGGGGACGGTGCTGCCACAGTACCTGCCCAGCACGTGGCCTGCCAGAGTCGGGGCAGAGGGTGGGCAGGGCTGGGGGGGCACCCAACCCACATGAGGTGCTCGCGCCTATGAAGGGGGTTGCGGCCTGCTAGGGAGGAGGCCACTTTGGGAAAGGAGGCCCATACCTGGGAGGACCCTGCAACCCCAGGGCCTCTAAACCCAGGTGGGGGCCGCTCCCTCGGGAAGGCAGCAGGATCCAGCCCCGCCAGGACAGGCTGCCCGCCCACCCTGGACATCTTGGCTGTGCCCAGCAGGGCGGGCCCGGCCACTGACCAGGGCTGCGCGTCTCCTGGATCTCCACGAAGTCCTTCTCGCAGCCAGAGGAGTTCTGGAGGTTGAAGTCTTCGAAACGGATGGTGAGGAAGTGGCCTGCGGGGGCCTGGAGGTGCCACTCGCAGAGCAGGTTGTCCGCGTAGGGGCGCGCCGGGTACCCCACGCTCTCCACAACGCCGCTGCGTCCCGTCATACTTCCTCCACACGCGGCTGCAACGGGAGCGGCCACGGCACATGGGCTCTTGCCATGGCGCCAGCACACCCACAACCTTCCAGGGGGCCAAGTGATCGCGAATTGAAGTTTAAAATCCCTAAAACATTCGGCTCGTGCTCCCCGTATCTGCAGTTGGTCACAGACAGAGAGAGAAGGCCTGCCCCGAGTCTCCCACAGTGGGAAACAGAGCGGCACGATCTGCCTGGAGGGCCCGTGCAGGGGCCAGGCAGGGCCAAGAAGGGACTGGTGGGAGCATGTAGGGACAGACGGGAACAGGTGGGGATAGGTGGGGACTGGTGGGGACAGGTAGGGACAGGTGGGAATAGGTGGGTCCAGGTAGGGATAGGTGGGGACTGGTGGGGACAGGTAGGGGCAGGTGGGAACAGGTGGGGCCAGGCGGGGACAGGTAGGGACAGGTGGGAACAGGTGGGGACAGGTAGGGACAGGTGGGAGCAGGTAGGGACAGGTGGGAACAGGTCAGAATAGGTAGGCCAGGCAGGGACAGATGGGGACAGGTGGGGCCAAGCGGGAACAGGCGGTGCCAGGCAGGGCCAGGTGGGGCCAAGCGGGAACAGGCGGTGCCAGGCAGGGCCAGGAGGGGCCAGGCGGGGCCAGGCGGTGCCAGGCAGGGCCAGGCGGGGTCAGGTGGGGCCAGGTGGGGCCAGGTGGTGCCAGGCAGGGCCAGGCAGGGACAGGTAAAGACAGGTAGGGACAGGTGGGCTGCGTGCGCTGAGGACCACCTGCGGTGGCCAGGTGGGGCTGGCTGGGGCCCCATGTCGGGAACAGCTCTAAGGGGGTCCCGGGCTGGGCAGGAGGCTGAGCCAGTGGAGAAGTCACTGCTCCGAGCGTAACTTCAAATCTCCCTTTACCGCAGGAACTGCAGCCTCAGGGCCCTGAAATCTCGTTTTGAGTTTTATGCCACAGCTCCATGGAATTGTGTACAATTGTACACACTTTGCCCACACACACAGGATGGCCTGTGGTGTCGGTTAAATAGTGCCACCATTAGAGTTTCTTAGTGTTTGGTGTAAAAAATAAACGTGGTTAGTGTCCAAATCAGATCCACCAGCCCCTAAACCCTAAGCCTTCATGGACCACATTATCAGTGTGCATATTTACTGCTCGTTCTAAAAACCAAGAAATAGAAATACTGGGAGACCCCAGAGACTTCCTAGCATTGGGCAGAAAGGCTTCTTTATAAGAGGCATGACTTTTGGTAAGCGTGAAAGCACATTTTGCCTCGGCTTCCCGCTGCACACGAGGCACTCATTACCTATGGAGTACTTGGCCCTGAAGCCCGCGTGCGTGGGGCTGCTGTCGGAGCGAAACCGCAGGTACAGGGACTCCGCAGAGGACAGCTGGCCGCTGGGCACCGATGCTCCACACAGCCTGTCCAGGAGCCGCGCGTCCAAGTCAGAGCCATCCCGCAGCTCCAGGTAGCTGGAAGTGCAGCTGAAGCGGGGACAGGGTCTGTTAGCTCATGAGGCCAACTGCTCTGACCTATTTTGGTATAAAGGGTATTGCTAACTTTCTTTGAGGACATTATTAAATCATCATATCTGTAGCATCAGATGCCTGGGCAGTGTCAGTTTAAGCTGCGCCACTTTAGGAGGCTGCAGGATATTTGTGCAAATGAAAGATTTTTCAGTTAGTAGCTCAAAAAGACAAGCTTTACACATTCCATGCTGAAGAACATCCATTTGCCTCCAATATTCCGTATTAGTGTATAAATTAAAAGGCATTCTCAAAGGAGTATCAAAAACCCAAGTTCTTTGCCTTGGCAATTTGATACATCACATGACACAGGTGGTGATTTGATGTCACATGACACAAGTGACCATTTGACATGTCACATGACACAGGTGACCAACTGTCATGTCCCAGGACACAGGTGGTGATATGACATGTCATAGGACACAGGTGGTGATATGACATGTCATAGGACACAGGTGGCGATTTGACACATCACAGGATGCAGGTGACCATTTGACACATCACAAGACACACCATGTGATTTGACACATCACGTGACACACGTGGTGATTTGATGTGTCAGAGGACACAGGTGTGCTGTCTCCTGATGGATCCAGGAGCTGGCTTTTGGGCAATTTCAGCCAGAGTTCTCCCTGTACCCGCAGAAGAGGGTTCTTGAGAAAATCAACAGCCCCTTAATGCAGGCAGGTGGGGAGGGAGCTGTGCTGATGTGTAAGGATTATGCACCCTAGAAAAGCCATGTTTTTATCCTGATCCAATCTTGTGAGAGCAACCATTTATTTTAATCCTTATTCAATAATGTAGGTTGAAATATTTTGATTAGATTTATCTCTGTGGAAATGTGACTTGCCCAATTGTGGGTATTAATCTTTGATTAGATGGAGATGTGACTCCACCCATTCTAGGTGGGTCTTGATAAGTTTACTGGAATCCTTTAAAAGAGGAAACATTTTGGAAAAAACTTGAGAATGATGAGGGCAGCAGAGACATCAGAACTAGAGTCCAAGCCCCTGGGGGAGCTTCATGAAACAAGAGGCCTGGAGAGAAAACCAGGAGACATCACCACGTTCGCCATGTGCCTTTTCACTGAGAGAAAAACTCTGAACTTCACTGGCCTTTCTTGAGTGAAGGTAACCTCTTGTTGGTCACTTAACATGGACATTTTTTTATAGACCTGCTTTAATTGGGACATTTTCATGGCCTTAGAACTATAAACTTGTAATTTAAGAAATTCCCCCTTATAAAAGCCATTCCCTTTCCGGCATTATCGACTCTGGTAGCTAGCAAACTAGAACAGGAGCATTCCATCAGGAGCCCAGAAAGGAACACTCCAGGATGTGGTTTCATCCCACACACATTCGTGCAAATGCACACGCACTCTTCTTCAATGAAAGAGAAAAGCACAGGTATTTTTTAGTCCTTGAGATTATCCTCTGTGCCTAGCACATGATGACAGCGTCTGCGGCGTGTAACCCTTTAGGATTCCTGTTAAGTAGAGTTTAGGAGACGGCCCTGGACTTGCTTTTCACCCTGTCTTCGACACTGGGGTCACGTGACATGAAGTCCTAATTGGTAATCGAGTATTTTGTCACTTGTGATGCTGAATGTGAGGTGTGACAATAAACGTTCATCCACTAGAAGGCCTTTCTCTAGGGAAGAATGCAGGACAGGTCTGATGCAGCCCCAGGGTCTCTGCAAGGGCAGGGGCAGGAGTTGGGCCATGGGCTTGGCTAATGGGCTCGAGGTACAAGCCCCCCTGCCTGCCAGGTCCCTGCTGTGTGCTGGTGAGAAGACCTATGTTGCTCCAAGGCCCAGAGCTAAAACTAGTAAATGTGGAGAGGCGGACAAGGCGGGGAAGTCACCTACTTGGGTGTCTCCTCGATGCTGAATTCATCTTCAAACTGCAGCCAGACGAGCCGGCCGGGCGGAGCGTACACGACCCAGGTGCAGTCCGCGTGCGGGGGGTAGTGGGCGGGGTGGCCGGGGGAGGCCACGTACCCGGCTGCATCTGCGTCGTGCATGTAGATGTTGCCCCCACAGGCTGCAGGGAAGCAGAGGGGTCAGCACGGGGAGGGGCCGCCTGCTGCCCCCTGAGGTCAGCGTCCACTGTCTCTAGCCCAGCTCTGCCTGCTGCCCTCGCCTCTCCTCCCTGGACGGGGCGACCCGGCACACGTGCTGACCACAGAACACCTGGAGGCAGCCCTGGGCGTGCCGAGGTGACACATCCCCACTCAAGGGCGACCACCCGCTGGCTGTCTCCCTTGGGATCAGCTGACTCAGGGCTTACCTGCCACACAGGTGACGCCTGCTGGGCTCTCACCTGGCCAACGTGCACACCCCGACTTCTGTCCCTACCCCGAAGTCCCCCAACGTTTAACCCTAAGCTGCAAAGCTCTGCCTGCTTCGACGGCCTCGGCCCCCTCTGAGAGCCCCCCTTGCAGACTCCCCATTCGGGGGCGGGTTCAGTTCTACCGCCACGGAACCGAGACCACCACAAGCCCACATTCCTAACCCCGATCCTCCAAGCATCCTCGCTGCTTTCCCCAAGAGCGTCTGAAATGGCTGCGCACACTCTCCCCACCCAGCCCCTGCTTTAAGGGGTGACTGGTGAGGAGTGAGGGGTGAAAGGTGAGGGGTGAAGGTGAGGGGTGACACCTGTGCGTGGCCCCGGGGGATGGATGAGGCCCATGGTGCCCACGCCAGGCACGGCTGGCCTGCAGCACTGCAGGCTAAGGACACCAGTCAGGAAGGGCGTCTGTGGGCGCAGTGGGGTACAGGCCCCCGGGTAGCACAGCCCCTCTCAGGACAGGCTATGGGCTCTGTCCCACAGTGGGTCAGGTGAGCGGCTGCGGGCAGGGTGCCGTGGCTGGTGCCCACCCGGGCTCCAACGCCTTCAGGGGCACATGCCCTGCAGGGAGGGGGACAGGCCCGAGGGTCGCGGCTGCCGTGACTGCTGGGGGCAGCGTGCCTTTCTCCTTCTCCCCACCTGAAGGAAGGAGGCTCACACTTTAAAGGCTCCTAATTTAGAGAAAGTGCAATAAAGTAAATGGTGGATTTAGCTCCAGGTGTATTTACAGACGCTCAGGAGAACCGGATGAAGTCACAGGCCATCCTCAAGCTGCTCGTTCTCGGGGGGCGAGCAGAGACCCCGCTCCATGCTCTGTGCCCTCCTGCCCAGTCCCATAACATTACAGGGACGTAAGCGTCGCGGAGTGGCACATCGCTGCCGCGGAATCGACGCAATCGGGTAACGGTCACCGAGGTGAAATATAAGGAAACGGTGACGGTGGAGTCGGGGGGTCACCTTTCCTCTAAGGGGGGCCCCCGGGTCCCGGAGCCGAGGGCGTGTCCACACCACCTGCCCTCGGGCGGGCTGCGCTGGGCGGCTGACAGTGGCAGGATGCAGGGTGGGCACGGGCGCAGCTAAGCGAGTCCTGATTAAACGGGGTGTCGTCGGGTGGACCGCTGCTCACCGGGGTGGGGGGGGCGGGCAGCCCCGGGGGCGTCACCGCCCCCCGCCAGGCGCACACAGCGTTGACCCCGCCCCGGCCGAGGAGATGCTCACCCAGGCTCTGCGCCTCGTATCGGATCTTAAAGCCCCGTCCCGCGCCTGCGCCGTCCGACAGGAACCGGACCAGCATCCGGTTGTCCGAGGTGAACAGTGTGGATGCGGCGCGGCTGCCGCAGAAGCGCCCGCCCAGGGGCCCCAAGGGCGGAGACGAGGAGTCGGGCCCGTTTTTCAGCTAGAAGGACACAACAAGGTGCACAAGTTCTTCACACGGCAAGAGACGGACAGCAAGAGCTGCAGCCACAGACCCCCATGGGGGGGGGGGTGAGTGGAGGGGGCGGGTGACACACACCTCCAGGCGGTCACCCCTGCTGCAGGTGTCGTCGTCGTTGGCGATCTCGAACGGCCGCTCGAAGTGGACGGCTACTGCCAGGCCACTCTGCACCAGGATGTGCCAAGAGCAGTTGAGGTTGGGGGGGTAGGCATAGGGGAACCCGGGGGACGTGATGACCCCCCTGTCCGCGTGCAGGTTCCCCCCACAGCCTTCAGACAAGAGACAGAGGGACACTGTGTCAACGACAGAGTTGGCAGCCACGCTGCCCACTCTCCTGGGGGGTCCTGCGGTGTGGGCGGTGCAATGGGGCTGGATGCTGGGGTCTGGGGAAGAAACCACTGGGGCACCAAAGCCCTGCGAGCACCGCTCTGCTTTCTTGTCACTGCCCAGGCCGACAGTATGTCCCCTCGTGAGGCTCACCTGGGCCATAACAGGGACTCGGCACTGGGGGGACAACTTCCACAAGGAAGCATAAAGGCGGGAGAGGGAGGACCCTTGGCTGTGGGGAGGGGGAGGGACAGAAGAATGGAGAGAGGGAAGGGGTGCAGCACGGGTCTGGGGAGACAGCTAGTGCAGAGGGGGCGACCCCAAAGGGGGGCCAGGCTGGGGCCACAGGAGCAGAGGCAGGTGTCCAGCCAGGAGGAGGCTGTCCAGGTGCAGAGGGGCAGTGCTGGGGGGCTCTAGGCAGGTTAAGGAGCGGACCCCCATGCCCTGTGCATGGTTAGGTGGTGGAGTATAGGACAGAGGAGTAAGGACCCCGGGCCTCTGGGCTTGGAGAACCAGGAGGCACGTCGCACCTGTGACGGCCATAGGGAAGGCGGGCGGGAAAGGGCAGAAACAGGGAACCCAGCTTTTCACTCGTTAGCTTGAAATTCCTACAAGATGTGGATCTAGGAAGTGTGAATGCAGGTGTACATACACATATGAAACCTGGGCTGCTGGGCATGTTTGTACATATGCACATACGAACCACAGCCGTCAAGCAGGCATGTGTGAATACACAGCTATGAAACAAGCTGCCAATACGTGTGTGCATGTAAAGGTAAGGAACTCGAGCTGTTGAGTAACCATGTGCATATATACATATGAACTGCGAGCTGGCAGGTATGTGTACACACGTATAGAACGTGAGCTACCAGGTGTGTGTGTGTGTTTACACAGGCATGAAACACAAGCTGCTGTGCCTGCAGGTGTACACGGAGCAGATGTATGTGCATATACATACCTGTATGAACCATGAACTCTCAAGCATGCATGTGTATGTACACACATGAACCATAAGCTGCTGGACCTGGGTATATCTCAGGTGCGTGTCAGGTGTGCATGTGTATATACATAACGCATGAACCATGAGGTGCCAAGTGTCTGTGGATATAGATGTGTGAACCATGAGCTGCCAAGCATGTGTGTATACGTACACGTCTGAACCATGAGCTGCCTGGGTGTACATACAGGTGTGTACCAGGTGTACATATACATACATATATGAACCATAAGCCACTGAGTATGTGTGTATGTATGTATGTGAACCACAAGCTGCTGAACTAGGGTACATGCCCAGGTGCATGTCAGGTGTGCATGCATGAATAGATACATGTCTGAGCCTTGAGCACCAGGCCTGTGTGCAACACACATGCATGTCAGGTGTGCATGCGTGTATGTGTATATACATGTATGACCTTGGAATGCCGGGCCTGGGTGCACACACTGCTGCATGTCAGGTGTGCATGCATGGATACATGTCTGAGCCTTGAGCACCAGGCCTGGGTGCACACACTGCTGCATGTCAGGTGTGCGTGTGCAGAGCGGACGGCGGGGTGGCAGGGCAGGGGGTACCCTTGTGGAAGGAGGCATTGAAGCCGGCCCCGGTCACGCTGGCGTCGGAGGTGAAGTGGAGCAGCATGTACTCTCCCGACGAGCGGAGGGGCCCCGGGGCCTCCCGGCCGCACAGCACCGCCAACGGCTGGGCCAACTCGCTGTCCCCTAGGGCAGAGGGGGTCGTCAGCAGGGAATGAGAGGCTTTGGGGAGCCGTGTCCCAGTGAGCGTGCCCCAGCGGTTGGCACATCTGTCTCGGGCACCCCTGGGGCTCTGGCCTCAGCTCCAGCCTGCAACGGCTGCTGCCCTGCACTTCCCTCAAGGGACAGAGACCCTCTGACCCACCCGGAGGCCCTGTAGGCTCCGGCCTGCTCTCTGAATTCAGGTCGCAGGCCTGCGGCCGCCCAGGCCTGACCCTGGCAGGGGAAGCGCAGCTGCAGCTTCGCCCCCACCCTGACGGTGTCAGCCCCCCGGAGACACGCAGATGCAAATGGAGCCTCGCTCAGCACCCAGTGCTGGCTGGTGGGTTTTGCTTTTTGGCTGTTCGTGTTTGTTTTGCTGTTGAAAGACCCACATGTCCAGGCAGGGATTCAGGGAAAAGAGAGCACGAGGCTGTCTCGGCAGTGTGCCCGGAGCGAGACAGGACAGTGGCCACCTCAAGGCCCTTTTCGCTTTGCTCCTCCAATGTCAATGTCTGTCCACCCGGCTGTGCCCACAGAAGCCAGGCGCAGCAAAGGGGCAGAGTGGGCTTGGGTCCCTGGCTGGGAAAACACGCTTTTCCCTAAGGAAGAGAATTAATATATTTCAAGCCTACAAAAAAATGAAAATAGAATATGAGGCAATTCAGGAGCTTCTCTCAGTGGGACTGGGAAGGGTCTGTGGAGTTTGATTTCTCTTCTAAACTCACCCCAGACTGGTGAAAGGGAAGCAGTGACCTCTCAGTGCAGGCCGGCCTCCCGCGGGCCTGGCGGGCACCTGTGTTCCTGACCCCATCCCAGGAGCTCTACCCTGGGGCCCGGGAGGTCTGGGTGGGGTGAGAACATCCCACCCAGTTCCTGGCCCAGCCTCCTCCTTCCAGGTGTACTGGCCAAGCACGACGGGGCTGGTGGGCTTAGAGCCGCGGGAGCGCCAAGTGCCCTCCCGGCACACCTGGCAGAGCTGCCCCCTCTCTGGGCGGGCCCTGGCCTGCACGGGGCTGTCCGGTACTGCTGCAGCACTGCCCCTCACCCCGCAGGCAGAATTCAGTGCCTTCGCTGACCAGGATTCCGTAAATCTTGTGCGGGGAGGTCAGAGGCGGTAAACCAGCAGGGTTCCGCGGCCAGCGGGCTGGGGGCCTCACCGTCTCTGACCACGAGCTGGTCGTAGCTGCACGTCCGCTGCTGCTCGATGTCCAGGGCAAGGATGTTGAGCTCCACGGTGGCCTCTGGGGCCTGGATGAGCCACGAGCAGTCAGCCCTGTCCCCATAGGGGCCTGGCCAGCCCGGGGAGAAGAGCAGGCCCGGTGCTTCCCCGGTCCTCACGAAGCCCCCGCAGGCACCTGCCAGGAGAATGCAGCCGGGAAGTGCCTCTGAGGGCAGGGCCGGGCAGGGGCCCATTGGCACCCACGGCGCCGCCTCTCCAGGAACCAGGAGTACCAACCAAGCCGTCGGGCAGAAAGCAGCAGCTTCTACCCACTGCCTTTCCTGCGAGAAACCCTCTCTGACTCCCACTGTGCCCTGAGGCCCCTGGTCCGCGTGTCACTGACCCCGTCACCTGGGCGCGCAGTCAGCCCACAGATGGCCCCACCCGCAGCGAGCCCTGACGCACGTGTCCCACGCGACATGGTCATCCCTGCCGTGTGCCTGTCAGCATGCAACACACTTAGAGGCAATTTTGAGAAAGTTCTCAATTTGGTAAATAAAAACCTTACAGACATGTGAACTCGTAGTAACTACAGCTCTGCATTATTTTTTATTTAATTATGTTTTAAAAACAGCTCTAGCGAGTTATAATTCACATGCCATGAAATTTACTTTTGGAGTCTACAGCTCAGTGGTTTTCAGTCTCTTTGCAGAGCTTGCAGCCACCACAATTCTCCTCCTCCATCTTCATCACCCAGAACCTCCCTGGCCCTGGCAGACCCCCCCACCCCGGCCCCCCGCAGCCCTCCCCCCCACCTCCCTGGTCCCCTGCAGCCTCTAACCCGCTTTCTGTCTCCACAAATTTGCCTAATCTAGGCATTTCAATATAAATGGGATCATAGGGCGTGGGCTTCGTGCCTGACTTTTTCACTAAGCATCATCTTCAGGGTCACCCGTGATGTCGCACATCCATCTCTCAATCTTTAATCAGTGTGTGTGGCATTTACAAATCACATTTCCAGAGATTTCGAAAGTGGTGCCCAGAAATTACATGTAGCATGTCTTACTGATAGCAGTGCCCTACTTACCATTTTAAAATATAACGTGAAACCTGCATATTTCCTACAGAAAAAGGCACATTTTTTACAAAACGTAGTACTTAGGAGTTTACAAGAAGACCTGAAGATGAGGCGGGCTGTAGGGCACAGCGTTCTCCTTGCACACGTGTGCACGGGCCCCTTAACGGTGGGCTCTCAAACGCTGCCCACGCACATCAGCCCCCAAAATGAATCCATTTATCACCAAACCCACCTGCTGCAATGGTCGGGGCAGGGCCGGCAGGCGCGTCCACTGCAGACCACTCCAGAAGGAAACCCTTCCCCGACACCGACGCGTCAGAGGAGAACTGAAATGTCAGAGAACTCCTGCTGGAGCTGAAGGACGGGGTCTGCGTGCCACAGTAAGTCCCGAGCAGGCGGGAGTGGATGCCCAGCCCGTCGTAAATCTGTAGCAACAACAGAGAGTAGGGCACCACACACAGGCAACGTCTCTGTTTACTTCAGATTCCTCAAATGATGGACTTTTATCATAATCGAGAAAAACACTTTAAGAGTAAATATTTCATTTCAGTTTAAGAAAGCAAGAGTCAGGAATCACAAAATGTGACTGCACAGAATCTAATGTGATTCAAAAGCTCTGATGTCTTTGTTGCAGAGTTAAATGAACAAACATGCCGCCAGGGGTCAGCCTGTCGGATGAGTCACCGCAGAACTGGGGGGCGGGAACTGCACTGACACGCACCCAAGGGTTGTGCTTTGGGGGTCCCAGGAGAGCAGTCAGTGGGGAAGGAAGGACAGGAGAGCGCAAAGCACGCCAGCAAGGACATGGGGCCTCAGCCACGAGCCACAGCGGCTCTGGGCCTTCAGAGCACTCACGGCGTCACCTTCCGAGGCTTTACTACACGAATGGCCCAGCTGGGGACGCGTTTTATATCAGTCTCCAAATCCACAGCACACGTTTATTCTAAGCCTCTGAAGGGCGGTACTCCGCCCCTCTCCCTGCCCCACGCCACCTTCTCCTGGGCAATGTGGCTGTGCCTGGTCGTGTGGTGGGCATGCCCGTAAAGTGCCCCGGGCCTGGCTGGGCATCCCCAACCGGTCCTGAGCGACTCCCAGGCTCCGGGTCCTGCGGAACCCCAGGTCCTACGGGGCCCTGGGCCGACTGCGTGGGGTCCCAGCCTGCGGGGTCTGATGCGCTCTCCGGGATGGGCCCAGGAGTCGGTGCCGGGGCAGACAATAACCCTCACTTCCATATTTATCGTCACTTCATTGACATGAAGCTTTAACTTCTCAGTGCTCTAGCATGAGACTAAACCAGACATGGCACATAAGGATAAATCTTTAGCTAAGCTACACCTGCGTGCTTAGACGAAACCCGAGAAGTCACAATAATGCTAAAACCCTAGCAGCCGGAGTAGAGGATAATCAGTCTCATAACAGAAGTAGATTCGTCCAGAGACTCTAGAGGGGCCAGTCCAATGCAGGCCAGGCCAGCCTTGAGGATTGCAGATGCTGAAACAGACATGAACTCGGCTTTCGTTTGTCCCTGGCAGCTCCCCAAAGTCAATATGCACGGACCGCACGCGGGAACCCACCCTCAGTCTGTCGTGGGAGCAGCCGCGTGCACGGACCGCACGCGGGAACCCACCCTCCGTCTGTCGTGGGAGCAGCCGCGTGCATGGACCGCACGCGGGAACCCACCCTTAGTCTGTCGTAGAAGCATCTGTGTGCGTCTTCAATGTCCATCTCCAAGACTCTTCCATGGATGACCTGGGACGCGTTCACATTTACTACCCACAGGTAATCGGAGTTGTGGGGGTAATTCACGGGCCACAGGGGCGAGGCGATTTCCCCATGGGAGCCCCCAATGTCGTCGCTGCCAAACACTGTGGGGAGAGCAGGGCAGTGCATCAGACTTCCCAGGACAGCTCTTTAACCAAATGAACAAACAATGGGTGAGCTTTCAACTGACTGTGCTTTCTGTTTTGCACACTGAAAGAAATGCTGCCTCCCTCTTTGGTTTCCGAGCTTCTATGAGGGAGAAGGGTGATTTCGGGACTGGAATTCTATATCCTCAGAAGGTACATGGCATGAAAAGAGGAGATGACTCCCTGTGTGAGAGGGATTCCTGCACCCCGTGGGCAGGGGGCCCGGGAAAGAGGGCACCAGCCTGCCCCTGACTCTGGTCGACCAGTTACCTTCTCCAAAAGGCTGAACATGATTTTAAAAATTCTGTAAGATAAGCGAAACCTAACTGATTGGATCTCACCTATAGAATAGCTGAAAACAGACAAGTTGAGTTAGAAAATAAAAATTTTTAACATTTTATCCTATTATAAAAATACCCTGTTGTTAACATGTCTGAGCACTTAAGTCAATCCCAAAGTACTAACTGTCTTTAATATGAAGAATACAGGATTTAAATCTATGGGCTCAAATGGGACAAATCTGATAGAAAGACACGGAGTTAGCATGAGAAACAGGTGACTCAGCAGTAGGCAGAAACCAGAGCTTCAGTGAAGATCAGAGCCACTGGAAGGGCTCCCGCTGGCAGCTGGTGGCCACGTCCTGCCTAACTCCGTCTCTCTAACTCAGGACACGGCAGCTGCAGAAGGACAATCAACAGCGCAGGGGATGTGGCGTCTGGTCAGGCATCCCCGCGCCCGGATGCGCGTCACTGTCCCCCGCCGGCCGCAGGCTGGAAGCCCCCGTGCAGCTCACTCACCGCTGGTGAAGGTGGCCTGGAAGCCGGGGCCACTGCCTGCACCGTCCGAGGCGAAGCGCACCCACAGCGCGCGCCCGAGCACCGTCGAGTAGGTGGGTGGGGGCGTGCGCCCGCAGAAGCGCCCCAGCAGGCGGCCGGTGGCACTGCCTTCCCGGAGCTCCACCAGGTCTCCGCTGCAGGCCGGCGAGTCCTCCAGCTGGAAGGCGCTGCGACAAGAGTGCGGCTCAGAGGCAACCCGGGAGTGGCTCCCTCGGCTCGCTGGACCCCGACCGCTGCCAAGCCTTCCCTAGCACTGACCACAGTATCCTCTGGTTACGTCAAAAGCCTTTCAAATTTGCTGAATTCCTCTTTAGAAGTTGCAAAGACAATTAATACACCACCCTTGAGCAGTTTCATTTTTATGGGAAAAACTGCACAAAAGCCCAGAAAAGCAGGTTCTAAGGCAGAGGCCCATCCCGTCGGGGCCCAGTCGGGGCCCGAGGGGGAAGTTTTCAGCGTGCTGGGTTGAGGTCCGCAGGTGGCAGTGTGACGGTGCACGCGGGCACAGGGGTGGGACCACCGGGCGCCCGAGAAAGCTCTTGTGGGGTTGGGACGGGGGACCTGCTAAGGGGCCCGGGAGACAGAGCGAGCAGGGCCACGGGTTACTCTCCACAGACACGCACGCGTGAACTCTGCAGGAGCGCTCAGTTCCGGGGGTGGGGAGGACAGTCTCAGGTTGGAAAATATAGATAAGTGTTCAAATCCCAATTCTCGCTACTTTCAAGCTGTAAGAAATGGGAAAATGAAATGCAGAATATTATTTGGGAATAAAAGAAATGAAGTACTGACACAACTGACAGCATGAGTGAACTGTGAAAACATTTATGCTAAGAGAAAGAACGTTTCACAAAAGGTCACATATTATATGACTCTGATTGTCTATGAAATATCCAGAATGGGCAAATTCAGGAAGACAGAAAATCTCCATGCCAGGAACTGTGGGGCAGGAGGGAATGGCTTAAAGTTAGAGTACCTTTTTCTGGGATATTTATAGCTTCAAACCACCACTTGCGGTAAATGAAAGAAAAAATATAGACCAATTTCATTCAAGATTATAGATGAAAAATCCTAAGTAAAATACCAGCAAAATAAATCCAGCAATGTGAAAATATGTAAATCATAACCAAGTTAAATTCACCTCTGAATAGAATATCTGTTAGGATAATTTATACAGACTAAGGGGGAAAATAATGCAAATATATATTATGAGAGAATCACTCATATTTTCAGAAAAGCATCTGGTAAATGTCAATATCTATTCATTATAAAAACTCTTTGAAGATCAGGAATGGAAGTATATTTTCTTAATCAGATAAGAAATGCCTGCCAAAACCCTCAAGCAAGTATCCCACTTAGCGGTAAACTTCTAAAGCACCTCCTACTCTCACTACTTCATTCCACATTGTGCTGAAGACACGGAGGCCTGACCAAGGAGGGAAAGCTGTAAAGCGTGGAAAAGAAGAACTGTAAATCCACAGTCAGGAGAGCTCATTCAATCAATAAACAGAAAGGTTGCTTGATAAAATGACAATATACAAAAATTAACAGGGCTTCCATACACCAGCAAAGAGCAATGATAAACCATTGCTTAGTGAACATTCATTTGACAATTATTGGTTGCCTCCACTGCACTGCCAGGCAACATTGTGTGGACAGCATGTGTCCCCTCGGGGAGCATATATTCTAGAAGGAGTGGTGGGTGGCAGACAAGCTGAGAGAGAGGCGAGGGTCAGGAGGGAAAGCAAAGCAGGACCAGAGCGTGCTGAGATCGGACGGCAGGTTACAGCTGAGCAAAAGCCTGTACTTTAAAAGTGGATGCCATTTCCAAAAGCAGCAGAACTAAGGTGTCTAGGAATAAACAGAACAAAAGATCTATATGACCTTTATGCCAAAAATATAAAATTTACTGAAGGACAAAAACAGAAAACCTAAATAGAGAGATACCTTAAGTTCAGGGGTTTGAAGATTCAACATCATAAAGGTGACAATTCTCCCAAAATCACTATATAAATTCAGTATAATTCCAGCCCAATAATTGGTATGATCTCATATCTTATACAGTAGCAAGCAATGCTACAGTGTTTATCACTACATACATATGTAAAGTTATAAAGGCATACGAAATGCACAGAAATGTAAGATGTATGCAAGTGCGAAAAACTGATCATGGCTTTGAATACACAACTATGTGATGATATCGTGAGCCACTGATTGTGTAACCTTGTCAAGCATGGTTGTGTGTTTGTTTGTTGTTTATAATAAAAATATTTCTAAAAATCCAAGATGTGCATCACACACGTGACCAGTAAAGGAGGTGAGATGAGGACTTGTGCTGCCACGCAGCCTCCTACTTTAAATCTTTACTGAACACTTGTTTTTATTTATTTATTTAGCACGGGCAGGCACAGGGAATCGAACCTGGGTCTCCAGCATGGCAAGCAAGAACTCTGCCTGCTGAGCCACCGTGGCCCGCCCTGAAAATGTATTTTTAAAGAAAATACTAACTTGAGATAAACAGGCAGAGGGAGGGACTACATGCTATTCCTGTCTCAGAAGTTACTGGACAGGGGTTTTGCCACACAGAGCAGCGCCCCCTACTGAAGCAGAGTGAGTGTCAGAAACACTCGGGGCGAGTTTGGTCCAGGGGCTCAGGAGGTCACAAGGGGCTGACCCGAGACCTGGGGGGTCTCGGATGGGGCTGACCCGAGCCCTGAGGGTCACTGAGGGCTGACCCGAGCCCTGGGGGTCACTGAGAACTGATCTAAGCCCTGGGGGTCACTGAGGGCTGACCCCCTCCCCCCAGCAGAGATGTGCTCACATCTGGGCCTGACCTCGGGGTGCTGCTGTCAGGGGATAGGAGTGGGTTCGCTTGTGAGCTGGACACTCACACATGGTGAGCCAGGGCCTCCAGCCACATGGGGTGGGGGGAGCTCAGGAATGGGGCGCAGACAGCTGAGCAGGACACGCGGAAGCTGGGGGAAGCATGTGGGGGAGGCCAACTCTCCCAACCCGGGGATCGCAGCCAGCCCTAGACCTCGTTTTGGGCTTGTAGCCTCCCAAACTGTGAGAAAACGGTTTTTGAAGCTGGGCACGGCATGGTGCTGGCATGGCAGTGGGCATGGTAGTGGCATGGCAGCCCTGGCAGCTCTGGCAGGGGTGAAGGACTTTTCTGTTTTAAGGGCTGGATGGATATAATCCAGGGCAAAATAGCAAGAAAGACCTTTTATTAGAAACAATGGTAAGACAGTCGCTGCACGGACGTGTCTGAGCTCTGCTGTGCTGGAAGGGCTCCGTTTTAGGTGGGTGCGTTGGACACGCAAACCTACCACTCCTCAAACACTGACCGTGCTGGCCCGCCACTACGCAGGACGAAAGCAGCGCGTGGCCGCAGCCCGCTTCCTGTCTTTGCCGCTTCAGCCAACACTGGCCGGTCTCTAAAAGCGCCCTGAGAGCTCGGAACCATTTCCCCTCAATTCCCTTCAACATCTATTCCACAGGCTCGTCTTCGGAGCTCGTCGTCCCCACGCCTTTGTGTGCAGCCCCGCCCTCCCTCCCACTTTCTCCAGGCCCGGCCCCCCCACGGCGCCACCCCCAAGCCAGGCACAGGTGCCCGACCGTGGGGTGCCCGGGCCCCCAGCCCCGGAGGTGCGGACACACACCCGGCCGGCCACAGTCCTTCTCATCTACAGCCACACGCAGGGCCTTGCCTCTGTCAAAGCTATTAAAAGAAAAAAAACAACTCACGCAGCTAACACAAAGCAAACAAAATTAACTTCTTACAGTGAGAATGAAAACTGCCGGGTCCTGCGGACTGGCCGCCAGGGGAGGCCGGCTCCGTGGGCAGCAGACAGCAGGCGCGCAGCTGGCCCCGGGCTCATTGCCCACAGAAGGCTCCGGAAGGGGCAAAGGCGAGAGCGACGCCAGCCTTGAGCTCTGCATCTTAAAGCCGTTGGGGCGCCGGTTGTTTTTGTGCTAGTGTTGCTTCCACCTTTAATACGGGGGCTCCGGGGCCAGGGAAGACAGGACAGAGGAGACCACACCGAGAAAGGGTCTAGGCGGGTCCCTCCCTCCTGGGCTGGCATCTCCAGCTTCCTCCCGCCAGGGACAGAGGCCCAAGGGCTCCGCCCTGGGGAAACCTGGTCCTTATACCCTCTCCCTCAGCTGTGCGTCCTGAATCCCACGCCAGCGGGAGGGGACGACGGCCCTCCCCAGACAGGCACCCTGGGCTCACGGGAACCACCGGGTGGGTCCTCAACACCGTCCTGAGTTGAAGCCCAAGTCCTGGGGATCCCAGAAGTGAGTCGTCAGGACCACAGAGGACGCGGCCTTGCCAAGGACAGGCTAACCCCATCCCCGCAGGGTGGACAGCCCATTTGGAGGGAAGGGGCACAGTGTGCCTCCCAGGCAGGTGGTGGCAGGGGGACTGGACGTTCCAGGGTCACTTCTTCTCGGCACAGTCTGCCGCGTCCAGCCTGGCCAGCACGGCCTGTCCCCCATTGGCCAGCGCCCCTCGCACAGATGGGCCTGGGTGTCCAGGAGCTCTGCCCCCATAGTGCGCTCACTTTCCCTCCAGTTGTGATAGGGTGCGGGGAACGATGATAAGGGTGGTGAGTTAAACCCCCAAGCCTCACAAATGGACGCTGTTACGCTCCCTCACCGCGTGCCCAGAGGCCCATGTCCTCTCCTCGGAGGAGCATGTGCGTGCTCCTCACTGCTCTCCTGACCACCCCACGGCTGCCACTGACGTTGCCCAAGGCCATCCCAGAAGGGGTCAGGGGGTGATCCCGCCACCCAACCACACATTCCAGATGGCGGGGGGGACAGGTCAGAGGGCAGCAGGGAGGGGCAGGTCAGAGGGCAGCAGGGAGGGCAGGTCAGAGGGCAGCAGGGAGGGGCAGGTCAGAGGGCAGGCAGCAGGGAGGGGCAGGTCAGAGGGCAGCAGGGAGGGCAGGTCAGAGGGCAGCAGGGAGGGGCAGGTCAGAGGGGAGCAGGGAGGGGCAGGCCAGAGGGCAGGCAGCAGGGAGGGGCAGGTCAGAGGGCAGCAGGGAAGGGCAGGTCAGAGGGCAGGCAGCAGGGAGGGGCAGGTCAGAGGGCAGCAGGGAAGGGCAGGTCAGAGGGGAGCAGGGAGGGGCAGGCCAGAGGGCAGCAGGGAAGGGCAGGTCAGAGGGGAGCAGGGAGGGGCAGGCCAGAGGGCAGCAGGGAGCGGCAGGTCAGAGGGCAGCAGGGAGGGGCAGGCCAGAGGGCAGGCAGCAGGGAGGGGCAGGTCAGAGGGCAGCAGGGAGGGCAGGTCAGAGGGCAGGCAGCAGGGAGGGGCAGGTCAGAGGGGAGCAGGGAGGGGCAGGTCAGAGGGGAGCAGGGAGGGGCAGGTCAGAGGGCAGGCAGCAGGGAGGGGCAGGTCAGAGGGGAGCAGGGAGGGGCAGGTCAGAGGGCAGGCAGCAGGGAGGGGCAGGTCAGAGGGCAGCAGGGAGGGCAGGTCAGAGGGCAGCAGGGAGGGCAGGTCAGAGGGGAGCAGGGAGGGGCAGGTCAGAGGGCAGGCAGCAGGGAAGGGCAGGTCAGAGGGGAGCAGGGAGGGGCAGGTCAGAGGGCAGCAGGGAGGGGCAGGTCAGAGGGCAGGCAGCAGGGAGGGGCAGGTCAGAGGGCAGCAGGGAGGGCAGGTCAGAGGGCAGCAGGGAGGGCAGGTCAGAGGGGAGCAGGGAGGGGCAGGCCAGAGGGCAGGCAGCAGGGAGCGGCAGGTCAGAGGGCAGCAGGGAGGGGCAGGCCAGAGAGCTGCAGGGAGGGTAGGTCAGAGGGCCTGCCTGAGGCCGGGCTCGCAGCTGGAAGAGGGAATGGCCACGATTTCCTGAATGACCCTGGTGTTCCTGGTTCCCACAAGCCGGCCCCACCACACTTGAGCAGCACGTTCCAGGCCTGCCCAGAGGGGGAGCTTGCTGCTGGGGCGCAGGTGGGACATTGAAGCCCCCCAGAGAACCTGACCGCTTTCCACGGCCCGAGCAACGCTGGACACGGGAGCTGGGTGCCGCCGTGCCCTGAGCCGGACCCCAGCCACGTGTCCACGGTGCACCTGCAGCGGCCTGACGGTGGAGGGTACTTACGTAAAGGACAGCTGCAGCTGGTTGCCGGGGGAGCTGTGAATGGTCCAGATGCACTCCGTGTTCAGGGGGTAAGTGTCGGGGTAGCCAGGGCTGTCAAAGACGCCTGAGCCGAGGTAGAAGGAGCCACCGCAGGCTGGAGGGAGAGAGCGCCTGAGCAGAGGGAGAGGCCCCGGAATCCCTGCGCTGGGCCTGGTGGCAGCTCTGCAGCAGCTGACCCGAGGCCCATCCTCCCCATCAGCTGTCCCTACAGCACTGCACCCCGCTGTCCCCAACCGCCACTCAGGACTGCTGGTGGGACAGCTTGTCCTGGCCATGGCAGCAGGCAACACACGAGGGCAGCACTCCCTCCACAGCTCAGCCAGGTCCAGCCGGGTCTCGGGACCTCAGGCTACTGGGAGTTCCCCTGCGAGCCCCCTGCTTTGGAGGAAGGGAGTCTGAGCTGGCCAGGGGCCATCACCGGGCCCCCCACCCAGTTCTCAGCCCAGGGGGGCCCACCCCCTCCTACCTGACGACGAGGCAGTGAACGTAGCATGGAAGCCTCCCGAGTTCACCCAGGTATTGGAGACGAACCTCAGCGTCAGGGCGCGGCTGAAGGAGGTGAGGGGCTGAGGCACGGAGACCCCGCAGTACCGGCCTGCGCGGGGGACGGCGACAGATGGGCGTGAGGCCTGGAGGGCTCTTTCCCACGAACACGTCTCATCAGCACCACAGCGGGAGCCCAAGTGGGAAGGCGTGGGGGAAAGGAAGCATCGGGACACGGCTCAAGGGTGGCAGAGAGCCCGTTTGAATATAAGAACTCCGGCCAAATACGCACAAGGCGCTGCTGAAGGAATGCCACCCACTGGGGATAGGCCACCCCTCAGGCCCTCTGAAGTGGCCACAGCCTCTCAGTTACCTATACCTAAAAGGTAACTGCCCCTGCCGAGAGTGCAGACAAGACCCTGCTTTCTCACACATTCCTGGCGTGGGCACCCACATGTCTCCCAGGAGTGCTCTGACCCCCAGGACAATGCAGGCAGGCCGCACTGCACCCCCCTGGCCGAGGCTCAGAGCTGCCATACCTCGCAGAGGTGCGTCCTCCGAGCTGCCGTCCAAAACCTCCACGAAATCATGGGAGCACGAGGGGCTGCTTTCCAGCTCAAAGTGGCTGAAGGAGAGGGTGATGTGGCTAACTGAGGACGAGAGAGGGTCAGTGAACTCCTGGAGCAGTGGAGAGTGACCTCAGATAACTGCAGACCAGGCTTCTCATGTTGCAGGGTTGGGATACAGAGAGGGTCCCTCGTGACCATCAATCCTCTTATTGGCCCCGCCAGGACCCCAGGGCCCCTCTATCTGCAACATTCCCTTAAATTCCGATTCTACACCTGTGCTTGTAATGAGCCCCCCTTCCGTCCCAGTGCGCCCTGCTGCTTTGAGGCTGAGCGGGAGCCTGGGGAGTCCAGGAGTGTTTGTAACAGAAGCTCAGCACCCTTGGCGTGGTCAAGGGCCTGGTCCCCCCATCTGCTGCCAACCTGGCCCTGATCTGTGGATGTCCAGCAGACTGCAGGGTCTAGCGAGAGCCTCACCTGAGGCCCTGCAGCTGCTGGACATGGCCCTGGGACACTGCTCGCTGCACTAGCTCCGTCCGCGCAACCCAACTCCCATCTCGAGCATGAAAGTGAGGGTGTCACTGCTTCTCTAGGAAGTGGGAGAACAGCTACCCGAACTCCCCACTCTGCAGATTAAAACTGGGCCCGAGCAGCTGACCTGCCTTGCCTATTACGGCATAGGCCTCCTTCCCTCCCTGGAATCACAAGCTCTCCTGGCAACCAAAGCAGGGCAGGCTCGTGGGCCCAGGATGGAAATGCCCTGTGCAGACCTCAGCCTCGACCTCGTCCTGCAGGGGGGGACAGTGCTGGCATCCCCCAAGGCCACAAGGAGGGGCCAGTGCCCAACTACAGCGCCAGAGGCGAGGGTGGCGTGGGCACTCCCAGGCCTGTGCTGGAGCCCTGGATGTGGGCTTCACAAGGCTTTCTCTCCCTCCTGGGGAGGCGTGTGGTGCTGCCCCTCCATCTGAGCATGCCAGCTCTCCGGGCTCCAGCCTTATCCTTCATTTATTCATCCAGCATCTGCCATGGCGTCGCCTCCACGTGAGGCTCACAGCCCAAAGCTGGTTAAGTGGCTTTTCAGTTACTGATCGCCAAGCCCAACCCCCTCCAGCAGGGTTTCAGGGCTGGGCTACCCTGGCTGGACTCTGAAACTCTGAAAAGAATTGTGCTTCTTTTTCATTAAGAAGAAACAATAAAGCTGGTTCCCTTCTGGTTAGGAACGAGTGCTTCCTGCACCCAGGGACATGCAGAGGCGCGACACGGGGAGAGAAGATGGCAGCACGGGTCTCCCACAGCGTCGCAGGGGCCACTTACACGGCGGCTGCGCCTGGACCGTCCAGCTGCAGTTCTGGTTGTTCGGGTAGTTGGCTGGGAACCGTGGGGAAGAGAGCGCCAGGAACGAGCTGGTGGGGATGGAGCCCCCGCAGGCTGTGGGCATACACACACATATGGCTGCGGGCACACACACACACATGGCTGTGGGCACACACACACATGGCTGCGGGCACACACACACATATGGCTGCGGGCACCCACACACACATGGCTGCGGGCACACACACACGGCTGCGGGCACACACACACATGGCTGCGGGCACACACACACATGGCTGCGGGCACACACACACGGCTGCGGGCACACACACACACGGCTGCGGGCACACACACACGGCTGCGGGCACACACACACGGCTGCGGGCACACACACACATGGCTGCAGGCACACACACACATGGCTGCGGGCACACACACACGGCTGCGGGCACACACACACACGGCTGCGGGCACACACACATGGCTGCGGGCACACACACACGGCTGCGGGCACACACACACATGGCTGCGGGCACACACACACATGGCTGCGGGCACACACACACATATGGCTGCGGGCACACACACACACATGGCTGCGGGCACACACACACACGGCTGCGGGCACACACACACATGGCTGCGGGCACACACACACGGCTGCGGGCACACACACACGGCTGCGGGCACACACACACGGCTGCGGGCACACACACACACGGCTGCGGGCACACACACACGGCTGCGGGCACACACACACACATGGCTGCGGGCACACACACACATGGCTGCGGGCACACACACACATATGGCTGCGGGCACACACACACACATGGCTGCGGGCACACACACACATGGCTGCGGGCACACACACACACATGGCTGCGGGCACACACACACGGCTGCGGGCACACACACACACGGCTGCGGGCACACACACACATATGGCTGCGGGCACACACACACATATGGCTGTGGGCACACACACACATATGCACGCACACGTTTCAACTTCCACCAGCTGCACGGGCAGCGCCCAGGTGGACGATTTCGTGGATAAAAGCACAAGTGACCTTCCCTCATTGCTGCAATCGATGTCAAGGGCATTCTGTGCCGAGGAAGCCTCACGCACAGTGTAAAAAGCGGGCTACTTTGTTCATGATCCTGCCTTGAAATCGCGGGAAACGGGCAGGCAGCAGCAGACCAAAGGCTGCAAGCCCGAGCCAGGCAGACTCTGCAGGGACCGCCCTGCTCGGGTCCTGGAGCTCTGAGGCCCTGCGCTCCTGGGGAGGTGCGCCCCACCCACTGGCCTGCCATTGGACCTCAGGCCGCGGCCCAGAGAGGCAGGCGACAGTGTGGACAGCACGAGCTCAACCGAGACGTGGGGCCCAGGGGCAGCCCCCCAGCCCCCACCCCAGCGACTTCCTCCCGGGGGCCGGGCCCCTCTGCATGGGGGGCGGGGGACTCACAGGACTGGCACCTCTCCCCAGGGGGCCGGGCCCCTCTCTGAGGATGCCTGGGGCTGGGGAGGGGTTTGTGCCTGGCTGTCAGGGCTGCAGGAAGGCTGGCTGCGGCCATGCGAGGACGCAGGGCCCTGGAGCCCCTCCTGGGTCAGCTCCCTGTGCCAGGGAGGGGGCCAGATAAACGTCCCGCGCTGGAGGTTCTGCGCCTGCCCCAGCACCGCCTTCCCCCTGGGCCTGGGCCCGGAAACAGGGAGACCCGAGACGCAGGCGGGGCCTCCTCTGGCGGATGGGGCAGCTGCTGACTGCCCCTCGGGGGGCGGGGCGGGGACGTGGCGGGGCGGGGGCGCGCGGTACTTGCCCTGCGTGAAGGCGGCGCGGAAGCCCCTGCCGTGCCCGGACGCGCGGGCCTGGAAGCGCAGGAAGAAGCTGCTGCCGGAGGAGGTGAGGGCGCCCGGCCACCGCTGCCCTCCACATGCCCTGGCCACGCGGGCGGCCGCCGCATCTGGGCCGTCGTGGGCCTGCGAGGAGAGAGCACCAGAGGCGGCCCGAGCCTCAGGGGGGACTCGTAACTGGGGCACGGGGGGGGGGGTGCGCGCTGGGGTCACAGGGGGTCGCACTAGGGGCCCGGGAGGGTTGTGCCGGGGACATGGAGGGGGCATCCTGCCGCCTTCCCGAGGCCGCCCGCGAACCCCTCCGACCCCTCCCAGGCCCGCCGGGCACAGCGCCGCGCAGGGTGCGGGGCCACCACGGCCAGAGCCACGGAGGGACAGGCGACCAGGGCGCTCACGGTCAGGGCCCCGACCTGTGCACCT
Organism: Tamandua tetradactyla; assembly: GCF_023851605.1. Taxonomy (NCBI): domain Eukaryota; kingdom Metazoa; phylum Chordata; class Mammalia; order Pilosa; family Myrmecophagidae; genus Tamandua; species Tamandua tetradactyla. The sequence goes on along the minus strand of NC_135327.1, from coordinate 231,628,050 downwards.
GCTGCTCCTGAGGCTAAGAGCGGGGCAGGGCAGGTGCACCCACAGGCCGATCGGCCAGGCTGGGCACGTGAGCTCCTCTCCGCCCACGGCGCCCTCAGGCGTCTCTGTGCCACGGAAAGTGTCGGGACACCAGCAGGCAGGGGTCGTGAGAGGTGTTCGGTGCTGACTGTCCTGGCGGCTTTCCTGGGCGCGCTGTGACTGGACACTGTTCTCAGGTTTACACAGGCACACGAGTTAAAGGGTTTTACAATAATTACAGTAACTGTGGTTCTGGAGCATCGTTTCTTTTTCCTTTTCTTTTCCTTCTTGTTTCAGTTTAATGTTTTAAACCTATATCCTCAACAGAACACTTGCAAATAAAATCCACAGGACATTAAAAGAATCATGCACCATGATCAAATGGGTTTTATCCTAGGTGTACAAGCGTGCTGCAAGGAAAGCAATTAATGTAATGCACCACATTAACAAAATAAAGGGGAAAATACATGATTGTGTCCACTGAAGCAGAAAAGGCATTTGATAAAACCCAGCATCCTTTCTTGATAAAAAGTACTTAAAAATAGGGATATAGGGTGTGCTGCTTTGAAAGGATTTATGTACCCTAGAAAAGCCATGGTTTAATACTAATCAACCTTGTGGGAGCGTCGGTTTCTTCTAATCCCTATCCAGCACTGTATGTAGGAGACTTTAATTAGCTTATCCCTATGGAGATGCAACTCAATCACAGTGGGTATTAAACTTGATTAGGTAGACACGTGTCCACACCCATTCTATGTGGGTCTTGATTGCTTTTACTGGAATCCTTGAAAAGAAGCAGCACTTTGGAAAAAGCTAGAGAACAACAAGGGAGAAAGCTACAAGATCCTGAGAGAGCAGAGAACACCACAGAACCACGAAGCCGAGTCCACCAGCCAGTGACCTCTGCAGATGAAGGAGAAAGCTCTGGGGGAGCTTCATGAAGCAAGAGGCCTGGAGAGGAAGCGAGCAGACTGTGCTACATTCACCACGTGCCCTTCCACTTGGGAGAGAAACCCTGAGTTTCATCGGCCTTCTTGAATCAAAGTATCTTTGCCTGGATGCCTTAGGTTGGACATTTCTATACACTAGCTTTAAGTGGGACATTTTTTTGGCCTTAGAACTGTAAACCTGTAACTTATTAAATTCCCCTTTTTAAAAGCCGTTCCATTTCTGGTGTATTGTATTCTGGCAGCGTGCAAACTAACACACGAGGGCTATAAAACTCGTAGGAGGAAATGTAGGGATGCGTCTTTGCAGTCTTCTCTTGGGCAATGGTTTCTTGGACTTTACACCCAGAGCACAAGCAGTGAAAGAAAAAGTAGATAACTGGGACCTCCTCAAGATTAAGAACTTTGTGCATCAAAAGACTTTGTCATAAAAGTGAAAAGAAAACTTACTCAGTGGGAGAAAATATTTGGAAATCATGTATCTGATAAGAGTTTAATATCCAGAATATATAAAAAATTTCTACAATTCAACAATAAAAGGACAAATAAGCCAATTTAATGAAGAGCAAAACACTTGAATAGGCATTTCTCCAGAGGACATGCAAATGTCTTAAAAAGCACAGGAAAAGAAGCCCAACATCACTGGCTATTCAGGAATTCAGGAAATGCAAACCAAAAACGCGGGATATCATATCACACCCAGTAGAATGGATACTATTTAAAGAACAAAAACCACAGAAAACCAGCGTTGGAGGATCTTCCACCTCATTCCCTGCCACTTCCCTAAACTAACTCATGCATGCAAGGCCAAGCCCCGGGCTCCCGGGCGGCAGAGCAGCTTGGAGTGGTCCTACAACACCGTGACATCAAATCAGGGCTGTCACTTTTAAAATTTATTTATTTTATTTTAAAATAAATTTAAATTATTTATTTTAATTTATTACCCCAAGGGTGTAGATATTTGCTACAAGAAAGCACTGCAAGGAAGAAAACGTGAGAAACCGTGTTCGCATTTGCTTTAAAATTCTGAAGATGTGGGAATTATCAACATGCATTTCCCCTGCCCTGTTCAGTTTCCAGGCAAAGCGAGGACACACATACTTCAGGCTGGCACTAAGTTAAGATGACGTAATGATCTGATTCTCACCTAAGTCAATTCCACGAGTTTTCTAGGCCTGGGAACTGGCATTCTGTCTGCCGCTAGGTGGTAAAAGTTAGAGCAGCAGACAAGAAGCCTCTGTCCACCTCCACTAAGCACTTTGTAGGTACTAATAAAATGACATTTTGGAGTTGAATCCATGAACAAAACGTGGCCCCCACTGGGGAGCTCCCACCCAACTGCTCCAGAAGCGACGAGCCCCTGCCGTCGACTGAGTTCTGTGGAAGGTGAATCTGGTCCTCACAAGGCCTCCCGAGCTTTCCACAATTTCCAGCCATCATCACATGCAGTCAAAAAACAAAACTTCATACTGAAGACCTAGGAGACTCTGAAAGCACAGAAGCAACGGATGCCGAGGCCCGAGGCCTCTCAGGACGGAGGGAGGGTCCAGCCCCTGCCGGCCCCCAGCTGGCCAGCGGGGGCCCTGGACAGCCGCCCCCAGCCGGAGCCCTGTGCCCGCCGTTTACCCGCTCCCCTAGGTGCTCGGGCAGCGCCTCACCTCCGCTGGGGGGCCGCCCCCCTGCCCCGTGTCCTCAGGCCCCTCCCCCCGCAGTCACACTCCACGAGGTGTGAGGAAGCTGCGGGGAGTCACAAGTTTTCAACGCAGGCGCGTTTCTCCTGACTCACTGTGCGAGTTTGCACACGCACACTTCCAAAGGGAATCTGCAACTGCGGCCCAGTTAGACGCTTGTGGTTCCGCTTCCAGGTGTCCGTCCTGGAGACACCCGCATGTGGTGAGTGTAGAAATGCGTGCCAGAATGTCCTTGAGGCACAGGTGGGCGTGACACCTGAATGTCCTCATAAATGCAGGTGGGCGTGACACCTGAATGTCCTCGTAAATGCAGGTGGGCGTGACACCTGAATGTCCTCGTAAATGCAGGTGGGCGTGACACCTGAATGTCCTCGTAAATGCAGGTGGGCGTGACACCTGAATGTCCTCGTAAATGCAGGTGGCTGTGGCACATGGCACAAGCAACTTAATGTCCATCACAGGGGGCAGATAAAACGACTGACGTACAGGGAAGGTGGAATAGGACGGGATGGCGAAAAGAACGCATCCGATCCGAACGCTTCACCACAGAAAAGTAAGGAGAGCACACTCAGTGGGAGAGCACGCTCAGCAACAGGGCAGGCCAGGGAAGGGGGCACACGCACCAAGTCATACCGCATGGTGTGCATGGGGATGCATGAGTGGGGAAGCACAGACCTCCCCTCTGGGGCGGGGACAGGCACAGGGGCTGGGCCGGGCTTCATCCCTCCACCACCCTCGGGAAATCAGAACTTGGAATGATGCGGCCGAATGCCAAGATGCACTTTAGGAGCGCTGTGCTGGTCTGAAAAGGTACATGTACCCTAGAAAAGCCATGCTTCAATGCGAATTCCATTTCGTAAAGGCAGCCGTTTCTTTTAATCCCTATTCAGCACTGCATGTTGGAGACTGATCAGATTATCTCCAGGGAGTGAGACTCGCCCAATTGGGGGTGTTCACTTTGGAATAGAGAGAGATGTGGCTCCACCCACTTGGGTGGGTCTTGATTAGTTTACTGGAGTCCTGTAAAAGGGGAAACAGTTTGGAGACTGCGAGAGATCTGGAAAAAGCAGAGGACCACAGAACGCTCTAGAACCACAAAGCAGAGTCCACTGGCCAGTAACTTTCAGAGATGATGGAAAACGCCTCCCGGGGAGCTGGAGAGGAAACTAGCAGATGACGCCGTGTTCGCCATGTGCCCTTCCACATGAGAGAGGAACCCTGAACTTCATCGGCCTTCTTGAACCAAGGTATCTTTCCCTGGATGTCTGAGATTGGACATTTCTATAGACTTGCTCTAATAGGGACATTTTCTCGGCCTTAGAACTGTAAACTAGCAACTCATTAAATTCCCCCTTTTAAAAGCCATTCCATTCTGGTCTATTGCATTAAAGCAGCTAGCAAACTAGAACAAGTGCCGTGATGTTTCCCGTCACCACAGAGCTTCCAAGAGAAAGACGCTCCATATAGGAAACGGAGATTTAGAGGCACAGGATAAGATGCTCTCCATGCACCACTGTAACACAACACCAGAAGGAAGGAAAACGGGCTCCACTAGTGGTTAGTGAGGGACAGGTTCATCCTTATGACCACCTGTAGAGCAAAAAGGATTCTTAAGAAAACATGTATTCAGATTATCTTACGAAAAACAGGGCCCCCATGATGCACCAAATTGCCTTAATTCTGTGTGTGTTGAGTGTGTGAGGAAAATAAGCAAAATACGGGTAGTCTGTCTTTGTATTATATTAAGAATAGTGTTAATTTCTTATTTCTACTTTTTCTGTATTCTACACATTAAAATGAGGATGTAAGTTTTTTAATAAAGTGGATTAGAAGTGATGTGTTTGGCCATTCGATAAGCAACGGGTTCTGGGCTGAGACGAGCTGGGCCCCCAGTGTGCGAATCCGGGGGGAGGGGACATGGCCTGGGCCCCTGCCTCCCCCACAGCGCCCGCCGGCCGGGCCTCCCACCACAGCCCTCCCAGGCTCGGCTCCTGCATCCAGCTACCTACAGCCCCGAACCTGGGCGTCCCCTCCCGGCTGCCCCCCAGCGAAGGCCAGAGACATGCGCTGTTCCCCACATGGCCACCCCTGTCCTCTCCCCTGCGGCCTCCCAGACCACTGCTGCAGTGACTCAGGGGTGCCCCTGTAAATGTGTAAGCTCCCCTCGGTCTTGTCCCCACAGCTGCCCGTGGGCAGTGCTTGAAAACCTTGAGAAAACTGAGTCCTCTGCGAGCTGCGCTGGGGAAGAGGAAGCTCAGAAGCCAAGGGCAGCGGGCCAGGGGGCCCGGAGGAGGTGCGGCTGGCCTCGGGGTCCTGCCCCGCTGACCCCCAGCTGAGTAAGCTGCCCCGGTCCCAGATGGGGTGCAGCCTCCCCCACTGGGCGCCCAGGTCAGCGAGCCTTCCATCGGGGCTTGGTGTCTGGGCGGGCAGATAACCCGAGGCCACCGTCCTGGACCTGAAGCTGCGACCTCTGATCCCACTGGACCCTGTGCACCTTGGCCGGGCGGTGGCTCTCAGCGGCTCCCCACTGCGTGTGCCCTCACTCCACGCACGCGCCCCCACTCTGCACACGCCCCTACTCCGCGAGTGCTTCCCCCCTCTGCACATGCCCCTACTCCGCGGGTGCTCCCCCTCTCTGCACATGCCCCTACTCCGCACGTGCTCCCCCACTCTGCACACATGCCCCCCTCTGCACACGCCCCTACTCCACGCGTGCTCCCCCCCTCTGCACACGCGCCCCCCTCTGCACATACCCCTACTCCGCACGTGATCCCCCAGGCTACACACGTGCCCCCCTCTGCACATGCCCCTACTACGCACGTGCTCCCCCAGTCTGCACACGTGCCCCCCTCTGCACACGCCCCTACTCCGCATGTGCTCCCCCACTCTGCACACGTGCCCCCCTCTGCACACGCCCCTACTCCGCGTGTGCTCCCCCCTCTGCACACGCCCCTACTCCGTGTGTGCTCCCCCCCTCTGCACGCACCCCTACTCCGCACGTGCTCCCCCCTCTGCACACATGCCCCCCTCTGCACACGCCCCTACTCCACGTGTTCTCCCCCACTCTGCACACGCCCCTACTCCTCGCCCCCACGGCCTCTGGGTGAACGCGCAGGCGGGCAGGATAAGGTGCTCCCTGGAAGACGACCCAGAGGCACGTGCACGTGAGGGGCAGGAGTGTGCGCCTCATCGTGGCCAGGCAGCGGCCCCGGGGGATCTGGCGTGGATGCAAACCGCTCCAGGACAAAGGAAGCAGTCAGCTTAGCTGCAGGCAGGGGGCCCCTCAGGCTTAGGAAGTCACACCGTGAGGTCACAGCCGCGAGGAAGGAAATGGACTGTTACTCACCATAAGGGCGCCTCCCACATGGCGGAAGCCCTGGTTTCCTCGTCCATCTGTGATCTTACCAGCGGTCAAGCCCCCTGGGTCCGAGCCACACCTGAGGCCAGGGCGTGGTGCCCCTCTCTCCCCCCACCCCCGCACCCCCACTGGAATTTCATGGGAGGTGAGAAACCAACACTCTGCAGCTGTTACATCCAATGACTCAGATACTCCTGGAAAGGTTGATTGGAAAAGGAATCTGCGGAGCTCATTTACTTTCGCAAATAAACAAGCACTTAGGAGACCCTGAGCTGAAGTGACACAAAACAGAACGAAATCTGTGTCCCAGGAGCAGCTGTGGCCTCGGGTGGGTGCACGCGCTCCCAGCTGTCGGCCGCAACAGAAGGGTGCTGAGAGCCAGTCACGACAGCACGTCCAGACGGGCCACCGGATCCTCGAAACCGCGTGGAAACAAAACCTTTGGGGGTGGAGGGGGTGGGGCGGGAAGCAGGGGCCTGGGAGGGCTGCACACCTGGCACGCAGGTCACGTGGTCACCTCCCCCTGCACCCGCCGTCTGGCGATGAGCACAGACCTGCAGGCTGTGGGCCCTGGCTTTCCTCCAGAAAGCCGGCCCCGCACCCTTTCCCCTTCCTCAGGAAGCAAACAGGCCGTGCGAGGGGGTCTGCCCTAGGGCTCGCGGGGGACAGGCAGCTGGCGTTCAGGGCCCAGACATCCTTAAGTCATGAGGCCAACAGGCCGAGGAGGTGGCCCTGGGACAGGACACCCCGGCCCAGTTCATGCAGACAGGAGGAAGTGCAGAGACAGCTCCCTGGGGGGCCTGCTGCCACCCCAGGAAAAACCCAGAGAGGGTTGTGCAGGAGAGCCCAAGACCCACCCTCTGCCCTCAGGGCAAACACCCTCTCCGAGGGCACGGGTGGGTCTGCTCTCCTGGCCCGCGGTTTCTTGGGCCTGAACTTCCATGTTCTGCCTTTGAAGTTGTTTTTCTGCAATTTGTCCCTTTTCCGCCCCCTTTAGTCTAGACTGGCAGTGGTTCTGTCTATATAGATCCCACAACACTGTTGGTTTTCTATGGAGCACGCTGGGATCATGGCCATCAGATGAAAGGAGTTTCCACAAATCCTTTCTGGATAACTCCATCTCCAATCCTGGCTGAGTACACAGGATGGCCAAGCACATGGAATGACCGAGTACACAGGACAGCTGAGGACACGGGATGGCTGAGTTCACAGGACAGCCAAGTGCACAGAATGGCCAAGAATGGCCGAGGACACAGAATGGCAGAGGACATGGGATGGCCGAGTACTCAGCTATCGTGTGTACTCAGCCATTCTGTGTACTTGGCTGCGCTGTGTACTTGGCCATCCTGCATACTCGGCAGTCCCGTGTACTCTGCTATTCTGTGTACTCTGCTATTTTCTGCACTCAGCCGTCCTGTGCCCTCAGCAATTCTGCATACTCAGCTGTCCCATGTACTCAGTCATGCATGTACTTGGCCGTCCCTGTACTCAGCATTCTTGTGTCCTCGGCAGTCCCATGCACTCTGCTATTCTGTGTACTGTGTCATTCTCTGCGCTCAGCTGCCCTGTGCACTCAGCCATCAATGTACTCGGCCGTGCTGTACTCAGCAGTCCTGTATCCTTGGCAGTCCCATGCACTCTGCTATTATGCGCACTCAGCTATTCTGTGTACTCAGCCTTCCATGTACTTGGCAGTCAGATGAATTCAGTCATTCTGGGTCACTCCAGGCATGTACTAGGCCACGTGTCCACTGGTGATCTGTGTGTCCAGCAGAGCACTGCCTCTGGGCCCCAGTCTAATGCTGAGGGTCATGTGGAAGAAGAGGGGGGCTGGGCAGTGCTGCTGCATTTTTAAATTCCCCTTGGCTTCCTCCATTTCCTAAATTCTGTTGTGGAATCCCCCTACGTAGGTAGGGGGATTGCTCGGGGTTACCTATGGGCTCCCCGTTCTGCCGCCTGGGCCTAGGGGTGCCTGAAGAGCTGCACCTGTCAGCAAGTGGGGGTAGCCAGCCTCCCCAGGGGGGCCCTCATGGCACAGCAGTCAGGCCAGGGTCTCCAGCATCCACACGGCAGGTCCAGCCCCGGGTCTGCTCCCCCTTCTTCCTACAGGCACAGCTCTGGGGGCCCCCTCCCCTCACTTCCAGAGCTCTGGGTGGGTTCCCCAGGCCCTGGTTTGAGCATGAGACCGAGACCCCTCATCCATGTCGGGGTCAGTGGGGGCGCCAGGCGCAGAGGCCGGAGCCAGGCAGAACTGCCAAAAGGACCCTGGACACTGCACAGACAACCGCCCCAGCAGCTGGCCGAGGAGCTCAGCGATGTCTGCACACAGCGGTGCGTACATGGGGAGATCAGCTGAGGTGCTGGACCATGCAGCGAGTTCACACCCAGCGTCCCTCTGGCCACAGAGGTAGACAGCCGGTGCCCAATGCGGCGCTGTCATCCCAGGACAAGCGGCCACTCGGAGGGCAAGGCTGGGGTGCTCGCCCATGGCCGACCTCCTCCCAGCTCACGGGAGGGACCCTAACAAGCCCTTAGATCCCACTTCTTCACTTTTGTGTGATACCAACCCAAAAGTGGTACAAACAAAAACATCTTTGCTTATAATCACTTATGCAATTTTCAAGAGAGATAATTTACAAGTCAGAAAAAAGTAATCTGCTTTAAGCCTTGTGTTCCCACTCCTCCTTCTGAAAATCCAAATTTGGCAGGGCCAGCCTGGTTCTCGCGGCCTCTGCCTGGGCGCCTGGCCACCTTCCTCGGCTGCCCATCCCTGCCATCAGCTGCCGCCTCCCCAGGGCACTCTGCCCCATGGTGCCAGGTCCCCTCCATCGTTGACGTAACAGTGACGTCCGCCCGTGCCCCTGCCTTACCCCTGGGCCTTTGCTACCTGGAGACACGGCACCTCGACCCAAGGCCAGTGCCAGGCCCCACCTTGCTTCCCCACTGTCACCCCCTCCCAACAGGTCAGTCCTGGGCTTTCCAGAAGCCCCCATGCCCACGCCCACACCCCATTCTCAGCAGGGCACAGAAGCCCTGCAGCCTCGCCTGCTGGATCTCATCGCCTGCACCTCCCAGGGTTGCAAGGGCCCTCTAGCCAGGGGCACCCAGTCCCCAGGCCCACGGCACCCCCTTCCCTTTGGAATCATGTTTTTCCCTCAGGATGGGGTCCACCGAGTCCCAGGTTCACGATGGCTGGGGGTGTACTAAGGGAAAGACTCCTGGCAATCCTTTTCTCCTGAGGGACGAGTCGCTGACCTCACCTCCCCCAAAGGGGCACCAATAAGTTCTGTGCCCATGCCAGGCAGGGCGGCCACTGTGTCTCAGGCATCCCTGCGGCCCCTCTGACCTGGGTGCTGCCCCACCCCCACTGCACAGATGAGGCCACCCTCCTTCCAGGCAGCATGGCCACAAAGCAGCAGCGTGCAGGCTCAGTGCCCCCCCCACTCCACTGCACCCCAGCGCCGGGGGTCTCAGCCGCGGCTCCAGCCACCATAGGAAGGTCGGCTGAGCCATGCCTGCCCACTGGTTGCGTCATCCAGGGAACCCCTGAGGCTGACAGCCTGTGGACTGCCACGTGCTGCACTCTGCCTCGCCTGTGGTGCCTGCTCTGGGGCTTCCAGGGGATCCGATCCCAGGGCCCACCTCCTCCCTGCCTGTCCCCCAGCTCCAAGCTGAGATGTGACTGTGGTTCTAGAAACCCCTGCCTGAGCATCTGTACCCCATGTAGGTGGGAAATGCTCCTCGTGAAAACATGGCCATGATGTAGCGGTGAGTGCCATGGATCATGGACTGTGCGGAAGAGGAGAAACAGACAGACTGTGGGGGGCGGGGGCAGCAAGTGGGGAAGATATGCCTACCACGGCAATACTGCGAGGGCGACAATTTGTCTCTGGCCTGTTCAACTTTCCTTGAAGCTCCCTTTCCTACTTTAAAACTTACTTCATTCTCCACCAGTCTGAAAGGCTCTTTTAGGAGAGCAGAGAGTTCTCTTGGTAGTTAGTTTCTTTCTTTATGCTGAAGATACCAGTCCATTGTCTTTTTCACTTCCAATTGCCACTGCTGAAAAGTCAGCAGTTTGACACATTCTAGAAGTAATCCATTCCCCTACCCACCCACTCACCTACCCCACTACCCTGAGTTTTTGTTGGCTTTTGCTTTGCTGAGTAAGGATATCTTTGTATTTATTGTGTTTGGTTCTTGGGTGTGTCAGGATTCTTCCTTCTGTGAATTGACGTCTTTCGTCAGTTTCAGAAAATTCTTAGCCATTGTTGCTTCAAATATTGCATCTGCTCTGCTGGTCTCTCTTCTTTCTCTATGGGACTTGCTTAAATGTATTTTAAGCCCTTTCTATATGTCCTCTTAGCTCTCTTCTGTATTTTTCATCCGTTTGATTATCTATGCTTTAGTTTTGATAGATTCTTCTGACCTATCTTCCAGTTCACTATTTCTCTTTTCAACTCTGTCTAATCTGTATAATCTGCAAATAAACCCTTGCACTGAGATTTTAATTTCTGCCACTGTGTTCATCAGTTCTAAAATGTTGATTTGGTTTTTTTTTCATATTTGCAATATCACTTTATTTTATAATTTACAGTTCCTTGCTGAAAGTTTTGAGTTTGATTCTTATTTCTGTGAGCTTAGTAATGATAATTATTTGACAACCTTCTGGTAATTTTAGTAAAAGGTAGAAATGGATATAGTGTAGTAGTGAGTTTGTTTCCATTGTTTGCTGTTCATGCTGTATTTCATTCCTGTTATACTGTCTCCTCATGTACCTGTGCTGGTTTTGCCTGTAAAAAATTATTGGTAGAAATAAGGTGTAATGATTTTAACTCCCTTCCATGGAAGGCTTTAAGTTGCATGGATGGACTAGCAATAAAGGCTCTCTTTTCACGAGACCAGGACTTATGAATCTGGGGCCCCCCACTCACGTTAAAGAATGTGGCTCTGTGAAGGCCCTGCTTCCATTTCACCCAGATACTGGAGGTTTACGGGACCCCCAGGAGGTTCAAACACTGGTCCTCCATCCGGAGAAGCTCTTGGAAGCACTGCCAGTGCCCTTGGACCAGCAAGCCCCGGTGGGCAAAGACTGTCCCAAATACTAGGCTTGGGTCCTCAGAGAACAACTTAGGAATTTCATTCTACCATCCGAGTTACTTGCTGAACCATGGAAGATGTTTTTCAATGTCTTTTGGAACTTGTTGGTTGTCTTCAGGAGAGTTGGTCCAAGTCACCATTACAAAAAACAAAGTTCCTAGAGGTTTGTCCGAGGTTTGTCCACACAAACCTGAAGACACAGGCATAAACCATAAACCAACTGAGCGTGGAAGTGGATTAACAATGCAGTGCAACTGAATGTAATTTCAATTACTGTAACTGAAAACCCCCCACGAGAGAGGAGTTCTTTGAAGAATGTGAAACAACCGAGAGCCATGCCTCTTCTCCTGCACCTCTCTCTGTCCTGCCAGACCATGATTTGTTCAAGTAGCAGAAAGAGAGACACTGGTCTCAACAAAATGAGAACCCGGTGAGAACACCAGAAGATCAATAACAATTGATCTAAACTAATTATGGCAAATTCTTTCCACTATACTTTCCTAATCGTCCTTGCAGCCAATTCTGGCCAATGGTTTGGAAGGGTTTTCTGTGAAAATGTGACTTTCCTAAAAAAAGAAAATCAAACAAACAAAAACCCATAAAACAACCACAAATCAGAAAGACCCAGGATGTTCAGAACTGCTTCAGTCATTTTTTGACCAAGAGGAAATAAATGAAAGTCAGCACTAAGGATGAGACAGCTAACGCTGAGTGGATAAACCCTGAGACTGCCTAGCTCCTGATTTGCTACTAATTAAAAAGCACATGTCCTAAAGGCTTCAGTTGCTAGAAGTTGGGTTTTCTGAGACTCGACATTGGAACCATCACCATGAACGCTTTCAGTGACTGTGCTCTGACAGTGGGGTTTTGACGTGGGGTCAACGAGAAAGGCTCAAAATGGGGGTCACTTACCGTAATGCAGGCGTCCTGGGGTTCAAGGTCAAAGTCAGTGAAGTTCAAGAGAACCCGGTGGTTTCTTTCAACACGAATGACCCAGGCGCAGTCTGTGTTGCTCCCGTAAGGGCTGGGGTAATTTGGAGAATGAATCTCTCCGCTGGGAATCTGGAAAATTCCGCCACAACCTGTAGTGGGAAAACCCAAATCAGTGGTGAGAGCCGTGTCCACAGCACGTGAGAGGAGAGCGAGCCCACTTCCTGCCACCCAGCACTGGGGGAGTGAGGCCATTGGGGGCCTGGTGTACTCCCTCGGGCATGTTCTAGCTGTGAGTCTGGGGTCCCCAGGGCTCAGCCCCTGCCTGGGGGGCAGGGGGGGACGATGGGCATGAGCAGCGCACCTCAGTCGGAGGCTGCCTGCGGGTCGCGTGTAAAGCGGGAGGGAAAGGCCGGGCAGGCAGGCGCCTTCAGCCCGCGGGGCGCCGGTACCGGGGTGGGGGTCGCCTGCCGGAGCCTCCCCATCCCCGCCCCCCGCCCCGCCTCTGTGCCCAGTCAGGTCCAGCCGGGCCTCCCCAAGGCCGGGGCACAATGCTCCTGGGAAGGCGGGAGCTGAGGGCTCGCCCTCCTCACCTCCCTCCCGTCGTGGGCCCCTCCTCACCTCCAGGGACCGCCTGCCAGGAGGCGTTGAAGCCCCTCCCGTCGATGGAGCTGTCCGTCTTGAAGAGGATGGTGAGCTCACTGCCCGTACTGGCCACGTGCAGGGGCCCGGCGGGTGCGCCCTGGACGCACAGCTGCGCCAGGCGGGGGCCGCGGACGTCGGGCCCTGCGTAGACCTGCGGCGGGTGCGGGCAGGGCCTGTGAGGGGCGACGCAGCGCCGGCTCTCCAGGGGCGGGGACGGTGCACACCAGGCCCCCTGTGGGCCAGTGGTCTGCGCCCCGAGGGCCCTTTCCCTCTGCGCCCCTCTGCCTCGGGAACCCCGCTGCCCCCCAGAAGTGCCTGAGCGTCACTGCAGCAGGCGCCCCGCCTTCCCTCCCCTCCCACGCTCTCTCTGGCAGAGGCTATGCAGGAAGCAGACAGCACGTGTGCTATGACACCAGCAGGGCCGCACGGAGCCCTTTGTCACCAGGGATGTGTCCTCTGAAGGCTCCTGCTCCCCCAGCCCGCAGCCTGAGGACTTGAGAAGCGAGGCGGTGAAGGTCTGCTTTCCTCCTTCCTTCTGGGGCATCTGGGAGGCCTCCCCGCCCAGAGCCCTGGGGGACTGCCAGGCTTACCCCTTACCTGGACAGGCTGTCACCTGGCCAGCCCTCACCTGGGCAGCCGTCACCTGGCCGGCCCCTCCAGTCATGCCACATGGCTTCAGACCTCCCAAGTTCCTGCAAGCCCGCCTTCTCTGCCGGGCACCCCCCAGCCACCCTCCTCCCCACACAGCACCCGCAGCAAGGCCACCCGGGGGACCCTGGGCTGGGTCATCTGGGAGGGGCTGAGTGAGGCTCAGACAGCAGAGGTCCCCCCAACGGTCCCTTAGGCTTGACTTTATGGGAGAGGCTGTCCAGTGTCCAGGTCCGTCCTCCACCCTCAGACTCCACGCACGGCGAGACCCTCGCGTGTGCACCTGAGGCGCACACTCACACATGCCGAGACACACATTCACACATGCACACACACACATGCACACATGCAGAGACACACATTCACACATGCACACACACACCGAAATGCACACTCATGCATGTACACTCACACATGCCGATACACACTCACACATGCGCACTCACACATGCCGAGACACACACTCACACATGCACACACACATGCACACACACACACGCACACATGCAGAGACACACATTCACACATGCACACACACACCGAAATGCACACTCATGCATGTGCACTCACACATGCCGATACACACTCACACATGCCGAGACACACATTCACACATGCGCACACACACACGCACACATGCAGAGACACACATTCACACATGCACACTCACACCGAAATGCACACTCATGCATGTGCACTCACACATGCCGATACACACTCACACATGCCGAGACGCACATTCACACATGCACACATACACACGCACACATGCAGAGACACACATTCACACATGCACACACACACCGAAATGCACACTCATGCATGTACACTCACACATGCTGATACACACTCACACATGCGCACACACATGCCGAGACGCACATTCACACATGCACACACACACACATGCCGAGATGTACACTCACATATGCCGAGACCCGCACACACATCCTCGCACACACTCTCACTCACACGTGCCCCCCTTGTCACACCATGCAGGGTCCTGGGAGCCGCGTGCCATATCCCCCCTCCTGCCTGTGCCCCTGCCCCTGCCCAGGACCCCACCCGGCCTTGCCCACGCTGACCCATGGGCACCACACCCCGTGGACAGCAGTGGGAGCAGGACGCCTCCTGGGAGGGGAGGGGAGGAGAATGAGATTTGAATCCATAATGGCGTCTTTGTCTAAGGAATTCCCTGGCCAGACAGGAAACGCCACAGAGAGAGAGAGACAGCTGTCCCAGAGGAGTGGCCGGCGGCCCCCACGTCAGGAAGAGTGAGCAGCCTCAACCCTCCCTCACAAGCACACAGGGTACGACTATGGGGCCCTTGGAGCTGGGGGTGCAAAGCTGGTCTGTGTGTTCCCCCACCAGGGCCCTTGGGGAGCAGCCCCCCCAGAAGCCTCTGGAAGAGCCACACCGCCCTGCGGGCCCCTCTGCCCCCCCTCTGGGTGCTAGCTGGCCCCAGTGAGCCCTGTGGGGGGCCTGGCCCAGCCCCAGGAGCAGGGACCTGAGAGGGGGTGCAGGGGGAGGCCCTCAGAGGCCTAGAGGCCTATGTACTTACCCCATGGCAATACCCCCCCAGGGGAGTGTGGTTCTTCGCCTGAACCCCCAATCCCTCCTGGTTCCCCCTAATCTCACCTGTGCACTGCGGGTGGGGGGAGTTTTGAGGGGGGCTTATGGGGTGCAGAGTCCCTTTAGAGAGGCCAGAGCCGCTAAGTCCCTCCCCAGCCACCTGGCCTTGGGGTACATTCCCGACCCTCTGCCTGCACCGGAGCGCCTCCTGCTCCCTGAAGCGTCTCCCAGGCACCCAGGTCTCCCCGCCTCGCAGGCTGCCCCTGGGATCACCTTCTCATCACCCTGTTTCTGATCCTTTTGGAAACTCAAGGGAAGAAGTACCCCCACCCCCGACCATGGCTGCAAGCCCGCTACCCTGCAGGTCTTTTCCCCAGCGCCTACCCAAACCTCTGCAAACAGAACCCTGCCTGCCAACTTCCCACGATTGGACAGTACATCCCGAAATGTGGGGTGCAGGTTTAGGGGCTGCCAACAGCGGGCAGTCCTACCTCCAGGACGTCATAGTTGCAGCTGGCATGGTATTCCACGTCGAAGTCATGGACGGTGAGGTGGACGCTGCTCCCAGGGGCAGCACGGAGGTACCAGATGCACTCTCTGTTGGGGGGGTACCTGCCCGGGTACCCGGGGCTGCTGAAGGAGCCCCCAGCTCCTGACTGCTCCCCGCCGCAGCCTGTGAGACAGCAAGGGGTCAGCACGGGGGCCGGCAGGGGTGAGGCCCAGCGAGCAGGAAGCCGCAGCAGGGCTCAGCAGGGAGCGCAGGGGCCTGGGGTTCTGCAGCCGCAGGGCCGACCCGAGCTCGGCCTCTTTTCTGGAAAGCACTCGGACCTTATTCTCATCGGGTCAAAACCTTGGGCAGTTATCTCAAAACGTCACGATCCTTTCTGGGTTTTCTCCATTACATTCAGGTAAGCATCGCACGTGGGAAGCCCAGGGGCCCTGTGCGCTGCCAGCAGTGGGCCAGGTTCTGGACCCAGCATGCTGTGGCCAGGTCCTTCTCAGGTCCAAGGACTTGGCACGAGAGATGAGACGGCGGAGGGAGAAAGCGCACGCTGCAGGTCCCTGCCCAGGAACTGACCCAACGGGTACGTGAGAAACCAAGCAAGGAAAGGCTCCGCAGCGCACGTTTTGTGCACATTTCACAGCACCCTCTGCACCCTTAGCGAGCGGCCAGGGGAACACTGCACGTGCAGTGGCTCCTGCACCAGGAGGAGGGGGCCCAAGCCCTGCCCCCCCAGCCAGGTGCTGTGGCCAGGTGGCCTCAGTGCCCGTCGTTCCACACGAGGGGAGGGGTCGCCTGCTGTGGATGTGGGGGGGGGGGCTCAGCCGCACAGCCGCCCACCCCCACGCACCCTGCAGGAATTCAGATGCAGCAGGACAGAGAAGAGAGAGGAAACCTTACCCGACAAGTGAAACGCCAGGAAGGCTTATTAAAGACAAAATGAGGAAAAAAGATGGGTTACCTTGGCAATTGATTAAGGAAATGTGTTTTGCTCTGTAACATGTTTGGGCCTCCTTTTCTAACTTTTCAGAATATTTTTTATTGGTTGGCAAATGCTTCCGAGAGCCTTGCTTACCCTGCTGTGAAGCTTTTCATGTTGAAATCAACAAGGCCCCCCACTCCACTATGAACAAATGTGCAGTTACCAGCAATGAAATTAAACTACCGAGACTTAACCGGTAAGCTCCTGAACTGTGCCTTCTGTCCACTCCAGGCAAATTCCTCCCAGATGGTGAGTTTTAAAAGTTAGAAAAGATAATCTCCACTGAATTCGGAAAGGAGCTGAGGAGAATTCCAAGGAGAATCTTGGTTCAGTAAAGAGATTGAGTCCAGCTCACAGTGCCCCCATCTTCCCGGGTCACCAGTTTCCCGCTTCCCTTTGGAAACATCTGAGTTTTCAGGCTTGAGGTTTATGGCCAAACACAGGACCTGTTCCTGTGTCCTCTGAAGCCCCTATTTTATTTCTGGTTAAAATCCTACAGAAAAGCTGCTTAAAATTAGACGTGCTGACATTGTTTATAGTCTGTGGTGAATGTTAAAAGAAAAGCAGAAATGACATGAAAGATTAGAAAGTATTTTCCCCACCGTAACAATACATGGAAAAAATTCCTGAAGCCCAAAACCAACCCGATGCACCCAGCCTCGGTATCCCTGCACACCTCTGGGGGTGTCAGCACTGTGCATGCCACAGAACGGGGCTGGGGGCCCAAGCGGGGCAGGGACCCGGCTGTGACGCTGCCCTGTCAGAGCCACGCGCCACGCATCGATTCCAGCGGAACCACACGGGAGCCGGGGAAAGGCCTTGAGGCAGGTCGCATGGCTGGTCCCAGATATAAAATGAGGAGCGATGTACTGCTTGGACATCGGGTCTGCTCTGCGTTATTACTGAGGCTCATCAGAGGATGGAGTTCAGTGTTTTCATCCTGGTTGATTTATCTAAAAGCCATGTGGCACTTTCCCTCGTCCTCTGCGGAGGCCTGAGGCTTCCTTACGAATCCTCTGCGGCTGACGGGATGCCCTCCTGCAGCCCAGGAGCCGCCTCGGACCTGGGATCGAGCCAGACCTCAAAAATCAGCGCCTGTTTGTTCACCCACTTGTAACTCTGCTTTTCCCCAAGATTCAAACCAAGCAGAAAACAAGTTCTATAATTTTAAAGAGAAACAATTCGTTTTTGGCCTGTCCTGCCTGCTCCCACCTGCTGCACACTGCGTGTCCTTCAGAGAGAAATTCCTACATGGTTGAGAGCGCCTGAGGCGTGCAGGCCTCGTGTCTCTGGTTTGCCTTGTGCGCTTGCCCCCCCTGAGGTTAATGTGGCAATAGCTAAAACTCTGATTTGAAAGTCAACATAAAAAAATAGAGAATATTTTAATTTTATGATGCATTACAGTCAAAACTATAAAGTAATGGAAAATAAAGCTAATTCTCATAATTATGGTAGATATGTAGCTCCATTTTTGTACTTCTAAATTTTTAAAGAGATAAGCATAGCTTTCTAAGTCCATCCACTGATTTGATGAGTATTTACTGGGCACAGGACTGTGGGCAAAAAAACCCATCCCTTAAATAAAAGGCACCTCGCATGCAAACCACTGAGGTCTTAATGCTTTTATTTCAGTTTGCAAAGATTAATTTTAATAAATACCCATTTAAAGGAGCCATCAGTGAATCTGTCACGGCCTTTGGCTGTGGTGAGTTACAAATAAAAGTATATATATCATCATGCTGAGTTGCTAAAATATCATTTTAAATCTGTTTGTTTTGTTAGTACTATACTAGTATAACTCTGTTTATATAAGTTTCCAACCATGGATGAGAGATATTGATAGTGTTAAAAAATCACTATTTTTAATAGCACATGAAACCTCAATCTGCTGGGTGCCAGCTCTTCTCCCTAGATTTTGAGATCCTTTCACAAATGTGTAATTTTACCAGCCTAAAAAAAAGGGGGTCAAAAAATATATTCTAAAACTGAAAAAATGAATGATGCCTGTTTTTTTCTTACGAAATTTTCTATTCGCTAAAATTTAAATATACAGTGAACATAAAGTTATTTTGTTTCATAAATTCAAGCTGTCATCAGGATAAAAGTGAAATTTTAGTACATGAATTTGGAATTGTGTAATTATGGATTTAAATGAAAAAATTAAACTGGTATCAAGAGTTAGAACTTTTAAAATTACAGATGAAAATAATTTGCATTAAACAGCGTATCTGTGTGACGAGTGTATATCGTGAGTATGTCTGTTGCCCCAGGTATCGTGTTGCACGCACTTAGCTATGGAAAAGGGGGTCAGTTACTGGAACCTGCATCAGCACGTTCCATCCCCATGTCCATCAAAAAATCTTGCTGTCCGTAGCTGTGAAGGAGTGCAACCTCGCTGAGATGAGCCAGAAGCGGGAAAGTTTCCGCAGCAGCTCTCACCTGGCCCTCTGGGGAGCCCGGTGGGCTTTACTGCTCCAGGGGGCTGCGTCCAGGCTGCTCGTCCTGACAAAGGCCGCGGGGCCCGGTGCTGAGGTCAGCACCGCAGGCCTAATCTTGGCAAGTTTCCGACTCTGTTTTCCTATTAAATTTACCTTTACCTGGGGCCAGCGTGGGAAAAAGTTTTATTCTTTACTCGGCAGGAGTTCCCCTCGGCCCGGGGCTGAGAGCTTGGCAAGCGGCTGTAAAGACCCAGTTTCTCCGGAGTGAGTCACCGAATGCCGAGGGGGCCGAGGGGGCCGGAGCGGGCAGGAGGGGGCCGAGGCGAGTCCCCCCTGGGGCTGAAGGACACTTCCACGTGCAGGGACGCGGCCGAGACCACCCCCCAGGGTTCAGCCCCCGGAGCAGACGAAGGCGGGGGTGCAGAGCTTGGGCGGCGAGCACGGGGGCTCACTGGGGAGCCGGGCGCAGAGGGCGCGAGAGTTCCCCAGGGCGCGGAGTGGGGCAGGGTGCGTGCGGGGCGCGGGTGGGGGGTAGGGTACACGCGACAGCTCCCCGGGGCACGGAGTGGGCAGGGTGCGCGTGGGGCAAGCCCCCACCCCGCTTCCCAGGGTGGGAGGAGTCAGGCCCGCCTTCTAGGGGTGTCCTGCCGGTGAAAGGAGGCGCTGCCCAGGGTCCCACAGTGCCTGGGGTGGGCTGCGGGCCCCTCCCTCAGCCGTGGGGGGGCTGGCTCGTCGGGGCTGGGGCGCAGCTTCGGGGCACACCCAGCAAGCGCACACTCTCCTGGCTCGGGTGGGGAGGAGGACCCCACCAGCCCCCCGGGGCCTCGCCCCCAGGCCCTACACCGGCCGGGAAATCCCCTCCAGCGGCCGGACCCTCTGCGCCCGAGGCGAACCCAACAAGGCCTGCAGGGAAATGTCCTTCCAGGCTGAGCGGAATAAAATAAGCCCTGGGGAGGCTTCGCGTTTCCGCTGTTTGAAATCGCTGCGACGTCTGGTCCCGGGACAGGTGGCCCCTTCGATTTTCCTTCCTCGTCGGCCTTGGGCTGAGCCCAGCGCTTATCGGCAGGAAGCAGCCCCCCCAACCCCCACAGCCCCGCCTTCACAGCCCCCCCAGGGCACCGGGCACGGGGTGACCCACCTGGCCCTGCCTGCTGCTGGCCAGTTAACACATTTCCATAAAAGAGCTTTGCCAGCCCTGCTGTTGTTTTTACCTAAAACAGGCTATGTGGGATAAAATTTCAGAACAACAAAAAAGTCTGTTCTATCTTAAACTTATTTTTTTTTTTGTTTTCTAAACAAAGACACTTTAATAAAAACCAACAGTGAAACAGCCACATGGAATCAGAGATGCGAGCCTTAAAAAGTTAATCCCCTATGGCCCTCCTGAAATGCAGTCCCTCCTTGTGCTCAGCATTTCCTGAAAGAACATTCAGGAAACGGGTGGGATGGGGGAAGTGCAGCTGTAAATGGACACGCTAGGCCCCGAAACTGGAGGAAGAGAACGAGAATCAACCCAAAACTGCAGATGCCTGAGAAATCAGTGGTCCATGTTACAAAGACGTCAAAAAGCAAAAGCATATTTAAAGAGAGAAGGGTGGGACGAGGGCGGGGTAGGGGCTCGGGACCAGTCACCTCCCCGACCCAACAGCTGCCACAGGGGCAGGGCCCTCCTGAAACACCAGAGGCGAGAAGAACAGGGCACAGGCTGGGGCGAGAGGGGACGGTCAGTTACCGTAAAGCCTGTAAACTGCTCTCTCTGCGTAGGGGCTACTGGCGCCCATGCCCCACCCACAGGGGAGGGCACCGCAGGGTCCCTGGCTGGCTGCTGGTGACAGAAAGGGGCATACAATCCCCCTTCCCCAGGAGCAGGGGTGTGCACAACTGACCACGGCTTCTGATTAGGGGTCCAGCCCTCCCAGGACAGGCAGAAGCCGAGGAGCCTTAAAGACACAGCACCGCATCAGGGCTGCACCTGCCAGGCAGGCCGGGAAAGCTCAGCTTTGGGGAGCCCTGGAAGAGGCTCCTGGAGCCCCTCCTGAGCCTGCGCCCCCTCCCTGGGTCCCTGGGCCTGGTGGCACTGGAGAGGGCTGACTGGGGAAGCCAGCCCTGGTGGGCCCTCCTCCGGGAATCTGCCCTCCAGGTGAGGCAGCTGGGGACAATGAAAGGAGCACAAGAAGCTCCAGAAATGACAGCCTTGGGCACAGCCTGATTCCAGTGCCCAGGAGGGGAAGGAGAGGAGCTTCCGAACGCCTGCAGACAGAGCCCTCCACGACCACAGGCAGAGCCCCAGGACGAGACGGAGGCTCAGAAGACAGGGGAAGCCTTGCAGGGCACAGCCCTGGGCATAGTCTCCTGCAAGGAGGGCTGAAGCTCAAGGAGATCTCAGCCTTACCACCAGCTGGTTACAAAACCAGGAAACAGACGCTACCAGGGAGCACATCTCAGAGCTAACACTTTTAAGTATTAAAATGCACAGGGTGCCGAATAGAGTACAAGAGAAACAAACGAGAAAAGATGGCCCATCCATAGGAAGAGGACAAAGATCCAGAAATCACCAGTGAAGATGAGAAACTGGGCATATCAAACAGCCTTTAAAAAGTGATCTTAAAAACACTCTGGGAGATGAAGGAAACTATAGAGCAAAAATTAAAGGATATCAGGAAAACAATGAATGGAAAATGTGAATCTTTCTTAAGAGACAGAAAATTTTCAAAGGAACCAGACACAACTATTGAAGCTGAAGACCACAACAACTGAAATGAAAAATTTGGGGGAGGGTTTCAACAGCAGGTTGGAGCCGGCAGAAGTAAGAATCAAAGACAAGACAATTGAAATAAGTCAGGCTAAGGAGCAGAAAGAAAAAAGAATTATAAAAAATAAAAATAGCCTAAAACACCTCTAGAGCACGGTCAGCCGCACCAACATACACAAGATGGGAATCCCAGAGAGAAAAAGAGAGAGAAAGAAGCAGAAAGAATATTCACAGAAATATTGTCATACAAACTCCCTGAATTTAGTCAAAGAGACAGTGTGCACATTCAAAAAGCCCAGGATAAACACGGAGGAAAACACACGCCACACTGATACCTCTATTAACTGCAGAGGCCAAGGACAGACCTGAATGCTCCAAGAGAAAAGCAGCGTGCTAGGCCCAAGGACGGCCCAGCTAGACAGAGTGCAGATTTCTGATCAGAACCCATAAAGGCAAGAAGGCAGAGGATTGAAATACTTAAAGTGCTAAGAGAAAATAACTTCCAGCCTAGAATTTTATATCTGGAGAGACTGTCTTTCAAAAAGGAGGGGAGACAAGACACTGCAAGACAAAAGCTGCGGGAATTCATCTCCACTGGAGTTCTTAGACCTAAAGGAAAGGATTCTGGTGGATCAAGGCAACATAAGGAAATAATGACCTCTGGTGATGGTGATCTTTTCGGTAATTATAAATGCCAATATTGTATTGCATTGTTTGGTATGTAATTCTACTTCTTACTTCCTATGGGTGCCAAAATGCAGATCATAAAAGGTAATGATAAATCTATGGTTTGGGACAAACAGCATACAAAGATATAAGTGGTAACAACTACAAAAAAATGGTGAGGGGATGGAGGGATATAGGAAAAGTATGTGTTTGCTATTGAAGTCAAGTTGTTATCAAACCAAATAAGATCATTAAATATAATTACAATGTTAAAATTTAATGCATATGAAAAGTATATCCAGATAGAAAACAGAAGGGACACAATCAAATAGATATAAAAGTCGGTATTAATGGAAAAACTGAAGGACAAAAAAAGTATAAGACTTACAAAGGCTAAATAGTAAAAGGGTAGAAGAAATCCCTGCACTATCAATAATAACTTTAAATGTAAATGAATTAAATACTACAGTTAAAAGGCAGAGATTGGCAGAATGGATAGAAATGCATGGTCCTACTATATGCTACCTGCAAGAGTCTCACCTTCAACTCAAAGACACAAGTAGGGTGAAAGTGAAAGAATGGGGAAATATATACCATGCTAGTAGTAACCAAAAGAGGATTGGGGTAGCTAATATCAAATAAATAGACTTTAAGTCAAAAGTAGTTATGAGGGACAAAGACGGCCATCAAATACTGATAAAGGGGTCCATTCAAAAAAGAAGATAATAACAATTATAACTATAAATGCACCTAACAGAAGAGTCCAAAAACATGTGAGGCAAATACTGACAGATTTGAAGAGAGAAACTGATGGTTCTACATTAATAATAGGAGACTGTATTATACCACTTTCAACAATAGATAGAGAATCTAGTCAAAAGATCAATAAGGAAATACAAGACTTGAACAATACTCTAAACAAACTAGACCTAACAAGACACATGCAGAACATTCAACAGCAGGTGAATACACACACTTCTCAAGTCCACGTGGATCACTCTCCACGACAGAACACATATTAGGTAACAAAACAAAGCACTATAAATTCAAACATTTGAAATCATAAAAGGTATCTCTGAGCACAAAAGAATGAAGTCAGAAAATAACAGAGGGAGAAATGGAAAATTCACAAATACTTGGAAATTAAACAACATATTCTTAAACAACCAAGGAATTAAAGAAGAAATCACAAGAGAAATTTGGAAATGTCTCAAGGCAAATGAAAATGAAAATACAACACACCAAAATTTAATGGATGAAGCAAAGTCAGTGCTGAGAGGGAAATTTATGGCTCTAAATTTTTAATTTACATTAAAAAAGAAGAAAGACTTCAAATCAGAGCTCTCACGTTAAAGCTGGAGGAACTAGAAAAAGAAGAGCAAACTAAACCCAAAGCAAGCATAAAGAAGGAAATAACAAAGATGAAAGCCAACATAACTAAAGTAGACTGAAAAAAACAATGGAGAGAATAAACAGATTCAAAAGTTGGCTCTTTGAAAGGACACCAATGAGACTGAGAAACCTTTAGTTAAATTAATGAAGAAAAAGAAAAAAGAGAATACAAATAATGAAAACAGGGACATTACTACCAAGCTTGCTGAAACAAAAAAGAATATAAGCAGATACTATGAATAACTACAAACCGATAAGTTAGGGAACCTACATTAAATGGAAAAATTCTTAGAAACACACAAACTACCAACAATGACTCAAGAAGAAATAGAAGATCTCAACAAACCAATTACCAGTAAAGATGACTAGTCTTGAAACACCTCCTAGCAAAGAAAAGCCCAGAACCAGGTGGCTTCAGAGGGGAATTCTGCCAAAGATTCCAAGAGTCTTAACTCCAATTCTACTCAAACTATTCCAAAAATTAAGGAGGTCTCATTCTGTGAGGCCAACATCAACCCCCATACCAAAGCCAGATAAAGATACAAGAAGAAAAGAAAATGACAGACCAATATCTCTCACGAATATAAATACAAATCTCCCCAAGAGAATACTAGCAAACCAAATCTGACAATTATGCACCATGATCAGGTGGGATTTACCCCGGGTATAGAAGCGTGGTTTAACATGAGAAAATCAATTGATGTGATATACCACATTAACAGAATGAAGGAAGAAAATACGATCATTTCAGTTGATGCAGAAAAGGAATTTGACAAAATCTAGCACCCCTTCTTTTTAAAAAACAAAAAATACTTAGAACACAAGGAATAGAAAGAAACTTCTCAACATGAGAAAGGGCACACGGGAAGAGCCCACAGCTGACATCCTACTCAATGGTGAAATACCGAAGACTTTCCTTCTGAGATCAGGAACAAGACAAGGACGTCACGTCACCACTGCCATTCGGAATTGTACTGGAAGCTCCTGGCAGAGCAGTTCAGCAACAAAAAAGAAACAAAAGACATCCAAACAGGAAAGGAAGAAGTAAAATTTTCCCTCCTACAGATTTCATGATCTTTTATATAGAAAATCCTTAAAATCCACAATAAAGCTCCTAGAGCTAATAAATGAATTCAGTAAAGTGGAGGGTACAAGATCAACACCCCCAAATCAGCAATGTTTCTATACACAAACACTGAACAATCAGCAGAAGAAATCAAGAAAAAATTCCTTTTACAATAGTAACTCCCAGAAGCAACTATCTGAGAGTAGATATGGGACTTGTAAACAGAAAACTACAAAACATGCTAAAAGAAATCAAAGAAGACCTAAATAAATGTTCTTGGATTGGGAGAAAATATGATTACGATGTCAATCTTCTTCAAAGTGATTGCTTTTCAAAGTGACAGTTGAGTCAACCCAACCCCAATCAATACTCCAACAGCCTTATTGGTAGAAGTGGAAAAGCCAATTATCAAATTTATTTGGAAGGTTAAGGGTCCTGAACAGCAAAAAATCTCTTGAAGAAGAAAAACCAAGTTGGAGGACTCACACTTCCTGACTTTAAGCCATATCACAGAGATCCAGTAGTCAGAAAATCATGGCAACAACAGACACGTTGACCAATGGATTCAAACTGTGAGTTCAGAAATAGACCCTCAGGATTTAAGGCCAACTGATTTTTGACAAAGGTGCCAAGTTCACTGATTTAGAAAGGAATAGACTCTTCAACAAATGATGCTGGAAAAAATGGATGTCTATTTGCAAAAGAAAGGTGGACCTTACCTTTCACTATATACAAAAAAATCAACTCAAAACAGATTGAACACCTAAATATAAAAGCCAGAGATACCAAACTCCTAGAAGAAAATGTAGGGAAGCATCTTCAGTACCTTGTGTTAGGAAATGGTTTCTTAGAGTTTACACCCAAAGTACAAGCAACAAAAGAAAAAACTGATAAATGGGACCTCATCAAAATAAAAAGCTTTTGTACCTAAA
Organism: Tamandua tetradactyla; assembly: GCF_023851605.1. Lineage (NCBI taxonomy): Eukaryota > Metazoa > Chordata > Mammalia > Pilosa > Myrmecophagidae > Tamandua > Tamandua tetradactyla. Next base: position 231,602,414 of record NC_135327.1, on the reverse strand, counting down.
AGAACTTTATAATGAAAGTAAAACAACAACCTACATGATGGAAGAAAACATTTGTACACCACTTATCTGATAAAGGTTTACTATTCAGAACACATAAAGAAATCCTTCAACTTAACAACAACAAAAAACAACAATTTAAAAATGGGTAAAATACTTGAATAGAAATCTCTTTAAAGAAGATAAACAAATGATCAGAAACTACATGAAAAGATGCTCCACATCATTAGTTACCAGGGAAATGCAAATCCAAACCACAATTAGACACCATTTCCCACCATTACAATTACTACTATTAAACAGCAACAACAACAGAAAGTAAGTGTTGGAGAGGATGTGGAGAGACAGGAACCCTCATTCTCTGCTGGTGGGAATGTAAAATGGTGCAGCCACTGTGGAGACAGTTTGGGGGGTCCTTAGAAAGTTAAGCGTCAAACTGATACTTATCAAAATGACCTGGCAATCCCACTTTAGATACACCCCAAAGAATGAAAGCAGGCGTTCGAACAGATATCTTCACACATTTTCATAAAAGCAGTATTCACAATTGCCAAAAGATGGAAGCAACCCCAGTGTCCATCAACAAATGGATGGATAAATAAAATGTGGGCTACACGTGCAATGGAATATTATTCAGCAGTAAAAAGGAATGACGTCCTGAAGCACACAGCACCTTGCACGGATGCACCCACCTTAAAAACATCTTGTTGAGTGAAATAAGCCAGACACAAAAGGAAAAATATTGTACGATCCTGCTTACATGAAATACCCAGAATAAGGAAATTTCATAGAGACAGATAGTATATGACAGGCCACCAGGGCTGGGAGAGTAGAGCAAAGGAGAGTTACTACTTAACAGTTGCAGAGTTTTGTTTGAGGTGATGGTAAAGTTGCGATAACAGATCTTAGTGACAGAAGCACAATATTGAGGATGCAATTAATACCATTAAATTGTACACTGTAAAGTGGCTAAAATGGGAGATCTATTTATGTACATAAATGTATGTTACTACAATAAAAGGGTAAAAGTAAAATCCTTAAAACAAGTAAATACATACATACTGTTTCTGTTTTTAACACCTTGAAAGGTGCCTCGCAGGTGAGGCCAATTCCCTGAGTCGCAGGGGGCAAGGAGGGAGCAGGGGGTGGGGCAATATGTGGGGGGGACTGGGAGGTGGGGGGAATGGGGAGGGAGGTGGGGGGAGTGGGAGGAGCTGTCCTGAAGAGGCCTTGCTGGGGCAGGCAGGATGGGAACTGGCAACTAAGAGCTCTGACGTAGGGAGGGGCGAACGAGGCAGGTGAGACGCGTCCTGGAGAATACCTTTGCTGCCCAGACTTCCTCCTGATACATCTATGAAATATATGTGCAAATACTATAACCAAAAGGATTCTGGACAGAAGCTTTCTGGTCTCTGGATGATGAAAAGAAGCCAGCTGAAACTGACCAGGAGGAGATGGTGGCAAGTAACAAGCCCCACACGTGCTCAGGGCCCCCTGGCCTGGTGTGGCTGGGGCATCCCCCACAGCCTTGCTGCCCCACTCACCTGGGAGGTGAGCAGCAGGTGTAAGTGTCTGTACACAAAAGTAAGACCAGAAGCAGACGGCCTCAGAAACAAGTCATGAGCTGGGCCCCAGAACCCCCAAGGCCTGGCCTTGAGGCTGTGCAGGGGTCAGTCTGAGGAACGCTGTGGTCAGCTGGTACTCCTCGAGGAAATGGGAGATGCAACTGGAGAACAGGTCAGGGAGAACAAAGGGCAGGGAATGAGAAATTCCTCGGAAGGGAAGGAAGGGGAACAAGGAAGAAAAACACTCAGTTATCGAGGAGAGAGAGAGAGGATAAATGCATGGTGACCGAGAGAGAAAACAAGGATGTGATGGTCCAGGAGAGAGAGAAGATGAAAGCGCGGTGACCAGGAGAGGAAGAGGAGGCAAGTGCGAGGTGACCCAGGAGAGAGGAGAAGACAAGCTGTGGTCCTCATCGAAGCCACTTTCTTAAAGTGTTCTGGCATGTGGTGCTGATTCCTTCTCAGGCCACTCCCCACTCCTGCAAACTCTCCTCGCTGGGAGGCCACCCCATAGGACATGGGGGTGGTGTGGGGTACCCCCACCATGGGTGGAAGCCTGGGACCCCAGCGCTTTGTCCGAACCTGAGCCTCAGAGCAGCCCTGAGCTCCTCATCCCAACAGGCCCCCCAGGCTTGGGCAGCCCCCGGGCCCTCAGCTCTGGGGCACCTGCCTAGAGACCCACCACACCAGCCAAGCCATGTTTGGTGTCCAGGCCACGCGGCCTGCAGGGCCGAGACTCCCAGGGATGGGCGGGGCCCAGCAGTCCCCCAGCTGGGGAGGGGAAGCTGCCAACAGCCAGCCCAGGGGCAGCTCTGAGAATGGGGTGCCTCACCCTCACAGAGCACCCACTGTTGCCGCGGGGACCAGGAGGCCCTTTACTCGGGGTGGGGGCCACATACATCGCCTTAACCATGCCAGGCGGTGTCACGAAGCCGCCCACCCACCCTGCACCCTGGCCTTCCCGCTGCCAGGACCCCTCATTCTGCAGGGACACTGTAGGGAGAAGGGACCCGGCGAGGTCCAGCACAGCCAGGGGCCCCACGCCTCACCCCGGACCCTGCCTCCCGCCGTCGAGGCCTGGGCGCCATTTCCCGGGGGCCGAGTCTGGGCAGTTGCCTACCCTGCCGCTGCTTTGCCCCCCCGTGCTCTTCCCCAGAGTCACAGCAGCTGCCGGAGGAGATGGGGGCTGGGGGTCTGCACTCGCGGGCCGGGCGGGGGGCCTCCTTCCTGGGAAGCCAGCACACCCGCACCCCTCTTCTTACCGTGGCAGGGGGCTGTGTTACCATAATTAAGGTCGGCAGGTGAATTTATAAGAACGTTTCCGTGTTAACCCCCCTCGTGTAGGCTGTGAGTGATCTGCAGGAGCAGAATTAGAGGGAAAACCAATTAAGGACAAAGGACATGTGGCTTCACTTAGGGAGCAACCCTGCGCCCCTGTAACGCAGTCTCCCCCCCCGCCCCCCGCTCCTGAGGCCCGCGGAGACGCCTGGGCTGGCACCAGCTTCTTGAGCACAAAGCCTCAGCTACGTGACACGAGGGACAATCAGGGCAACATGCAAGAGAGCCCACCACGAGGGGCCTCTGGGGACAGAGTCACTGCTACACTGAACAGTCTCTGTTCGGTGCCAATTTAGTCATTTGGGCTGCCATAAGATTTGAAACTGTGAAAAAAAGTGGTTTCTTTCTTAGTTGTACTGAAAAGTGCAGAATCCCCTGGAAAGTTTGTGCAATACCTGCCAGAGGTCGTTGCTAGGGAAGCAGAACACAAACAGAAGATTCGAGAGAGCCCCTCCTTGGGCCCTGATCCAAGAGACGCCGCATTGTGCTGTGACTCGGAAAGGCGGGAGGCTGGAGGTTTCTCTTGCTGTCACTGTTCCCAGAGTGGCAGTGACACAGAACTCGGGCGTTTCCGGCCGCAGCGCCTGGGAGGGGCCTGGGCTCCGAGCTCCGGGTCGGCGCGGCCGAGGCCCACTCAGTGCCCCGCTGCCTGCCGTCGTCAAGGGGACCGAAACCCTCCAGGGGGCTTTCCACTACCCCGGGCCGCCTGCCTCTGCTTACGCAGCCGCGCTGAGAAGGCGCTGGACCACAGTGTGGTTTTCTAAGTCATCCTTGTTCCAATTTCACAAGTAGGAGGTAATTCATGAACTGATTTTAAAAAATGAGTCTCATTCATTAAAAACTTCTTGGCAAAGAAGATACGTGAGACATCTGTCATGCATAAAAATCAGATGCAGTTGCTAATGCAGAAACCTAAGCTTGGGTTCTGGGCTAGGATGGGATTCGTTTTCAGTTTCCATGCTTAAAAATATCCCGAAAGTACCACCAAGATAGAAGCTCAAAGCATCAAAGGGACCAAAGCAGGCAGGGCAGGCTGTGTGGCAGTGACAGCCCGGCAGCACTGGAAAGCAGATCTCAATCTCGGCAGCACCAACAGTTTTTAAAAGCTTGTTTTTACTTAAATTTCTGCCCAAACTAAACAGGCCTTCTCTATCTAGCCCAGGATGGTCAGGCGCTGGCAGGGTGTTGCTTTCTCCACCACTCGCTGGGGCCACTCGCCAGGGGAAGGGAACAGGGTGGCGTGGAGGGCGGCTACGGGGCGAGTGGGCGCATGACTGCGCGCGGCCCGGGACTCTCGCCTTCCTGGAGCTCTTCACGGCCCTTGGAACCCCCAATGGGCCTCTGACCCGGGGAGGCGTCCTGCCTCCCCAGCCCTGCCCGCCCCTACCGGCCCTGGAGACAAAGGGGTCCCGCGTGGTTCATGCCGAGCCCCGACATGCGCGCCGCCCTCCCCCGCCCGCCTGCTCCCGGCTCGGGCCTGCTGACCCCGGCCAGCGTGCGGCCCTGGTTCTCCTAGTTCTGGGGCTTCAAATGGCTTGCCCCTCCTCTCCGCCCGCGGGAGCCCCGCCTGCGTGCCCGACCCGAGCGCGCGCGCCAGAGCTTCCCTCAGGGTCTGCGCACCTTGGGCCACGCTCACAGCTCACCGCACGCAAAACGCCCCGCCTACCCAGCCCAGCGCCCTACCCCTGGGAGTCCCCGAGCTCTTCCCCGCTCCCCCCAACAACACCCCCGTCGCCCTCCCTGCTGGGTGCCTGGGGAACACGGGCCCCACGGGGGATCCCTCCAGGGGTGCAGGGACAGAGGCACGAGCGCACCACCACGCAACACAGGGAGAGGGCGCCGCATGTGCCCCAAGCCCCACAGGCCCAGGGCACCGCCCCGCCCCCCACCCCGCTGGGGCCCTGGGCGGTGGCCCCCACCGCTATCCTGCTCCAGTGTCCCCCAACCTGGCCCGGAGCCCTGGGCCTCCCTTCCTGACTTCCTCCAGCACCGGCCCAGACTCATTCTAGAACGCACTCTGCACACGTTCCTTGATTGCCACCTCAAACCTGCCCGGGCCTCTCGTACCTGCTCCGTGCAACCCCCCACCCCAACTCCCACCCCCAGACCCCAGCCCCCGTGAGCTGGCCTCTGGGGCCCCGCAGGCACCACAACCGACTCCCCTGCTCTACACACCTCTGAATGGGGCAAAGGGAAGCCCCGCTGGCCCCCTCGGTATTATGGTGCCCATTGAAGTAGTGGTCCCTTCGAGGCACCCGCTCGGCCACACGGCTGCCCTGTGCGCAGCCCGGGCCCCTCCCCGGCTCTGGCTGGTCCCTTCTTGCCCTGGGTGTCGCCACCTGCGCCCTGGCAAGGACGCGGCCGGGGGACTCTGCTTCTGCACGTGGCCTGCTGCCCATCCTACCGCGGTGACCTGGAAGTGTCCTTCCCTGCCGGACAGCGAGTGTCCAGCTGGGGGCTGGCTGTCGGGTGAGAGCACGGATGAAAACCACATCCTCACCAAAGCCCCACTTGCGAGGACCAGGTGTCCATGCCCCGCTCACGACTGGCAGGGACCCCGAGCCTCCGGGCGGCCCGGCGTGTGGCAGTGCCCACCCAGGGTGACGACTGCGCCGCGCCTGTGCTCGGGATGCATGGTCAAGGAAGGGGTTCAAACACGGAGCCTGTGTCCTCTGGGGCTGACCTCTGGGGGGCCACACACACTCCCAGTGTCACGAACAAGAGTCATGCTGTGGAATGGTTCCCCAAAGGTCCCACTGCAGGGAACGACTGACGGGCTCTGGCTCACACTGTGGCCTCACTGAGAGCTCCGGCATGTGGCCTGATGTGCAGTTTAAAAGCTGCAGCAGTGGACACAACCACGGGCGGGCAAGGTGCTGGCCAGTGAGCACGGCCAGGCAGGAACCCGGCCAGCTCCCAGCGTCCTGAGCCAGCAGATTCCCGGAAACTGCGGCTGAGGAATCTCATTACTGGGTAAAAAGCAGGCAGCCAGCCCCGCTGAGCGGTGAGGTCATCGCCGCTTCCCTTTGTGGGAATGCAAGCCCTGCTCGCAGGCCCTCAGCCCCCATTGTGCCCAGGGGAGGGGCTCTGGCCTTGTGTGTGCATGTGAGTGTGTGCAAGTGTGCATATGCGTGTGTGTGTGTGGTGTGTGCATTCATGTACATGTATGTGTGTGTATGCACACGAATGCATATGTGAGGGTGCACACATGTGCATCCCCTCTCGGGGGGACAGGCAGGGCCCTGTGAGCGCCTCCCGGTGGCGGGTGGCTCGTGCTCCTGCCTGCAGGGTGGGCTCCAGGCAGGCAGGGTGGTCTGACCCAGCCGCCCTCACGAGGGGCCTGCAGGGGGCCTGCGGGCTGACGTGAGTCGGGCTGAGTGATGGGTACAGGCTCTCCTCCCGCAGGAGCTGGGAGGGAAAACTACATTTGTAGAGTCTGTTCTGCTCAGCAGAGGTGGCCATTACGTGACCTCGGTAATAAATTGCTGACATGTGCACTCTAGCTGGGAGTTCTGGCTATCCTCCCAGAAGAGATGCATTTTGATAAAAAGAGTTATCTCGGCCCCAGGGAGCTGTCTCAGTCCCTACCCAGTTCCCAGACAACCACCTGGGCCCGGTCACGTCAGCTAATTGGAACACGGCCACTACTGGGTAAGGGTACGATAAACTGCATGCAGCTGGGGAGAGAATCTCATGCGCGAAAGGGAGAGAGCATCGTATCCAGGAAGAAGATATTGTGCTGTGCATTTTTGCCATCCAGACCCTGAATGCTGTCTCCGAGACTCCCCAGCACTCCTCTTCAGGGGATGACGCTGTTCCATCTGGTGACGTAACTATGTTTCATTTCTAATAATCTTTTAATTACTTTCCCAATAAATTCTGTTTTATATCACTGAGCCTATAAATGAAGCGGCCACAAATATCACGTGGCCTTTCGTGCAGCAGGATTGCTCAGAAGTGCTGTCTGGACTGCAGGGGCCTCTGATCTCTTCCTGCACCATCGTCAGCAGGAGCAGGAGGGAGGGGTGTGAGGGGCTCTGTGCCTGGGGCCCAGAGGGGAGAGCAGAGGAGGGGGACAGGAAGGAGGGCGGGGACAGGGCAGGCTGGAGCGGGAGAGTCGGGCATGGTCCTCTCTGAGTTGTTCCCCCCTGACCTGTTATACACTCATGTGCACACACACGTGAGCACATACATCACAAGCGTGCACACAAAATGAACCGCACACATATCTAACGTGCATGTGCACACACCTCCAGGGAACGCTGTACCCAGGACCAGCCTCGGGGACACAGCTGGGCATCCCTGCAGCTGGCCAAGCTGGTCCCACTGGGAGCCTGGAGGATGACCCCTGGCTGGCCCTGCACCCCACCTGGGGCGCTGCTGTGCCAGCACCTCTGGGGCAGAGCCCCTTCCTTCACCATCCCTCCCTCCCCCGGCCCTCACGGCCTGCTCGGCCTTCTGCGCAGGCGCACTCACCGTGGATGGCCCACTGCAGTCGGAAGCCCTTCTCGCCGCTGCCCGCACCGTCCGTGTGGAACAGCACGCGGAGCTCGGGGCCTGCAGAGGTCCCGGGCGGGGGCAGGTCCATGCCACAGAAGTGCCCGAGGTGCTGCCGCCCGTCGAGGAGCTGGAAGCAAAGAGAAGGCCGGGTGGATGGTCTGCGGGGGGCAGGGGGGCGAGGGGAGAGCGAAGCGTGGACAGTGACCTGGGAGCCTGGGGCCAGGGCCAGCACGGGGAACAGGTCAGCCTGGACGCCAGGCCGTGGCCTCCGCCGTGCACAGGGGCTGTTCCCTGACGGTGGCTGCACAGCTGGTGGGGGGGTGGGGGGCGAACAAGCTTCCTAAAGTCTCCCTAAAAGGCTAGAGTTCTGGAGCTGCGAAAGGCAAAGGCGAAGCATGTTGGCCCAGCTCTGGATCTCACTGCGCCCGCGGGCGTGAGCGGGCCCTCTGATGCAGCCACTTCAGGGAAGGGGCACCCAGCGCTTTCCAGAAGGGTCTTTGCCCCGTCGCTGGAGTCCTTTACAAGCAGAAGGGACTTAGACACAGAGAGAGAGAGAGAAGGAGAGCAAGCCACAGGAAGTAGGGCGCTGAAGTCAATGGACAGGGAAGAGAAGTGGCGGGAGGGGCGGCCTGGACAGGAGCAAGGGCCATGGACGGCTGCGCAGCCCCGCCCGCCAGGCTGGGGAAGGACGCGTGGCCTTGACAACGCCCTGATCTGGACTTTTAGCCTCAAAACTGAGCTAATGAACTCCCATTGTCTAAGCCAACCCTTTGCATGGTATTTGCAGCCCAGGAAACTAGGATACAAAAGGAGAACCCACCAAAAATGACCGCTGGTGACCTCTTGTTAATGCCAGAAGTTTTCCTTGCCAAGATATTTTTTTGTTTGTGTATGAAACGTGTACACGTATCTACATATGAACACGTGTTTGTGTACTTTCAAGCATGCAGGTGTGTGTGTGTAGATTTCGTTCTCTGGTTCTCACTAAGCATGTCCCTAAACTGCGGCAAACATCATTTTTAGTGGTGGTGTAAAATGCCACTGATAATGAAGTTAAACTAAATTCTTCTATTTTTAGCAATTTATTATATTTCCACCTATTTTTCCAACTGAAGTATTCATTTCCATTCTGAAATTTTCCTTAGGAAAGAATCCTAGGAGGAAAATGGTTCAAAGAGCACAAGCTTTTATGGTTGTTGAAATATATTATTAGGTTTCTTCCTGGAAAGTTTACTCCAGCTCATGCCCCATCAGCCCCTTATGGAAATACTTCCTCCAGTGGGTCTTGGCCATGATAACACTATTATTTTTTAAACCGATTCTGATTTGATAGTAAAAGTTGTTTTGCAATTGTCTCTGTGTCATTTCCATCACCCTGAGGTTGAAGATTTTTTTTCACGTGTTTACCGGGATTTAGATTTCTTCTCTTGGAACTTTCACTGAGGTCTTGTCCATTTTCCCCTGGAGCATTCGTACATCCTGTTAATTTCATTAGACACACATCTCCAAACCAAAACCACCTGCCTGCCACGTCCCTTCACTTGGAAAGAACACAACCATCCCAGAGGACAGGCTGTCCCATTTTCTTGTCCCTGGAGTGTCCACATCTAACACGGCTCCACGGACTCCTGGGGTGAGCTGCCCACGTCATGGAGAATGCCTGAGAGTGAATATATGTAAGAGTGCGTGTGTGTCTGTGGGTAAATGTATAATCTGGTGTCAATACATTCCAAACTGACCCTGTGATATGACATATTGTTGGAAACATACTGATGGTTCGTGAGGTGAATTTCATACTGTCTGGGCACACGGTCAGGCAGAGCTCTGCTCTGTCACTGTGAGGGTATTTTTGTGGATGGGATTTGCATTTACAAGCAACAAAGGAAGCTGCCCGCAGGAATGAGGGGCATCTCCTCATCCCATTAGCTGGAGATATTAAAAGCAAAATGGAAGGTCTCAGATGTCAGAAGGTTTTCTGACTCCAGTTCAGCACTGGCTGCATTTCCAGCCAGCCAGCTCCTCCCTGGAAAGGACTTCAATGTTACTTTTATCGGAGTTTCCAGCCTGACAGTTCAGACTTGCCACAGTCACGTGTGCCATTCCATTATAATCAATCAGTATCTACCTGTCATCTTTCATCTATCAATCTATCTATATCGCCTACTACCTATTACCTACCTCTATCTCTCTCCATCTCTCTCCCCCTCTCTATCCATCCCTCTGTCATCTCCCTTTCTCCTGTTGGCTCTGTTTCTCTGGAGAACGCTAATAACGTGAGCATGGAAAATTATCACCATGTTTTCCAAAGCACCACCACGGCGCCTTCCACAACCCCACCGCCAGACATCGGCTTCCTGGCACTTTGTGGCCGGCCAGCCACAGCCCCGCTCGCCTGCGCCCTCAGCAGCCGCGACCTTGCCCAGGGCGGGATCCTGGCACAGACAAAAGCGTTGCTTTCCCACCGCATTCATGCCAACAGCACTCTGTCTGCTACATCTGACCCTGAGGGCTAGGCACATCTGAGGGTCACAGACCCCAGCTTCCCGTGCCCTTCCTAGCAGTGAGAGTCCGGTCCTTTGTGTCCACTCGGCAGAGGGGGGCCTGGGGGGCTTTGTCCAAAGCCGTGCTGGAAGCCAGCGGTGGCACCCACAGAGTCTCCCCGCGCCGTCCCCGCCGGTGCCCGTCGGACGTGGGGGCCTGGGAGAGCCGAGGGAAGGCAGCAGAGCTCAGAGAGGCTAGGGGCCCAAGCTGTGGCTCACCTTTAACTAAGCATTTTAACCTAAGCATTGCAAGAAAACTGATAAAGAGGTTTGCTTTTCAGGATTATCATTTCTGCTTTCTTCTCTTTAACAGTGCTGCTTCGAGTGTGTATTTATTATCACATTTCTAAAATTCTAAATGTCTGTCAAGACTTCTACTCCTCGGGCCCACCCACGTCCACTGCGGGAGGGGTGCCGCGGCCGGCTGCCATGGTCCTGCAGCGTCTTCATTATCTGTAGCCTGTGAATCCCACCCAGCTCAGCTCTGGTTAACACACAAGTGAGCCGCTGCCACGGGGAGGCCCGGCAGCTGCACACGCCTGCCGCCTCCCACCCCAAAGGCGCTCCTAGCTTGGGTCTGCAAGGTGGGGCCCAAAGCGTCCATCATTTTATCCTCATCCACAAAGGAAAGGTGCAATTCCTCGGGGACCACAGCCCCAGGTTCTGGGGGTTGGAATCCTGCGCCGTCTTTGAAAAGCCAAAGCTTTAAGTCCGGCCAGCTCAGGACAATGGGGCATTTCTGCCTGCCACTCAGCAGGGCGCGTTCACCAGCCTTTCTCCCTTCTTTGAGGCGGTCCCTCAATCCCAGTCCCAGCCCCAGATAGCTGGTTGCAAATGGGAGTGGGGAGCGGGGGTGGGGGTGGGGGACACCTAGGAGCTACAATTAGTCTCCTTTCGCCTTTGGAGGGGAGGGAACGAGCTATTGAAATCAACGTCAAAGCACCACTGATGAAAACGCTTAAGTACAAAGCCACATAAACTTTACTAGTGCAGGACCGTCCCTAACGGAAAACGTCCCACACCCCAGCACTGCGTCCCTTCAGAGGCTTACACTGAGTTAAATCAGCGCCTGTGTTTATATTCACGCAGATGGCTAACGTCATCGCCACAATTCATTCCCGCGTAAATTTACCACAAAAAGGAGCAGTCATTTTTCAAAGTACACAAATACACTGGTTGCCATGGAAACCAGCCTGGGCCTCTGCTTCCCAACTGTTTTCTGAGCAGAATGCAAACCCAGGGCACTGGCCCCGCCCCGGGGGCCTCCGCCTCCCAGGCCTGCAGTCTGCTCGGGAACAAAAGTTGAAGCCAGAGAGCCCAGAGCGCACTGGGGCCGCGGCCGGAATGTGCACACCCACATCGGGGGGCAGCACGCAGGGGTCACCTTTACAACACCTGGAGTGTCCGCTCGTCTCCAAGGGGGCAGCTAATGAATCCTCAGAGGCGGACCTTCGCACACAACAGTCTCCCGGGGGAGTCTCCGATCGGTGTCTCCCGGGGCCTACTCATGCACGCCTCTGTGGTGCGGGAGCCCCCCCACACCCCAAAGCAGCCCCATGACTGTTCGGACACCTAGGAGGAAGCAGGTCTCTGCCGGGGCCACTTTCACCAATTCCCACGCGTGCCCACGCCATCCCAGCCCGCGGACGAGGTCAAACCGAAGACCCAGCGTGGAGAGCACGGAGGGCTGCGTGCCGGGTGGGCAGTAGGGACACATGGGCCGGACGCAGCCCCACCCTGCTCCCGGAGCAGAAATACACTTTATGAATCGCTCCGTTCCACAAGCGGAAGTGTCCTTTTTAATGCATCTTTGCTTCTTGATTACTTTATGATTTTGAAAATTTGTGATTGTAACATGAAGATTTTCATGATTATCTCATGTATTGAAGAGAATGGGACATATTCAGCATCTTTTGTCTAGAACCATTTTAGATTCACAGGAATTGGCAAAGAACTAAACCTCAGCCACTGTGTATTACAGATTGACACCTAGTTCATACTTAGATTTCTAAGTATTGTTTTGCTTGTTTCTTTGAAGTTTCTCTGGAAGAAAATTCAGATTTTTGTATAGTGGAGGATTACCGTCCAACATTAATTAAATATTGTCCACACAAAAAGTAACCCCAGGGTTTCTTTCATGTGATATTGTTAAAATAGGGAGAGGTTTCTGGAAAAACTTACGGTCCATTTCCTATTACAAACCATCAAAACTTCCAAAGAAAACAGTCCTTTAGCGCTTACTATGTAACTGAAACAATTCACCTGTAGGAGGGCAAATCCCAGGAAGGCGAGAAGGTCTATTTCTCACCAGGCAATGCACACAGGGGCGCTTCCCAGGCCATCCGAGAGTGTCGGAGGGGCTGGCAGTCAGTGTCATCACAGAAGACTCTATTTTAAATGGACACAGGGAAGCCATCTCCTCACAGGGAATAACATACTCTCTGTGGGTTGCTACACCAGCTCTGGAACTTACTTAGAATGTGAGCTTGTGACAGTACCCTCCTCTAAGGTAAACTTGCTCTGTCTACACATTTGGCATCACAAAGGAACTTATCTTCCAGGCTCGCAAAGGAGATGAAACTCGCCACACTACGGCTCTCATACGAGACCAGCGGGTGGAGTGTGCTTAAAATGTTATTCTAATTATCCATCACAGGCCAAGGAAACCAAAAACATGTTCCAAAGAAAGCATACCAAGAATACCTCTGAGGAAAGAAACACAATGGGTCTGGGAACTCTGCTGACTCACTAAAGCCTTTTAGCCAGAAGGTCGCGGCAGCCCACCGGGGGCTGGGAATCCAGAGCCGGTGCGGGGCTGCAGCCTGGGGGTTGGGGGGCGCCCAGGCCTGGAGGGCACGGCCTGGTAGGGGCTCCAAGGCCTGGGTAGGGCATGGCCTGGTCAGGGACACTGAGCCCTTGGGGGTGGACGTTTCAGGGGTGCCGAGGTCCAGAGGGCATGGCCTGGTCAGGGGCGCCGAGGCCTTGGTGGGGGGATGGCCTGTTCAGAGGCACCAAGGCCTGGGGGGACACAGCCTGGGAGGAGGCACGGCCTGGTCAAGGGCGCCGAGGCTGGGGGGGGTGTGAAGCGAGGACAGGCCCTCCCGGAGCAGCACCGTGCGCCGACAGACCAGGACGGTGTGGAGGGGAGGGACCAACGGGGGCAGCAGGAGGGGCGCCCCTGCACTAGCTCCTTCCACAACCCTCTGTCCCACCGCCTGCCACCTGCACC